>NW_026136721.1:31436177-32156177 GCF_905237075.1 Dicentrarchus labrax
CATGAACTCACACTCTCTCACCATCCCCCATTTTCTCCTCTCTTATTGTGCCGTACACTGTAAAATATAAGTCAGAAATGCCATAAATGTTTTAAATAATCTTGCATATGCGTCCTCAAGAGTCCTGCAGAGTCCTATTTGCAATTAAAATCCTTCTGGTTTCTTTAAGTCTCTTCCAAGATCTTAGGATTGCAGTTGGGAAAACAGCCTCAAATGGAGGTCACAGTAAATGACAGACCCGGATAGATGGATCCACTATAAAATTTCTAGTAAAACAAACATGAATATGCAGGGTTAGATAGGCAGAGAGGCAGGGAGAAGCAAGAATTATAAATTTTTTCCCAAGGAATAAAAAAAAAGCCCTCAGGTCTGACAGGGTTGTATGTTTTCACTGTATGTAATCCACTAGAAAATACCCTATTTCCTCTCTGCCTTTAGGGATGTAATTTCTTTAAAACAAAGCTCTGTTTCAGAAATATGTGGACATATATAATTTTGTGTTTGTATGTGTGCAAGGCAGAGAGGGCTATTCTGACGCTCAGCAGTTGTGACATCCTCTTTGTATACCTCTTATTGCCTTTCTTCATCTGTTCCTCCATCACCCGCATTAGATTCCTGTAGCGACAGAGATCCCTGCATTTATTCAGATTTATTTTAGTCCAGAGTATCTCAAACAAGGCAAGTAATTGTTTGCTCTGAGCAATAAGATGTGGGAGGGAGCAGTGAAAGAGATAGACAGAGAGAGCGAGAGGCAGGGAATTAAGTAAGACCTAGAAAAACTGACACTGTACAATAACAAGGACACAGAAGTACGTGTTGATGGAGGAAAAGAACGAGTGGTTGAAGGAGGAAAGAGTTGATATTTTAAGTATGTCACTTATTTATACTCAAAAAAGAGCAAAACAAAGAGAAAGAAACGGATGGGCTGTTTACCATCTTTTCTTATAGCAGCTGGTTGTTTGCACACATCCATTGCTGTTCCACTATTGATCGTTATTGAGTTCCAGTGTTGAATGCTTTTCAACAAACAATAAACAAAGTTTAGTGATTTTACATTGTTTGCTCAGCTCACTTATTGATAATAGTGATTCAGGCCAGTGGAAGAAAAGCAGATTGGGCCAGAGCTTTTTCAAATAATGATAATATGCATTAACCTTTAAGTGTGACATTGCACTGATATTATTTTTTAATGGAGAGAAAGGCTCCGTTTTCCTGGGCAGCAGTGCAAACCATGGCGGCAGACACTGCCCTGGTTTTCTGCCAGGTGTTACAGCAAAACTTCAACAAAACTCAACTTCCAGCAGCATTTGGCAGAAGTTTGACACCTCCAATTTAACAGCAGAGAAGATTAAGGAGAAGTTAAAGGATAAGACTGGCAATATTCAATTCCATTTTGTTATTGCCAACAAATCCCACAAGACAACCAAAAGACAAGTTAGTTCAACTCTTAATACTTTCTGACTTCCTCGCCCTGTGTGTGGCTCTCAACACCAAGCCCAATCATTTCTACTGAAGATGGAAATCTTTAAAAACACGTAGCAGATTCATACTTTCATTTTCCTAAAAGCTGGGCACTGCAGTTGTTATTTAAACAGGAGGAAAAAGTACATTTGTTGAGGATAAGCAGCAGATTAATACACATTTGATGCTCTAATGAGTATTTATAGCAGTAGGGTGATGTACAGTATGTGGGATTGACTACAGATAGACCAGCTATTATCAGGCATGCTAGTAGGCATGTGCGCGATCATGTGGGTGCTCCGGTGCTCAAGCACCCACCGAAAAGGTCAAGGAAGGCCGCTCCAAAAATAAATGAATATGCTGTTGCTTGCACTGAAAGATTACACACACGGCATACTGTTGAATGTAAATACAAGATTGTGTGCTGGTATAATGTGTAGCAGAGCAGTGTCACAATATCGTTGTGGTTTGTGTCCGACAGACGACAGTAGCCTAAAACACAGTAAGTGCTGAAGTGCGATAAATGTCATCCACAAAGGTGATCGTGGTATTCACTTAATTCGGATATGTTCAAAGTAGCCTTGAATATATAGAATATAGAGCATGCTAATATATACTTGGGCGCAGCTGTTGCATATACTGAACTAAATGGGAATTTGTTTTGTTTTGAAGTTTCCCCAAGTATTGAAGTATTCCATAATTTGGTTAGCAAGCTAATGTTACATTGATGTGGTCTGCTCGTGTCAAACTGTATGTGCTGCCATGTTGGGTGTTGCATGAGTGGGAAGGTAGAATGTGCAGAATTGTATCACTGTAGATGTGCCGCAGTTTGTCCATCTTTAATACAATTAACTCCAATCAGTGGAGTGTTTCTCTATATTTGAAGTGAGGAAAGAGTTGTCTCATTCTCTCTTTCTCTCTCTCTCTCTCTCTCACACACACACACACACACACACACACACACACACACACACACACACACACACACGCACCTATACACACACTTTCAAAAAGAAGTCGGTTGAGTGACCCAGTTTAAAAGTAGAGAAGCCCTAATAGCTTCTGATCACATGTCCTGTATGCCCCATATGCCACATTAGATAAATGAGTGGTTACATCTCAAACTCAATATTTTTAAAACTCACATTTTCTCTTATGGCTTTTTTCTTGTCTTCCTGGTATTTCTTGTAATATTTTAAACTATTGTTTTATATTTTATTATTTAGATTTTATCAACTTACTTTACTATAAAGTATTGTGTAATTTTGTTTTGAAAAGCACTAATATAAGTATTGCATGATTGTCTGTAAATCCGACATTGCACACAAGCTTCTGCTGTTTAAAACTGTTCAACCATTAATCTGCATTAATTTACTGGTAAAAAAGAATCTTAAATAAAATTAATACAAAAGTAGGTAAATATAAGCTGCAAAAGTGTTGACACAACAGAATACTGTCAAGATACAGCTCTTACCATCATTATTATAGTTAAATCAACTTCTCAGACCATAGGTACCTCAGGCACTAACCAGGACCACTAATAGTCATGACTGTCAAGAAAACCAGGCAATACAGCCAACACAGCCAACAGGTGCTTATAGCAAGAGGATGTTACTCCTGGGGAACCTTGTAACAAAAAAAACAAAACATAATCCAGTTCAGTCAGGATGCTTTTAGTTGAATTCCTGCACTGTGGCATCCTGTGGTCTCCGTGTTGCCATGGCATCCTTGTGTTTGTACACATCCTATGGCTCAGTGAACAATTCCAACATCATTATGTAAGTCCATGTCCTCTGTATTGTGTGTCTGTGTGTGTGTGTGTGTGTGTGTGTGTGTGTGTGTGTGTGTGTGTGTGTGAGTGTGTGTGAGTGTGTGTGTGTGTGTGTGTGTGTGTGTGTGTGTGTGTGTGTGTGTGTGTCAGAGGGTGAGTGGGGATGTGTGTGCTCTGCATTGCGTTTAACAGGGTAGCACATGCTGAGACTGGGGAACAGTTCTTTACATCTGCCTTAATTGAACCGCACTCAAGCATAAATTAGTCCGCCCTGCCAACTCTGCAGTTTCTGCTGTGTGTGTGTGTGTGTGTGTGTGAGAGAGAGAGAGTGTGTGTAAGTGGGTACCTGCCCACACATGTGTTTGTACATTTGGTAAACAGATTACAAACTAGACTATTTTTGGTTTTGTCTGTTTTATCTCTCTTGGATTTTTGCGCACACTCTCACTTTTAGGATGTTATAAAATCACAGTTTAATGACTGGAATGGAAGGATTAATCGAATCGTGCTTTTGATGATTTTAATTTGAAAAGTTGACACATTTCCAGCCTTCCAGCTTTCTCACACTGTCTAACTTCTCTCACTTAAAACTTTCAGTTTTCTAAGAAATTAGCTTCCGTCCCATGTTCTATTCCAGCTCTAAATATTTATATGTGATTCCATCTTTCCATCTTTCAGATGAGTTTTGCACAACTCTCTGCTTCCTCCATCATGATCTGCAGATTTTAGCAGAAGAGGAGGTTTTATCTTCCACCTGCTGTCTTTGTACAACCACAAACATTTCTTTCAGAACCTCACAAGATGTTTTCCCCACCATTTCAAAAGAGATAGCTGTAAAATGAGTCCTACAAAGCAAATTACAAAAAACCTAATTTGTCACTGTCTTTCAAAGCAACCAATACAAGCATTTCTGATTACAAATGACTGAAATTATTGTTCTGCCACTATCTGGTTAAGATTTGATTAGGTTAAGGCTGCTAAAACTTCTTGGTTAAGGAAAAAAGATTGTGGTCATGGTAAAAGAAACCAACTGTTGGTAGGAGGCAGGATGCAAATAAAGCTCTTCTTTCGTCAAAGGTTACACTGTAGCAGCTTCTGCTGCTGGTCTATCAGGCAAACATGGTAGTAATTGATTACGGTATTATTAAGTACTGTTATATTTGGTTTTATAAGGAAATGAGAGACAAAGTTTCTTTTGAATGTTGTGTTTCAAACGATTTTGTTTGTCTTCGAGCTAATTTTATAGGAGATACCAAGTCAACAGAAAGATGCAAATTTGTCAGGTTGTTGTCGGCACAAATTGACTTGAAGACATGTCCAAGTGAAAATTTGTGTGAATCCCAGGGCTTTAGGAATCTGCTTCATAAACGTGCACTCATTTGTCAGGATATCATAATTTGTAACAAAAGAATGTTTTGGTTTTGTTTTCTGATGTCTTGGATTTCTAGTTTGTAGTGGTACCCACATAGCAAAGTTGGTCCGGCCAATACAGTCAGCCCAAATACAGCAACGAATTAAGGTCCACACGTGGGCCAGATCTGGCAGCCACATATGGCCCGTAATGTAGCCATATCTCAGCCAACTGTATGACCAGAGTTGGCTCTATTCTGGCCCTATGTTGGACAAGACAAGTTTTAGCACTCTTCTATCGTTTGCAATGGTTTACAAGTGTAAAGACATCTGAAACTAGTCTGGTTCAATATAGGGCCAGAATAGAGCCAGATATGGTCATGCAGTTGCCTGAGATATTGCTATATCATGAGCCATAAGTGGCTACAAGATACCAAGTGGATGGAAATTAATTGCTGTATCTGGGCCGAGTGTAAGTGTGCCATCACTGGGCCAGACCAATTTTGCTATGTGGGTATTATATTGTATGTTCTGTATTTTAAGGCATGCATTCTTTGCCAGGTTTATTCTAGTACAAACTGACTTGACTGAAATCCACAAAACCTGCCTGGCATCCCAGAATAGTGAAGCCCTCACTGAATGTAACTAATACTATGCATATATGTTTCTTCAATCACTTCATCCCCCCATCAGTCCACAGCATTGAGAAAGACCCACTTTAAGACCCACTTTCCCCTTCCACTCTTGGTCACAATCAGTGCTCCTTTTGTCACCTCCCCACTCTCCTCCTTCTCTTTCACCTTCCCTCATCCATCTCTCATCTCCTCTTCATCACTATAGAGACTATGAGGTAAGAGGAATGAGGGCTCACTTCAATCAAACCATCTGCACTCATAAAAACGTTTCCCTCATTCTCTCTCTCTCTCTCTCTCCTATCTCTCTGTTTAGCTCTCTGCAGGAGACAGGACATAAAAATCCTTGTGATGGGTCTTGAGTTGGGGGCGGAGGAGCTGTTATGTAGGAAATAAAAGAAAAAGACAGGAGAGGAAAGGTAAGAGGAGGAGAGGGCAGTACACAACACAAAAGGACAAGAGAGGACAGGTGAGAGGAGAAGTGCAAGGCAGGGTCAACGTGGAAAAGAAGATATCAGTTGAAAACAGAAAAAGCCTTTGAGTGCAGAGTCGGTTGAAATGTATCGAGTTGTTCCTCTCAGACACACTCCAGTCCGGTGTTGGTGGTGTCTAGAGCATGCAGGAGTGTGTCAGCACTAAGATGATGGCGACAACTGGTGATCAGAAGCTATCAGAGCATCAAATGGTCTCTGCTTTGAAACTGGTTCACTTAACTGACTTCTCTTGTGAAACTCCGTTTATGTGCTTGAGAGAGTGAGAGAAAAACAACAAAGAGGCACTAAATCATGTGGGTTAGATTATGTAAAATATGAATATTTGACCTCCAATTACAAGCTGTAACAGTCATAGAGGGGATACGACTATATTGTTGAACCAGACACTTCAAGAACAAGGAGAGAGACAAGAGCCACCAGAGATGATGAGAGAGGGTGCAGAGAAGAAAAGGAGGAAAAAGTCTCAGGGCAGAGTGCGAGGAAAAGAGAGCAAGATGTGTGGGAGTAAGAAAAGACAGCAGTTGGACAAGGACAGGGATTGTCAAGTACTGTACCTGAGTACAATTTACTAGAGTAATTCCATTGTATGCTACATTATACTTCTACTTCATGACTTTCCACTACATTTATTTAGTTCAGTTACTAGTAGCAGATTCAGATTATTAATACAAAATAATATCAACAAATACAATCTGATACATTATTACAGATTAAACTACACAGCAGCATATAAAGTTAGAGAAAATTGCTCATACATACATTTATCTATCAGTGATTATAATCCAATAATATACATTATTCTAAAATGTCTGTATAATCACTATTTTTTATTTTTGCAGCTTTAAGTAGATTAAGTAATATGTAAACTTTTGAATGCAGACACTGGAAAAAAGGAACTGTGTACTGAAAAATCCAATGGTTTACAAGTTTATGGATATATCATATAATATTATATCATATTATATACTGTAATATAAATAAAAATAATATCTGCCAATCCAGTGAGAGTATTCTTGGATTGTGGTATTAATACTTTTACCCAAGTAAATTAGTACAAATTACAAAATGTAAAAAATGAGTTTGAGTACAAACTGAGTACATCTTTCAACACTGGTTAACAACACTGCTGGGCAGTAACATTATAATAATGTGATTACCTTTCTAAGCAATAAGCAGGGGTAAAACTAAAGTTAACTTAATACTTTATATTTATTTTGGAGGGTCGGCTTATTCGCAGTCTTACCGGGAGCTGGATAACAAGGGTGGATATCTATTTTGTCTCTGAGCGGTGAGTGGAAAGACTGATTCAGGAATATGTTAAGTGAAGGGTCAGGCAGTATAGGCAACCTCAGATAGAAAAGGAGGAATATAGCCTCAGGCAACTCCAGTTCTAGCTGTCTAATTTACATGTTGTGTTTTCTTTACTAGCTACCGTAGATAGCCACTGTTAAGCCAGCCATACAGGTTTGGAAATACATTCATGTTGGACGTAGGTCACAAATGCCAAAGCAGAATGTTGTGTACTGTTTACATAGAGTGGTGGAAAGTAACAGTGTGGAGGTCAGGGCTTTAAATGTGCATGTAGCATGTCTGACTTTCATGCAGTCGACCGCAGTTCGTGTCCCATCGCTGTCCTGCAGTAAATGCCAGCTCCACCACAACCTTTCTCCAACCTTAGTGTGAACTGTTTTCATAACCTTAACTATACGGTTTAGTTGCTTTGCAGATACCATTGCAAAAAGAAACTAGTACTTTGACATTGAACATAAAGGGAGCTGTCAATGAACATAATAAGAAGGCTGCAGAACTTTTCAATAACAACCTTCAGGCTGTAACCTTGTGGCTTCACTGTAAGAAGTGTGTTGTGTGCCATACTTAAACGTCAGCTAACTCGAGATGGTTAGTAAATAACTTCAAACTGTATGCTGGCTGCTTGTTAAAGCACAATGTTGAGATGGCTGCATCTGTTAAATATAGAAGATGTGACGTGTGGCAGCTTTGGGGTCGTTGCAGCTTTGATAGAGTTAAATGTGTAATGAGTAACTGATGACATTTTTAAAATAAATTCTTCAAAACTGGGTAACACATACATATCACACAACAAAGCTCATAATGCTCGCAGTTCTTGTTTAGACTGTTACAGTTAATTAGCCCGATGGATAATTATTTAGATGTTTTGTCATGCTGTTACATTGGATTGCATCATATTGTGAGATATATCTGTTATTTCTGTCTGTTCTTATACACAATGTGTTTATGTAAGATGTAGGCTTTATACTGTATATCAAAAGTATCAACTCACACATATTCACACACACACACACACACACACACACACACTGAAATTGAAGTACACACACACACACACACACACACACACACACACACAAACAGACAGTGTTGTGGATCTCGTGACATGCCTGGTTTCCATGGGGACATGAGAGCTGAATATTCTGGGATAGAGATGAGCACAGGCAGTACTCAGGCCATATGGGGTGTAGCTGTGTTAAAAAGGTGCCTACTACTCAAATTTAGAATTTACATAATGCTGTTCCTCTGGCTAAGAAGAACAGCTCATAAAATTAAAAGGAGATTCTGCAGATTTCACATTCCCCCTGAAATTTCTAGCACAGGCTGGAAGAGGCTGCTTTATACTGGTAAACAGGCCTATACAGATGTATATAGAGCTGCAACAGAGAATTATTTTCTTTAAAGCCCCATTATGTAACTTTTCTACCTCAAACTAAAAGCTTCAGAATCATTTTGATGCTACAGTGAGTTGTAATAGTGAATGGTGCCTCTGTCATGCCCATTCTGCGCCCCATATGCCTGTTCTTGCACTATATAACTTTTGGCTCTAGGTCGGAACAAGTGAGTAACGCTTTACAGCAGTAAGTCACACGTCACTAACTATATCACTGATTTTAGTGAAATTGGATCATACTTTATGGAGAAAATGTTTTCTGCTTTCCCCTTTGATGTCCTCTGGCTGCTCTGCCTCGACTCTGGGTAATTTATAGTTTCCTGATGGACACTAAGTGCTGCAAAATGTGGCTGCTGTTAGCTAGTTAGCTTAGCCGTATGGTCCCGTATGCCCGGGACTGGGTTCTCAGAGCCCCGGGGGAGGGGTTTGTATTTACGCTGGTTGCACAATAGCTACAGGGCACCCAGAAGAGGACATTAATTTTGTTTGTTTCTTTGTGTTTTTTTTAACCCTTTTATTGCAGAGTGCATAAACACAGAACAGTGGTAGACATATTAAGTGACAGGATATTACACCAACAAGACATTGCCCAAAACAAACACAAATACAGACAAATACTATAAATAGTACGGAAAAAAATCGCACAAACCAGCCAGAACTGGAGCCGAGCATCCAGGCAATGTAACCAGGCTCAGCAGATTCTATGTACGTAGATGAGAGGACAACGGAGGGAGTGACCAATCAAGAGGCCAAACAACAGCAGTTGCTCACTCTGTAGGGACTTGGCTTGGGAACCGGAGAGTTGCCAGTTCAAATCCAGTACGGACCCACAGTATGGATTGTGGACTGGTAGCTGGAGAGGTGCCAGTTTGACCACCTGTGCACTGTTGATGTGCCCTTGAGCAAGGCACATAACCCTTAACTGCAGCCCATCTCTCCACATTTTCACGTCTACCGGTATAAGTTCTGTGTGTGCATGAGTGTATGAAACCATCACCTAATAAACAATAAACAACAATAAATCAGTTTTCAGAATTTTGAATTGATTTCAGTGAATTGAGTAATCATTGTAAAGCTCTAGTTCATCATGTATAATACATTATCTTTAAGGATTAGGTGCTTCGTACAATATAGTGAATTGGTCATATCTATAGTGAGCTGAATAGGATATGACGAATTGATTTCTAAAGGAAGAGAACAGTAAAATTGACTTTCAGTTTTTGCACTTGTTTAATAATGTTTTTCACTTTAACCCACAACTGTCGCCTTAACCTGATGTTCCATGTGTGAAATGAATGTTTTTATGATGAGCTGAAAATACAGATGTCACTCTGAGTACAGGGGACTAATGTGTGAGAATAATTTGTACATTCAAATAATTTTCATGCCATTTAAATGGTATTCAATGTGAAAATCAGCCTGTAACTCTTACACTGTGAAAGTCATTTTTTCCAGTCTTCTGAAAGCCTCTTTCACAGACAAACATCAGAGACGTCACTGTCTGGAGGGCAGGACAACCTCTTCACTCTCATTTTTGGCTTTAGGAAACACAAGTCAGCTTTTGAAACTGAATCACTCTGAAGCCTTGGAGTGATATCTGAATACAGACCTGCATAACCATTACACCTTCTAATGGCACAATGTTATGATAATTCACCTAATTGTGCATTCAGTCACCGTGATCCTTTTTCCATTATTAATCATTTATTTCTTAGCAACCTGAATTAGCGGCAGAAAGACTGCATGTAATTCAAAGGAACTAATTACTGACATATTGCACAGCAACGTGCGCAGGGAGAAACATGCTAACAGGGACATTTAGGAGAATGATGACACTACTGTCTAAACATAATCAGCCTGAGGTGAGCAGTGTGTTTATGTGGATGGCAGATCACTTTAAGCAGTCACAAAAGACTTTGTGAGATTGTGTGAAGACGCTGTGCTGCAGGCAAAGTGCAGTGATCATAGTGGTACTTCACAATGGAGAATGTCCAAAAACGAATAAAAAATGATGATTAGAAAAGTTTACCTTGACTTTACTTTAAAAATACATCAGTCAGGGCTTAGGGAATATCCTGGGGCTGCCTGAAGTTCCTGCATTACAGGCAAATTGTTCAAAAAGAGATTACGTTGATTTGATATCAATTTGCAATTTATATTATATTTTTATACTTGCTTTCCTACCTGAACACTATCCTGACAATAATTTATTCATTGAGATTTTTGCTTCTAATATCAAAGAAAATGATCACAGCCTTCTGGTTATATCATGGAGAAGACAGCTGAAATATTTACGAAGAGGCTACACTGGAACAATGTATTTCATATTAAAAGCATGTTTGCCTCACATACAAGGAATTTGCTTTGGTATTGGTGCTTCACAATAATAAACATACTACGAGAAAAATAAAAATAGAATTGAAAGCAAGTCAAAAAGCATAAGTAGAAAAACTGACAATATGAAAAAATATTACAAAGATGATAAAAGACGATATGTACAATATGACCGTTATTTAAAAGAAAGAGCTGTACAGTTTTCGCAGGAATGTGCAAAATATCGTCCAGGAAATGTGCAAAGTTCCCAACAATAAGTATAAAGACTATTTGCAATGTGCAAGATCCAAGAAGTCCAAGAAATTTCCTCTGTCTGTGAGTTGTTCTACTTTGTGTTGAATAATAATAAAAAAAAGTTCTGTGAGATTTTAACTGCAAACTTGACCCCGCTAACATGTTGATGTTTATCAGCCAAAATGTTTCTCAAGTTAGTTTCTTAGTTTAACATGTTAGGATGCTAACAATTGCTAATTAGCACTAAACACAAAGTACAGTTGAGGCTGAATGTCATTAGTCCTGTGAACTTCACGGTGGCGCTCCAAGATCAGTTCCTCCTCTGGGGTCCTTGAATGTTTGTGCCAAATTTGATGGCAATCCATACAATAGTTGTTGAGATATTTCTGCCAGCACAGAAGTAGTGGACCGACCTGCCCTGTATGTGTTAAGGAGAATCGGATACAACGTTGGAGGCAGCGCTCCGTTCATTCCTATGAATGCTCAGTTTTCAACACTGACTAAAGTGCTACCATAATGCTCTGCTCAGGGCTGTCGAGTGACGCTGAGGAGAAGTTCAGTAGCTCCTCAACGTCCTGATAAAGGATGAAAATTCAATCAGACTGCAGGCACAACAATAAAACCGAAAACGATAGCAGATTAGTGCAGAAGTGAGATACTGGGGTAAATTAAAGTAGGCTCAAGCAATCGTCCATATGTTAAAGAATTTTACTGATCACATTTCCAAACATGCACTGTACTGTATTTAAAGCAGGCACTGTTATTTAAAGATATACTTAAATATAGAGAACAGCACTTTTGTTTTTAGTTTAAGTAATTCAGAGTTCTTTCCAGAGTCACTGAGGAATTAAAACCAGTATGTTTCTTTATCTCTGAACGGTGTGGCGCTCACGTTTTCTTGACCAGGAAATCTCACTCATGGGATATATATAACTTTATAATCCACAGCTGAATGATACCAATTCACACTGGTGTGTCAGGAGTAAAATGCCAACTGAACTAAAAGTACATGAGGGTATGCGGGGGAGAGTAAATTACAGCACTTTATCGCATAATAATTCTTGGAATTCACTGAACATCAAAGCTTAATGGCTGAAAAATAAAGCCACAGTCTCTGAGGGTGAATTCTTCTTTAATGGCACTTGCCTATTATTTCCTATTGTGCAAAGAACAACAGGAGCTGCTTACTGATTGTTTGAGCTTTCTGTCCTTCAGACTGCACTCAGTCTCTTGTTTGATTGTTAACACTTTGAAGGTTATTAACTTAGCATATGCGTTCCTTTTTTATTCACTGAAACTTTAAAGTGTCTTTGTCAGTAGGACAAACGATGCTTTTAACAGGTAGAATGCATGCATTAAGGTGTTCCTGTTTACAGGTGCAAAATATGGGAAACTGAGTGTGGTGACTGTAACTTGAGATGGGCTTAGTAAATATCCCCACTGGTTTTAAGGTTAATCCTAGAATTAGACTGAGTCAACGATTTAGAGGCTTAGGAAAGGCTTTATGTTGAAAACAGCCCTCAAAACATAAACATTTATGAGTATGTGTGGGTGTGTGTCGGAGGTTAGACTGTCAAGGACCGCTGGTCTGATGAGTAACATACATCTTACACTGCGCACACACACACACACACACACACACACACACACACAGTCCTCAATGCAATATGCTCCCTCTGTACAGAGAAGCAGAAACTAATAACATCTCTACCTCAACCCTCTCCTGTGTTTATGATACTCTCAATACGCTAACATTCATTGAGCAGAACAAAATTTGACCTGAGCTCGGATGGCAAAATGAGCCAAACAACATTTAATTTAGTCAAGTTGCTGTGAGAAAATCTCACAGGCAGTTTACAATGAGCACAAAGTCAAACGAGCTGCACATCCCTTACAGCTCAGTCGTGACGCTCTGCGAGGAGCAAAACACTTTGATTTCACTCAGGCAGAGAACATGCACATCTGCTAATGTTCTTAGCCTGAATCAAACCTGAAACCACCGCGCAGTCTTTAAAATGGCACGTGGACAAGCCCAGGGCAGAGCCGAGAATCCCTCCAGCAGCATCATTTAGATGCTGTTAGGAGGCATAAGGGACAAGTAGTGCACAATGTGAGGAGTGGATGCCTGTTGCCTTCCAGCCTGTGGCAATACATTAAATATGTAAAGTCATTTGGCGAAACATCACTCTAGAGTGCCAATACTGGAGCAGGAAGAGAGGAGGGGTATAATAACTCTTTCTCGCCACAGCAGTAAAGCAGCTGCTCCCTGGGCTGCAGGATGATTTGGGCCATACTGTGACCGCCCATACATTACTGTAGTGTGAAACGAAAGCCAATATGTAGACAGAAGACCTACAGTGCCTTTTTTCGCCAGAGTCACAGAAAGTCAATCTATGACCAATGCTTTACTTTTTGAACTTTAAAATGAGTACAAAATAAAATGGTTCCCCAAATGAATAATGCATGAGTAAAAGTTTCTCCCCCTCATTATTCTCTCTGCACGAATCATTGCACAGGCATTCCTTAGTTAATTAACGTTCTCATGACCAGAAAAATGACCAGAAAAAACACAAAACAATCGCATCTTTGTTTGATGTTAAGAAAGAAAAGAAAGTGGCGCAGAATGTCCCTGATACTATCGCGTAGATACTGAACCGTGGGTTTTTCTGAATCCTTTCCCCAATGGTCTTTGCTATTCCTCCCATTCCCACCTCAGTTCTGTGAAATATATTGCTCTTAGCACTTGAATATGTAGCCGTCCTGACTCTGTTGGGTGAAAAATGGCTTTCATCTAGGATTTGAGCTAAAGCAAATTACCCCTCTGGTGGTATAGATCACTTTTAAGGAGGTAGGGTTAGACACGGAAAGTGAGAGAGAATGAGAGAGAGGCTGTGAGGAAAGAGGAGCAGCAGAAATACCATATTTGATAAAAGTAAAAGAGTGGGGAGGGATGAGTCAAAGAGAATAAGAAGGAGAATTAATGACTGAAAACAATTTGATCTTGTTTTCAGGATTCAAACAAACAGCGGTGGCAGTCAGGTTTTGTAAACCTTCTGCAAGAAACTGAAATGTGAATATTACACTGCAGAACTCATAGTACAGGACAAGACAGCTGGCTCAAGTGGTCAAATAACATATATTAAAACGAAAATTTCTTTCAGCAGACAAACTTAAAAAGGAAGTTCCTTTGTGACAACCGAATGACCCAAATCTTTTTGCTAATATTTGTTCTTGTCATTCTCTTAACCTCAGGGGAGCAGGATTTCAAAACGCTGCTGTCAGACACAAGTTTAATCACTAAGCAATGAGGCTTGTGCATAAAACTTCATCACTGAAAGAGTTCCACATCCATTTTTAATTGAATTCACCAAACATAACAGGAGAAAGACAGAGTAAGAGGTTCAAGGCAAGAAACGTAAAGCCAAAAAGAAAAGAGAACAGGTCAAGAAAGGACAGAAAAAGAGAAGAAAGGAAAGGAAGGAGAAGGGAATGGAAAAGAAAGGACAGGAAAAGAAGGGAAAGGCCCGGACAGAAAAGGAAAGGAAATTGAAAAGAAGAATTGAGAGGGCAAGCTGGACATAATAGGGAACAGTAAATGAAAGGAAAGGAATGGAAAGGAGAGGTCGAGGACTTTCCATTGTGAGGGACAGGAAGAACAAAGGAGCGGGAGAATGATAGCCTACACTGCCCTGAGGCATATGTGTATTGTGTTGTGCCAACACCATATACGCACAATTATCTAATGACAAAACCCGCTGGAAGCACTCTGTCCCTTGTCACACCCAGAATCTCACACACAGTCACTGTGGTGTTGACTCAGTCTGGACACATACCACCACACACCACATAAGTCCATCCATCAGGCCGTAGTGATGACAATGAGTGAGGTGGCTGCAGGCGAGCTGGGCGATAGGTGCGTTTGACAGATGGTCCCGTCAGCACGGGCGTTAGAGCAACATCAAACTTCCTCTATATCATTC
Source organism: Dicentrarchus labrax (assembly GCF_905237075.1). Taxonomy (NCBI): domain Eukaryota; kingdom Metazoa; phylum Chordata; class Actinopteri; family Moronidae; genus Dicentrarchus; species Dicentrarchus labrax. The sequence continues at coordinate 31,451,138 of NW_026136721.1, forward strand.
CCACTGACCTCTCTTATCCTTCTTATCATTCTCCACTTTCTTTCCTACTTTCCCACAGATTATCGCTGTGCCACATGAAAAGGTTGTATCTCAAAAGTGTCCCGTTTTTCATTGAACAGAGAAACAGCTCTACTTTTAGCTTAACAAGCATGTATTTCTGCATCAGTTAGATAATCAGTGAGGGATGAGATAATGAGATGAAAAAGAGAAATGTATATAAGACGACAGAGCGAGATAGATATCTAAGTCATAAAAATGAGAAATGAGGAACAAAAATGAGAGATGTGATTAGTAAATATCCCCATTGGTTTTAAGGCTTAGGAAAGTTTTTATGTTCAAGACAACCTTCAAAAACACACATTTACGAGTATGTGTGGGTGTGTGTGAAAGAGAAAACTAAAGAAATAAAAGAGATAAGATAGAGACTTGTGATTAAAGAGATTTGAGAAAAAGTGGAAAGAGATATAAGAAATGTGATGACAAAGAAAGATTAAGATTTAAAAAGTGAGATGAAAAAAAAGAGAAATTAGATAATGAGATGAGGGAGTGAGATAAGATAGAGTAATAAGTCACAGAAATGAGACACAGTAATGAAAAAAAGAGAAATAAGCTAAAAGGAAAGAGATAAGATAGAGAAATTAGATTGACAAATGAGAGGAAAGAGAGTGAGATGAGAAGACAAATGAGATTAAACAAATTAAATAAAGCAATGAAAAACAAGAAATGAGAAAAGAGAGCAATTCAAGAAATGAGATGGGATATAGAAATGAGACATATGATAAGAGAAAACTGTGATACATTCTCATGAGAATGAGAAATTATATTTCAAAAACTGATGAGATTAAATAAATGAGATACGATAGAGAGATGATATTTAAAAGTGACATAAGACGAGAGAAAGGAGATGAAAGAGACTGGCGAAAAGAGAAGAGATTAAAATAATGATAAAGAAATGAGATGAGATACTGAAATAAGATTAAAGAAATGAGAATGGGCAATAACTCAGATACAAGGCAAGTAACTCTATTGAAGAAATGTTACAAGAAAGAAAACTGAGATTAAAAAATGAGAAATAAGAGATATTAGACATAAAACAGAAGCATAATTAAAACAAGACCACAAACCTGACCAGACATTTGATGCCACCTTTCTGATATTTCATGCTATGGATTTTGTTCAGTACCACCCGCGTACTGAGACTGCATAGACAGTGTTCCTAGTACTACATATTGCACAGCGATGTTCACCACTTGATTTTCTTCAAAATCATCTGTAGTTTTACTTTACAGCAGTTTACCCATCTAACAGAATTAAGTATTTCTTACGGGGTTTTACGCCCTGTTATGACTTGTCTCTTCTGTATGGAAACAAGTTGATAAAGCCAACAGAAAACAACGAAGTTCTGCACCAAGGCCTAGTTAGTAATTGATGGAAGATTGGATTTGATAAAAGGAATTTTTGATGGGCTTGCTGTGAGCGAGATGAGAGAGATCAATGCTCAGCCAAACAAAATGACACCACAGTATTTCAGTACAGCTACAGTATGTGACAGACAGAGCTATCACGCAGCAGACTCGGGGCGGCTGCTAAGATACTCTGGGCAGCCTGATAAGATGTGACACATGGGCCCCCACATGTCCAATGCATATACAATCCTACAGTGCTGCTTCCCTGAAGGCTTCTTCCAGTTCGAGACACCCTGCAGGTATTATCACCCCCCTCCCCCTCCATCCACATAGCAGCACACAAAGGTGGACAGACTAACATTGTTTCTTGTTTTAGACCACGCTCTCGCTCGTTTTCTACCTCTGACTAAACTCCCATCTCCATGTTCACTCTGCCCAAGGACATCTGTCACGGATGCAAAGAACATGTAAATGGGGGAATTCTTTTTTTTTAAAAAGAGGGTAAATCTCATCGCATAAGCAGAAAAATATTTAGAAGGAAGAGATTAGAGACCTCAGGCTGCTAGTCACATCAAAGACATCACTCTCACATCTCTCCCTCTCTCTCTCTCTTTCTCTTTTTCACTCTCTCTTGTTCTCCCTTTCTCTCTGTGACTCTCTCTGCCTTCCCTCCATGAATGCGTGGGTGCAGCTGGTTCCTATGGCAATACCAGTCTCTCTAAGCTCGACCTATGTCCCCTCTTTCAGACTACCACCACTTCATTAATTATGTACACATATGGACACTGACTGGCAGAATTTCCTTGACATTTATTTTATCTGCGCATTTAGTGATTTGTATTTATCGGGTCATCGTGCCAATATGTAACACGATCCCTTTAAAGATGATCATTTCAGGTTGAGAGACCAGACTGTTCAGCAGGAAAATAGCACTTCCAAAATCTACTTCCTAATTTTCCTGCACTTTTAACACGTCAGTGCTGCGATAAGGCTGATAAGAAAAAGACTCTTCAATGATAATTAAATCAGGTGTTCATCATCGGCACATCAGGGCCACTGATAATAATTAGCAATAATGTGATGCTCTGTTTATCCCTCGAGGGAGTTTCTCTTTTCGTTTGCCCTCCAGCTACAGAGCAGTAGCCTCATTTAGAGCTGGTACGGAGTCAGTGTCTTGCTCAAGGACGCTTCAGCAGACTGGATGCACATGGTCAAGTCAGGCTGTTTCTCTAGCAACCAGGTGACAGGCAAAGCAGGAAGACAAGCACAGTAATCAGCCAGTGACAAGCAGCAGATGGCCCTGGATGACCCGTTCAGGAGGTATCTGCTCCTGAAAACCAGTCGCAGTGGGAGACATTAGAGGACTGATCGAGTGTGATCTTAACAGGTTGAGAAAACAATTTACAGGAAATGTCTGACCTTTTGAATGTGATGCACGTACAAGCTGATGTGGAAAAGATGAGCATTAAGACATGATTTGTTTCTGGAGCATTTCCTTAAGAGCCCAAGACAGCGATGGGGCTGGATGTTAATATGGGGTGGGTTTTATGCGTTGTTTGACAGGGGAGTGTCACAGGTCCAGATTTGAAAAGCCACATGTCACACGTTTCGCTGCTCTGATTGGTTGTTGCATCCAGTCTGCCGGTCCAGGAAAACACACAGGCTCACGAAACTCCAATGAAACTGTCAGACTAGGCAGTGCTGATCGAATCTAAATAAAGATTCTGTTACTCCCTTGTTTACTTCTCGCCTCAGAAACACATTTCACTGTACTGTTTGGCTGTAATTTGAGGAAGTGTGTGAGCAGGCTGACATTTTTTTCCTGCTTGAAAATGAACCCACATTTTTCACCAAAACAGATCTGATTGGTTGAAGGTCTATCCAATGGCGTCCAGTCTGCCCCTTGGAAATTAAATATAAACCGAGAGGCAGTGCGAGGCTAACATGTACTTTACAAAACAATTGATCATCCTTCTGTTTTTCAATATTGTCTACAACTTATAATACACAGAGAGACACTACATGGATAGCTGCCATTGTATAAGCACTTTGACAAAATGTTTATAGTATAGTATAGTATAGTATAATATAGTCTCTCACCTACCACTGTTGTACTTGCACATTGTTGAATTTCTAATTTTACTTCAGTAAACAACTTTCTTCCACCACTGGCCCCAGAATATGTTATTGTTCATTATTCATTTTATAATGATATGGATGGATAATGAAGAGCTATATGAGTAAAGATCAATAGCTTCAATGAGCTCTTAATTAGTATTCAGTTGGTTAAAATGCTTTGACAGACAGAATTGATTGAAAGAACCTCATTTCAATGACATATTACTAATGATGCCATAAGAAGCCAACAAGCGTATTGTAAGAAATGCACATACACTCTTAATGCACATATCTCTGTATTGTGTACACATCAGCAATGCAAAATAATTTTTAAGTCCCTTGGAGAAAATCAGAATAGCTCAGTAGCTTATTGGACCCTGTTAACATCATTATTCACCACAGAGCCTCAGGTTCAACAATGCACTCAGTTATTACTGTGTGCATGTTTCCAGGTTTTGGGAGCATCAAGTCTTTGAGCCAAGCAGAAAAAATTTCCAAACAAATAGTACCTCTTTCTTTGAGACTTAAACTTGGCATGAGAAAATAAGTTTTATTCAGATACATTTAATATAAAAAAAGATACATTTGACTGTTTTTTACTATGAGCAATTGCTACTTGGTGGGGTTAAACGGACAGACAGCATTTCAGACAAGCTGTAAAGTATATGATTGACAGTTTACTTCACTCTGGGACTCGGGCCAAGAGAAGTAACTTTGTATTTAACTCAATACACACAATAGAATAAAAAATCTATTGAAAGCCACTTAAACTTGACTAATTTCATGCTTCCATCATTTTAACAAGAAAGAAGAAAGAATTCCACAGAAAATGCCAATAAGTTAAGCCCAAATCCTCCACAAAAGAGCTATCGCCTGACTTGCAACTGTGTTGAAGCGTGGAGCTACCAAGGCAGGATGATATTGCAAACATTAAAGCAAACGTCTGACAGTTTTTTTCTCTCAGATATCAGCATGAACCCTTCTGATTCTGAATGGCACAAACAAATCACTCAATGTTCTGTCACTGGTCTTTGCCAGGGATTGCAACTGTTCGGAAGGTTTATCACATATTATCAATTTTTTTGGAAAATGTTCACCAAAATCAGTTTCTCAATGCAGTTAAAACAGGCCAAGCTATATACTACAAAGTTATATCTTCATGAATGACTTCTGTGACTCATATCATCATCTAAACCACTGGTCCTGAAATAACGGTACATGTAGCACTGGCGATACGTGAGCTGCCTCTAGCGATATTCTGGTTACATAAAATAATTAAAAACCAAAATAATACTACTACTAATACTTTTGCCTGTACCTGTATTATTCTGTTTCTGAATCAGCCTGCTACAATTGGGAACTATTGGAAAGAGAAGTGTGAACCAGGAAGACCCTTTTCCACTAAATTAGCTCTGGTTCTTGAACTGGTTTTGTTCAAGATTCAACAACAGTTAACAATAAATTATCTTCTTATTAGGATTAAACCCACCTCCTGCGTGAACTGACTATGGCTGAATAGGGTTGGTCTATGCTACTGTAGTTTAACATTATATTGGTTATAATGGTGGTACTTGAAGAGCCTAATATTTTCTGAGGTGGTACATGTGTAAAATATTTGCGAGAAATACTGATCCAAACAATCCCCATAGTTCATTTATTTGTACAGCATGTACAATATGTAGCTGGGCTCGGTCGATTGGAAGTTTTCCAGACTTGAATTTCTTTCCAAGTTATTGCAACACCCCTGCGGTTTATTTAGATTTCCAATTTTAGCCATTTGAATAGTATAGAGAAATTCCTGGCACTAATTAAAGTACAGTAACGTCATGTAATAATATGCACATATTGCTCTACTTTACATTCACATGCATGAAGCTGCCATATACAGGCTAGATCATGGATGTGTACACAGACTCATCACAAACTCCTGAATCCACAGTAGACCTCACTTTCTCTTCCATTTTATCATCCACTGATCACAAAATGATCATGTCACTCAAATCAAAGACTCCAGTGTTTTGCAGTATTGGGCCAAAGTATAAGGAGCCCTAGTTGGCTTCTGATTGGCTCCCGGCCCATTGATACACAGCTGCTGGCTGCACACATCAAAGGGCTTCGAGGATGGAAGAAGAAGAGCCAAATATTCCGACAGTCACTCTGTTCTAATTGTAGAAAACGTGGACAGATGGACAGTAGTCAACTGTTCGGCCATCATAGAGAGCTCCATTCACACACACACACACACACACACACACACACACACACACACACACACACACACACACACACACACACACACAGGACGCATGACCACACACAATCAGCTTCACATTCACATAGTAAAACACAATCATATGCAAATCTACATATGCGCACATCCCAAAGGATCTCATTACTGTGATTGGCTTCAGGACCTTTTGCTGATCAGGACACTCTTTTATGTTGCATTTGCATCTTAAGTATATAAAGTGCCTTAAATGCATGTGTGTGCAGTGCGGGCACGTATGTGTGTGTGCGTGAGTGATTTTGTTAAGAGTTATAGAGCAGCAGCCAACAGAGAAAGAGAGAAAAGAGGAGAACAGAGGTGAGCATGAGGGAAGAAAGGAGGGGTGAGGCCATGCATGGTCAGAGAGGGCAGACGTGAGCTAAATAGCTGAGTTGGCAACTGTAGACCAGAGAGGGAAGAGAAGGGTGGGTGAGTCACACTGCTGTGGGATGAGGTACAGTGTAAGGACAGTAGACTGTTTCTGTTTCCTCCGGTGGGGATATGTTCTCTGTAGCTGGAAGCAGCGACCTGTATGTGTGCATAGTGGGGTGTTTTGTCTTTGCTGTTTTCTACTGTGTTTTGTGACCCTCAACCCAAGAAAATATACTGGTAAAATAAAATGAAAAACCAAATGGTAAAAATGATGTGGACACAGCATCCACTTATCCCATGTTGGCCATGATTTTGGGTTAAAAGCAGCTGGTCAGACAGAAAACAGCCCTGCAAACAACAACTCAAGGTTGCGTTGGTGTGAGGGTCTGTGAAGGCTAATCAGATTCTGAAACACGGCAAAATCGCTTATAACACTATGAGAATAAATTTTTCAACTCTGGAAGGTTTCAGGGTGGCATTTCTTTTAATCTTTGCTGCGATAATCGCGAGGTAAACAGAAGAAAACAAAAAATAATCTAACAAGGATGAGCGCTCGTTCATATTTGACTGCCATGCTGGATCACTGCATCGTGTTGCAGCAAAAGTTGTCGCAGACCACATTGCTAATGTGTGAATACAGCTTAAGGCCTGACTTGCAGTCATTATTATAGCTCAGTGGTTCTCAACCAGTGGTCTGGCGACCCCCAGGGGTCCTTGAGGGAGCCCTCAGAAAAATGGGGAATATTTTAATTTCACTATTATTTCATTAACTAGATGTTAGCCCAATGAGAGGATGTATAAGTTCAAAGGTGTCACACTCTTCACTGTTAGTCTGGCAATCTACAATAAAGTTATGGAATAACTAAATCTTAACAGACACCACGGCCGGATGGAGTCCTTGACAACCACTGTGCTATTTCATCCCAAAGGTGTTGGGTAGGGATGAGGTAAAGTTCTTTCACACCAAACAATAAAAAACATCTTTATACGCCTGGTTTTGTGCATGAGGACAATATCATGTTGAAACAGGAAAGAGCAATCACCAAACTGTTGCCACAAAGATGGAAGACAACACAGAAGTCTGAAAAATCACTGCAAGCTGAAGGAAGGAAGGAACATTTGGCAGTTTAGGTTACATACTATATAGTCCTTGCATCAGTTATTCAGGAACTACTTATTAAAGATGCATTAATTATGAAATTATTCCTGATTCCTTCCTTTTTCCTTAGTAACTACCCAGTATATACAATATTATTTATTTATATTATTTAAGTATCCCTCGTGTTCCAACACTACGTCTAAATAAAGACTTTCTCCTTCATTAGTGATGGCAACGACAGGACTGGCAGGAGGGGAAAAAAAGCTTCTTGCTGTTTGCTGAAAGAGCCTTAATAGGTTTTCTCAAAAAACACTGGTTACTTGTGGTTGGATATTATTTATTCAGTACAAAGAGCAGCCAGACTTTTGCTTAATTTTCTGTCATTCTTTTACCAAATGTGTGAGTATATATATGTGTGTTATTTATATGTACCTCCATATATCTGTATTTGGATATGCATGTAGGCAGCATAGTGTAGCCCTTATCTTGTAACTTAGAGAATAAATTATCTTCTATCTGCCCTCATGTCTATTTAATGTGTTTTATGTATTGTCTTTAAAGTAGCTGATGGGCTGTCCACGTACCTTTGGCCATTCGGTGTAGTAGCAACCGTTTTGAGTGCAGTGATTGGAGAGCTTTGTTCACACAAATCGCACCGTGTGTACTGGTGTGTGCGTGCATTTGTGAGGTACAGAGACGTAATGGTGCACCCATCTTTGTGTGACATGCATACAGACGCAGACACACAATAGATACGAACTCCCGTGTGTGATATTTTGAGTTTACACGTCTCAATGTGTCCTTGACTGAGCTTGCTCTGAGTGACGCAGAGAGAAGCTCTGCGCTCTGTAAAGCCCCCAACACTCACATCTCCCTCTCCTTTCTTCTTCCTCCCTCTATCTCTCGTCCCACCACCCCACCCAGCCATTGGGTCTTGATTCTAAGGGACATATCTGGGGTTTAATACAATTTGTAGGGGAAGGAGGCAGAGAGGGATGAATGATATATTGACTTCTATATAAAAGCAAGGCTGGGGTGGTAATCTTATTTCAGGATGCTGTGATGAGATTCTGGCCTGTTTTCTCTCCAAGATGATGTGACTTTGGTCCTGACATCATCATGCTGCTGCCGTCTGTGTGTCTGCGTATGTGTGTGTGTGCTTCGTACTCCATGATATGCTAGTCTGATTGTATCTGGAAGCTCAGCTAAAATTGCATCTCTCTATTTTTGTGTGCATGGTGGAGATAAAAATCAAAGTATTATTTTTGCTCTCTAAACTTACTCTTCTCCGTAAATGTGTATGTTTGGGGGATTTTAGAAATGAAACCATCTCTAAAGCATCAAGCATCAACAAAAGATCAGGCATGGAGATGTTAACTACACATTCATGTCTTCAGAACAGGTTATTAGGCCATATTTAATGAAAGTATGATGTAATAAGCCTTCTTTTTTTTTGCCTACAGTTTATATTAGAGCTACAGAAGAGCTTCATTTTGTAACAGGTGGTTCTGTCATCAACTTCGCATTCAGCTACCTGTTGTTGTTCAGCTCCTCTGGTGCAGGCCTAGTGTGTAAATGGCAGTGCACTCTACATCATGGTAAACCAGTCAGTGTCTCCTAGCAACAGCTTACCCTGTACATATGTTTTTGTGTGACACTTCAAAGTTGTTTGGATTATGTATATGGAAGCTGGTCATATAAAAGAAACACCCTTATAAATGATAAAATTATTATTTTCCCTATTATCCAATTTTTTCACTTTACTTGTTGCTGTATGTGTTTATGTGCATGTTTTTGTCTGTATTGAAAGGTGCTATATAAAAGGTGTTTAAATAAATAATAAAGTGGGCTTGGCTTGCCAACTAAAAACTAAACTAAATGGCTTTTTTTCAAGATTTCAGATTAAGTTAATGATAGGTTTAATGACTTGTAGGCTTGATTTTGCAGAAAAAAATAGTCACACAAAAGGAGATAACATGTTCGAGTTCCCATAGTCACACTACTAGTGGTATCCTGGAACCTGATTCAGTGGAATTTACAGGAATTTTGATATAAACTTTCTTTTCACAATTACTGCGTTCCTCTGCAAAAGATGCCAGTGGAACAGCATTTCCAGGGGGATGGACAAAACAACAAGAACTCATTACAGCAGTGCAATCTAATAGAATCGAACCATATAAATACACTTCTGGTATCACTTGCACATTATAGCTTTTTGTTGCTTACAGTTTGTTAAATTACACTCTTGGAAAAAGCTTGTCCTTGGTTAAGTTTCTCTGTATCAGAGCAGTACAATGCTTGCTGTAGCTCTAGAAGACTGGAACAGTCCTGAGCGGTTGACAGCGCTGCTTGTTTGTCGTTACCCAGGATTCTCAGGGTTGTCATGGTAATGCATGTCTGTGGGAGATCTAAGGGGGATAGAGAAATAAGGATGGGAGAACATCTAACATTGAGCCATTGTGATACATTTAGAAACTCTTTGCTTTGTCCTTGCTTAAGTTCTTTTTATTTTTTTTTCTTCACCTTCTAATATTGGATTTTGTTTTGATGTAACTGCCAGTGGGGCTGCATTTGTAGTCATTTTGCCAACAGTTTGATGACATGTCTGTAGTTCTTATACATCGGCTTCCTGCTTAAGCTGCTTGTAATGATCATTTAAAGGACACAGTATGACATGAACACAGCATAAAGCTCACAAACCAACTGGATAACTTTGCATGAATTTGATTGTTTTATAAGTGATCAGTTACAATATTGTGATATATATGGATATATATGAAATAATATTCTGGTGTCTTGTCCTTACTGTGAGGTACCAGGCAACAAACAGACCAGGAAGGAAGTTACTGTGCCCAGACAAAAACTAGTCCCTAAACCACAACAGTACATTTGTACATGTTGGATATACTGAATAAACGAGACATAATTTTTTATGTTAATTTGTAAGCTTTAGAGATGCTGATGGGTTGATTTGCCTTAGTACACAGCAAGTCTAGCAGTTTCCAGTTCTGCTACTAATCTAATCTAAGCCAACCGGCTTCATATTTACCGTACAGATATAGGAATGGTATCAATCTTTTTACTCAGCTCTCAGCAAGAAAGCAAAAAAGCGTGTTTTCCAAATTGTTCCTTTAGCCCATCTGAAATGACTCATGGAAAACCATTTTATTTAACAGGAAGACAGCAGAAAGCACATTGACGTCTTTGAGATTGGACTAGAGTGGAAACAATTAGCCAATTAATCGATGAGTCAACTAACAAAAAGTTAATTGGCAAACATTTTGAGGATTGATTAATTGTTTAAGATCATTTTTTAAGCTATAATGTCAACCATGCTTTGCTCCGATGCTTTGCATTTGATGATTTTCTCTGTTTTGTGTATCTTTGGTCTTTGAACTGTTGGTTCAAAAAAATCTGACATCTGAAGACCTCACTTTTTTTCTGACCTATTATATAGACTAAACAGCCAATTGATTAATCAAGAAAGTAACTGGAAGATTATTTAACAAGAAAAATAATCAGTAATCAAGCCCTATACTGGATAGCTGTTGTTTAACACTCACAACTGTGAACAGCATGATTTTACCTCCTCAAATAAGCTAAAATTAAGAAGCAAAACTCTACAAACAAAACTAATCAGAAAATACTTGAAGACAACATGTCACATCGCAACACAATGCCTGAGAGACAGAAAAGTGACAGTGACAAAGGGAGAAAATGATAGGCTGACTGCAGGCGGCGATTATAAAATCATATACACCTAATATTGCTTTCACTGACACATTTAACCACAAACGTATGCCTATGTCAACACACACACACACACACACACACACACACACACACACACACACACACACACAGAAGTATAGAGCATGTTACACTTCCAACACCTAGAGTGCTACTACAAACAGCTGTCAGATGTGAATGCCATTTCTTTTTCTGGTTCTACTCTCATGTACATACTGTATGCTCACACACACACACTATGTCTGTCTCTCTGTCACACACATACACATACACACACACTAACATACACAAACACTCACTCACTCACTCAAATCTGCTATTTGGTTGCAAAAACTGGATAAAATGAACAACACTCTGGGAAATAAAGGGATTATACGAGGAGAGATATTTAGTTTGTCTCCACACACACAAACACACACACACAGACTCTAATTCTCATCATCTGATCATAAAACATACACACATGACCTCTAACCTCCCTCAAACACATGGAAAAACAAGAAACCCACCCACTCATACACTCTGTCTCTTAATATTTCGCACACACAAACATCCTCCCCACCCTAAACACACACCATGCACACTTGGCTGCCAAGCAGTGGTATTTTCCCCTGGTGTTACTGAGCGCTAATTGACAAAAGGTTTGTATGGTTTAGCCCCTGTTGTGATTGCCAATTGGTTGATTTCACAAAGCTTGTGAATAACTGGAGTATGGAGCATCACAGAAACTACACAGGACAGAAACATCAATAAAGTGGAAACACCTTCTATCCTTAAAGAACAGTAAATGTCACTTACCATTAAATATCAGTATCACCATGCATGCTGTAGACACAGTTTTTGTATAAATATGTAAACATCTCTATCTTACAGGTCATTAATCAGCACAAATCAGTTTAAATAAATACTTAAAAATACTTACTGTACACCTGATTACCAAACTAGCCGGCCTGTCAGCCAAGTGGATAATGATGGACTGGAAACTACATTGAACTGTTTTAACACCGAGGACTCCTTGAACTTGGTGACAATGGAAAGACTGTATCAGCCCTCTAAATGGATAAATTCTCATTATAATATTCTGTGCCCATCACTGGTGTTATATTGTATGTTGGCAATGTGTAAACTATTATTGTTGAGTTAATGTTAAGGTGTTATAATTTGTATTTGTTTCCTTTTTAAACTATATATTATTTTTTAGTCACTACAGTTTTTCATTATAGTTTTTTAATTACTGGTACCGTCTTCGGTCGTTTCTAGTAATTTAATTAAACTGTACGGTAGGCCATATGATGGAGTATTAGCATGAAAACTGAGGTTGTAACTAAAGTTATTTTACATGCTTATACAAACCTAGAGTAGAAACATTCAAGTTATAAACAACTGCTGATAGCTGACGACAAAGAATCACTTTTTAAAATTTCCTCTCAAAGTCTGTTCCATTTTTTATGCGCTTAACGTTTTTAGGGGAAGTTTCTTCTTGTCTTCTTAGAAAGCTTGGGCTCTGTGCCGTTGCTGTTGTGGGCCTGGAAAGCCCATTGAGACACTGAATAGGATAAGGGGATATACAAACAAACTTGACTTGACATGACTTGACAGACTGAAACCACAAGAAAAATGATTTTTCTCTTTGTAGATGCCCAGTTCATACATGTACCACAAATGCACATAAAGTAGCTTCTTCAGTCCCACAGTGATTCCCTTTGATCCTCTAACATAAAGAAAGAAACAAAGACTTGCCAACTCTACTCAGACATTTCAGGTTTTAATGCTGTCCTAATAATTGCACTGTCAAGCTTTCTGATCTTGCACCTATAAACTTTTTTTTTGATTACTTTAAATTTGTGAAACAACAATTCCTTGATTTTCAGACAGAGGATGAATTTTGTCAGCCAAAAAATAACAACGCTCACTGCAAGATTTGATCAGCTGTAGCTACCTAACTAACTAACCCGACATTAGTTTCATGAGTAAGTTGAAAACACTGGATGACTTTATTAATTCCAGCTGATTCGCTTTAAAAGAGTCTTAAATACGTTCATGTCTGCAAAACGTCAACAGTTGATGAAGATGTAGAGGAAGGATTGTTCTATTGCTAATGTTGTAGTTAGTTAGCGTTTTAAGTATGAACAATTAAGATCAGGTTGTTATTTCATTCTTACATAACCCTGTTTAGCTGTTTAGTGTACTTGGACAAGCAAGACATGGGTCAGATTTATGCTTTATTTTTCTTATCTTCAAATAATAGGTTTTACTTTTAACATTATAAGAGAAAAGGGCTTTAGTAGGAGGAATAACCGATATGTTTTGCGGTCTTGGTTCACAAGTATTTTGGAGTGTAAGAGCAGGAAAGAGAAACTAATGTTAGCTTAAACTATAGCATCCAAAACCAGCTTCCATAGAGTGGAAAATTACTGTGCCATTGTGAACGGGATGTTTTTTTTAATGTAACTTGTAAAAAGTCTCAAGAGTCTATAGGTGTGCTACGAAAAGATAAATAAATTGTACATATAAAAAGTCACCAAAATGCAGTAAGTAAGATTTCTGATCTTCTTTTTCAATAGCAGGGACATAGATTGTCAACTTGTTAAAAAAAAAGGAGCTTCTGGGTATTAAATGGACCTGCTAATAGTTTTTCAAACTGGGAGTTAAAAACATTTCAGCATTCAGGGAGAATTTTTTTCACTCTTATTCTCTATCATTTTCTCTGTCAGAGCTGCTCTCAGAATATTTCAAGCAACAGGAAGGAGATACAAATGACGCCCAAACCCTAGAGAAATTTGTCACCGGAGAAGAGAGAAAACAAGGAGAAATGCCTGAGTGATAAGAAGGGATAGAGAAATAAAAAAAAACGATCTCCCTGTTGCTCTCCTGCTGCTGATATCTTGGGGTTTGAAAGACAGATCTTTGTCGGGAAATGGAGGTAGAGCCAATGTACTGCTCAGTCAGAGGAGGTAATACCATTTCAATAGTCCAGTCTCTAGTAGCTAATGGGACAGCCAGAGAGATTTCTCCTCTTAGCCCTGAAGAGCACCTCAGAACAGAACATCAGAGGGTTTTTCAAGTCTCTGCCAGGCCACAGTGTCTCCAAACTACCTCTGCCACAGAGACAGTGCTTTCTGCAGAACAGAGGGCAGAGGTAATGAAACAGAATAGAGACAAGCAGGCTGGGAGGAAAACACATCTATTGAACGCTTTTTCCATCTTTCCCACCCTTTTGTTATTTCCTTTTCATTTCGTCTTATGGCATCCCTATCCCTCTCTCTATCTATCTTTCTGTCTCTATCACTCCTCACCCTCTTCTCCCTCTCTCTCCAACTTCCCCCCCCCGCTCTCTCTTCCTCTCCCTCTCTCAGCATACACCCCACGATCTCTCCTTGATTTCCAGAGAGAGGCTGGTATAGCAGCAGCCAGCATACAAACTAGCTGACTCAATATACACACACAGGCTGCTTGAATAGGGTGTGTGCATTGTGGCAGTATGGAAAGATGGAGGCAGAGATGGCGAGAGATGAGAGGAATAAGAGGGAGGAGGGAATAGGTGTTCGGGGAGGGGAGATAGAAAGAAAAAGAGAAGATGTGAGACCTTTGCTGGAGAGTTTAGATTGGGATTAGCTCTAGTTCTGGCATGCTGGCATCAGCAAGACATGCGTCAGCATACATTAAGCAGCTCATTCATCATTCACGCTATGAGAATGAGGTATGAGGTCACCACTTGGTTGTCTCATTGTTTCAAAACGTAACGCTCGGGTTAATGAAACCAGCTCTCAGGAATCCTTAAACTACAGCTTGAGACCCGAAATGATTCTAGTTTTTAGGATTCCCAGACGAAAAGAGACCCATCAAAATTTGATGAGCCTTGGGCGAAAAAAGTTCAGGCACCATTTCAGCACAGAGAGAGTGAAGTATAATTCAGGGTTATGCGGGCATGGATCTACACCCACAAAATGCCTTTATATGGATTATGTTAAAGGGTCAGTTCACTCAAATTATAATGAAAACATATTTTCTCACTTACTGATATCTAGCCATGCAGTTAGATTAGATTTTTCAGGTTTAGACATATCCAACTTTAGGATTACTGCTTCCTCCTAAATACAATGTAGGTAAATGGAACAGCTTTTAATGGAACTGCTACTGAAGGGGGTGCTGTCTCTGGAGAGGAGAGATATCACTGTTTCTTGAGCAGCAATATAACTCAACTATGTTATATTGGTGTGGGGGCACAAATCAACTCAACATGGCTGGATAATCCAGAGCTACCAAAGTCCCAAAACACTACATTCTTTATCTTATGTATCTTGTGTGAACAAGATACCCGATCAATACTGTGTGTGCGTGTGCGTGTGTGTGTGTGTGTGTGTGTGTGTGTGTGTGTGTGTGTGTGAAGAAAATCACAATTACAGGCTCGTTACATTCTACTGCTTTCTTTAAGGTGTGAGAATAAAGAAAAAGATAAAGCACATAACACAGAGACTGATAGAAGCACTGATTAGGAGTAACGAATAGTAAAATGCCCCCCACCCCCCCACTTCACTATTTGCATGCTGTGTGCGTTTGTGTGTGTAAGGGGGTATTTTGTGTGTGTGTGTGTGTGAGTTGCAACTTGCAACAATAACTTCCTAATTACAGTTCCCCAGTGTTAGTGCAATCTTCCTGAAATGCTAACTAGCCTCCTACTGGGAACATGGTACATTATTAATCCATGTGCTTGCTTGAGCGTGTGCATCCTAGAAGTGTGTGTCTACAGCACGCACGTGTGCAAGCGCTCGTGCATGCACATTTCTGTTTGCATGTCTCTAGACATTCCTCTCACCCTCCTATTCAGAAGCTTTGTTCATATAGGTGCATATATGTGCTGCTGTGTGTGTTTTACATGTCATGTCATGAGCGTGAGTGTGTGCGTTAAAATGTTTGGCTACTTTTCTCATGACAAATAGCCTAACATTTGTTTACAACTTTTTTGTATGCCAATCCTATTTCAATATCAAAACAGAAAATGAATAAATGTAACAGAAGACAATAGCACAGTTAAAAAAAAAATGTCTTCATATTCAGAACCAGCCAGCAGGGAGGTGCCATGTTAACTATGCATGCAGATTTGCTTCCACACCACGGGGTATTCCCTCTCAACAAAGATCAACATTATGACAAGAGATACTGTCGGCTCTCTGTGCACCAACATGCTTAATATGAGGAGCTAGTTTCTGTTAAAATATGGATGGCTTTGACAAATAATAACTGATGAGAGTTGATTTTGAAATTTAGCCTGGGATTTCAACAGATACGTGCTCCGTGTTTCTCTCTTGCAATGGCAGCTAAAAGGGCGAAAAATGGAGTAAATGGATGGGAGAGTGAGGAGGGATCTCCCATTACACAACAGGGTTTCTTTAGTATTCCTGGAGAACTTGCCCCAAAGTGATGCCTCTAGGTACTAAGATTGTACCATGGATGGGTTGCTACCTCCTGGGTCAGCAGTAAATGAGAAAAGAAAGAAAAGCAAGAAGAAGAACAAGAGGACGTACTTTATTAATCCCCATAGGGGAAATTCTTTTACCGCCTTTACAACTTCAGGTGAAGGTTGAGAGCTGCTATACTATGACAAGACAGCACAGACATTAAGCCCATCACTTTTCATTCATTTTGTACTTGCAGACGTTCTGGCAGTTCCTCTCTACTAAAGTTGTCACTTTTCATTACTTCTGATTTTTAATGTTGCCACCTGCCTTATTACAGATGTAACCATTAGAGTCCTAGTATTTCTGACGTGTCTGCTGCTGCAGCACAAACAGCTCTCACTGTGTAGCTGCTTGTAGAGAGATTTTATTTAGTTTTATTTTGTGACGTTTTTAGCTCTGAAGAATCAAACAGAGCTGTTTGGTAACCACAGGTTTAGAGTTCCTTTTGTTCCAGCCCGATCAAAGGTGTTCTGCTCTCACAACTCTTGAGACTGGAGAAGTGTGCTGCAGCAAGCACTGCAGTACTAATGCAGGATGAAAGCAAGATGAGCGACCTCTAAGATAGTTATCAATGAATTCTCAGGACAACTAAAGACTTCACTGTGACCGAGGATCTCTGGACTTGAAAAGAGCCAGCCAACCATTTCTCACACCCAAACACATAATGTCCTGAACTAAGTCATTGAAGCTGTTCTGTTTTACTGGAACTACCTCATGAATAGTCATGGTGCGAGGAGTGAGACCCTGTTCCTCTCTCTCTCTTTCTATCAATCTATCTGTCTTCCTTTTCTTTCCCTCTCTCCCTCTGTGGCACTCAGCCAACAATTGGAGTCAGTCAGTGGAAAAACTCTGTTAGTAGTCCATGCCCTATGGGACAAAGTGGCAACAACATCCGTTACAACAGATAGTGGGGCAGTAGGCAGGAAGCACAGGGCACAGCAGCCAAAATTTAACTGGCTGAGCGACTTTTTGTCACACACACATGCACTCAGTGGACCAAGACTATTTTAACAGGCCTGGACTTTTGCTGCACAGCCACATTTTAACTGAGTAAGGCTTAAACATGTGTGCCAAAGTGGTGATAACCCACCACAAACGACTTGGCATACATTCTACAAGTTTCTGCTCTACTGGAGGGATGAGCACCAAAAGATATTCCCTCATTTAATGTTTTGATGATGGTGGCTGGCTAACACATCTCTGTTCGATTGGATTGAGATCTGGGGACTGTGAAGGCCATAGCATATGATTCAAAATCATTTTCATGATCATCAAACCATTTAGTGACCCCCTTGTGCCCTGTATAGCAGCAGCTGCATTCGTTATGTTTCTCCACCCATTAATTCAAGTTAGATTCCTTCAAAAGGAGTATCGATTTTACACTCGCCATCATAAGTATCACACAGGATGTGACAAAAACAATTTCATAATGTCTTCTGTGGCTCTGGGGAAGGTTTCCAAAGTTTCAAAAAATCATCCTGATGTGAAATGAAAGACAGGAAACATAGGACCCAGAGTTAGGGACTAAAAGTCAGTCATTTTAACCATCTTTTGTTTTATTGTGCATGTTATGAAACCCCTTTCTGTATGTAAACGCAATACTTTATTGCTGGAGTACCCCTTTAATTTGTCACCTGTCCATACATGGTCAGCCTCTAGCATTCACAAACACTTGTGGTGGGATGGGCTGCAGTGTATGCATCTGCATGTTGAGAATAACATGGGAAAAACACGGTTCCACTGAAATCTTTCAGGCAGATACATCTTTGTACTGACAGCTATATGAAGTAATGTAGTTTTACAGTAGGCCATTAAAGTATTTCCTAGCACAGACATCACAGATCTAAAATAAGAAACATGCTGACCAGATGAAACCAATTCAAGAGACATATCAGCAAGGAAAAGAGTTCAGCGGGCTGGATGTATCACTGCCTGCAGCCCAGAGCCGCTGTCCAGGGTCCTGAAAACTGGACTGCGGTGCGGTATGAGGGCTAAACCGTGCCGGTCCTTGACTCCGGCACTGCAGCCCGTCCCGGGACATAAACTAAATTAATACTAAGTGACCAGCCTAAATGTGCGCAAAATATGACACGCTTTAGACATATCTTTGAAATGCTGAACATGCTCGGATTAAAGTTGCACAGTTATAGGTTGCACAGACTGGAGCATGGGACGTTCAGGTACCGCACACATTCACAAAGAGCACATAATGTAAATCTGGATCTATGTATCTGCGCCCGCATTAGCATTGGACACAGGGGGATTGAGATAAGACAAGCAAGGTTGCCTGGGAATAGCCAACCAGCAAATCCCCCCCCCCCATTCATCACACACACACACACAGACAGACGGGGTCAGTGTCGGTGATTTCAGAACCGCAGGAATGCCAGAGCTATTGGCGTATTTCAAAGTTGCCTACGCAATGCGAGTCCAGCCATCACAAGACAGACACATGAAATTAAGCCAAACGCGTTGTGCGCAATCTACAGATGTTTTCACTTTACCTGTTCCAGATGCCAACGTGGAAGAAGACGCCGTTTCGCCTCTCAGGTCTCCCCAGCAAAACGGGTCCGCTCGTTGACTCTGGCAGTATGTGTGGCTGTGTTGTTGATGTTCGGGCTTTTTTTCTTTTTTTTTCTTCAAGTCTTTGTCACTGATTTGATCCCAGCTTGCACGTGTCTCCTCTGCGGTCCCGGTGAGGAGCCGTGGCCGGGGCAGAGCTCCGCGGTCGCAGCAGCAGCAGCAGCCAGTGTGGCTCAAGGATTTTTTTGGGATGCAAAACGGCGCGTGATGTGATGTGCTGCCTCCTCGCCGCTGTCTCCCTCGTTCTCCGTCTCTCTCCTCTCAGTTTCTGCCTCTCACACTGCGTCAGGCTCCACTCCCCCTCCTCTCTCTCTCTCTCGCTCTCTCCCGCTCTCTCTCTCTCTCTCTCTCTCTCTCTCTCTCTCTCTCTCTATTTGACTGCCTTTGACTCTCTCTCTCACACATACACACACACAGTGGAACAGACGGTGATTAATTCGCTGGAATTCAGTTTCTCTCTCTCCCTCTCTCTCTCTCTCTCTCTCTCTCTCTCCCTCTCTTTCTCTCTCTCTTCTTTCTATATGTGCCTCAATCACCCTCAATCCGACGCCTCTGCTCTGAACTGAAGCGACCGCCGGCCAGCTGTTCCGGTAGAGGAGAGAGGGGTTGCATGGCACTTCACGCGCTGCAGACAGTCATTTAGATTAGATGCTTTCCCATTTGGAGAGCGTGATAGCCTGGTAAGTACTGTACAATCAAAGCCCAAACTGGCAAAGTTCTTGACGAAATTGCATGAAATCCAGGCTTTTGGAGTTCTCTTGGAGAATGAAACAGTCGTACAGCACAGCATTAGAGAAACACTGTGTTATTTGGAGTGATGGAAACCCACATTTCTCTTCTGCACTCCAGCTGCTGGTGGATACATCAAGTCCTGGAGGCAAAGCTACAGTAGCCTTACCAGAATGAACAGACCAATGCTATCTGAGGCTGGCTGTTTGCCTAAATGCACTATGGGGCAACCTGATGTCCTGCCAGCAGACATGGTCAGATTAACTGCCTCTTTAGTGCAGGCAAACACACACACACACACACACACACACAGGCACACGTACTCACATGGAAGCAGATAAATGAACAACTTAGAAGAGAGATAAATACATGAATAACACGCATTAACAGTAAAATATGCATACATACTGCAAAAACATGGCTCCTGTTCAAAGCCTGGCACATGACTAACCCTCCTTTTTTCACAGATAGCATAAATCCACAGTTCTATTTTCTTTGACTTACATCATATGTCGCATTAGTGGATATACAGACTATATATAAAGCCATTAATCTGCCGTTACATGGCTGTAGGTAATGGCTGACTTTGGAGTGAACCGTACCCTTGTGACCCTCATAATGCATGATTGAGTAATTAGGAATTAGGGGGTTGAGAAGCAGATGAGGTCAGGGAGGGAGAAAAGGAAGAAACATAATAGAGGCATCCATTCACATAAATCTCTTCCTGTCTGCCTCTGTGCACATGTGGATAGAAAAATAGAATAAAATAGAGTAGGCCATCCCGAAGTGTCCACGAATGACATACTAAATATTGCACATCTGCTCCAGGGGCACTGGTTTTTGCTGACCTTTGACCTGACCTCTGCTCTGACCTGTCGGTTTCTCCACATTGGATGAAAATGTAATTAAGCGTCACATTATTATTGATAGAATCAAAATATAAATTTTCTAACGTGTGGTGGTGTCACAGTGCTTTTCCAAGTAGCACTGGCTCACACCACTGAGGTCTTGTCCTCTGATTTCATGAAAATCTTAGTAATTATATTTTCAAACCTCCAAATTCACAAAAAGAGTCAACCCCATGATACTATCTATGGTAAACATTTTTTCAGCAAGAGCCATTCAATGTATTTACATTCCATAATTACGTCTCTATATGGTAGTTTTATTATCCTTGGCGGAGTCCGCCATTCCTGCACAGGAGTCAAATTGCCTTCACACGCATGAGCGTTTCACAGGTAACAATGGATGCATCTAATTGAATTCATCTACTTACTGTTCACTACAGTTTATTGCACTGTATCACAGCTTTACTAAAGGTGTCAATGTGTAAGATTTAGTGGCATCATCTCTTTCCATTTCTACCAGTAGATCTTCCTAAATCTTTAATGTTAAGAATGTTCAACTGGTGAAACACAAGGTGGCTTTTATTGTAAAGCAGTCAAATGAAACAGTGAATTTGTCACCAAGGTTAGTGCAAACCATGATCGCCAAAAATGCATCTACTCAACAAGACAATTTTCAGCATTTTCTGACAGCAGATCAGTTTTAAATATTGCAGGGAGCAATGGAACAAAAAGGAGCAGCCACAGTGAGCTGTTAGATGAAGAGCTGCAGGCGACAGGCCGCACACCTTCAACTCCTCAGTAAGGTAACCAACTCCTTTTTCTCCTGCTGCTGTGTGGGAAACTTCTTGCTCCTTGCACAGCATGAAATCATATCAGCTTTGCTCATGACATGATGGAAAAAAGCCAATTAGTGTCTGACTTCTTTATTAAAATATGACTTTGTTTGGTTATACTGTGAACAGATACGCCAGTTGCTCCTCTGTTGCGTTTTTTTTGGTTTCTTTTTTTACTCTATACAATATACATTTCTGGCCATTTGGATAGTGACAGTAAAGAGAGACAGGGGAGAGAGAGGGAAGTACATGCAGCCAAGAGCTCGAGCCAGATTCAAACCCGTGCCACACTCTACTTGGTGAGCCACAGGGGGGCCCCCTTCTGTTGTATTTCTGGCAAAGTAGGTGCTCAATGAGTGTTTGCTGCCCCCAGAATTCTGGTACTTGTAGTATTAAACACCTAGTGTCACCAAATTAACCAGGACTGAAATCTGATTTTCTACATTTAAAGAAGTGCACACATTGGGCATTTCACAATCACACTGCATATGATTTGAAAAACATAAACAAACATAAAATACTTCAAATCTATCATAATAATAATATGTGTTGTTTAGTGCATTTCAATACTTAATTTGTGATCATGGTGTGTTAAATAGAGATGTAATGAGGCAATTGGTGCATCATTGCAAATAGATCTGCTAAAAAACATTGCCTTTTTTAATAGCGATAATTCAACATTAAATGCCTTGTAAAAATCAAACTGACCAGAAATGAATATTTCCACTGAGAAGAATGTAAAGCTGAAACTTGTAAACACTGTCACAACTACTTCTAACACTGAGAGGGAAATATGCAACAGGGTAACACCAGTAAACATTTGGAACATGCTTGGGATACATGCGAACATGGGATACTCTAACATTATTTCACTCATATATTGAAATGTATAGTTATTCCTACTGTATTGCAGTGGTTACTTACTCAAGTAAAAGTGCTAATATCTTTCTGTAAAAATACTCTAGTCTGTTACAAGCAAAAATCCTGAATTTAAAATGTTCTATAAGCAAAAGTATGTAGATATAATCAGGAAAATTTACTTAAAGTATTAAAAGTAAAAGTGCTTAATGCATACAAATCTTCCCCTGTGACTGTTTTATACTATTTTATATAACATCATTAGATTATTATTAGTCATGCATTAATGTAAAAGCAGGATTTTACTGTTGCAGTCAGTTGAGGTGAAGCTCATTTTAAATTATTTAGTAACGATTATTTTCATTTTGGATTAATCTGCTGATTATTTTCTCGATTTATCAACTGTTACTGATAATACTGAGAAATGGCATTATAGTTACCTAGATACCAAAGTGACACCTTCACAATGTTTATTCTGTACAACCAACAGTCCAATAACACAAATAATAAAAGTATTAAGGGAAAAGCAGCAAATCAAAGCATTTGTAAAGCTGGAAAGTGTTTTTGCAAATGACTTTATCAAAATAGTAATAATAATATTCTATCACTCTACTAATCAGTTCAGTTGTACTTGTACTGTGGGTAGTATAATGCATAACAAAGCATTATATTTATAAGCGCTTCATATGTTTGTGTGAAAAAAGCAAGAACAAAGTAACAAGTAAAATTTGTATATTTAAGTAAAGTATACTTGAGTAAATGTACTTAGTTACATTCCACCACTGCTGTGTCAAACCATCATTTCCAAAAGCAAAAGAAAGAAAAACATTGAGCACTCTTGAATCAAAGAGTCAAGAAGCATGTTCCAATGCATTCACTGTATGATTCACACCCCTTGTGTTAATGTAATAGTCTGCTGTAGCACTTTCCTAACCCTGCATCATCCACTTCCATTATTCGGTTCTTTCACTCTTCACAGACTTTTAACATCACCTGGAAAGTGAGAATGAAGTTGCTGCCTTCAGCTGTGAATCATACATAGAAGAAGAAGAAGAAGAAGAAATACTTTATTGATCCCCTAGGGGGAAATTGTTCTTTTTCACTCTTTTATATACATGCACACACAGGCTGAAATACACACTTCACACACACTTGTGGACATGCAAAGGGGAGAGATGGTGGAGTGATGGGGCTGCACGTTACTGGCGCCTCGGTAGTGGTGCACAGGAGGTGAAACTGGCACTTCTCCAGCTACCAGTCCACACTCCATATTTTGTGGTCTGTGGGACTTGAACCGGTGACCCTACGGTTCCCAAGCCAAGTCCGTACACACTGAGCTACTGCCGCTTAAGTGCAGTCAAATGTGTAGTCAGGACTATATATCTGTAGTGATTGTGGTACACAACCGAGACTTTTCACAAGCAAGAGTTATGCCATCAGTCAGAATGTGTCATGTCTTATATTTGTTCTGCATTGTGTTCTGTTGTGGCTATGAAGGAAATATCTTCCTTGTCCATGATGGGTCCTGACGGTATGATTGTTGAACATCACTGCAAAGAAGTTGAGTCTGGAGAAGCTTTTGCTCTCTGATGATGGCTGACTGACACCACAACCTAATGGTTAATGCTGATGTCTCAGATTGCTAAGAAAAGTTCCACTTTCAGACTCTTTTGTAGCTGCACACGAAATGTGTTGATGTGTCACATCCAACAACAAACTGGATCCAGCAAATTTAGATACTTTAGATACTTTTAAAATGACAGATACTGTTTTCGGACAAGATTAGATTAGATAAGGCTTTATTGATCCAACACCGGGGAAATTCCCTCGCTACAGCAGCTCCAGAGACAACACAACACAATGGATAAGAAAATACACATAAACAAAAACTAGAATAGAAAAATACAAGTTATAACAAGATAGAATAAGAGTTATATGTACATTGTATACAGCTATAAGGTAGACATCCCTTGTGAGCGTCATCTTTCCAACATTTTAGATCCAAAGGTTGCTGTCACAGTTCTGTGACTTAACCATTGCGTGCGTGTGTCTGTGTGTTTGTGTGTGTTCTCAATTTAACATGATCTTAACGACCTTAATGTGTAGGACAACATACACATTACATACTGAATGCATTATACATGTACAGTATGTAACTAGTATACACCATCTGTGAGGACAAACGTCCTCTATACCTTTGTACTCCATTGTAGCATTTATTACTTATGAAAACACAACCAAATACACTGATCAGCCATAACATTATGACCACCCAGTCGTCTAGCCATCACAATCTGACCCTTGTCAAAGTCGCTCAAATCCTCATGCTGCCCATTTTTCCTGCTTCTAACACATCAACTTTGAGGACAAAATGTTCACTTGCTGCCTAATACTATATCCCACCCACTGACAGGTGCCATGATAACCATATTATCAGTGTTATTCACTTCACCTGTCAGTGGTCATAATGTTATGGCTGATCAGTGTATATTCCCTAACACATATTTATTGCCATACAAAAAAAATAACATATTTGCATTGTTTGTATAGATACATATATGTGTAAAAATAGAAACATAGAGAATACATATTAATCCTATGCATCAGTATTAACAATAATGTTTGAGCATTCATTGTTTGACATGACATTAGAAATAATTTATTATGATATTATTTAGGTTTACTGTGTTAAACTGCACATCAAACTAGCTCCAGTTTGTGCCACTTGTGTATGACAATGACAAACAAGTCACAGAGCTAAGCATTTGATTTTCTGAAAAATACATAACCTTGAAAGTCATTTAACCACACTTACCTCTATTTTAAAGGAACTTCCAGAATTCTAAAAGCCATCCTAATGAGAAAATATTTTGTCCACTGAACAACAAAACCCATTTAACCATTTAAAATCAAATCCAAACAAAGAGGTTCACTGGAAATGACATATCCCCTTGCTCAATTTTTACAATGTTAACCAAACTTAGAAAAAACATTTATATTGATATATATATATATATATATATATATATATATATATTATTTTCAAACAAATAATAATGAGTTGGTATTGTTGTTTATTTGTTTATTGTATTGGATCCCCATTAGCTTGTGCCATAGCTGTTGCAATCACTTGTTGCACTAGAGCACCTGCATCTCAGACTAAAACAATGGGCACTACGGCCAACCAGACTTCATTGACAAAACCACTCACTTCACCTAGCAGATAATCATATAACACACTTCAAACCTGACAGAAACAAAATAAAACTCACAAAACCTGTCTTTGTTTGTCTTTCCACAGTCTTTTTAATAATCACCATAGGTTTGGTTGAAATAAAGCCTTAATTTGTGAAAAAGGCTGCAAAAGGAAGCAACATAAGCTAACATTAATCCGTGGGGACAAATATGGAAAGGATCTCTACAGAGACTAACCGTTTGTTTAACCAGAAACAGCCGTAATGTTGCTATCGCTCGCCAACAGACTCCATAGACAACAAACCTCTCAGATCATCGCAACATTGCAACTTCCTTCAAAGTCTTTGTTAGCCTTTCCTCTGTTCACCAGCAGGGGATCACCAACTCTGGTTTGGTCAAAATAAATGCTTAATTCTCTCCTCACTTGCACGCACGGCCAGCTCGCAATAGAACCAGAGGAAAAGGGGAGTGTAACGCCATTCTCCGCTCAGGACTCCGCCATGACATCATTATATCTTTACATGGTAAATCACTGTTTGCTGCTCTATTAATCCTTTATAGGGCACTCATAGAAATACTTGGAAATTAAAAATTTTAACCCTGGAGGATTGGTGGATATAAGAAGATTTTTTTTTTTTTTTTGACTTCTTTAAAAAGTTTCAGTTTTAGGCTGCAAGTCAAAGTCAATGATGTCTAGGTGGGCTGGCACAACAACAATCTGTAGCACAGCAGGCCTCCTCTCCCTATAAAGGGACTGAGCAGACGGCTACTGCAAAAGAAATATGCCACATCAGTATACTATGAAAATATGTAATAAATAAGCTATAAGCAAATCAAGATCAAGCCCACTTTTAGTTATTTGTGAAAGAAAACAGTAACAGTGAAATTAGTATATCACCTATAAAAAAACACCAAAATATGCTGTAGAATTGTAATAAAAACTGTCATAAATAATGGGTTAATGCTTTAAATCTGACTAAAACTCTTAATATCTGAAGGGCACAAAAACATAATTCTACATATGTATATATTCCAACATATACAGCCACCACAATGTATAAATATATAATGTATGTACATATGATCTCTACTTAAGAACACATCAGTAAGTCACTGCATTGAACATTCATGTAAACACATTATGATCACCTATGCTGCTTTCGTCCATTGACAGATTTTACATTATTATATATCCTATAGGCCTACAGGTACATACTGGTATGTGGTCATAATATAGGTATATTTTCTCTCTGTATGGGTAAAATACAGACATACACATGCATACAATCAAAACACTGCAGTCAGTACTGTCATGCCAACAGAGACAGACTGACAGGTCGAGGGGCGAGCCGGCCGGCAGACAGACAGATGGACAGACAGACAGAAAGATGCTGACAGGTGGAGGGTTTCAGATGATTGACAGCATGAGAGAGGAGGAAGATGGAGGTGAGAAGGAGGTCTATCAGGCATTGTTGGGTTATTTTTGACCCCTGTCACTATGCAGCTATTAGGAATGCCACCCTTATTGGTGTGTTGTATGTGAATTTGTTCATCAAGGCAATAATAGTTAAATCAAAGCAGGGCTGCACTCCCTGCAGAATAAAATCAGAGCTAAACTGAAATTTCAGCCTACTACACTATAATAAAAATAGAGGACTAAAAACCTACAGTAATAACCAACCATTTGCTAAACCTTTCCCTTGATCAGCAACAGTCCAGTAATAGCTTAGCAACCGTCCGTAACCAGGCAGATCTGTCAAACTTTGGATTTCTCAACAGGTTGTGTTGGTGTGCATGGAACTGTAGTGAGAGAGAGACTAACTCACGTCTCACAGAGATAATGGTTGTGTTAATTAGCTAACTAACACTTCTTTCTTGTTTTTTGTTGGGTGTGAAAGAAATACCTGTGAAACAGATTGTTACATATCATATCCTCTGAAAACATAATCCTCTTCTGTGTTGTCAGTGTCAGTGATTTTAATGAATGTTTATCTAAACTCAAACTGCAAAATGTATACAAGATAAAAAAAGATATTTTCAAGCTATTTTCTAACTAAAAACACAACAAAATGGCTACTTCATTGACAAACACAAAATCATCATCTATGGAAACCTAAACCTAACTTGAACGTTATCTTATGTGTAAATGTATAGGTGTAAAGCAAACTGTCGGAAGTGAAATACAAAAAATGTACATCTGGACCAATCACCGTTCTTGCATCACTCAAAGTCCCTCTTGTGCTGGGAGAGTCAAGTAGGGACTAAAAAAGTTCCTAAAAACGGTGCTCTAAGAAATACTGCAATGTAGTACAGGCACAAAAAAGATGGGGGTCCTCCAACTGTTCTTAGAACTACGAAAATGTTCCTCCAGTCCAAAAACGCCTATTGTCTCACAGATCTTGGGTCCTATGTGAGGTCGGCACATTAATATTAGCTTCTATAGCTAGTGAAATAAAGCAGACAAAATATGTCCTCAGTTGTTAGAAAGACATGAGAAACCTTCTTTTGGTATGTGCCGTACAAGAATGGAAAGCTCAACATGCATAGCTTACTAAATTGGAACCGAGCTAGCTACATCCAAGTTTATCTAAAGAAAAAAAACTGCTTATTCTAAAATATAAATAAAATGTCCTGTCCTGTGTGTGCAAGATTGAAATTACAACATTAAAAAAAATAACTGATACATATCAACCAAATAAAATCATGCTGAATGTGCATGTATGAGCAGTGTGTGTGTGTGTGGGGGGGGGGGGGTGTAAATCTGTGTCATGTGTATCTGGATCTGCAGGCCCAGAGGACCAAAGTCTCCTTTGATACGGAACGAAAGGCCAGCGGTGGCAGCGAAGACTAGCCGAGGCGAGAGAAAACATGAAAGCAGCAGCCGTAATTATGCTTAACCCTCAACCCTTTAGGAGAGATTTGGTGATGTAACATTACTTTGCCTTCATGAGGCTGATAAAACACCGCACCTCACTCTACCTTTTGTACGGCTAAAAAAAAAAAACTAAGAAAAACACACACACACACACACACACACACACACACACACACACACACACACACACGTGTAAACACACTCTAGATGGAGGAATAGAATGAAGGAGTTTCAGGGTACAGGGGGAAACATTACACTTTAAATCTTGAAAGCAGCTTCTGTAATCGCTCTTACTCTGTGATTACATCCAAACCTTTACAGGGTGGGTTTGGACATGCAGCATCTCCATCATGCTGCTCACACACATATATGTAACTGCGCGCACACACATTGAATCGTACATGCACTCATTTATCTCAATACGGTAATAACACTAATGATATCCCATGGGTACCTCAAAGTATAAAGGAGGGACTGAAGAAGGAGAGTGGGAGAGTACAAGTCTTTGTGAACAGTATGCTCTCATCTCTGTTGGCAGGAACGCCATTTGTGAGTCTGTAAGATGTTTAAATAGAGACAGCAACTGACGCGTGCGCACACACACTCTCAGAAACACTCACACATGTACACACAGACGAGTGTGTGCGCTGACTAGAAGACAGAGACTGGGGGAATGGAGAAGAAAAGAGGATTTAAGCGACACTGGCAGGCTCTCGCACTGTTTTTAGGTCAATGACAAGAAGCCTATTCAACAGACAGACACATACAGACGCACAACTAAAAAATACACAAACACTTGCAGTGCACACGAGACATGCACATCCTCACACACAAGCTGTGCACACGCGCAAAATATACTTAAATGCGTTTACTGTCAGCCCTCAACAAAGAATCTCTGTAACAGTACTAGAAAGGCTTGACAGATATCACACTCTCCTCAGCTGTTATTTTTCCCTCATTGTCCTCTCCTCTGCTCTTCTCTCCTCCATGTCTCTGCCTCTCTGTGTCCATCTTTCCCCTCTCTGCAACATGTAAACAGGACTTTGCTAATGCTGTTTTCTACATGGACCAGCTCCATTTCCTGTCCTGTTTGGACACTGTGTGCTCCTGACCCACCATCTTGGCCGGGGTTCAAAGGGACAGTGTGTTTGTTTGTGTGTTAGCGTGCATATGTGTGTGTGTGAAGTGGGGGGATACATGAGCAGGAATACAGATCAAAGGGGGTTGAAAACAGTCTGTCATCCCACTAGGAAGCATGAACTCTCATACATATTCACCAGAGCATGTGTGCGTTTGTGTGTTCATCTGTGTTCATGTGTGTGTGAATGATCACATTAACTAATAAAGTCTGGTTAATGTTATTTATGTATGCACTTTAAATACTGCATGCTGTGGATGTATGATACTTGTATGTTTCATGTATGCAGTAGCATAGCTGTAATACTCTTGTCTTGACTTGGACTCAAACCTCTTTGGGCTTGGGCTTGGACTTGACAAAGATGGTCTTGTCTACAGCACTGCACAGTGGTAGTAAAAGTAAACGGTTGGGCATTAGACAGTTGATTAATTATAAATTTGTACCAAAATTCACAAGATTGACCAGATTGCTTGGGACTGTACGGAAATTATGGGGTGGGAAGGTGGGCTGAACCTGACCTGTGGCGAGACAAATAAAGCTTTGACACAGACAAGATTGTCGTCTGCTGCATATGACAAAGTGCATTTCACTGCAACTACTCTTTTAAGCAAAAAAAGACAAACTACAATACAAAAACTACAAGGCATAATGGATGACTTACACCCTTTTCCTGATCCTTCTGCCCACCCTAATATTTTTTTTTACAGCCCCCCATTTATAATATATGCAAAATATATAAGTGATGTATGGACAAATGCAAAATGAGTGTGTTAAAATAAAGGAGTGGTTCCTTTGGGCAAATGAGAATATCCAGTAAAGCACAGTAAGACGTTGAGGGTTAAATCCAAGCAGAAAAAGGTGAAGATTAAAAAGAGAATCAACCACTCCAGGGATCAGCACTCTGCCTGGCAGCACATGGCTTCCCAAGTAGGAAATCCAGCTTGTTTTGCATACGAACTGGCACTCACATTCTCCCAAATGTACTTTGTCTTAGTAATACTTGTGTGCTTTTCTTTCAGAGTGTAAGTTCAGTGTTCAGAAACTGGATTAGATCTTAAATATCCACCTTTTAAACTTATTTTCTCTTCACTCTTTTCTGTTCTTCTCCATTTTGGTTTGTTTGGTATGTTGTTGCCCCGCCCACAATCACAGGCGTCACTCATTTATCCCCTCACCTTCCAGACTTCAGGACATGCAGGATTTTCTGTCTTTCTAAGCTTTTAGCATTTTCAGCATTATAGGGTAGAATGATTTGAGGTGGCAGACATGAATCGTTTTCATATTCTGACCAGTATCATCTAGGAGAACTTAGGTAGTTTAGAGATCCAAGTTGTTGGGCTGAAAGTACCTTTCCAGTTTTTGGCAATATTAGATATGAATTTATACAAAAGACTGTTATAATTCCTCCATCTTGGAGCTGCTTTAAAAACAAACAATAATATACACAAGTGCATGGAAGTAAATCTTTCTAAGAACTTATTCCACTGGACTATTCATCTTCCTGCCAGTTTGTAAGTCCTCAGGTGTTACACCAGCAGTTTCTCAGGCTGCAGAGTTTAAGGCACACCTGAGCCTAACCCATTAACAATGTTTTTCATTCCACTCAAGAGAGTATTTCAAAGTACAGTAAGTTAAAAGTACAGTTAAGCTTTTTTCCTTGATACAAACAGTGTCTTCTGTACTATACAATGTCTTGCAAGAAATATAAACTAAGATTAAAGTAAAAAAAACATAATTTTTTGTAGCAAATTCTATTGTTTCTTATTTACTGATGATCAACTTGCAATCCCTCCGATTCATCTCACAGGCCCTTGTGTGGGTCATTACCACCCAGGTTGGGAAATAGAAGTAGTGTCCAATCCAGCTTCCTTTGACTTTGTGCTGCTGTACATACTACCACCTGGATTACTGAACTTCTTGATACATGAGCAGTTAGTGCTACATCTTAAAGTTTTCTCTGTTTCTCAGTCATATTAGTCTGTGTATGTTAAGCTTTGGTGTGCTTCAGGATCACATCTCGAAAAGACTTCCTTTTCTAGAAAAAAGCAACTGTATCAGTAAAGTTTAACCTATCAGGTGAAATATTCCAAAATCACCAACAGAATTACTTTTTGAGCTTCACGTTACGGGATCTACTGTGTCCATACCATGCATTTCATTCGAAATTTTGACTGGAATATAATTGTCTGTTTTCAGATGCTATTGCAAACCTCCATCCATCCATTTCCTTCCGCTTATCCAAGGCTGGCTCGCCGGGCCAGAAGGTTACGCAAGGTATTCCGGATGTCCCTCTCCCCAGCACCGTATTCCAGCTCCTCCCAGGGGTTCCCAAGCTATTGCCAAGTCAGAGTAGATATATAATCTTTCCAGCATGTTCTGGGTCTACCCCACGGTGTCCTACCAGTTGGATGTGCCCAGAAAGAAAACCTCTTATCCTGATCAGACAATCTCAACTGGCTCCTTTCAGTGCAAAAAAGTATTGGCTCTACTCCAAGCTCCATCGTCTGAGGTCTAAGGGTGACCCCAGCATCCCCACAGAGGAAACTTGTCACAGACTGTTTTACTTTGATAAAACTTACTCGGATTAAACCTTCAGTCACTACCCAAAACTCATAACTATAGGTGAGGGTTGGAACTTAGATTAATTGGCAAATCAAAAGTGTTGCTTTCCGACTCAGCTCCCTCTTTATCACCAACGGTCCGATACAGCGCCTGCATTGCTGCTGAGGCAGCACCGATCCATCTATCAATCTCACGCTCTATTTTCACGCTCATTTGTGAACAAGACCCTGAGATACTTGAACGCCTTCACTTTCAGCAGCTCTCTCCCAACCTGCAAACCCATAAAGTCAATTTTAAAGATTTTGAAGATGTCAGCTCGCCCACTTAAATGGTTTGGATGATAGCAGGTTGAATCGAACTGTATGGGATGTAACAACTGTAATGGAGATGATTATCTTTTTTGTAGCATACTTTATCTTCCAGGATGCCAAAATCCTGTCCCATTCAGCTAGGTAGTTGCTCTATATTGCTGTCTTTAAATTGTCTCTAACGTTTTTGCACAACACTGACATGTGCTTGCAATGTACCCAGCCACCAAAAGTGTTTCTATTAATCAAAAGAATCTGCTTTGGCATTTTTAAAGCATCTACTGTAAGTGTAAATGTTGATAGAGGAGACGAACAACAGAAACCAATATACTAGAAACGCTCCATGTGAAAACCTAATGGCCGCCATAACTCAGCTTAACACTTCCCTTAAGACCCCATATCTGTTTATGCATGTACGCACATCTGTGTATGTGTGTGTGTATGTTCTTATGTATGTGTGTGTCTGTGCGTATGTATGTATGTGTGTTCGTCTGTGTCTGTGTCTGTGTGTGTGTCTGTGTGTGTGTTTGTGTGTGTGTGTGAAACATTGATTTATCTGTTCTCGGACGATTTAAGCAGTGCCTGTTTTAAATGAGTCTATTTAATGGCCTACTATGTTAACAAGTCCTGCAGGATTCTTCAGCTATGGAGTTGTTTACATAGAGTGTGAGAGAGTAAGAGAGAGAGAGAGAGAGAGAGAGAGAGAGTCTAAAAGAACAAAAAAAGTGAGAGAGATTATGCAGTATGAGTGATTGTGTTCAAACAAACAAAAAGCATACGTAATCTCACATTAGGGGTTTTTCCACCTCTCATGCAGTGCAAGAGATATGAGGCTGTGATATGTGTGCATTGCCATCATGTGCTTTTCCTGTGCCCGTCCTGTGGAATAGCTTCTCTCCCTGCAAAAATGTGCCCTCAGGCAACAATAGACAGGCTTAGTTTGAGTGTGTGTGTATGTGTGTGTGTGTGTGTGTGTGTGTGTGTGTGTGTGTGTGTGTGTGTGTGTGTGTTTTTCACACACTCTGCATATAAGTGTCCATGAACATGTCTTTGTCTACGTGCCTGCACGGATATTTGTGTGCAGTGTATGTGTCAAGGACAGCTGTTCTTTCTGTTTCTTAGTAGGGCCTCAGGCAAATCCCCATCCAGCCTGTCCAAGCGCTTTTCTTCAGGGGACAGCGATAGATTGTCACCGTTCTCCGCCCTTAATAAATCCTTCCCAACGGCAATCAACACAATCTGAAATCTCTGCTGCTGAAAATTTCTGTTTGTTTAATTTCAGTGCTGGTAGCCCAGGACCCGTCTGCTGGGAGTGTTTAATATATATAATGTGATATCAACGTGCATGTGTGAGTCTGTGTAGATTAGGGATGTCACGAGGGCCGATACTTTGTAACCAAGTTGATGCCACTATTTTGAAAACTTGACGGTACTCATTTTTCTGCAGTACCGTAGGTATCATGGTACTAAGGGTGGGCAATACCAAAGAATACTTTTTATTATTAAAAGTGCCTTATTTACTATCATGTATACGTTTTATGTAGTGCTTTGAAAGTGCTCCATAAATGAATGAAGCAGTTTTGGGGGGTTTTCCACTGAAAAATACTGTAAATAGTGTTTTTAACAATGTGCAAACACAAAAGTTTTATTTTAAATAATCAAAGTGCAAACATTTATTTATTATTGAGAAGAATTAATGTGTTCAAAACAACAACAAAAAGCAAATAACAACCCACAAACACTATTCTTTCCTTCAGTTAGAGATGTTCTCAATCTTAACAGCCTTCCTACACACATCTCAGTTTTCAACATTTTCATTTGAAATGGCTCCAAACGATACTTCACTTACTTTCACATTGCCCTGTGTCAGTGCACTGCACACACACAATGCAACAACAGCAGTGGAGAAGAGACAGTAGAGACAGAGAGTCTTTTTGCACAGACACAGACTGCTTGAATCAATTTTAAAAAATGAGACATAGTATTGGATGTATCGATATTTTGGGATTGATCCGTCCATTACTAACAGGTACCAGAGATGCAATTCTTCCGGACCTGATGGGCAGCATATTTTCCTATTCTAGTCTGCCATTAAATGCAATAGGAAGAAAAAGAATACCTACCAGCACCAGATCTTCCCCAACTCGTAAAAAAGAATAAAGTAGTGTAGTAAAACTGTTTTTGCATATAAATGTTCTGAGAATCAGGTCAAGACACTGTCCAAGTTTGACCCTTCAGACAAGTAGCACAGAACAAGAGGTTGTTGAAAAATACTAGGCGTGCCTGCAGAGCTTGTGGAGGAGGATTTATTTATACCAAATGTATTTTGGTGCTTGCACATTTAAAAGCAGAAGTTCAGAGTTCATCCCTGACCTTGCATCATTCATTTCAACACAAGGTCCATTTACTGGCTTTTCTGGAGCTTATCATTCTAAAAAAATCTACAAATTTATGATAACTGGGCAAACTTCAATATTGCTGATAAAGGTAACTTGATATGATGCTCCAGAACAGCTACTTAATGGACCTTAAACAGCTGTTTCGAAAGTAGGAATGAAGCTTAAATATTTATGTATTGCTGAACGGTAAAAGCTGTCAATTTTTCTGCTTTCCTAAAAGGTTTAAAATTACTTATCCTGCATACGTATATGTTGTTTCATGTGCCATTATCTATTGTTTTCCTTACTAGCTGAGTACCTTTGTGAATTATTTTCTCAAGTCAAACTCCTGGCTAAGCATTTTAGCAGCATTTAGGAAAACTTTTCTTTCAGCTTACAATGGCTTTTCAGCCCCCCCTGAGGTTTACCTGCAGCTACCCTCATACACTCACACAGAAATACACAATATCTCATAAAAGAATATTAGGAACGACTTGACACACCCCTTCTGTGGATTTAAATACTGGAAGATAAAAACACATACATACATCTCTCTACAGGGCAGTTATACCTAAAGATCGAAAATGTTGAGTCAGTGTGGGAACCAGTATGAATTCTCAGATCTTCTAATGATTGCTATTGCCTGCAGTTCAACCTTTCTCCACAAAGTCAGTATTTCTTTTTTCCAAGTTAAGTCTAAACATCTTATGCCGTTCCTTTGAGTCTAATAGTTTGGTATGTCCAATCCCTAAACCCTGCACAGGTGTCTCCTCAATGAACTTAAGCTCAGGAGCCATATAATGCAGAGGTTCAGTTTCACCAAAGCTGTGCAGTTCGGGGCATCTTTGTGACCTTGGGGTTCAAGATGCTGACCACGTAATCCAGTTGGAGTTGGTGAGAGTCAACTCTCTGTCAGTGTAATGAAGGCAAAAAACGTCCCCAACGTAAGAAAAGCAGTCTCCCAATTCCACACTACATGATGATTCAAATTAGACTTACGTTTAAAAAGAAACGATGAGTATTAACCTGAATTTTTAATTTGGTGATGATGTATTAAACTGAATTATTGAAAATGGGTTTTCTTAAGCTGCAGTACTTTGAGATCTCAGAGCCACTGCAATTTTGGCTTGGTTTGGTTGCCTCAGTTTAGTAAATGAAAACAGGCTGTCTAAGCCAGTCAAGGTGGCCAGCAAAGTGACTGGGGTCAAGACATTTACTGTGAAAGGGTTATCAGTGAGGCTCCACTGGTTCTTAACTGAAAATACAATCACAGCTATAGTGATTGAATATTTTTATGTGGTAGAGATTTGCACACTTACCAGAAACTGCCCTTTATTTGGATTTATATTTATAGTTAGTTAGTAGTTAGTTTATAGTTTATAGTTTTTTTTATCTTATCTTCCTAGGAGTGTTTCTATTTTTGTCTGCTGTTGCTTTTATTTTTTACAGGTGTATTAATTTTATTAATTTTAATTTCTGCTTTTTTTGTTCATTCGTTGTCATCAGTATATTTTATTTAAATGTATTATTCTGTATAAATATTTTGTGATTATAATTTAAACTAAATTTATTTCAAGCACATTGAAAACTGCCTAAATGTATGGCTTGTGCCATATAATACATTTGACCAGCTGTGATAGCTGCAACCTGCAATCCATTAACAGAAAAATACCTCTATTTCCCCTGAAATTACACTGGCAGGTAAGGCTGCAGGACTGCTCATATTGAAGGTAGGCTGCAGCAGCGATCACACATGACCCATATTGATTGGAGCCACACTTAATAAGGCAAAGATTTATTTTCTATGTCCTGAGAAGGGACCTTGGCAAGAACCTTTTGCTCAATTGGGACGGAGCTTGAATTGTCCCTTCAGGAAGCTAAAGCTGAAGGTAATCCACACTGAAGAAAAAAAAAATCCAAAGAAAACACATTTCAGTGCAGCAGAGTGATCAGCACAACAGGTCTACACTGCAGACAATAAGGAGGAGCAATATAATAAGAAAAAAGTCCTCATGACTTAAAAGAAAGCCATATAAACTACCTTCTACCTCACTCTGGGAATCATGTTTTATTAACGTGTTTGCCCTATAAACACAGAGAATACACTTTATAGCCTGCAGCTATACAAGAAAAGCTCCTTTTCAGATTGCACTTTTTTCTTTACAGCAGAGTTCAGCAATGATCACAGAAATTGTTTCACATTCAGTAACAAAATATAGTGTTTCTGTTTATCGGCGCTCTATGTTTATTTATTTCATTAGACTTCATTATCAAATGGTACACGGTTGCTTTGTGTTTTGGAAGGAACATTCGAGAAATGTGCCGTATCATCATATTCTATTCCAGAGTGCTGTTTGTTTGTTAATTATATTGTAAGAGGCTTATACTGTATGGTGCTGTGTGTATTTTTACTGAAAGTACATGCACCAGCCTTCACTCTGTGTGTCCTTTTGTCTGTGTGTGTCTGCAAATATTGCATTTAGTTGTGCATTTTGAAGTACAAATATCAAGACAGTAATCAATAGTTATGTTCTGTTGTGTGTGTATCTTTTGAGCATCGTCTGTCTGTCTTGGATGATGCATTTTTAGCAAATTAGACTTCACTGGACTCATCGATTAATGTCTGTCTATTGATTTGTACTTTATATACACACATACTGTACTGCATTTGCACACATACACACACACACACACACACACACTGCAAGGAATTTTTGTGACGAGTTGTGAGAAAAATAAAACTGTTAGCAGCATGAAATTTAGCTTGGAGCCCACAGGATAACCACATTGTCTTGTCTAATTGCAATACACCTTGGTGCACAAGCACACACACTAACACGGAATATGAAGATGGATTGAGTTTTCGGATGCAACAAACTGGCAGACGTTATTAAAGACTCAGCTACAGGCTGTTGTATTAAGATTTTAACAGTGAAGAAACATACAAATATACAGGCATTTTATATCAGAACCATTGATGCAGAGAAGCTCTTTCTGAGATTGTGGGGGTTTTAAATGGAGTCCATGGGTTAAAGGTCATTACATCCATTAACTGTATGATCCCAAGAATGTGTTCGGGTGAAGGTCGCTGTGTTATGAGTTTCTTTATGAATGTGTGAGTATGAATGGGTGGGGGCATGTATTACATTGTATATGTAATACGGTCTTGTTTTCCTCTTCCAGTTAGGCTTCAGAATTGTAGTGTAGATATGAATATGATTAAATATAAACTCAGAGTTTTCATAATCAACACCATCCCCGCTCTTTCCTTAATATTCAGTCCTTGTAAGTCCTCAGGGAGAGCATTAGTAGCAGCAGATGTCCTGTGATTGTAATATCCAAGAATCTTTTAGAGATATCAGTGATCTTTGCCTTGCTGCCATGGTGAAGGAATCCCAAGTGTCTACAATCTACAAAATGTTTCCTCTGACAATTTCAGCTATTTGCAGAGCAGCAGTAAGAAGTCATTTTTAATTTACAAAATGATCTCTTTACCATTTTGTTTACCCAAATCACAAAAAACATAATATTTCCTTGCTTACTGCTGCTAGAACATATTTAATAATGATAATTGCCTACAGCCCAACACAATGGAGATCAATGGAATTTAATTTGTTCTTTGATTTGCTGTCAAAGTATTGAAGTAACTCAACAGCAACATATAATTCCAGAGACAATATCCTGGTTATATCAGAGACTTCTCTGTGAACCGTTTTTATTGGAATGACTTTCTCCCAGAAAAGATCTCAAATAAAAATTCATTCACTTCCTATATATTGGTGACAGAGGGAGATATCCCCAAACTGCTGCAAATAAAACTGAAACTATGTCTCACATTGCCAGACAGAACACTGATATTCTGATACACATCTGTGCATTAAAACCACAGAGTGGTTGAGGTTAGTGAAAGGTTCAAAGTATTATCAATATTTTGATAGAATTATCATCCAACTCTGCACTTCCCCTCAACTCTATGGAGCGTTTTTGCATCATCTAATCAGAATCAGGTGTGTTGCTATGTAGCGTTTCACATAAAAGGAGTTGGCCTTGGTAGTTTGGTATTTTTGGTTTGAAACAATAATAGAAACAAGCAAGTAAAAAGGTACAGTACTGCAAGAAAAAAAAAGAACAAGAACTGTACCATAAGGTCAAGAATCAGGATGGACTGTGAAAAATATTGACCAAGGAACATACAAATGTTCACAGTATAAAGTATAAAGAATATGTAATCTGGACCACCCTAAGTTCCTCTCAAAATGTATTTGTAATTGAAAATTTGTAGCATGGAAATGTGTTTTTTAGGAGACAGAGTTGGTTGGTCTGCAATAGGAATCAAACTCCAGTCTCCTATCTGGAGGACCAATGTTTATTGTGAACTTACATATCACAATAAAAATAAATAAAATAAATGTATTCAATCAAATAAAACATTAGGTCTTTTTTTTTTTAAAGTAGCATAAAGGGAACCATATATGAATTTCATTCTACAACCATGTGTTGTAAATGCAATAAATTAACCTTCAATATTAAATAAAAATCAACTCTGTCAACACATTAATAAACTTAATCCATCAAGATAGTCACCTTCTAAAATTTTCCAGCAAGTACGTTACACAACTGTCTTATCTGTCGCTAGGGTCTACTATTTTAATATAGCAGATGAACAGTTAATTCAGGGTTTATTCATAATTGTGTCTCATATTTGCTTCTCTCCTTTGCTCGCACCCTTTAATCATCTCATCTCTTCCATCACTTGTACAAAGTGAGAGTTCATGACCTGATGTCAGGTCAGTCTGAGTACGTAACGCAACAGATAAGCGTGCATATCAAGCCAATGCTTCATCTGCATCGCCACAATATCTACACCCTTGCATTTGGACATTTGTCATAAAGCACTGAACACTGCGCTGCAGAATCATGTAATATAAATAGTACTGCTAGGGATACAGGGCGGGAATACATAACACATGGGGGTTAATGAGAAAAAAAGTATTTTGTAGTTCGGGTAAATTCACACTTAAAATGGGTGATAATGTACATCCCATTTGCAGTGTGCCATAATGGTGTGACATTAGCAGCAGTTCAAATGGGCTTCATAAAATGCAGGAATACATGTCATTACCTGTAGTCATCATCAGTCATATCATTTAATTTTCCAGTGTAGCACACTAAAGTTTTCTCTTGCTTGGCTCCACTGCACATGGACGGGTGTGTTGAGTAGCTGCACAGTTAGTTACTGCAGCCCGACCTAAAAGACCTCCAACAATTTCATTCCTATTCCAGTTCTCTATACTGACTGGGACTTCCTTTGACAGATTTGACACTCAAAAGCACAGCATTTGCATATCTGCTCATGAGGTAGCGCTCGCATCTCTCTCTGTGCATGAAAATTTACACATATATTCAAGGTTTTATTAGATTCATTCCCCGCTATTCAACCTCACATGTGGTACTGCACACGCTCCAGTTCACAAACTGCTACGACGGCTGCTCTGAGGGTGGGCATCCCACTACTGTGGCTAGTCTGTGGGCAAAAGAAAACTAAAATAGCATGTGAGGAAAAAGTATATCTGACTAAAACCGAAAAACCCATTATTTCCTTAATTTTCAGGTGATTGCAATTAAAGATTAATAACATTAAAAACCTTTTTTTTTTCAATTTATAGACTGCTGTACCTTGATGACTTCATACCAGCCTTTGCATTTGTGTTAAA
This sequence comes from Dicentrarchus labrax, assembly GCF_905237075.1. Taxonomy (NCBI): domain Eukaryota; kingdom Metazoa; phylum Chordata; class Actinopteri; family Moronidae; genus Dicentrarchus; species Dicentrarchus labrax. The sequence goes on from NW_026136721.1 coordinate 31,491,629, forward strand.
GTGAACAGTCTGACCTGTTTCATTAGATTGATAACTGTCAAGGCTAGAACAGCAGATTTCGACATCTCTTAGAACTTTCTATCTTTATTTATATTTTAAAAATCCCTTGATTGTAATTCTTATGCACCAAGGCAAATTCCTTGTATGTGTAAACCTAAGAGGGCAATAACCCCGATTCTGATTCTGATTCTGATAATACCAGTAATAACATGGTGAAGTCATGAATATATTACCTTTTTCTAGATTTTTTTTTTTAAAGATAGGCTTTATTCTTCATTCTGGTGACCTGCTGCTGACCTGATATCATTCACAGCTTTCTTTATGATCTTAAAGTGATTCTGTGCATGTACAGTTTGTGCATATGTAGGAGAGAAAAACAAGAGGAGCATGTACGTTCAGACAGTACACAACAGTGCAACACCTCATGCTATAAATGTCGAGGGGGAGGATATATGGACTAGTTTGCTGAGGGTAATGGGAGGAGGGGCTGCTGGAAGAAGAGATGCCCAGAATGTAGCATCTCATCTGGGATGAAAAACAGCTCGCTCTGGGACTTGTGAACCCACAGCGTAGCTCACCTTCCATGCTTGTGAACAAGGATTGTGTGGGGAATTAAAAACTGCTCTCTGAATATGTGTTTGTGTGTTTCCTCACAGGCTACAGTTCAGCATGCTCTACACAGGCATGAGTAGTGTAATAATTAAGAGAGGCCTGGGCCTCCAGCCCCGGTCAGCGTGTCTATTATTGGTTCAAGCTGTGAGTTATGTCTGTGCCCAGTGGACTAGAATAAGCACTGATTTAATCGTGCTAGGAGACAATTAATCATTTCACTTTTTTTTGTGGTTCACTAATTCATACTGATGTTTGCAAAATTAGATTTTAAGTATTCAGTGTATTCAGAGCGTAGTTGGAGATTTTACACACACACCTTCAGTTGCTCCTCATCTTCATCCTTCAACATGCTTTTAGTGAACTGCTCATTTACCAGCTGGTGTTCATGGGTGTAACTGCTACGGTACCTCTGACGTGATGCTATAATGTTCATTCATTACCTTATTATGCATTACAACAATAATTATCAAATTGTTAAACAAGTATGCATATAAGTATGAATATTACTATTATATCATATGAATATTATTATTAAAATGTTGACTATCGAATACAGTATCAATTACAAACCATTCATTTGATCATTTGATACTTTGGTTTGTGGTTTCTGTAAAATGAACTTAACAATTGAATTGCGGAGAATCCAACTGATCTAACAATACCTATCATGTCTATATCAACAGAAGTTTAAACATTTGTGTAGGCAGCTTACAACTAGCTAAAGCAGGTGACCCAGTGGTCTAATTGGGACCCTGCTTTTAATTGAAGCTTTACAGCATCTCAGTTTTCAATAAAAACTGCCTCCAGCTTGTTCAAAATTCAAATGACTCCAGTTTAGCCTCATTACACGTTTGGAGTCTATTTTAAAATGTGATTTTGAAAAATCTCAACTCAAGGTCCTCTCGCCCTCTTTTTCTCAGCTTTCAACTGCATTTCTAGTCATTTCTAAGCTCTGATGAAGACGTGACATTCAGTTGAAAGGATGGTTAAGTGCTACCGGAGTAAAGCAAATGAATAGTTTCATAATGTTGAGAATATTAAACAGAAGTCACCCAAACATCTAGTTAAGTCGTATTAGGCAGCAATACCATTTCTATTATTGTAGCCTGCATTTTAGTGCTGTCTTTAAATGTTGCTGTCTGAACATTTTTAATGACTAATCACCTTAAAATCCTTTTTTTAAGTGCGATATTATCATTAATCTTAGCAATTTTCTTACAAAGGACATCAGTTTGGTTAATGGGCTGGCAGCTGTTTATTCACATATCTGTGTCAGGAAACTTAGAAATATTATTTAGACACTCATTCATTACAAGTCACAAGTTACAGCTATCAACTGGTGTGAGCCACATTATTCTGTTCCTGGTTTATATTTAAACTGCATTTACCCAGATCTCACTGCCAAATATTCCAATTGTTCCTCAAACTGAACAGAGAAGCTAAAATCTTAAATTAAATGCAAAATATTCATCTTTGGTTTAGAAAAGATGTCTGTAGTTAGTTTTGGAATTGCTATCCTTTGCACTCACTATACTCATCTGCTGAGAATCATCTTGATTGGCCCTGAATTAGTGGGGAAATCTCCAGAGACAAGAGAAAATATTCACTGAAGCTGGTATTTCACTGAAATAGATTTCATTTCAATTCACTCTAAAATGGTTAGCTGTGAAAAGATTCATTTTATAGACCTTTGCTTGAGCAAGATGGGTTAAAACATTGTTCCCAGCAGCAGGGGACAAAATGTATTAAATTCACTGGGAGAGAAAAAAATTACCTGTGAAGCAAATAGCGAGCTGAAATTAAACTCAGAAAAATACGTTTTGAATTACTAAAACTGAAAAAGAATATGTGAAAGGGAGCAGACAAATAAGACAAGCTGCTGTTATAGAAGTTGCGATACAAGCCCACACACAGAAACACACACATACACACACACACACACACACACACACACACACACAGACACAGTTGTCAGCCCAAGTTCATTTTCTCCCTTTTACATGGTGCATGAGATGACAAAATTTTTGCACTGTATATCGTATTACATTTCTGACAGTTTTAATGAGCAAATGTGGAATTTCAGCTCTCAGATATAAACGAGAGTCTGACTTTGTCCTGCCCTGTGTGTGTGTGCATGTGAGTGTGTGCGTTTTAGTGTTTGCACCTGTTGTAAAACACAATCTCATTTCCTGCTCGTCTCTGGGCTGCATGTCAAGGCCACGATGTGTTGGATGTCAGTTTACAACACACAATCCATCCTTCTTTTTGAGCACGTATAATAAACTCTTTACATGCATGACCAAAACACATTTGCACACCAATAATTTAAATACACACACACATGCATAAACACACTCGTAGAGTAAACCTGCAAAAAAATAAACCAGACTACCATGACATTTTTTTAATTTTATGTCTTGTTTGTGTATTTTAGATTTAACAAAATGTGTCTCAGAGTGTGTGTGTGTGTGTGTGTGTGTGTCCTATCGTTAAATTAGAAAATGAGAACAGTCCTAAACCCTCACATGATCCCCCTCTCATTATTTCTCATTTCTTCTCTCTCCTTTTTTTCTCTCTTCATTCCTCCATCGTCCCTATTCTTTCCCTTCAAGGCTAAACTCAAGCTACCTCTGAATCCTCTCTCAACACAAGGCCATATGAGATTAACTCTGTGTGTGTGTGTGTGAGAGAGAGAGAGAGAGAGAGAGAGAGAGAGAGAGAGAAATGTACCATAAATTCTTTCCTCTCTCTTCTCTCTCTCAGTTTTCATCTTACACACAGAGAGATAGAGATAGATGATCTTATTTGTATGTTCTCTATACTGACAAAAGGGGCTTTTATCTGAAATGTGGTGAAAATGATAAAAACGTGGAGGAAAAACATAACCTGAATGATTCATTTTTGTTTCCTGTATGTGTTTTTTTCTTTTTCTTTTTCGTGGCACGATTCCTTGTTCCCGTGTTATGACTGCCGTTATTAAACAGTCATGTATTTTGTCTATTGAAAGCTTGTCTTAACCATAACACAGTGTCACAGAGGAAGATGAAAAGCTTAAATGCGATTACGTTTTTATACATAATCACTGCTATGGATTTTGATCCTACAATAAAGCCTAATGGACGCCTATAGGAACAGACTTGATTTCAACTCACTTCTTTTAATATCCAAAATATTTGTAACTTACTTTCTGAGATGATTGAAGGTCTGGACTTCAGCTACAGTGGGGCGAATGAGTTAAGTGCAACTGTGCCGCCTTATGTGGATCCAACAGTATTAAAATAAATGAAAAAACAAAAACAACTTCTATTGCTTGCAAGCAGTTGAAAAGGCAATTTCTTCTTCTCTACACTTTGTACAAAAATGGCTCCTACAGTCGTTAATTACTTTTTTTCCAGCATTGTCCAACAAAATTAAGAATTTATCTTAAAGCCTTGATCACATTTTAGTACAAACACCATGAATTGGCCTTGAATGACACTGCACAATGAAGAAGACCATTTCTATCTCTAAGTCCTCTGTTCACACTGTGTGCCAGTCTATGCTGAGGATTCCTTCTCCACAACATCAGGAGGATATATCCATTCCTCACCCAGAGAGCAGCAAAGGTTCTGGTCCAGGCTCTTGGCTTCTTAACTCATACAACTTGCTCCTGTCTGGTGTGCCTGCATGTGCCATCTGACCTCTGCAGCTCATCCAGAATGCAGCAGCCCAGCTGGTCTTTAACTTACCCAAGTTCTCCCACACTATCCACACTATACCCCTTTAGTGTCTTTCTGGACGCCTCATCTGGTGTAGTGTTTAAGTCCAGCGGCGTAGCATAAAGAGCGAGAAAGTCCATGAATGGAGAAGGTTGGGGTGGGTGGATCAGGACTTTCACCTATGAGACTGCTGTTCTTGTCCAGTGTGAAACTAAAAGTCAATATTAACTTTTTTACTCGTTCCTTAACTTACATTGCTTACGTTACGATATGTACTTATTTATTTTTATTTTCCTAAATCTAACCAAACTACAACCATTTAAATTAATAAAATGTGAAATATCTAACTGAACGTTGCATATTTATTATTGTTAACTTGACAGGATGTTGCATATTAGTTGCTGCTAACTAGCTGACACTAGAGGGCACTTACATCATACTAGTTTGAAGCATAGGGCCACTGACCAAGCTACCATATTGACAAGTTGGGAGTGAAAACATTGACCTCTAAGAATAGTGGGGCTTGCTGACATTTGCCAATTAGCGTGACACTAAAAGTTATTAAAATGAATCATTAAGAGCACACTAATGCCAGTACCAAACTGTGTTTCAGTCCATCTGGTACGTGTTGAGATATTTCACAAGATAAGTGAAACCTTTGACCTGCTGGTAGCATTAGAGGAACCATCAGGGGAAGCACAGAGGTCATTAAGATGGATCCTCTTGGGACCATGGGTATGTGTATCACAGTTTTAGAGATATTTTAATCTGAGCAACTGACACTGCCATCCCTAGAGCCGCTAGCATGGCTAAAAATTGAGCAAGCAGCTGACTGACTGATGAACTGACTGACATCAAACTGAATGGCCAACTAATGCTCTGTGTGGGAAGGCACTTATGCATTCATATATCACCCTCAGCTTTTTTTTTTATATATAAATAATGCATAGTGTTTTCATGTTCGTGTCACTCGCATGTTTTGCCAGCTGAAGAATACTGAGCAACATCACAAGCCAATACACAAAGTACACTCATATCTCTACACTTGATGAGTGCCAGTACACTTCATTAAACCACCGCTCAAATGCACAACTTCTGTCTTCATTAAGGTATATTCTCTCTCTGTCTCCGTTGGTCACGTACAAACACATACACAAAGATACACAAACCCACTCACCATGATTAGTTGGTTTCTATCCTCCCCCACAATGTGAAGGTATAATGGACTAAGCGACAGAATTTAAATGGTAAGCAATACTCTGACATTAATCCAATTAAAACAATACCCCCAGTAAGGAATTGCCATGTAAACAGCAGTTTCTATTAGTTTAACCCAAATAAGGTCATAGTTTAGACGTCAATCTCATTATTGAAGGGCACTTTAGACGTATGCCTTTATCAAACTATGACTCATAGAGTTTTCTTGGCATTTTGCGTCACATACAGCAATCCAGCTGCTTGGTGATGCATGAGCTATTACTGTGCATGAATCAAATCTTATATAAAGCTATAGAAAGAACTACTTAAAGTTTAATTTGCACAAATCAGCGACAGTCAGTGTTTACTGGCCTGTTTGAGATCCCAGATGGTGGGATTTGTCCAAGTCTTGCATGTTGTATATTTGGAGCCAGACTTTAGATTGAAAAAAGGATGAATGGGTTTATTGGGCCAGAATGAAGCACACAACAAAGTTACATTTTTAAACTAAGTGCACCTGTGATATCTAACCCAACATACTCCTTTAAACATCTAATTTATTAATTGTATTACACTTGTTGCAATTGGCAAATCTGCTCACATGAGCGAAAGTAAAGCCAAATCTTTTGTGCTGAGTTCAGCTACAGTGAACCTTTACATGAACTTTGCATAGTTGACCAATAGCAAACCGTCTTGACAGCGCTGACCTTTGAATGGACACAGAGCCAGAGAGTTCAAAACAGAGGAAGCAATCATAATCTATTAGCTGTGTTGCACCACCAACCACTTGTGTATAACCCAGCTCTGCGTGATGTAAACTGGTACGAGATACAGCCACATCTCTTGAGCAATATCTCATCAACCTATCATCCCGTTGTCGACGAGCAAGCTAACTGAGCCAGCTAGCGTGGAGAGCTGTATTGTAACTGGCTAGCATATCAGCGATAGCTCACTAGCTTCAATAGTTTGCCAGCGAGCCCTGCGGGTAGTCCTTAAGTCACCAAGCTTCAGTTTCTGTTGTGACCAGGTCTTAATTCGGTTTTTATATCAGAAAGATGTTGATTCATTTTTAAGTTTATGGCAGGGGGCCACTGCTGGTGTTGTGATCTTACAGGAGGACCACTTCAATGTTCAAGTGTTACAAGACAGCGCAATATTCTGAAATATTTCTATCACTACATTTACACCTGCTCTCTTCTTATTTAACATATGCACGCATTTGCAGGCACCTTTGACCTTTGCCATTATTTTGCAGCAAACAAAACTAATTTCTAAAATACAATTATGTTTTTATTTTAATTATGAAGGGGGAAGTTTAAATTGATATGAAACAAGATAATAATAATAAAACAATATTTTCATATTGTAATATACTTGTTTATATATGTTATATATGTTATATATTATTATATTATATAGCTGTACTGGATACATTATATTGAAAGGTAGCCTATTTCTCACTTTTATAGGACTATGTTAACTATTAACCCTTGATTAACAATTTTAATGGTGAGAGTGGCCAATGTGTGCAAACGAGGTGATCTAAAGAAAAACTGAAAAGATTCAGAATTAATTTACTTTTTATTCCTTTTTTTTTTGTTCTTTCCTTGTTTAAAATGTAACAGTCCCTCAAATGGTGTGTGTTGGTTAAAAACGGATTAATTCATCAGGCCTATCCAGTTAGAACAAGCAAGAAACCTCGATCTATCAGTGCCTGAAAGCCATTTTTCAGTCAAATGAAGTGGCAACTGCAAATTTCCTTTTTCATCTCTGTGGAAATATTTAAGAAAAAAACACTCCACTTAAACTTCTTGGCTGCAGAGTCTGAACCAGGGTGTGTAACAGTCATGGTATTCACAAACACACTACTAATTTTAAACCACACACTCTTTTCAAAACCACTGAACTGACTTATTAAAAATTACCACTGTGTCCCCTGAGTGATAAAATATTTCAAGCTGGTATCTAAGATACTTGGATACTGACAAATGTTGATTGTTGTTGGTGGTTGACAATAGCATTAAAGTATATTACATACAGTGTACACATTTAAAGCTGCACCAGTCTATATTTTTATAGCCTATATTTAAAAAAAAAAAGTTTACATGATGTACCTGCTCTGAATTGCAGGCAAAGTTAACAACCCGGTGATGAACGTAGTGGAGCATTTAGCAGCTAAAGAGCCAGATATACCTATCAGGAGTTGGTGGAGACCAAAGCTCCAAATGAATGCTAATGTATCTGCTGAATGTGTAAGAAGGCAACTGACTGCTAACACATTCACTAAAACCACTTTATAAGGTGATTATACAGAGTGTGTCAGCTTGATCTGCTGCCCCCAAGTAGCCAAAATATTGATTACTGCAGATTGTAAATTACCTGCATGGTTGGCCGATGAGATTTTATTCCGCTCAGTAGCTGGACTCCAACCATGATGACATAACAAGCATCACACCACCTTGTTTGCTGTTATTGTCTCTGTCCTAAGGCAACAACATGTAAAAGTTATGGATCTATTTAATCTTTTAAAACTCCAGAAGGTACAAAATACACAGGGGTGAATGTGCAAGCTGTCTGAATGCTTAGGCTGTCTTCTAACTTATTTGTATGAGGTTTTGGGACTGCCACAGTGCGTAACGACCGTCTGTTTTTGCTCTCCACTAAGTTTACTATATATGAACTGAACCTAACATGCCATAACCAGGGGGCCTTTTGGGAGGGAGTCTATAGAACTACATACAAGTGACTATCTAACACTGTCAATATACCACAAAGACCACAAAGACCATGTCTATATATACCACAAACCTCCATATCACAGAAGATAAAGAGAGACTGAAAGAGAGAACCTAAGCAGGAGTGTGAGCTTTTTCACTCAGCTGAATGATGAAAGAGAGTGTAACGACAATAAAGAGCTGTTTGAAAGGTGTATAGGCTCAGTTATCTATCTATCTATCTATCTATCTATCTATCTATCTAGCTACAGTATCTTTGCAGCCAGAGATTGTATTGGACATTTTAAAATGGGGATAACACGGGCAGTATTTTAGAAAGTTGTATGGTAACTGCCTTCTATCTTTCAGAGTCAGAGGCCTGGGAAATTGGAAGTGATTCATAAAATTACTGTGGCAGTGAGTGCCATCACAGGCTGAGATTATCATCATCCACTGCTCATCTCTTTGTAAGTGTGTATGTGTGTGTGGGGGGGTTTTATTAGAAGTTATAGTCAATAAAATCCCCATGTTAATGACTGTGTTTCATATGTAACACAAAGAAAACAACTGCTACCTACATGCAGAGCAAAGACCAACATATTATTCACAATAATAATAATCATAATAATAATAATAATAATAACACTCATAGCTAGCATAACACAGCTTCAATGGTTCATAGCTGAGACTGCTACATAAACCGGTTCAGTGTAAAATATTGTCCAGCCACATCTTTCGTTTCTAAAGATAGTTTTGAGGCTCTTAATTTGGCCTTGACATTGCAGCCACATCCTCCTGTGGCCCTATTATGTCACTTTGAGTTTAGATGGAATTGAAGCCAGATTCTAAATAGTTATAAAGTTTAACATGCATTCTCATATGACTCTTGAGACTGAAGTCGCATTGCAACAGATCTGATATGTAATTAAAATGTCTGATTCAGTTCCACGCTCTCATTTTAAATACTGTATGGGGTACAACATCTGATTCATTTTCTCCTTTAATGCTAACATGGGCTAACAGTCGGGATAAGACTCCACCAGAGACACTCAGAGAGAGTTGTTTAATAATCATTAAACCTGCAATAACTTTCTTTCTTGCATGTTTTTGCTTGTTTGACCACTACCACATTACTGTAAGATAGAGATAAGATATACTGAACGTGTGCAAATAAGGGTTTAATTTACACATCCAGAAGATCAGGAGCAACATTAATGTTCCCTTAGAGTGGTGTTTCTATCAACCTGATGACTGTAAGTACCATATTCAATCTTTATATACAGCAGCTCTGTATTGCTCTCCACCAATTGCTGAGGTAAATATCTGGCTCTTTAACTGCTATTTACCAGCAGCTTTCACTTTGTTCACCAGCTGGTTGCTAACCTTGTCTTTTAGCTCTTTGGTGCTGACCAGGGTTTAGATTTACCGGAGCTTATTTAGTGTAAATTGCTGCTTGCTGTATATCATTGATGAGAGAGATGAGACTGAACCTACAACCTTTGTAGCGCTATGGGGAATTGTAGAGTCAAGTAATAATTCTCTGCAGGTTCATCATTGCAAGCAGCACCTTACATACAAAGTCATTTGACCATTTGTTAATGTAAACATATTGACCATTAAAATGTACATTCTTATACATTGTGTTTATTTTTAATTTATGCATTACTTACTGTCCACCTACAGTTGTTTTTTACTCAGTTGCACATACTGTAAGATGGTTATAATCTTGTGTATATGAAGTGATGTGCATTGTCTGCTATCTCCTGTGTGTTCTGTGCTCTGCCTTTGTACTAAATGTTGAGTCTCTGTTATCCTTGTGCGTCTGTGAGCTGCTCCCCAAGACAAATTTGGATTCTGATACTGTACATATGTGTTTGGTTTGAGATCTCAGTCACATCGACAGCAAACAATGGGGAATCCAGAAATGCTGGAGATGAAGAGCCATTTTCAGAATTTGCAGCACTTCTCTAATCATGTGTGATAAATTTAGAGTCCCAAATGTAATAACCAAAGTACATAAGCAAGAGCGTAGCGGGGGTAAATCCAAGTAAACTCAGTTTATCCACCTCTTGTAATGAGGCTGAGAGTTTTCTCATCTATTTTGAAATCAACTGTATCAATCATTGAGGGTAAACTACAGTTCATCCACGTCAGCATTCACCACTACACCCATGTACAATAGTGATAGAAGAGGGCTGGTACACATTCTATGAGTCTCACCTCCGAGATTGAGACTTCCTCCTCCTTGTCCCCACAGCTGAGATTCACTGCAGCTCTTCCTTTCATCCGAGTCAAACCCCTCATCCTCCCACAAGTTCTTTTCAAACAAAGACCAGACCAGAGAGGCAGCCAGCAAAGCTCCTCTCCCTAAATTGCCATCAATTTACTCTTTGTTCTTACTTATCTGTTACACTTCCACAACTCTGAAAAACTTTTATCCTTTTCACAGTCATGTCTCTGTTCCTTTCCCTTCCCCACCCTACAATTATAGAGTGATAAACCACACTTATTCATTCCTCTATTTGGCCTGAAAGCAAATCAGTTTCTATTCACTTGAGGACCAGTTAAAAAAGATTGTGTGTGTGTGTGTGCGTGTGTGTGTGTGAGAGAGAGAGAGGAGGGGTGCATGAGTGTGTGTGTGTGTGTGTGTGTGTGTGTGTGTGTGTGTGTGTGTGTGTGTGTGTGTGTGTGTGTGATGAAATGGAATAGGACGTGTCAACAGCAGGTTTTTTGCTTGTGTGGTGCCACCTAATCTCACGCATGATTAGGAGAGCAATAACACGACTGTCTGAGCAGGTTACAAAAATGTGAGCTCTACTCTCCTCTCTGTGTATCTTTGCGTGTGTGTACGCTTTTATGTGTGTGACAGCCTAGAAAATGTTTATTGAACCCCTAACTGTCACATTAAAAGCAGACTCTTTCTTTATTTTATCCACAAATACTCCTTCAGTCTTAAGTGACCTTTTTGTTTGGTACCTGCTGCATTATACGTCTCCGGCCTCTCGGCCCCCTTGACCTTCATTCAACCTTCCTGATTGCTTCTTTCACTAACATATTTTCCTTTTTACCTCTTCTATCACCCATGGTCTCTCTTCAGTTTCTTTGTGTGCTCTAAGAAAGGTTGATTGCAGAGATATCCACTGGTAGGATCAGTAAACAAACAACACACACAGACACGCTCACTTGACAGATGCTAATGGTCTTCCTTCAACCTGCTTTTTCCCTAAATTGCAGCTCCCCATCTCCCCTCTGCTACTACTGCCTCTGTCTGACTGCATTTCATTCTTTCATTCACTCCCTGACTCTCCCCATGTCTGTGACTTCCCCATTGTGCTCCTTTTGACTGTAAAAGCTAAGATGTACTGTGGTGAAAAAGAAAAAGAAATGAGGGAGCAGTGAGCTTTTATAGTGAGCTCAAGCATCCACAGGCAGGCATGTGTGTTTGTGTATGTGTGTAAAAGGGAAGCGGTAGGGACTGCCTAAAAGCAAGATGACAACTCATTTCAAATTGTGGAGTATAGCGCCCCCCTGTGGTGGCTGTCTAGTTTAAATCATAGTCATACCTAAGATTTCTTTCAAACTTAAAGGACAGTTTTAGGAAGTTATGGAGTTTATTTAAACCTTCAGTACTCACACGCAATGATGGAAGAACTATTTAAAGTAAAAGTACTCATTCAGTACAATTGTCCCTGCCAGTGTTTTAGTATTATATGTGATGTTTTTGGATTAATATTGCTGTAGCATGAATGTGTATGTTTCATTTAAGTGCTTGTAGATGATGCCTGTTTATGGTTGAGCTCATTTCTGCTACTTTATAAACTATTGGGTAGTTTAATCTACAGCAGTGCATCATATTCTATAAAATCATCATGTGGTTGTAGTGTTGCTGTCATGTGAGAACCACTTACCTCTAAAAAGTCAACTTTTCAAGAGCTCAGACAAACAGCTCTGTTTTCTGCTTTGTGACAATGCATTTTTCAGTTAATCCAAATGAGGGGATTGGCTTCTTATTTAGCTTCAAAAGAAGGGTCATTTTCAGAAAAATTCAAGTTCAAAATCACCAAATTTGGTGCTTACTAACAAATCTTATGATCCTGTCTTCTAGAGTGGCCCTGTGCCAAAATATATATTTTAAAAGCTTTACTTTTCATTTCATATTGTGGGGATTGCACTGGTAGCTGTGCCTCAGTAGTGCCCGCAGGCGCGTTTGTCCCAACTGTAAACATATAATCTATCAGAACAACAGATTGTAGAAAGATTAAAGATTGAAGGAAGATTGAAGATTATAGAACGTCACTTCCATTGAAATAACTTTAGTGAGGAATCTCTTTGCAGCCAGTATGAGCAGCAGGAATGATAACAGCAACCAAAAATGGTTTCAGTGTACATGTGGGCATCCAAATAAATGTCTATCCTTTAAAAGCATAAAATACCCCAAAAACCTTTTTTTTTTTTAAGTTTCGAAAGTGTTCTCAACATTATACATTTTTCGGCTCAACAAAGAACAAAAGTAATTTGGAGAAATTGATTTCCTGAGACTGGTAGTGGATATGTGGAGTCGAGCAAGAGTGAATGCCTCATCTCTGACTCACTCACCAGAGCGCTACACTGATGTCTGATGGTGAAAAAGAGAAGAAAACCTTTTAGGGGATCATTTTTTAACCGAAAGGATTCAGGTTTGACCCAGCTTTTTGACATTTCCATTCACAGGTGTAACAGACCTTAAAACCACATTATGACTAATCATTTCTTCAAGCTGGGTAAAGTTGACTGAATATGTTTGCAGTTTTTCAGCAATACGTCTCAGATTGTGTGTGTAGTGGGAACCAGCAGTAAATCTGAAATGACACCTTAAAGGTCATTCAAAAATAAAGGCATCCCATAGATCAATTGTGATTCAAGTGCCCTCTGTTAAAGTTCAGCACACACACATGCTCCCTCCCACTCTCACTTCCACTCATCAACCACGTTTAATTAAATCTGTTTAATTTGCCTTGTCATTTATCACTTATGTAAGCATTTGTCACCATGTTGTCCTCTGTTGTAATCTATTTTTTCCATGTCACTTCTATCTTGGCTTGTCATCCTGATGTTTGTTTGTGTCCTCTTTCCTTATTTTTTTCTTTTGTTTGTTTCTGAAGTGCTTTTATAGGATGGTTTTGATCTCGGTTGCAGATGTTTGCAATTATTTTCTCCTCTGCTCGTCTGCATCTTAAAAAATATATTATAATAATAACCTAGAGTGAGCGTATATAGCATTTCTACATCTAAGAAACTCTTCAAAGACATACAAAATGCAGCTCGTTGCCAGACTATTATATGAGATTAACAGATAATATAGATGTCTGTTGTGTGTTTAAAAGCCTTCAATCTGAAAGGCTAGAAAATACTTTGTATTACATATATTTGTAAAACACTGTCAAAAAAAGATATAATTCTACAGTTTTACACCCCTGGAGAGAACAGACATAAAAGCTGAAGCCTTTTCCTGCTTGTCTTCATTAAAAAAAACCTGTCCGTACTTTTTGAAATGTCATCTTTGCATTTCAATACCTCACCTCTGCTTTCACAGTGAAGACATTTTCTTGTGAAAAGGACTTTTTAATATTCATCATAGAATACCAACAGTAGATAATGATTGCAGGAACTGTTCTGTCTTTTGGTGGCAGGTGTATCACCATTCGCCAGTCTGACTTAAGAGACACCTCACATAAATGTCGCACATCTGACCATGATCCACTGTAAGAGCCACAAATCCTACTTTCAAGCTACATTATATATTGTGACAGGCTGCAATGGATTTTGTCCAGCATCCGTTTCTTGTATCCTCGCCTTCATCTCGCTTTTGATCGCTCCAGGCCCCTCTGACCCTGAAGGATATAAGAACCATAAATTAATGATTATGGGTTATTTTTGGCACAAAGCATACGGATGAATGTGAGACTGCCTCAAGACATGTATTAAGACAAATACAAATAGTCTGCTTTGAACAATAATGTGTGTTTGATACGTTTTTTCCTGCAAAAAAAAGTATAATTTCAACATCAAAATCTGAAGCTGTGAAGATGTGGCTGGACAAAATCTACTCCTACCTCATTAAAAAGTCCACAATATATAAATATGCAAATGTTGTTAATTTCTAAAGTGCCTCCTTCTTCACTGTAAAGTCCATTCTCAGTGTATATGCACTGGTGGCTTCAGGTTTCCACAACACACATATGTAAGTTGCATACTGCCCAACTATTTGTGTAAATATATTTTTAAAGAGCACAAAGAAAGTTTCCACTTTCAGCAGATGAATGTGAAAACATCCTTCTAGTCAAACTCTGCACATACGTCATTCTGCACAGTGAAGCTCAAACATCCAACTGCAGGAACACATTTTTGAGTGGAGGCAGACTTTAAGTTAAGCCTTTTTATGCTATTGTGACCAAAAATTAATGATGTTGTTTTGTTTCCTTTATTCGATTTAGCTATTAAAGCATGATATAGGCCTAATACAGTGAGACAGATAGCAGGTAGTAGATAAGGAAATGGCAAATTATATCACTTCTTTTAAGTCTCTTCTCAAAACACACTTTTATAGTCTTTCCTTCCTGTGACCCTTTTTAAAAACCAATACAAATTGTTACTGATGCTGCTGTGGTTCCTCGTTTTCTGTTGCTTGTGTTGTTTTTACCCTGCAAAAGCACTTTGTAAAAACCGTGAAAGGTGCAATATAAATAAAGTTTATTATCATATAGTCCTAAAATACGATTTATTTTCCCTGTGAGCTTAGTTAAACTGGTAGGTTTATTAAATTTCAACCAAAATATCAAGAAGAAATTATGCCTCACAATCAGTGATATAATAATAAATAACCTGATATATTTAATAATAATAATTTTTTTTATAAATCTAATTCTCATTAAAAAAAAAAAAACTCTAAATACTGTATATAACTCGCTTTTACAAAAAATAAATAAATAAATAAATAAATAACGCGCAGCTTTGCGTCGCTCGCAGCGGCCCCCGGAAGTGTTTGTAAAACGGTTAAAAGCCAGTTGACGTAGGCTAGCTAACGTTAGCTGTCAGCCGGGTTCAGTCATTGTGTGCAGGGATGGAGGTGACACGCCGAAGTAAGTAGCCAGCCAGATTGTGCTTACTGGATTTTTTAGCTCGCTGCACACATCGTGACAATACACAACAGAGATGTGAGCTGAGATTTATATTTAAAAAGCTCAAGACTCTTCAATTGTTCAGTGTTTTTTTTTGCTGCTAACGTTAGCTAGTGAGCTAAGCTAAGGTATGCGGCTGCGGGTTTTTTTTTTTTTTTTTTTTTTTTTTAAGCTCTGTGTTCCTCTTCTTGTTCTGCTCGCTCTCCTCATGTCACTGCACTTTCTCCCACCAGATTATAAAGACAGTTTAAACACGGTGTACAGTGCGATAGAGGAGGCTGACTTTCTTGCCATCGATGGAGAATTTTCAGGTAACCGTGTGAAGAGTTTCCCAGCAGAAATGTTGAGGTGTAAATTGTTTACTGTGTGCATGTAAATTGGGTTTTTATTGTTGTTGTTTTTTAAGGGATAAGCGACGGTCCTAATGTCAGTGCACTCACCAACGGGCTGGACACACCGGAGGAGCGATACACGAAGCTGAAAAAGGTTTGAAAACCTCAATGAGTTGGTGCACGCCTCCTGGTTTCCCTCCATGCTCCATGTGTATCTCATTTAAAGTCTCTTTTTTTTTATTATTATTATTTCTATCCACCAGCACTCCATGGACTTTCTGCTGTTCCAGTTCGGATTATGCACATTCAAGTACGACCAGACAAAGTCAAAGTGAGTGTCTGCTTAACAAATTCATACTTGCTTTTTTATTTTTTAAGATGTGAGAGTATTATCTCTTAGAGGACTCCCAAACACGGTCACCTGCTCAGATTTATATGCCTCATTCATTGCATCATTAAAAAAGAAAAACATTTGAGGTCAAATTAGTTTATTTTCAGGTGCAGATAAAAAGCCAATTTGCATTATTTCCCTAATTTCTAGTATCGTGATATCTTGCCTATCCTCACGTGACTTGAAAAAGCTCTCCTGTATAGATTTCCTGATTTTTATTTTGAGTGAGGGAACAAGGTCGACTTTCCCATTGTGTCCCCCACCAGAAACAGTTAAAACAGGATGTGTGGAAATGTGTGTGGATTCCAAAATGCAGAACAGGGAGACGTGTGGGTGGGCGACTGCTCCAGGCCCCCCAAAAACCCTGTGGGCCGACTAGTTTGTAGTAATTTAATTTCAAATGTATTTTTGGAATTAGGTGGGCCTTCTGTTCAGATTTGGGTTCTTGTGATGAATATTTCTAAATGATGTGTTTTAATCCTATTACTACTACACAACCAATTAGGCCTAAATTGTATTCTAGCATTAAAAAACAGTGGGGTTGAAAAATCTGTTTCTGTTTCAATTTACACTTTCCCTACGTAGTATTCAACTCCTTTCCATGATAAGGGATCAATATGGAAAACATATTAGATATTATGATAAACTCCCAGCAGTTGGAATGATTTCACTGATTCTCGTTCTGTTTCCTGTGTTCCCATCTCCGCAGGTATATCATAAAGCCTTTTAATTTTTATGTATTCCCAAAACCGTTCAACAGGACGTCCCCTGACATAAAGTTCATCTGTCAAGTAAGTCAGTTTTGCTCCTCAGGGTCATTCAATCGCTTCCGTATGAACTGAAATAAATTGAGTTTTTAATAGCGACGATGGTTTTTAAAAAGATTCTGAAAATGTCTGGTCAGGTGGAAAAAGATGTCTGTCGGCTTTTTGTTTGAAGGTTATGAAAATGGAAGATCATGTTTTGTCATTTCAGAGTTCCAGTATTGACTTCTTGGCCAGTCAGGGATTTGACTTCAACAAGGTGTTTTGTAATGGTGAGTCACCTCAGAATGATGGTGAATGCAATTTTGTCTCATGATATGTAATGCTTGTTATCAAACCTCATCTAACTGCTGATTCTAGTTTAAATCAACACATATCAAACTTTTAATTTATGAACATTTGGTCAATTCTTTGGTCAGTTATCTCTTCAAACTCTTAATTCCACACTGTAGTAAATTTAAGAAGTTCTTAAATGTGTTTTTGTTAAGACATTAAACAGTAAAACATTTACCAATTGTGCTAAATAAACAGGTTTTTTTTTGTGGGGGAAAAGGTATAATTTTCATTTTCAGTACAGAAACATTCATAAACAGACATTAACCGGCCTCCGTGTTGGGTTAGGAAAGCTGTCACAGTGGAACAGCTGGCTCCGGGCCACTTGCTCTTCATTCATACTTGTGATAGTGGTCCTTTTTGTTAGCCTGGTTCCAGAGCTCTGGATGGCTGCCCACGTCTGACATATGCATATATACTTTAAGGGAAAAGGGTAAATTCAGTCTTATTATTGGCCAGTTGACTTTTACAGGCAGTAAGTCTTTATTTTCAGCACTGCTGCCTGCATGGTCACTGTTGGTACAGGGTTATGCTGTTGCTTACATTCACCCCTCCAGAAATGTAACCACACATAAAAGCTATGCAGACTTGGCTGCACCCACAAGAGCTGTAGTTGTTGAGGTTCACTTGTATTTTCTTCCTCTTCGCAATGCTGGTAATGTTATTTGTAACAACGAATGCTTAGAGCCACTTTAGAACTACAGAGATAAATTTGAGCTGGTTTTTCAAAGGAATCCCGTACCTAAATCAAGAAGAGGAAGCCCAGCTGAGGGAGCAGACAGAGGAGAGGAGAAATCAACATGCTAATGGTGTAGGGACCCCGTCTTACATCTCACCATCCTCCAAAGGCCCTGCACACGTACCTGAGGAACATAAAGACTTCATCAACAGGGTTATGTAAGTGTTAATGTGTGTGTGACACTGAAAGCATTAATGTGACTCGTCCTGACAGGGTTGTTTTATGAGGATTGAGACACTGTGCATGGTGGTAGCAACTTGGTTATTTCCTATTTGAGCCCGGTGAGAGTGAAGTGATCATCTTTCCTTGGGGGTATATTGCCCCAGAACTCACTCTGAGAAGTGCACAGTCCCTCCCATGTGTCTCAGAGCCCTCTGTGAACACCCTGTTATTCCAAAGCCAACTAAGGGCAATAACTCAACTCCTTTCATGATTATGTTCGTGTCTGCCTCTTTTTTTTGTGTTTTAATCATTTCTGCTTATCCCTACAGAGAGAAGGTTGAGGCCCTCTTCACTAACTCCGAGAAGACTTTGGACTTGGAGCCATGTACCGGGTAATCTAGCCCTTCTCTCAAAATGCCACACCTACACTGGATTTGTATTTTTTGTATTTTTTTTAATATATATATTTTTCCCCCATCTCTACTTGTATGTATATTTCCTTACCAGGTTTCAGAGAAAGCTGATATACCAGACGCTGAACTGGAAGTGAGTGTCACACTCTATTTTGCTACTATTGTTGTTTTTTCGTGTGGGTTTGTAGAAGTTTAAGATTTGTCGTGCTTTAACAGATTTCCCAAGGGGCTTCACGTGGAAACCATTGAAACAGAAAAGGTAAGAACAAGCGTTATTTCAGCCAATTTTGCCTTTTGTTTTTGTGTGGAATATATAAAATATTTATGCAAGTTCTGTATGGGTGTAGAAGGAGCGATACATCCAGGTCAGCAAAGTAGATGACGAGGAGAGGAAGAGGAGGGAACAGCAGAAACTGGAGAGAGAGCAGGTGAGTTTGGGTTTAAAATGTATATTAAATTGTATATTGACTATAATTATGGAGGAGTGTATTGAAATGTAGGAAAACATAAATTTGTCCTTGCTTTTGAGGAGCTTAAAGCACTAGTTTTTAATCGCATCTAATATTTTTGCCCCAACAGGAGGAGCTAAATGATGCTGTTGGTTTCTCCAGGGTAATCCATGCCATCTCTAAATCTGTGAGTCCATTAATACTCTAATTTCAAGTTCATCTGTTTGTTTTTAAATATTTTTTGCCTGTACCTCTAACTCAATTCATCTGACACACAGGGTAAACTTGTGGTTGGCCACAACATGCTGTTGGATGTGATGCACACCATCCACCAGTTTTACTGCCCTCTGCCAGAGGTACTTAAACTCAAGATGAATATTTTAAATACAGAACCTTTTTGGCTGCATTAAATAGCAGTTTATATCTAAGTAATGATATTTATGAATTATTTGTGCCAATACTTTTTTTTTTTTTTTTTTTTTTTTGCAGGATCTTCAAGACTTTAAAGAGGTCACAATGTGTGTTTTCCCGAGGTAATAATTCCTTTCCTTGCTAAAGTTGTTTAATTGCCTTCACAATGGATCTTTTAAGATCATTTCTGTGGGTTTGAAAAATAAATTATTGGTTTCCTATCCATTTGCAGACTTTTGGACACAAAGTTGATGGCTTCCACTCAGCCTTTTAAGGTAAATGATCTTCAGTGCTAGAATACCAGAGGTAGTTTATGATAGGAGGTATTTTATCATGGTTAAAATACATCATTAGTTTGTCTTTCCAGGTCGAAACTGGTAAGTCATTGATTCTCTGGCCACAGTTGTGCAACTCAAGTGAACTAGTAGTTTAAAAAATAAAAAAAAGGGCTAAAACCGAAATGTAAAATAATTCTCTGTAGCAGATCTTTCACCAACATGTATATAAACAGATGGGTGTTGGTTTGTTTTTTTTTTTTTTTTTTTTAATGTTTCAGGAGATGATTACTAACACCTCTCTGGCAGAATTGGAGAAACAGCTAAAGGAGGGCCCCTTCAAGTCACCACAAGTTGGTGAGTAAATGCACTAACATTTGCCTGAACCGCTCTAAACCTGCAAAATCCTGCCGACACTGTTTTCTCCTTTTGTGCCGTTCCTGTCAGAAACGGCAGAGGGGTTCCACAGTTACGACACAGCCCAGGAACAGCTCCACGAGGCCGGCTACGACGCCTACATCACTGGCCTCTGTTTCGTCTCCATGGCCAACTACCTTGGTAACACACATAATCACACTTACTCTGTTTGCAAATTAGGAAAAATTCTAAATACGTTTTGTTTAACTTTAACTTAAACGCTGTCTTTACAGGCTCTTTCTTGACTCCACCCAAAGCGTACATCTCTGCCCGCTCCAAGCTAGTCGAGCCTTTCTTCAACAAGTAAGAGATGCACTTAAATTTACTGTATTTGCTTCTCTTTGATTAATTGCTAGAAATCTTCAAACATTCATATCGTACTTCTCTCCTCTGTTGTCCAGGCTTTTCCTGATGAGGATAATAGATATCCCCTACCTCAACATCACAGGACCAGATTGTGAGTAAGATGAGCAGCAGGGATAATGTCAGGATTGTTGCATTGACTATATGCTTGGTAATATTGCCACATTTAAAGGCCGTGTTTTTTTTTTTTTTTTTTTTTATAAACCATCAGCACTTTTTCTTTAGTAGTAGGTCCCTGTTTATGTTTGCGTTGTGCACACATGATATACATTCCTTCTACCACAGTTGGTGGCGGTAACTCACACATTGCAGGGAACTCATGTAATGCATGGCACACACAATGAACGCTTAACTTGGTTGGTTTAAATTTTTTATTTTATTTTTTTTTTTAAAGCTGTAGTTGGTGAGTTTGGACCACTAGGGGCTGAAAAATGCCAAAACAAAGTCACAGTCCTGATATTATATCAACTTAGCTCTGTATCTTAACATGCCAGGTACTTTAAGTTCTCAAACTGCCACTTGTTAACTTCATCTTTAGCTTTTCTTTTTGATTCTGTGTTGAATGTGAAATATTCATTAATTAACCTTTTGTAAATTAAAGCTTCTGTTGCCACTTCTCCACCTGACCTGTTGCTCTTTTTCCCGCTTATCCCTTCTGTTCATACAGTGCAACCTAAAAGAGACCATGTCCTGTATGTCACCTTCCCAAAAGAATGGAAGACTAGTGACCTCTACCAGCTGTTTAGTGCCTTTGGTAAGACATTATCTTGCCTGATAAGTCTGCTTTCACTCTGATATGACCTGTTATATCACTCTTTCCCCACTTCTATTATCCACTCAGGAAACATCCAGGTTTCATGGATAGACGACACATCAGCATTTGTGTCTCTAAGTCAAACAGACCAGGTGCAAATAGGTGAGTTTGACACAGCAGCTGAATACACGCACCAGACTGGGCTCTATCATCTGCACAGAAAACGTAGATTTAATGTCTTCCACTCCTCACGCAGCTATGAACACCAGCCGCTATGCAGAGAGTTACAGGATCCAGACATATGCAGAGTACATCCAGGGTAAGCAGCAGGACAAGGAGAAGCTCGGCCAGACAGCCAAAACCTGGGGAGATGATGGCTGGGTCAAATCTCACTACACCTCTTCCACTACTTCTGGAAGTTTTGGATATCCCAGGTATAATTGTACTAATATGCACTGCGCTTTCAACATACTGTAGGTATGCACACTTTCTATTTATATTGATGGTATGTTTGGCCTATTTTTGTTCCAGGGGTTTGAGGAAACGCAGCATCAGTCCCGTTCAGGGAGAGCAGGGGACTGGAGAGGCTCCAATTACAGATGGTTGGAGTCACTACTCCTATCCGGATAGCACCGGCAGCAAGAAGATGAAAACTGATGGTGTGTAAACGCATGCGTGCATTAGTATTTTCTTGCTGCAGTGTGGTAACATGCAGCAGGTTTTCCTTGGAAAAGTACTCTATTAGAGATTCAGTGTGCCCTGAGGAAGAGAGCAGGTGGTATTGTGAATAATCATCACAACCAATTCACTAAATCCAGGGAGGCTGGGTAATTTGTTTAACATCAGATTTGATATTTTATTAATGCCCACCAGCTGGAATGGACAGATCGGATGCATTCCTGATTGACAACATCGTCTTCATACACTTTTCCATTTCAGTGAAAGAAGCTTGGATTAATTTGTAGCTCTCTATGTCTTAGTTTTGAGTCTTAAATCACACTTGTCTTCCAGTTGTGCTTTTTGTTGTCTGAAGAAATCTGTCGGTTTTCCATCATTATCCTTCATCAATTACCAGCTATTGGTCCTGTGTTTGAAGCATTTTATTTATTTTTTTTGCCTATGTCACTTTTAAGCTCTCTCTCTGGTTGTCATTGTGTTTCCTAGACATAAGTGGACAGGCAAATGCAGAAGCTGTCGAGAGCAAGACCTCAGAAGGATGGTTAAAGACAGCGTAAGTAAAATGGTAGTGATCATTTAAACTGTCAGTTCTCCTGTTTGCTGTGATATAAGTATCTTAATGGTTGCTGTGCTCTGCAGAGATTCATCAGATTCTGCAGGGTTAAGTCCGATCCCTGATGAGGAGGAGGAAGAGGAGGAAAGTTCTGAGGGCACAAATCCAGCTAATGATGCTGAGGGAACAGTCACCTGGCAACAAGCCACGAGGAAAGGTCAAAAGAACAAGAAAAAGAAGTCTAAAGGTGTGTTTGTCAGCTTATTAACCCTTTTAAATCTGCCTGAGACAGTTCAAACGGTTACTTGGTGCTCCTTTTTATAACTTCAGAGGTCTTCTTCAGTATCAAAAGTAATCCTGGGATTTATCTGTACAAACATGTTTAAACATTATAGTGCAAACAGGGACCGCTAGTAGTTAATGCAGCATTACTTGCCATAATGCAGATATAATAAACAGGACTAAGACGAAGCTTACAGCTACCTCACTTCCTGTTTGCATCATCCAAAGTATGAAGGGAACTTGGTGTCATCAAGAACATGTTTATCCAAACAGAAATAAGATAAATAAATCAATAGGAGGGATTAAACATAGTGAACATAGTGAAGCTTTTAGCTGCTACACAGCCAGATATTTCCCTCAGGAAGTGGTAGAGACCAAAAACCGAGCTAGACTAGCAGACTTAAATTCACCAGGTGGCCATGTTCATGTTGCTCCATAACATGTTCACCAAATCAACTTAAAAGCTTATGATATGTCAGTGTTAGATAAGGTAGATTTCTTATTTTGTTTTAAACCATCAATACATTTTGTCCCATCAACGTGGTTCATATATTGAAGCAGCGTTGACACTCCTGTCTATACATTCCTACACACTACAGATACTTAATGTGTTGACAGTGAGCGGTTTGATAGTTTAACAGTTCACAAATCTTTTTTTATTTTTTGCTGTCCTAGAATATGTATACACGTATCTGGTGATCGTTTTACTGCAGTGGCGAGTCGTAGTGACTGACAGCTGCATGAGTAGTTAGATTAATGATCTTAGTCAGTGGCCCCCAGTTAATGAACCGTATATGGATGCAGAGCTTAGTGGTGTTCAAATTTGATATATATGAGTTGGACATTTGTTACAACAATGGCCAGAAATGAGGAATAGAGAAATGGACCACTTTACTATCTGCCACATCTCAAGTGATATACTATGTAATACTACTGTGCTTGCTAGCTAGTATAATCACTGAAGAGTTGCATTTAATCATCACAGACCAGTTATCTTAGTAAAAAATGTATAAACCTGCCAGACAGCAGCAGCACTCTGAAGTAAAGGCTTGTTTCACATTCAGTTTTTTGAAGTTTTTCCACTACTGTTGGAGCAGTTGTTAACTGCACGTCTTTCCTCTTTCTAAGTAACATTACACAGAAAGGAAAGAATTGTACTTTTTTATTTATTAAGCTGTTTAAATTTGCTATAGAAATAAGCTTGACTTAAAATGATGGCATTTCTGAGAGAGTAGTCTAACTTATGGTGACAAATAAGTGTTATCTGACATGTAATTGCGCCAAAAGAAAGGGAATGAAACTGAGGACAAAACAAACGGTTAAATGTACCAGTTGGCAAGATTTCTGTATAAGTCTCAAGGTTCTGTACGTGTCGTTCCTTTTCTCATCGGTCTTCGTCTGTCCCTCTTGTGCAGATTCTGGATCTAAAACGTCCCTGTTTGAGGTCCCAGAGGTCTGGTAGCGAGAGGTGAGGAGTGGAGAGGCCACTGTCCCACACTGAGCGGAGTCTCTTCGTAAGCACTTCGGGCGCTCTCCAGTAAAGTTGTATCACTGGGAGTGGTGCACGCCCTAAATTCATTCGTTCACTCAACAGCTGTGGATACCGTGTCCAGAGCTACCAGCCAAGCCACTTGACTGGACTATTGAAAGAGAGGAAGGACACAAGCCATAACAACAGCTGCCATATTTTGATCTTGTACCAGAGGAGCAGGCAACTCTTCCGGGTAAACACGCACACACACTAGAATCTTAAAATCTAAACTCCAGAAATATTATTTTATTCTCATGTGTTCAGACTGGAATCTGCTATCACAGCCATGCTATCACTTTGAAATCATTCATCAGTTTTAATGACGGTCACCTCCAATCAGTCTTATATTTTGAGTGTGGGTTATGTGTGTGGGTTTGTGCATGTGAGGGAGATGTACATTTTCTCCAGTCTTTGTATCCCTGTGACTTCGTTTCATAATTTGTGAGATAAAATGCCACTTGACAGGACCTGTAGTTTACAATGTCTGGGTTATTTAGTATTTTAATGCAGTCAAATATATTTTGCCATTTTAAGAAAAAGGAAAAAAAGAAATCATTCTGTCAACTTCCCCAGTTTTATCAAACATATATAAGCTTATCAATGATAATGTGATGTTTATTATTGGTGACATTTCGATCCTTCATGAGAGGTGCTTGTTTTTTGTACAGAGTTGTTTTTCTTTACCTTTTTTGTGTTTAATGTTTTGTAACTGTGTCAACCTGCAACAATGTCAAAAGTGTGTTTAAAATGCAAAAGGTGTAAACGTTAAGATGACGTATACATTTTTGTATAAGATCTGTTTAAAAAATCCTTAAATATTTCCTTGGAAAGGGAAACAATTAAAGAATGTTTCTTAGTATCTCTGTTTTTCCGTCTTTTCTGTTCTCAAACTTGCCCCAGTTGACTTTAGGGACATTCTTCACATTGTAGTCATCGCACTGTACATGTCACATGTAAATCGCATGTGTCTCAACATTTAAATACTTTTACTTTCATGTTCTTATTTACAGATCTTGTGAAGTTTCTGGTAAAATGATAATCTAATGTGGTTAATGGAGCTCAAACACATTTGTGTCCCACTGTTTTTAAAAAAAAAAAAAAAAGTTGACGGCACATTTTGATTTTTAATAAGTGAGCAGGGCTCACTGGAAAGCAGTGTGATAAGATCCTTCTGAAATAGGGATGACTGCCATATTTTAAACAGTAATTATTGACACACTTATATTTAAATATTGAGCTATAAATGAATTCAAATTAAATAATTAACTACCATCTCCATCCCTGCTTGAAATGTCACTACAGAACAGCTCTGATTGGTCGGCCACAAACCAACAAAAATCCCAAAAGCATTTTAATAACTGTTACATTGTTCTTAAGATTTACATTTCAGAGGACATTGGGACATGTCACAGTAGGAGAAGCACAAGTGTAAAGAATAAAATTTAATGATGGATGAATTCCAATTAGCTGCTTCAGTTGTAGGATCCTGGCACTGCATACTGGCTCACTGGGACACTTAAATAACAGAGCTATCATTAATGCAACACCTGTGCTTTTCCTACTATGACTAATCAAAATGTGAGGCCCTTTTTTTTTAAATTAGTTTTTTAATGAAAGTCAATGACGAGACAAAGTTTGACAAAACAATTTTAATTTACAGTATCAAAAGTTAAAATCGTCTGTTTAAACTGATTTTAACATTATACATTCACTCAGCATGATGTTTGATATGGTCTATCAGGGTTCAGTCACCTTGTGAAGCTCTTATTTTCTTCCAGGAGAACAAATTGTATCTCCAAATACTTTCAAACTACACTTCAATATGTGTTACACAGAGTGACGACCATGATTGCAGAGACAAACCAACAACAATCATGCATTTTAGTGAGATGCACAGTCAGATGTTTTTGTAGCTTAGATTATTTCCAGGCCACAAACATAATTTTACAAGTATTGGATTTGGCTTAATCTTTTATATACACATTTGTGACACAGTCAAGTGTATCGTGCACACATAAAACTTTGAAAAAAATAAACAAGTCTGAGGCACTTTTTAATTATTTGATTTATGTTTTCATCTTCATTGATGTCACTTGGTTGAAGCACTAGCGCAGGCATCCCTGGACATGGAGATATGTTGATATTGCAGGTTTATAATCCTTCCCATAGAGGACCGGATCACTGTTCTCCTCAAGAACCTTCCTTGACCTCCATAAGGCACAAACCAGGAATGTGGCTATGAGCACTAGGGAAGAGAAGACAAGGTTTAGAAATATGTAACTTGGTAGCAGATTTTTCCCAGACACGGTCACAGAGTCCTCACCTGGTGTGTCCGAGCAGAACAACCACTGACAAGGTGCCGCCAGGGAGAGATCTGAAGAGCTTCCGCAGGCGACAGTCCAACTTCCTCATCACGACATCCATTTCCTGGTCCTACACACATTACATATTGTCTTCATTACATGTGTTTAATAAATAAACTGTACCGGTCTGTAAAATCGAATCACAAATGGTACTAATAACTCATGCACTTCATGGCTTTCTCACAATGTGCTTGAGTTCCATCATAACTTTGCTATGTGTGTATGCAGTTAGCAGGACAAAGTTGACATCAAGGAAGAAAAATTAGCCCCACGAAGCCAGACTAAATCTCAAAAGCTCCGTTTTCACTATGAGATTTTAGTCTGGAGAAAATATTGTGAGAGTTGACCGAGACTGCCAGCTGAGAAAACAATCTGGACTGTAAAGCTCCCAAACAGCTGTCGTTCTTGGGTTTTCACATGCAACTGCTTAAAGAACAGAGAGAAAAGCTACCAAGTGTACAAGACTATAATAACAGGTACACTAGTAGCCCCATGTGGCTGTTACGCTCACACTAAAAAGAACATTTCTGGATGGATGAAAAATGGAGAGAATTATTCTTCAGATCAGGGGATGGCCGTTATATAAATTATACTCAGCTCTACAGAGTCGGACTTTACTCAACTTTCATCAGGCTGTACTTTAAACTTAAAGCTAGTTAAGTGTTTCGGCATTCTGCAGAAAAAGACAGAAAAGCAGGGAACGACATCGTCATTTTCCCCTGCTATAGTCATATAAAAGTGCTGTGGCTTAAGGATGGGGTGACAACCAACTGGAGTCACTACAACCAGGGGCCAGATGTATACATGTTATGTACACCCAAAAACCACACATACGTATTTTAATGCGATCACTGATTATTTTTCTGATGTTTAATAATGATGATTAACATATTACTGCGACATGTGAGTGGTACGGGCGCTACAAACAACCGCAGCTGCATGTAATGGCAGCTGTTGTGTTGGAAAACCTCGCTGATGCAACACAGTCCGTTATCGATGTGCAAATGAATGATTCCGTGCACGTGTGTCCCTCTTTGTATTTGTGCACACACACTGTTTTTGTCTTCATTTACCTGAGAACTGGTGTGCGCGCAGGTCCTCTCCTCATCCTCTGCTGCTTCCCTATCAGGATCCACAGTGGTGATTGGCGTTGTCATGGCAACCCATGAAGGTAAGTGGGGTGGAGTTACGGATGGACAGACGAGGTAGTTTTCCTTCCAGAGGTCCTCAGTGGAGCTGAGGGCTACGTGTCTGTGCTCCGATCTCTCAAACTCTGTCAACACAGAAACTTTGTAAGAACTCCCACACAAACAGGACAACAAGAGACAATCAACAATACAGCCTTTAACTCACTTATGTGTGCATGTCTTGCACGTTTTCTAGGTTTGGCAGGCAGGAGAATTCTCTCCACCGCGCCAAAGCGAGCAAATGTCTCTCTGACTGTCTCCTCAGACAGTTTAGACTTTGAAGTGGTGGGTTGCAAACAGGTGCCATTTACTTTTAATCTGTGCACTGTTGGACTTTTTGAATCCAATGTGTGTCCGTTGACCTTTGCAGGAATTGGTATGCACTCAGCCATACTGGGGTTTAATTTAACAGCGTAGAGGTGACTGCTGTTGAGACTGTCACCCATCAAAGCATCAAGAGTCAAATCCAAGTCCAGCATCGACTCATTGACGGGCCTCTGGACCTTGAAAAGGCACACACAAGCAAACATGTTGGAGATACAGCGGTCTACAAAAGTTTCCACTTAACTTTAACAGAAAGAAAAAGAAAAAGAAAAAGGAGAAGAGAGTTACCTTGATGGACTGTCCCTGCATATAAAGTCCATTTAGAGTTTTTAAAGCCAGCATAGCTCCCTCTAGCAGCTCAAACTCTACCTCTGCATGAATCTGGGGAACAAACAGAAAATATTATCTAATAAGATCAATAAAGCACATCCAAAAAAAGACCCACACATTTCAGTTTTAGCAGTAATTATGACCATATCTTCAGAGGTATTCAGCTGTCGATGTGTTAATCAGTGACATTAAAATAAAGTATCATAATGTGGGTGAGATATACCCTGACAGTGGAGTTCAACATTTTGATTTTCCGAACCGGTCCACAGCAACGAAACAGCCGCCTCACTTCCCTCTCAGAGAAACCTGCAGGAAACGGCCCGGCAAACACTACACACATATCTCGAAGGTTTGTACACACCTGCAGAACAAACACACACATTAAGCAGTACGTTAAAATCACGCCAAGACACTTTAAATTGATCGTGTTTTGAAGAGATGCCTCACCCTCTGGTACAGCTGCTCCTGGTGGGGGAGGCACCTTTTCAGATGGTCTGAGAAGGAAGAAAATTGGAGCACTGTCAGGAACGGACAGTTGGTCCGTCTCCTGAAAGAGGCCAACACCTGACGGAGATCGGATAAAGAAACATAGGGAGAGGAAAAGAAAAGGAAAAAGTAAATATACAACAAGCAGAAATATATATATTGTCCTCTAATATAATCAATAATAATCTCATGAAGAAAAAGAGCAACTTCATTCATCTTTCCTCTCTCCGTCAGTCCACTGTTCATTGTCAAATTAGGCATAAATGCCACTAAAGATTTTTCATCAAAACCAGATACCTGAAGATATTCACAACTGAATGGAGACAGGAATTTTAATATCTAACAAACAGGGGACCCTTTATGAGGACTTGCTATATATGCACCACAACAGATCAATACCTACTTTGTGGTTAAGTGTTTGATCAGGTAAAGGTCAGGAGGCATCAGACAAGAGTCTCACCTCTTTGTCACAGCCGTGCCACTGCTGATTGGACAGATCCAGTGCGATGTCAGAACGCTTTCCTAAAAAGGCTACAGACC
Source organism: Dicentrarchus labrax (assembly GCF_905237075.1). Taxonomy (NCBI): domain Eukaryota; kingdom Metazoa; phylum Chordata; class Actinopteri; family Moronidae; genus Dicentrarchus; species Dicentrarchus labrax. The sequence continues at coordinate 31,521,084 of NW_026136721.1, forward strand.
GGCCAAGTGTTTGTAGTATGTCACCAAACCTGCACAAGAAATAAAGACGGATGATTGGTTAAATGTGATGAGAGAAAAAGGATTTTAATGCATTTATTAACAATAGAAGCAGTGATGGAAGAAGCACTCAGATCCTTTACGTAAAGCAGCAACAAGAAACTTTCATTTTTTGATGATTGTGGTGGCCTCTGTATGCTTATAGGTCATATAGAGGCCTACATACTTGTCATAGGTTTAAGTACAGTACCACACTGTGAAAACACTCAACTACATAAAAGTCCTGCATTAGAAACCCTACTAAAAGTAAAATAATTTAAGTATTATCATCAAAATTTACTACAATACAAAGAGTTGTACAGATTGTATAACATATTGTACCTGTGACTTGGTGTGGGTGCAGGTGCACAGTCAGTGGACTCCTCCTCCTCTATTGTATATCCCCACAGCTCCTCCAAATGGAGTTCTACAACCTGACAGTGAGAATAAACAGAAAATCTTCTATAAACTGTGTGTGTGTGTGTGTGTGTGTGTGTGTGTGTGTGTGTGTGTGTGTGTGTGTGTGTGTGTGTGTGTGTGTGTGTGTGTCAGAAAGCAATGTGTTACCTGGCGAGGTCCTGTGTTAATAAAGTACTGGGCCAGCTCCAGGGCTGCCACAGCATCCTCAATGGGATTATGACCTTTCCTCTCTTCAGTTTGTATTTGCCTCCTGGGATATAAGTGGAAAATTTAATTATTAGCCGTGGTGGGTGAGAGACGCAGAGAGACGCAGAGAGAGAGAGAGAGAGGGAGACAACTTACTTAAGCACTGTCTCGGCCAGGACCTTAAGTTTAAACCGCTGTCCAAACTCTCTCCTGTACAGCAGTGAGGTGTCGATTACATGCTGGTGGATGAGCTGCAGGGAGGACACAAACACAATACAGTCAGAACTTCAACTTTATTTCGAAAAAATGCATCTGTGTTTGAAGAGAGCCTCTCCAAACGGAAATGTCTATCTATCTATATATATATATATATAATATGACTCCTTCCAAATGATAGCTGGCATTAAGTGGGTACAATTACTTGTTTACTACAGTACCCCTTTTCAAATCTTACAATCTTAAAATATTGCCAATAAAACATTTTCCACATTGTTGACACTAAAGTTCCTAAAATATTCTACAAACCTTTTTAAAGTTGATTAAAAAAGGTTTTCAATGAAACCTCCACAGAACAAAAGAAACAATTAAATGATTTTAGACTTAGATTGATTGTCCCAGAGGGAAATTTGATTTCACAGCCAGTGCAACAAAGAAGCCCTCAGACAATCATGAGTGCTGGATGTGTGATGGTGTCTGTGGTTCATGGCGGAAAGATTAGGCGTGGGAGGGAAGGTAATTTTGGAGGCAGTATGACGCTGGTAAGTTTGTTTTTGTTGGAGATACATGGTGTAGAAGCAGGGAAACAGTACAGCAGGACGGGTTGAATTATACTTTTGTAAGGCAACAACAAGTCCTGTTGTTTCCTAGGTTATGTTTTTTTTTAGATGTAAATTACTGAGGTTCATTTGAGTACAGCGCAGCATTTGAGAAAAGTTAAACAGTTTGAACATTTTGGACTGTTATTATAAAAAGAAATACAATGGCAGATACATTTACAGTATGGGCAGACAGCACAAACAGATGCAAAGCTTCACCTGCCCTCAGCTTCATGACACAATCAATCATTATGTTGTTGAAATCAAAATCTCAGTGGTAACTCACTTTCAAAGCCATGAGGTCGTTGTTAAGTGAATGGCCCACCAGAACTGCGTCTCTCGGCAACAACGTCTGGAGCCTCACTTGAATGTCCCTGAGGGTGGTTGTGACTGGTCGCAACATCGCTGCCGTTATACCAGAAAACCTGACAGAAGGCAAGAAAAATGTATTTATTAAAACTATACCAGTATATGTGTGTGTGTGTGTGCGTGCGTGCGTGTGTGTGCGTGCCTGTGTACCTGGTGAGGTAGTCGAGGATTCGGTTCTGAGGTTTCACCAGCTGGTCCAGCACACAGCTCCCTTCACTATCAACCACAGAAACACGAGCCAGCTCGTATCCCTTTTCTGTTAGACACTGAAGCACAACATAAGCACACTGATTAACTGTTGGAGCAGAGATGGAAACCTTGGAATGACTCAGGACGCAACTTTCTAACAACATCGAAAGTGATAACATCGAGGACGCTAATAAATGCTGAGTAAGTGGAGACGGCACTAGAGGGGTTGCACCAAAAGATAAATAAAATATTGAATATAGAAAACAGGGTGTTTGATTCACAGTTTAGACAAGGTTAAGTTTTTAAAAGGTTGGAGGACTATCCAGGGTGACATATAAAGTGGTCCAGAAGGACTTCAATGTAATGTAGTGCATTCTGTCAGGTAATAAATATCTATCAGAAACATAAACATGCTTGAAATTAATCAATTCTCTTAACTGGAAAAATGCTATTTAAAATGTAATAAAGCTGACTTAACAAAAAAAAGGATTTATAGTATTTATATTACTGTATTGTACTTTCTGACCTGACAGAATGTGCTATAACTTTATTAAAAGTCAAAATAACTCATTAAAAAATGTTTAATATCATATGTATAAGTATCTGCCAGTGTATTTATAACATATCGCTTTAGACAGTACTATAAACTGGTGTATCAAGGATACATTGCTAGAGATAATGGTACCAGTCTATCAATATTATATGAACACGTGGATTTATCACAACATACACTTGTTTGAAACTGTGGAATTAAGTATATAACTGAGATCACTCACCATTTCACAGTCAAGTCCATACAGAGGGCTGTTGTCAGTCACACAGTCAACACTATCTGCGCACACAAATTCCTCAAAGCCTGGCATCCCTGTGTCCAAAAGGAACACAAAAACAAGAAGTGAGAAGGTAAAGATGGAGACAGAGACACATCCACACTAACCCATTTAAATCTGAAAGTGCATCTCTTTCTCTCTATTTAAAGGATCAATTCGAAGGATTTGGTGGCATCTAGCGGTGAAGTTGCAACCAACTGAAAACGCCCTTCCAAGCGTGTAGGAGATACTATGATGGCCAAAAACTATGCTTTTAATCAAAGGTTTCCAAAGTAGATAAATCTAAAAACACAGGCCTTGTGTTTTATTGAGGACGAGGAAAACAGAAGCTTTGGAAAACAATCACATACAGAGAGACTCACCTTTGACAGGGTAGTGTCTCTTGATCATCTCCTCCTGGGGGAGAACATACGCTGTAAGTCCTCTCCTCTGTGTCCCAAATCTGGTGATTACTGGGTGACTCTTCAGTGCTGCAGCAGTACACAATAACACACACACACACACACACACAAATAAGAACAAGAGCAAAAACACATCAAACTACTGAATGTAATACTTTGACCAACTGCCACACTATGATAATGTGATGATATTCTGGGGATGAATATGAAGATAATTACACACAAGAAGATTGTTTTGACTAACAGTCAAATCAGGTTTGAAGTTGAATAAGTTCTGAAAATGTTCAAAGCAACATTCAAAAATCAGGAAAGGGCGTAATCATCATTTTTTACTACCAGAATCTGGAGACTAGATAATATCTAGTTTTGTGTTAAACCGATAATAATGTATTCATATATTGCCGAGATCCACACACGCTCAGAACCAATCCCCACTCTCACCTTTGGGCAATTCACTGCTTTCATTGTGTCTTTGTGAAAGGGCCAGAGCGTCCAATTCAGGAACTTCGCTGCTGAAGATTTCTGACGCCAGGTTGGAAGACGATGGAGTAAAGGTGACCCTCTAATGCAGCCAGATAAAAAAAAAAACAACAACCCGTGTTAACCCAAAACTTAAATAACTTCAATATCATAGTATGTTTACATCCCCTCTGGTTACTTACAGTGCTGTAGTTGTTCCTGAGGTGTCGCAGGGTGAGGTAGTGGTTGTAAAAGTGACTCTGGGTCAGGCCCTCCACGATCACCACATTCACGGCTTTAATCCTCTTCTGGCGGAGGAGACGGCACCAACTGTAAGAGACACAGGGGAAAAAAAATTGAGTGTAAGTGGTGTAGTCTGCAGCACAAAAGACTTAAAATAGATCATTTAGATTATTGTTAGAGCACAGGGACACGGTATAAGTACATTACAGAGACTTAGTTGATGAGAACTGATAAGATCTCACTACCAAAGTCATTACCTGGGCTGTTTAATGCCACCTGTTTTCCCCAGAGCGGCATAATGCAGCAGCTCCATCAGCTCATTCGGTGTAATTGGTTGTTGAAGGCGGTCGAGCAGCACGGAGATCCTCGGTGAGCGGGGTACACACTCCAGCGTCTCCACACCTTCCTGCACGGTTTTCAATCTCTTCGCCCTCTCATGTGCTGGGGGGACGATGTTCTTTCTTTTCTCCCTGTTGCATGTTCCTGAAGCTGCTGCTGCTGCTGCTGATGATGATGAAGGCTCCATGTTCAAGCTGAAGTTTCTACTGGGAAATTAAAAGAAGATGTTTGAAATTACATTGTCTCCTACCGGTAAAACTGTGGAGCAGAACTTTCTGCACATCTACGATTTACACGTGTTCCTCATTACATTTGTATTGTTTTATTTATGAAGTTGGAACAGGGGAGCTCTGTGTTCAGCCAATACTTTTTGAATACTGACCAAAATGTGCCACTGAATTTGAATTTCAAAGTTGACTTTGAATGCTTTAAGTGTTCTTTAGTGAGTCTCTGATCAGATATTTCCTCCTTTAAATCATTTTCAACTCTATTTTTGACTATTGTTGTTTTGTGCAAAAACAAACAAAAAAAAATACAAATGAAATCAGTTTTGTAGGTGCTTTAATGATTAAAATATACATCTTCCTAGCCTCATCACATACCTAATACAGGAATTAACAACTATTATTGAATAAAAAGAGACAGAAAAACATGTTTACAGTATAATCCTCAATGTGAGGTACCGGAACAAGTCATGTTTGAGTATAATACTAAACACTTTCAACTATTATTGAAACTATAAACAACTTCCCTCTTCACCAGGTGGGATTTTATATTATATATAAATATATATTATATATTATCACACACATCTAGCGACTGTGTCATAATGCGTTTGTTTTATTTGCGCAACTGTCAGATAAATAAAGTAAAATCTTCTCTCTAAGGGAGTTTCAGGGATCAGTTTGGTGGTTCATTATCAGAATAACAGTAACACAGGAAACACTTTAGCTAACCAACACTTCTACTATGAATTTACACTTATACACTTTTGATTTAGGAGTATTTATAAGTTCGGTACAGGCGTGAGAATATTACCGACAATAAAAATGTGTAAATACCAGATGTTATTGGTCCTTCGGGTGCCAGATTCATGTTTTTTCTGCCACTGGTAGAGGCTAAAAACACATGGTTAAAGCACAGGCAGTGGAGCAGCATGTTTCACTACTTATTGTAAAGTTTAAAAACACGAGCAATACTTCCGGTTTGTAACTTTACAAAATAAAAGAATGTGTTACGTATTGTTATGTATTTCAGTCAGCGAATGTAGCTAAAATTGCGTAGATTTAACAGTGTTTAGTCGCATAAAATCACACATTACAGATCAGACCGGCGTCCAGTCGGCACGTAAACGTTTTTCATTCGTATTATCTTTTCATGCTTTTGTTTTGATGACAAAATGGCAACACCGGAAATGCAGTTCGTTCAGTTTTCCGCGATCGATTGTTTTTTCAGCAGTTGATTTTATTGACTTGCAGCCGTAATTAATCAACCGCAGAGTGACGGATGAACGTTTGTTTTTTTTAAAAAAACAGCGCGATTTTACTGCGATGATTTTATAGTTTCAGAGTTTTATGAAAAGTTATTTCAAGTAATATTCAACGTTATGTCAACAAAGAAACTGGCCAAGTAAGTAACCGATGAACCGTGAGCCTTTAGCTTAGCGTTAGCAAGCAGCTAACCTAAATAACAACAAACTGGGAAGACAAAGAAACATGAGCCACTTTAATAGCATTTAATGTTTTAATAAGTAACGCTGGCGTCGTTATACGTGTGTTTTATGTTGAGTGCTTGAATATTGAATGTATTTGTGTTTATAATGGTCAATAGTACTCCTCTAAAAACACGTCAATACTACTTACTGCTCTTATAACAGAGGCTCTTCAATCCCTTCATGTCTCCACAGAGAATTGGGATTACTGAGGCAGAGGAGTCGGTCCTCTAATGGGTTAAAGAAATCATTGGTATCAAGTAAGTGTCAGTATTTAAGTAGATAATGTGAATACAGAGTTCATGTTTTAGGCTGGAAGAGCATACATCTTTCACCTGTTTAATACAGAGTCTGTTTTCTCTCAGATCAAATATTTTCATACCTGATCGTGATTGATTTTGAGTCCACTTGCTGGAGGGAGAAAAACAACTACACCCAGGAAGTTAGTAAGTAGCTTTTTATATGTTACGTGTGGACATTTTCTTCTTTTTTCACCCTTTTCATTGCTGATAACACCTCCTGTCTTCCTTCTGCAGTTGAGTTTCCTGCTGTTCTGCTCAACACATCCACGGGGGAGGTTGAGTCCGAGTTTCACACTTACGTTCAACCCCAAGAACACCCCGTTCTCTCCGAGTTCTGCACTGAGCTGACAGGGATTACGCAGGTGACTGTCTACAGGCACAAATCCACTGCTGCAAACATATCAGTGCACTGCCTGCTGCTGTGTACTGGTATGTGGGTTTACATTATAATTATCTGACTGCTTTGTTTCACTGTTTCACAGATGCGAGTTGAGGCAGGGATTCCCCTCCAGATCTGTCTTTCACGGTTCAACCGCTGGCTACAAAACCTGCAGCTCAATATGGGTGTGGTCTTTCCCAGTGGACAACAGATATCTTCTGCACCTTCACCTACTCAGAAATTGTGTACCTTCCTCACGTGGTCAGGTAAAAGTCAACTCGATAAGTCAAATCTTATGATTGCCTTCAGTTATCATTACGATTGGTCTCTGCCTTAAGTTAGTAAGGATATTTCCTGCATTGAAACACACTAAACATCAACCAGAAATATATTTTTATCTTCAAACATTACAAATGTTTCTGGCTCTTTTATATTATGTGCAATGAAAATACACAATAACATGGTTTATTTTCACCTTGTTGGATTTTTAATTATTTATTTTTTACTATTTAGAGGAGTAATGTAGCTTAAACGCATTGTCAATTTAAATGTGCCTCCATCTGCGTTGCGTATCAGACTGGGATCTCGGAGTTTGTTTGCAATACGAGTGTAAACGCAAGCAGCTCCACAAACCTGATGTGCTCAACAGCTGGATAGACCTGAGAAGCACCTACAGGGTAAGTGAAAGCTTTGTCTTTACACCTCCGTTCTCTTTTATAGCTCATGGCTGTGCCTAGTAATTGTTTAGTGCACCAGATGTTTGATTGTTTAGACTGTAAAAGGAAACACATGAGTCAGTTATGATAAATTCCCATGGTAATTTAACCAGAGCTCAAAGTTAGGTATTCAATTTGCTTTTTGTCTGACTAGCAGTCCAAAAACCCAAACATACTCTGTTATAATGATTATTTGATTAACAATATAATCATTGATAAACCTTTCTGTCAATTAACTAATAACATGAACTATTTTTAGCTGTTTTATGACAGGAAACCCAAAGGCCTGAACGGAGCATTACAAGATCTAGGAATACAGTTTTCAGGGAGAGAACATTCTGGTATGAAAAAAAAACCTACATTTATTTGGCCAAAATAAATCTTAATCTAAAAGTAAAGACTTCTAATGCTGTGTGTCTTGTTTACTCTCTTTCCTTAGGTTTGGATGACGCACGAAATACAGCTCAGCTGGCAGCGAGGATGATGAGGGATGGTTGTGTGATGAAGATCACGAGGAGTCTGGTGAGGGTGAGTGGCCATCGTCCAACGATGCATCCCAGCTCCTAAATCCCCGGCCCCCCCTCTGTCTCCACAAGCAAAACCTTTTCTGGATGCTGACACTGTGGAAGTCTTCATGAATGAATTTTTAAAGTTGTTGTTGTTGCTTTCTTATATAAATAAACAGATATATAACTGGACTGTTGTAATATCATAAACACTGATAATCATACATCAATCATCATACTTTACTCCAGTTTTACTTTAATGCTTGGACACTGAGGAGAAACAGGGAGGGAAACAAGCAGCTCAGTGATTATAGAACCTAGCACTAATAACTGCGGATACAATTGATTTCACAATACAGTTTAATAATATCAGGAATGTGTGATATTTTACGAGTCATTGATTATATCTCTCATCTTATCTTCTTCTAGACCCCATTAATGATCAAACCCATGTTTGGAAACACAACTGCAGACAACAAGAAGGAAAAATCCAACACCGATAAAGAAGAAAACACACTTACCACAAACAAACCCTCATTATTCAAAATGCCTCTCAAAGCATGTCAGATAAAATCATGTTCAGAGTTAAATAAAGGAGAATTAGGCACAAAGGAGAACTCAAGTTCAGCTCAGGAATCTGCTCAAAACTGCCAAAGCATCATCTCACCAAAGACACTGCTGAATGGTAAAACGCCACAATGGGGACGCAGCAGGAGGGCCGTTACAGCAGAGGCTGTCACTAATATTTCCTCTTTGGTAATGAGAAATTATCAGGCACCAAACAAAGAGAGCAACAACAGCAGCCTTGTTCTGTGTTCTACTACTGTGGGCTGCCTTTCAAATCTGCCACAGCCAAACCAGGCCTCAAGAACAGGAGCAGCAGTAGGACTCGAGGAGGAGGAGGAGGAGGAAGGTGCCGACCTATTAGTGGAAACAGAGGACAGGTGCGGCTCATATGATGATGTGGTGCTGGAGGGAGACGATGATATCTGTGATTATGACAGCGGATGTCATGTGTGGGAAGAGCCTGATGACACACATTCAACAGAAGGTCAGGTCACTTTAAGGGACAATTTACGAGAAACAGTCAGCGTTGAAAATAACTTTAAAACTCAAAAGATGACCAGTGAGTCAATAACGACGTCTCTATGTACAAAGAGTATGAGATCCTACGTGAATGTGTCTCATCACTTAAATGAAATCAGGCAGCATTCAACAATCTCAGAGCCAAGTACTTACTTTGCGGTGCCTAAAACTGTTTCTCGGGACTCAAATCCGCACAAAACAGGACTTAGACACTCTTTTCAAGTACAAGAAAAGTCTGATGGGCCCCATAAAAACTCTAAAACAAACACACCCTTTCCATTCAGGCACAAACCATTCATCCCAGAAAAGACCTCCACCCCTATTGCCTCATTTTTCAGGCCCAAAACAGTCATAGCACAACACACAAACCACAAAGAGACTCCAAAATCTTCCTTTACCATCTACACTGACCCAGCAAAACCCTCCCGTCCCTCCTTGTGTGGCTCCTTCTGCACCTCAAAGAATGTCCTCTCCTCTTTGTCCACCAACACGCTCTCCTCGCGTACCAATGGTTCCTCCGTTTCTGTGGCAATGAAAGGAGGACAGAGGATCACATCCCCACTGTGTGCGTGTGGGCGTCGTGCGAAGCGGCAGGTCGTGTCCAACGGTGGTCCGAACCACGGCCGAGGGTTTTATTGCTGTCCGGTCCGCCGGTCGGGCAGCGGAGGGACGATACAGAAGGGATGCGAGTTCTTCAAGTGGGAGTCAGCTCTGATGAAGAGCAGTTCAGTGGCCTCTCCTGCTGCCGGCTCCTCCGTCTCACTCTGTCAGATCAACTCGACTCTAAGCTGTCGTCCGCCCCAGAGGGCAATGATAAGAAAGAGCTATTAACTCGTTGGAGAAAGAAAGCTGATGGTGTGTGTTTATGTTTGTATTGTGTTTAACTTGTTTATCCTGTTTTACATTTTACAATCATAGGGGAGAGCTCCAATTTTACTGGCATAGTGAATGCTCAAGTTAATTTATTCATTCTAGTTTGGACAATTAATTGGCTTTTATCGAGTTAAAATGTCCCCAAAAATCGAATTCACTGCTTTTCTATATTTCACATCCCTATACATTGAATATGTTTGGCTGTTTTAGATGTTTTAGGACATAAAAGTCTAATGAGCATGAACATGAATATTGACAATTAACTCATTAAATCATTTATTTGAAAAAATAAAATCAACCAATAATGTACACTAATAATAAATGTAATTTTCTATGTATTGTACAGTAAATATATTTGGAATATATTTAAGTTATTTCATGTGTTAATCTTAATTTTGCCCTTGGTTTTGGCTTGATTGTTGTTTTTATCATTAGTGGAAGAAGTATTCTACGTAAAAGTAGAAACTACAGTGTAAAAATACATAAATAGTTATAGTAGTATTTTTAGTACAATTATTTGCATTAAAATATACTTAAAGTATCAAAAGTAAAAGTATTTATTGTGCAGAATGTCCATTTTCAGAATCATATTACTGGATTATAATTATTGATATATGAATGTGTTTCACACTTAATTGTAATTGCTTCATATGCAGGTAACTTAACCTATAATAATAATAATATTATATAACTAGAAAATGCATTTCCTGTTGCAGTGGGGATGCTGACAGAAAAGAAAGCATAAACTTTGAACAGCAATAATTCAAAAAATATAAAAGTATTCAAAAAAGTTGAATACAAGTTGAATAGTCTGAGGTCTCGTGAATATATAAAATTTAAATTAAGTTTGTAGCTCAAAATATGTGGAAGGAGAAGCATTTCAAAGTAGAGCAAGTTTGACGAGGATTTGAAGCTTTCTCCATTCATTTCAATGGCATTTTTTTTTTTTTTAAATAAAGCTTAATATTTCAAAAAATATAAAAGATAGAAAAAAGCTGAACACAAGCACCCATGTCCTCAAAGAGCTGAACATTTTGATAATTGAATGGTGTCTGTAGCATGAAGTATGTGGGAGTAATTAGGCGCTGAAAAACATACAGAAGAATAATAATAAAAAGTAAAATATAAGTATAAAGCATCCACAGTAATAAACCACATTAATAATCTAAATATATAACACATAGTACTTAATAAGTATGCAGCTTGTATACACTCACTAGACACACTGCTTCGCGGGAACGTCGGACACTTTTTTTTTTGTTTGTCCCTCCTCACTCGCCGTACAGGACGACCGAAAAACGTGCTATGTTTTGACCGAATGAGCCTCCGTCCGTTGCAGCAGCTGCAGTTTGAACCTGGACTCGTGTTCAGGCGGTCGTTGTGTGTTTCCTGTGAAACTTCTCATGGCTTTTTACATTGCAGTCGCTGCAGCTTTAAAACCCTCGGACCGTTTGTGTTAGCATCAGCTGCTAAGCTAACGGCGAATAAAGCCGAAGAGGAGGAAGAGGAGGAGGAGGAGGAGGAGTGAAGCTGCTGTTTAGGTGTTGTACGAATACATTATCCGCTGAACATGTCGGCAAACGACTCGAGGAAACGCGGCAAGAAGCGGTACGCGGGCGGCCACAACAAGCGGTGGAAGGGCTCCCGGGAGCTGGAGGTGGGCATGCAGGGGATCCTCATCACATGCAACATGAACGAGAGGAAGTGCACAGCGGAGGCCTTCAATCTGCTCAATGAGTACGCCGACCAGCTCTACGGGCCCGAGAAGGTGAGGAGAAGCACTTTAATTGATGAGTTTATATATATATATATATATATATATATATATATAGAGAGAGAGAGAGAGAGAAGGCCCCTGCTACCTTTTATATTAGTGCTGGTTATAAGTTACTGTGCAGAGCTGTGGAGACTTCACTCCTTATTTTGTTGTGTTGAATTATTTTGTTGTATTGCATGGATATGGAAGCCTATAGGGGACTTTATTAAAGTAGTATTGTAGTTTTGCTCATGTTGTTTGAGTAAACATGAGGATTCAATGATACAATTTGCATTTTCATTTGCTTGCCAGGGCAAAAACATTTCATTATGCTCTTGTCCATGATAATGGATTTGAATTAAACCTCAAGTTAGTGTCTTTGTCAGTACTTGTCTTTTAGTTTTTAGCCAGTAATTACGACTCTACTCAAATATGACAACCTGGTGTAGTAGAATATATTGTTTATGTGTGACAGTTATTGACTATAGTTTGGATAATCGATTAAATAGTAAAAGACAATTGTCAAAGTCTTGCTGGTTTCACCTTATCAGATGTGAGGAATTACTTGTTTTATGTCAAATATCTTTAGATTTTGAACTAATGATTTGACTAAAAAGTTATCTGAATGACGTCTCCATACAATTTAAACTGGAAAATGTTTCAGTACATAATATGGTGTTAACAAAGTGCTTCTCTCATGATCACAGTTTCAAGACAATAATGGGAGCAGCAGTGAAGAAGAGGATGCTGAAGAAGAAGATGTTGATGTAGCTCTGAAGAAGGAAGTGGCACAGCTGCAAGCATCTGGAGCTAAACAGGAGAGACGCTTCCAGGCTTTGGATAGTGGCGCAAACAATGTCATCTTCATCAAAACTCACAATCTGGGTAAGTCCTTTTGATGAAACGCAGCATTGATGAGATTTAGTTTTGGCCTTTTAGTTTTACTGTAGCTACAATTTTTGTTTGTTTTCCTCTCCTAGAATCTGACAAGCTGGTTCATCACATCTTGTCTGATCTCCACACCACCAAGAAGAAAAAGTCACGCGTGATCCTTCGGATGCTGCCGGTGAGAATCTAAAGTCACATCAATCAACTCAAAGTTTAAAAAGTTTAAAAGGCTTCTGTTTTTTTTAATGTATCTAAAACACAACTTTTAGGCATAGTTTTCACACTGCCTCAGGCACTATTGTGTCTCTTTGTTTATTGGAATGAGATGCAGTTGTTTAATTCCTTTAGTAAATTATAAATTAATGTATTTACAGCAGAAAGCGAGGCAGTGTGCAGGAGTTCCTCATTGTTAATCCCTTTTTATAACAATCAAAATTAGTTTAATATATCAAGACTAAAATAATTTGTCCGCAGTGTCTCATCCTTGTTTTTTCGTCTTATCCAGGTAACTGGAACATGCAAGGCCTTCCAGGATGACATGGTGAAGTACCTGACCACTTTCCTGGAGCCCTGGTTCAAAACTCCAAACTGTGCTACCTACCAGATCGCCTTCAAGGCCCGCAACAGCAGCCACAACAAGAGGGATGAAATCATCAAATCAGTCGCAGGTAGTTCTGGACTTTAGATTCATTTGTTGCTAATATGGATTTCACCTTTTTTTAAAGTGAAACACAACTGACTCATCCTTTTTTGACCATTGCAGGTCTAGTGGGGAAGCTTAACCCTAAGAACAAGGTTGATTTGACCAACCCAGAACTGACAATCATTGTGGAGGTCATCAAGGCCGTGTGTTGCCTCAGTGTGGTAAAAGACTATACACTGTACAGGAAGTACAATGTCCAGGAAGTAGTAAAAGAGGACACACCGAAGCCTGATGTGACCACAGCAAAGACAGATTCAAATACAGCTGAGGAGAAGGAGAAACACGATGCGGAGGAGACAAACAAAGAAGAGGAAGACGGCGACAAAACTGCGCCCCAGGACGACAAAGAGGTCGATAAGGCTGAAGGTGACGCGGAGTAAGAGCTCACGTTTAGAGAAACTGATTGACAGTTGGTGAGTTAGGTTTAAAATGACAAAAAACATCTGAAGTTGCTTTTATATTGTAGTGCTTTTGTTTTAAATAGGAAGGTTTTTAAGCCATGATTTTTTTCACAACCGATAACATGACTGGACAAAAAAAATGAGGTTGGCAAGAGACAAACGGAATCCAAATATAATTTAATGTCTTTTTTTAAAATTCATCTTTGATGCTTTTGTTCTGACTTTAAGATGTCCATGTTTAAATAGCAGTGATTTTTATTGAACTGTACGTGTCACCATTCTGCAGCGTACCTTTAATATCAGCTGCCATCAGTTTTTTATGCTGAATTGGATTTTTAATTTTAATGTCATTTTATTTTTTGGCATTTTTTTTTTTTTACTCCAAACAAAAAAAAGAGTTTTGTTCAGGTTTACTGGTGTGTTAAATTTTTTTCGTAACTGTTATTTCCTAAAGCAGTCCCTGGATTAAAGCTACCTGTGTGTTTGACTGCTTTTGCCTCATATCCTTCACTTATTTTATGGTGCGTTATCCTTCAGTGATTGAAACAACCCTTTATTGGTCCCAAAGAGGAAACAGTTGTGTGTTACTGCAGCAGAAGGACAGAAGATGTACAGATAAGTTGAGAAATTTAAATAGAATAAGTAATTAAATATGCATAAAATAAGAAAATAATACATAAAATAGGAACTAAAGAGCAATTAGCCACAAAGGTGAAATTACAGGAAATGGCAGTACAGATATGCTACTCACAACTAGTGTTGTACTTGAACTAATAGTGTAATACCGTCTCAGCAAAGTGAAACTGAAAACATACTGTCAACTATATCAGGGTATACTGTATCATATAATGTGATTCTGTCATCATACTTGGACTTGTCTGTATTAATATTGAGATATAATACATAATTATAGAAGAGGAGAAAGAAGAGTTAAAACTACATAAACAACATATAGGTACAAAGTTTGCTACTCGGTGACCTCTCATCATCTCACATCATGTGGTGAAATGCCCTGTTTGACATTGTGTTATGCCCTGAACAGGCAGTTCTTCTCTGCACCACAAGATGGAGTTAATCCCTCATTTTGTAGAGACGTGGACATCTGTGTGGCAGGTGTACCACAGTTATTCCTTATGGATGCATAATTTATCACATTTTTGATGCAATCTCCTCATTTTCTACATAACCTTCTGGTATAAATAGCTTTAAATCATTTTCTAAATGACCTGGAGCTGGTTGTAAGTGTGAACAGAATAGACTTTATATCATTTCATTGATGGTGTATTGTATTTGACAACAGAAAAGTGATTAACTGAAGCAGTAAACAATACAAACCAAACAAAATGTTCTGGGGTAAAGGGGGTTAAATCTTTTGCCTCAATAAAATTAGTCATGTTTTATTGTTAACCAGATGTTCGTGAACATTCAGGACAGTCTTTATCTTTCAGAAAGAAATCAAAACAATTAAATCAGTCCAGTAGCAAGACTGCACAGCTGTACTGTGCTAATATGCACATGTCTACAAGTATAAGGTTTACCAAGTTCAGCATTTTAGTTTAGCCTGTGAGTGAGCTAAGTATTAAAAAAAATAAAGTAAAGACAAAAGTTGAATTGTGACCAGATGCCGGTTAGGGGATCGCCAAAGTTATTACAGTTCATCCTGAAGGGGACATTTTCTGTCTGTCTGTCTGTGATTTCATAGCAATTCATCCAGTAGTTGAGACATTTAACCCCAAAATACAAATGTTAACCTCATGGTGGCACAAGAGGAAAACTCAGGGGCTCACCAAAGTTAGTATGATTTATCCTCTGGGGAACACAAATATCTATGTTTATTCTAGTTTTTTATTCTTTTCAGTGTTTGAACAGGTCTTAAGAGTATGTTCTCACATTTCTGTAGAATTATCCCGGGTCTCTCCTCTGCGACCACTGAGCCTTTCTGCAAAGGTCACGAACAGTTTAGTGATTAGTCTTTAGAAGATATTACCAGGAGAACTTGGCTTTGTTTATAGACTTTGTGTAGACACATCAAAACTGAATTTCTAAAAATAAGAGAAAATGTTCTTTAAATCAACAGTGGTACATTAAAACCACAGTGCTGTCATTTGAGTAAAGGCATTAATCACGACTTCCACAGTTTTCTGTCTCTGTCACGTACACAAAACGCACACATGCATTAACAGGACTGTGAATTTCTCTCTGCTCATTACTCTTGAACTGTTGCTGTGACCCACCCGTCGTTATCTCCACTATATTCGGCTAAAACTCACAAATTGCATTGCCTCTGACTCTCAGGTGCCCCAATCAGTGTGACCTGCTGACAAGCCTATAGCTCCAGCACAAGGGGAAAGGACTGGATGTTTTCAGCCTGCCAGTGTGTTATTAGTACAATACCAATTAGACTGTGTGACTGACTAGCCTACATAATGGCTAATGTACAGTGTTGGCTCATAATGATATCACAGTGGTGACATATCTGCTGGCAGGTGAAATCCTTATGTCTTAAACATAATAAAAACATAATTTTCTACAGATGCAAAGCCAATTTTTGTGAGTGCTTAATGGTTTTTTGCAAAATGCATAACAAATGACAGTTATGAGATGTTTTATTTATTTCATAAAAAGTATATTGTAGAATCTGACAGTTTTTACATGTTTAACCAGGAACAGCATAATCAAGAGAATATTTACAATACCAACTGCTCGGTGATGTCTACATGAAAAATGTGCCTCTGATGTTTTAATTGCCCCCAAGGCCATGTCTAATTAAACCTCAGTGGGAACTAAAGCC
Organism: Dicentrarchus labrax; assembly: GCF_905237075.1. Taxonomy (NCBI): domain Eukaryota; kingdom Metazoa; phylum Chordata; class Actinopteri; family Moronidae; genus Dicentrarchus; species Dicentrarchus labrax. Next base: position 31,537,483 of record NW_026136721.1, read on the forward strand.
CAGCGCTTTCCAGCCAAATAGGCATACAAACACGTACGCACTGTTCTGCCACCCAGGATTGTACACTTATTCAGGTTTAAATGTCACAGGCCTGTGAAACAATTGCATCCACAGGCGCATGTGCACACGGTCCCCGGGGTCAGGATTAGCATCCATTGGTGTTGCTCCATATCTGACCTTTATGAGTGGCTAAGTAGTGCTCTCCAGGGTCTCATTTGTCTCACTTTACCCGAACAATGGCCTCAACCCCCTCACAACTGTAGCCGTTTCCCTCACAGTGCAAAATGAACATGTCCAGGCTCAAATTGTTGAGCGTCAGAGCTTTTCAAGGACTCCAGGTCGACTTTCACCAACTAAAATGTGGTTGAAATAACCAGTAAAGCACTAGAAAATGTTGTTACAAAACTTAAACACTGCATTATAACCTATTTATTACATATTTATGACTAAACTAGCAACAATGAGAGATAGTTTGAAAAAATGTATTATTTATTTAGAGTTTATCATTCCAAGAGTCAGCTAATTGTTTTCATTAGAACTGTGTTATGGTGGCTTTATTAAATTTAATTGGCTGTGGCAACTTAAGCAAACAACCCAACAACTATATTTTGATTCAAATATTGCTAAATTATGATTGGTCTAACAGAGCCCCGCCCACTGCAAACCAGTAAGAAAACCACAGACAAAAACCCAAATACAGAAAAATAAAAATATTAAATAAATTATATATAAAAAATATATTTTTACGTAGTGGTCGTCGTAGCAGAACTAAATTATTCTTCTTTCCTGTCCCATTAATCATTTTGCAGATGTATCTTGCGACACCTTAAAGGGGTCCCAACCCAAATGTTGGAAACCACTGTACCATGATAAGATTAATATTAATAAGCAGAAAATGGATTTATATGTCCACTTTTAATGTGTCATTAAAACTGCACTTTATGTTTTAAATAGCTTTCCTTATACAAAATGACATTTTAACATTGGAAATGTCACATTGGGAAAAGCACAGGTGTAAATAATGAAGATGGCTGAATTCCAGTTAGCAGCTTCAGTTTTAGGGTTCTGATATTGTGCATGCTGACAGTCACACTGTAATGACTTCTGTCTGGGACACAAGAATTGAATAAACAAGGACAAATCATGTCTCCCTTTAAAAAGACTGAAATCACCTTGAATGACCATGAATCCCTGAACAAATCAGAGATGTGAGCGGTTCGAGGTCTGGGACCAGGCGGTGAGGAATACAGAATTTAATTTGGAAAAGAAAAAGGGGAACATTATCACCCTGTATCAGTGCTGACACTGGTAATACTATGAGTTTACAATTAGTTACTGCATGTGAGAGAAAAGTGGTACTGGTTCTTCCCTTGTCCAAATATTCCAGTACGCTTTGCCATATGCAAGATTGTCAGACCTCTTAAACATGTGGTTCTAGAGAAATATTAATGGGGTGGCAGGAGGGCAGCATGGAGAATTCAAGGGGTGGCAGCAATATATGCTCATTTATTCAGAAATGCTTGGAAAAACAAAAAGATATTTTGACTGAAAAAACATTACATTATGGTGGCACATTAGTAAAGCTCTGAAGAGGAATATCTAGAGGTGACAGAAATAAATAAATTATTGCATTTCCCCAAAAAAAGTCTTTAATTTAAGTTCAAAGTATTTTTTCATTTAGTCTAAAATGTGGCCGTAACAGATTGATAGATTAAATTTATTTATTTCCAATCTTTAAAATTAATCTAAATTTTGTCAGCATCTGACACCAAACTGGGGTTGCACCTGGGGTGGCAAGGTATTTAATGCCACCTCTCCTCTTAAGGATTTTCATTTGTGATTTACACTTCATGACTTTCTGGTGCGTCAGTCATAAACACTGCACATTGTATACAATATGGCGAAAGTAAACTCTCAAAAATCATGAAGATGTACCCCAAACACATGCTGCATTCGCTTGTGGCAACTCGCAAAGTTGTCGGAGTAGTCCAGCACTGACTGATGGACACTGAATGGAGTATTTGTTTGATAACAAATTATGGCCTTAAAAATGACCACTGAGTTAAGCCTAAACGTCTGACAGCTACGACAACAAAAAGCGATTATGAGCTTTGTCGAACTGGTATTTACTGCAAACCTATTGTATAGTGAGGCTTTTCTGTTATTTTGTCCATCCCTAGGTGTCGGTTTGTAGCTTTCCAGATGCTTTCTCTTTTGTCACACACATGCATAGTCAATAGATGCACACACCAATGATTTCTTTATTTATTTATATCTATTGTTACAGCGATGTGAATATGGTTTGGAGGACATCTATTTCTCTGAGAGATTCTGTGTGTGTTTGTGTGTGTGTGTGTTATACGTGTGTGTGGCAGCCAGCTATGTGAATGGGGTTCAGTAATGAGAAATGCTTATCAACCCTCTACAGCCTGTCAGCTTGGTGCTATTAGCCGTTTCCCCAACAATCCTACAGGTAGGCCAAGAGTGGTCGTATTGATTCCAAACATTCCTATTTGTCCCCGCAGAAACGGGAGCAATCAGCAGACGGATTTAGTTGATTAGGATTACGGGAAGTAATTTGTGGAGGAAATAAGTGGGCATTTTTAAGGGGTCTATTAATGTTGCGAAATTAGTTTTCTTAATACCTGGGATGAAGTTGCTGTTTGAATGTAAATCACTGTTTATGTGATTTGGAACGTGAACGAAAAGGAGGAAGGCTTGGTTTTTTAGGACAGCAGAGAAACAGTGAGCTGAAGAGAAAGAATCACAAGATGGAGAGAGGAGAAAGCATGAGTGAACAACAAATTCAGGAGCAGTTATTCCCTTCCACACACACATTTACTCACTTATTCTCATGAGTGGTATAATCCTTGCTGCTGGTGCTTTCCATATCACTGGGTGGCTTTTGCTGCAGAGAGACGCGTTTTAGCATAATGCTAACAAGAACCTTGACAATTAGTTAGACAGGAGAGGGGACATGGGGGCAGAGAGGCAGCAGGGCAGCGTGCAGAGTATAGACATGAATTAAAAACCTCGGGAAAACAGAAGAACGGGAGACTGTGGAGGGGAGGTGGAACTGGGACATCAGCTGTGAGACTCCTAAAAGCTTTAATTACTTTTATTTCTTTTTAATGGTCAGTGCTAAGAGGAATTGGATCAGAGCCCTATGTCACTAATGAGACTTGTATTAAATTGCCCCACCACAGATGAATGAATACACAGAAGGAACTCAGTGAATGACACCAAGGCTCTTAAGATGTAATTGGAGTCAGTAGTTGTTTAGACATTTCTAGAGGCAACAAACACTCAGTGGCCACTTTATTCTCCCTCATTCCCATCTTTAAAACCCGCACCCAAAACCCATCTATTTAAATCATCTATCCCCCCCCCCACTTCTACTTCTTCTTATAGCTCCACCTGTTTCTTTATGCTGTTTATAGTTGTTTATAGCTGTTGTTTTTTTACTGATACGGCCTTTGCTGTTTCTGTTGTTGTCTTTTTGTTATTTGAGTACTTTTTAAAGCACTATATAAAATAATAGTAATAATAATATATGTATGTATATATATATATATATATATATATATATATATATATATTAAAAAAGACTATTATGCTTTCTGAAAATGTTACTTTCTGCAAAAACAGAAATGTCAAACTTACAATAATTACCTAGGTAGTTAGCTAATGATCAAGTGAAAGCAAGCTGGGGAGATAGCTGTTGTTGGTCTTAACTGAATAAAAAATGTTTTCCAAATCTCTCTGTGGAATTGAAAAACATCAAATTTGATGAACATCATGCTAAATCAGTTTTTTATTACATATAACTAAATGTCGCTAGTGTAGCAGTAACTAAATTAAATGAATTAAAAGGAAATAAAAAACATAGCTAAACTAGCTTTGCTGAAAGATAACTAGTTTAGTTTTTGCCTATTTTCGACTCTCATTCAAAAATATGTTGTAGTTAAGTTAGGGTAAAATATTCAACCTTAAAACTCATAAAATAATGTATTTCAGCCTCTCTGTTACACCGTTTCTCAGCCAGCTCGAAAACTTTAAACCCCTTTTCTCAACTTCACTGTTTCTGTAATTACTTTCTGCCTTCATAGGTCAGATACAGGAATACTGTTTTGTAACTGTTTAATTGTTCAATTTATGTCAAAGATATACTGATAGTGGTAAATTGTCTTTATTCTATTTGCTGGTACATGAATGTTGGTCAAAGGCTGCTCATTCTGTTGTTAATTATGTGTGTTTTTGGGGGGGGAAGATCTCATTGGATTGGATAACAGCTGCCGCAGAGGATTGAGAGTGTGACAGTGGAACATGTATATGTGATTTTCAGGCAGATGACAGACAGACAGAAGGGCTCCTCAACAGGACATACAACTTTAACAGGATTGGAAATGGTACCCACCAGCTGTAAGAGGTAAGAGAGAAAGAGCAGGGGATGAGAGTCAAAGTGGGAGGAAGGAGGGGTGGCGACGCAAGGAGTGGTACTAGATCAGTTTGAGAAGGAATTAACTGTCATTCGGCGACAAAGTTGACTAAAGGACGTGTTTGTGTTTGCTTCAACAGCTTGGGGAGATGGATAAGGAGGATGAAAAAATGGCGGAGAAAGGGAACAAGCTTTGGGATGAATGAAGCCGTTAAACACATCATCAAACGCTGCAGGCACAGCAGGGGGCCTCGGGATACACCCGTCTGAGAGTTGGGTGGTGTGGGTGTGTGCATGTGTGTGTATAGTTTTGTATTGGCCTAATAAACCATCCATCTGCAGGGAGAGAACAGTGGATGCTGGGAGCAGGGGGGTTACAGCGCTCTTTATACTCCATATTTACACTCCTTTCAAACGCACAGACCGACAGATACACAGTCCTGCCCAGAGGTTCTTTGATGCTTGTCGATACCGCTGCGTGATGATGTCATACGGCAGAGAGCAAGGGAGGGAGGCATGATCAAAGGAAAGAGGGAGGGATGAAGACGCAGGAGAGGATATCCAAGACAACAACGGGACAAAGATGGAGGCTGCTTCTGCTATGGGACGTCCACTGGCGTCCAGACCTCCGAATCACCAGGAGGAACCCTGGACGTGCAGCAAGTGTATTCACTCCCCTTATTCTAACAGGATGACCACCGGCATGACATACTGGAACCACCAAGCCAACCTCAGCCACCACTACCGCCGGGCTAGCACGGTAAGCTCTCCGTCTACCCTAGCCTTTCCTCCGCTGCCGTTAAACCATCAAACCCTCAACGCCCCGATGTCTGGTTACCATCACTCCATCCCAAGTATTTATCATGAGTTGCCATTCTTTCTAATAACACATTTTCTACCCATTTTCTTTCTTTTTCTCAGCCCTTTCATCATGGTCTTTTTGGCTGTTAATATAGGCCTCTCTTTGCCATCAAAGGCAGCACATCAATTGCCTTGACTCCCAAGTGTATGTGTGAGGGTGAAAGAGAGAAAGGGAGAGAGGAGAAAAAAGAAGAACACCATGTATCAAAGATCAAGGCACGCTTTCAAGCCTGATTTTGGCCCTGGTTGGGTTTTGCTTTCCATCATCTTTCCATCCTCCTTTTTCTCCCTGTTCTAGGGATGCAGGCGCTCTCCGAAACCCATCGACGTTCCCCCCCAACCCTGAGTGGTCCAGATTTCACATACGCTAAAAAAATGAAATCAGACGCTTTTGTGGCGAAATGGAAGCAAAGACATTTTTTCTGGTTTTCTTTGAGAATATTCTGTAGCTTGCAGGCTCCTGGGCCAGAGCTCTGCCCCAATGATGACAATACGTGAAACAATATTTGAATAAGCAGCAGGAGGGCAGCCAGCTAATCCACTGTGGCTAATCCAGTATTGGTGCAGGCCATATTGGTAGCTGGAGTATTCAACCCCATCACAATACACATCAGCAGGACGCCATGGCAGATATACTGACACTCTTACTACAGGCATGGCTGGGAAAGGCCAGCAGATGGATGGATAGGTGGGTGGACGGATGGACAGAGGGATGATAGAGAGATACACAAATGGACAATCGCACAGATGGATGGAAAGCCTTGATACTGATACTGCGGTTTATTTAACATATTGTGTAGTCATCCTTTGTAATTTAGAGTATTTTAAGAAAAAGAGGGATTTGTAGGATTAAGACAAAAAAAGGAGGTAACAGATATAACTCTCAATATCCGTCACAGCTCTGTGACAGTGTCTAAATTAATATTAACAGAGCTGAAATATCGATATCTCCCTACTTACTTTATATCAAACATAATAAAAGGGTTCACTGTACAAGATTCTGCTTATCCTTTGTTTTGCGGCTTTCATTGCAACCAAACTAAATACTTGTCTCCAATTAATTTTCTTAAAGAGCAGAGGTCTGTTTCTCTTTCAAGCGGCATATAATGAAGATTTCACTCGCTGTGAGCATCTAAATGGGTCTTTGTGCTGGGAGGCCCCCAAGAGATAAGCCTGTTTCTGACAGGCCTCCGTACAGATGCCCAAATCTGCTGTGGCAGCTGGAACAAAGGGACCCCTGAGCTGGACCAGCACACTGACAAAAAGCTCCGTCTCAGTAGTCTAAGGGGGCTGCCTCAATTTAAGAATTAATAATCCACTTTTACCTTCACTGGAAATGGTTGTTTTCATCACACTTGACAATGCTTACAGAGTAATTCATAGGGCTCTTTGTCTCTTTATTGAGACTGTGCAAATAGTTCAAACTAGCTAGCGAGGCTCATCAGTCGAGGGATTGAGATCGTTCATCTATCACTGACATTGTAATTAATCAGTTGCGTTGTAGCTAGTGCTGGATTTTATTCTACACATACTCATAAAGCAGTCAGTCTGTTAGAATATGTCACAAAGCACAGAAAGTAAAAAGAAATACTAATAAAGTTTGATATGGATACAATTTTATGCCACAGTATATGTAATTTTACATTTTATTTGAACTTGACTTGAGAAACTTAATAGCCTATAATAACCAGACAAGATGGATTTTTTGGTTAATCCAGTTAATTAAACACTAACTACACAACTACGTAATACAAGGTAATTCATTGCATACATTGATTTTAATTTAAAAGTCCAATATTGGCATAAAGCAGTGCTGATTATTGATTTGCACGGTAGAAAAAGATGTAAATAATATATTTAATGATGTGCGAATTCAACTGGGCTGCTTCAGTTCTTGCTGCCTCACTGTCACACTGTCATGGTTTACTGGAACACTTGAATATAACATCAGTCATCGTAATTATTATTATAAACACCTGCGCTTTTCTTACAACAATTTAACATGTCTGCCGTGAAAAAGACTTATGGCCAATACAACCAGAGATATTAAAAGGGTACACACTTCTGTATGAATGGTGTGGCACAATCTAATAAATATTTATTGTCAGATTTCCCCAACCCTAAAATAAACAATTATAATATTACAGGCCTTTAAATGCTCAGTAGCCTAATGCTGCTAATGTATATCAGAATCAATTTAAATCCAACTGAACACATACTGTATATAATTGTTTGGAATGTGACAGCTGTTCATTGAAGGTTTTTTAAATTCAGCTTTAAATCAAAAGGAAGGTAATCATACCTTTAATGAGCATTTACTTATTAAAATTAAATAAGTAGTCTTGTAGTCACTTTAAGGTTGCCCAGCAACCAGTGGAGACCGAGGGTTCATCAACAAATTGGGTTAGCCTACAAAATTAGTGGTTTGTGTGGGATGGAGTCAAAATTCCCAGCCTGAATGATGATTACACATCAGTTGTTTGAATTTAATGAGATACAGCTGTTTCCCCCCTTACCCAGTCTTTATGCTAAGCTAAGCTAATGGTGGTATGAGTGGTATAAACTTTGACTTTTAACTCTTAGAGAGAAAGCAACATATCAGCCAATTGTGATAGATAGATAGATAGATAGATAGATAGATAGATAGATAGATAGATAGATAGATAGATAGATAGATAGATAGATAGATAGATAGATAGATAGACAGAGATAGATAGAGAGAGAGGGAGCATGCGGCCAGGTGTCTTAGTTCCCCCCCCCCGTGTGATGACCTTTCTTCAGCTCAGACCTCTACAACACACACACACACACACACACACACACACACATACATAGTTGAGATTCATTATAGATTCATAAGTACCAACATGCCCCCAACCCCTCCTCACCAAGACATCATAAAGGTCAAGTTCATCTTCCTCAGTATTCTCTCTTTGTCTCCCCTCCCTCTCTCCTCGTTGTCTCTGGGGGCACTGCAGCAACCACAACAACACCAGCCTGTTGCCTGTGTATGCATGTGTGTGTGTGTGTGTGTGTGTGCGTGTGTGTGTGTGCATGTGTGTCTGTGTGTGTGTGTGTGTGTGTGTGTGTGTGTGTGTGTGTGTGTGTGTGTGTGTGTGTGTGTGTGTTGACTGTTAAGGATATAAGCCAAAGTAATATGAATACATTTCCATAATGTAGCGTGTTGAGCTTGACTGTAAGGTCTGCCAATCAGACACTCTGCGAAAACATTTCATCAACATTTTCTCAAGTCACCGCTGTAAACAACCCTGTCTGCCTTCATTACTGCCCACTGAAAGGCTCCTATAGATCTCTTACTGAACAGTGTCACACTGGGTGTCTGCTTAAAGACGTTTACAGTGTTTAATACATTGAGGCTAAGATAGATATGGGTGGGAAATAATGATCTATTATTTCTAACAGAAATCCTCAGTGTCTCTATGCAAAACATCAATATGTGACCATATTTTGGGATGACGCTTTCAGAAGATTACACAGAAGAAAATTCAGATCCATTTATAACATGGACATAATAAATAGATACAAATAAATAGAGGCTTTTTGTTGTTATTTTCAGTCACACTGAACAATCAAATATATAATGCAAAAGATTTGCATTGCTTGAGTCTACATTTTAAACTAATTTGAAGCTTTATTATGTTATTTAAAAGACCAAAATCCCAGACTATCTATTCTTATTTCACCTTATCAATATTGTATTTATATTGTTCTTTATTTGTGCATATGGACTTCTCTGAGGCTTTCTAATAAGGAAATGTTACAAAAATCTGATATATATGAGAGTTAGATTTCTTATTGCTTGGTTTTTCTATTCCCCAGGTTCAGATTAAAATGGAAGAACTGTCCATCCAGGAGTGGACGGAGATGTGGACAGGTGTCTGGACCTCACCTGAGCCACCTGACCCTGCCTTCTCCATGTGGGACAGCGAGCATGAACGGGTTACAGGAGGCACGGTAAACTATTTAGTTAACCGCTGCACAACGCGGTTCGATTTAGAGGTCTTCTTAACTCATATTTTAAAAGAGAAAAGTAGCTCTAAAATCATATTCTGGTCTTTTTTTCTGTAATATTCAACAGCTCAGTGAGAATTTTTTTTATTGAGTTTCTCATTGAACAGCAGAGAGACGGACTGTAGCGTTAATATAATCCAGAGACACACCCTGGAGCTGCTCTGCAGACAGCTCCTCACACACTCGTGGTGGTTTTACTTGGATATATTTTGCATTTTCTGATTTACATTCAAATCAAAACTACTTAGATGTAAAGTTCATAATCAATAGATCCAGACACTAATGAACTCCACAGTGATGGCGATATTAATTATTCAAGTCTGGTGCTCTGATTTGGACTTTCTTGAGAGGGTTGTCATATATCGCTTTAGTGTTGCAGCCATTGGAATATAATGTACATTAGGTTGAGTTTTACCTTTAACTTGTACTGCTATTATTGATTTTTGCTATAGAAATCAGTGTTTTATCAGTTTAATTAAAGACAAAGAGCAGCATGGTTTTTATTTAAGCATTGTTAAACTTCTTGACCTTAAAAACAGCTAAATGGACCTTGTGGTGAGATTAGCTATGACACCTGGGAAAACTACATCTGCTGATGAAGATTATATAATATGATCAAAAGCTCCAGAACAGCTACTAACTGGATCTTTTAGTGAGATTTGCTTTCTCAAATATTTAGTATTTAGTAGTGTGTTAAAATAAAAATAAAATCACATATAGAGGCACATGTGATTTTCTGATATTCCTCATGTAAAATACAGCATCACATCAGCTCTACAGTTAATACACATGTGGATGAGCATAAGGTTTTAGGACACTTCAACATGTGAACATATAGATTTCACTGTTGTGATTGTTGATAAGGGATGAGTGTAATTTATTGGTAATATTACCAATGTATTACCAATGGAGTCTAATGCCTTCTTCTCCCTCCCTCTCTTTTTCTCTCCCTCTCTTTTTCACACCATCTCTCTCTCTCTCTCTCTCTCTCTCTCTCTCTCTCTCTCTCTCTCTCTCCACACACACACACACACACACACACACACATACCACACATAGCAGTGGCAGCTCGGTGCTCCTGACTGACTGACAGCACCGGCGGATGCGAGTGACAAGCGGGATGCTCAGGTGGCGGCGGCGGCGTGCTCTCTGTGTCCTGTCAGTCCCTCTGCCGGTGGAGGTGGGCTCCGTTAACTGATAACACCTGTTCAGAGGTAAGAAAAACCCTTCCTGTGTTTTATCCTTGTTTCTCACTGACATGTGAGGTTGCCTCAGATTTAGTCTCGCAGTCAGACCGGCTGATTTGCCCGGAGCAAAGTAAGCTGTACCTGGTCATGTTGTCTATGGTGCTGTCTCTGTGTCTGGATCTTGTAATTTTTTTTCATTTTTAGTGTATTCTGGGTTTTTTATTCATCTTTATGGCAACGTGTGGCTCAACAACTCGTCATAAATTATGTAATAACTACTAATTAGAGTCTATTTAAAGGCTTACGTCTGTATTGCAATTTATTTTATGTTGTCAGATTTTGTAATTACCTGTTGGTACCAGCAGGGGCGCTGTTGGGAGTAATTTCGCTGGACTGACATAGAGCTGCGGCAGATAGAAACGTTATGATCGATAAACCAATATAACCAATTTAAATATATACTGTCAATGCTTTAAACTCTGTTTGATAGCAACTTATTTAATGCACCAGTGGTGGAAACTAACAAATTTTTACTCCATTACATTTATCTGACCACTTTAGATTCTAGATACTTTGCAGATTTAGTCAGTTTAGTTTATAAAATAAGATAAAATAAGATACACTTTGTGTATGTACCTATATGTACCTGGTGTTTTTACAGTGTGATATTGCTACTTTTACCTAAGTAAATTATCAAAATGTTTTTTCCACCGCTGTGCACTGCGTAGCTATGGTAACTATAAGAACTTGAATAAATAGTGGAAGTAATCGCTTTAGGAATGGGCATCAGAGAGGATTGATACTACGACTGGCATTGTACGAGATAATTCCTTGAACATTGCAAGCTTTGGATTTACTATTAACACTACGCCACTGTTCACACAAGTGCTGTATTTCTAATTACACATTATGGTGTTATTTAAGTTCAGTAAGCCGTAGTGGAGTAACTAAGTACATTTACTCAGCTACGATTCTAAAGTACTTACATTTTATGGCATTTCTACCTCACTACATTTCAGTGGAAATATTGTACTTTTTATTACAGCTCATTTATTTGACAGCTATAGGTACTAGTTACTTTGCAGATAGAGATTTAAAGAATCTATAATCAGAATATAAAGTGCAATGAATCAGAATCAGGTTTATTGCCAAGTAGGTTTTCACATACAAGGAATTTTGGTGCATGACAATTAAACATTGCACATAAAAAAAAGATGAAAATAGAGACAATATATATATATATATATTTGTATATATAACAAAAAGAGATAATATGTACAATATGTCTGGATACTTAAATAAATGAGTGAAGAGCTGTACAGGAATGTGCAAAAGAAAATTGTCCGGGGAAATCTGCAAGTTAGCAGTGTGACATATAAAGACATTATATAATGTGCAAAGATAAAATCAGAGGATTAATGTAAATTAATGTAACGCATAGATTCAGGGTGGGTGGCGGGTTTAAGAGCCAGTGTCAGTGGAGGACCCCGGGGCCTTGTTGATGACACCGGCTAGTATTTTTAGTGTTTAAAAAAAAAAAAAAACCTACAAATTGTTATAGAGTAAAATAAACCACAAAAAAAACTACATAAAAGTACGTACTCCACTCCAACTAGCTATAACATTATTGTTTATATGTGGACGTCTCAGGAATCCTTTTGAGCTCGCTTCTAGTCGACGTAGTTCTGTGACGCACTACGCACCGCACGGCGTCGGCGTCGGCGTGCACGCACGTATTCTCTCGCTCTGTATTATTGCTCAGAAACCAGCCACCATGGGGAGTTAAGGGGGTCAGTCGACGGGTTATTTTCGTTAATATTTAATATCAGAAAGCTATCCATATGCTGCGTTTTGGAGCACACAGTTCGCGCCAGTATCCCCAATGCAGCGGATTACGGGGGTCGGGCTTTCAGAGACGGTAGGAGGCACTTTTGTGGGGAAACACGGGACGTTAACGCACCTAGCTCTAAGCTACCCAGCTAACAGGCTAACCAGAACTAGCTGCAGCCAGTAGAGTGGCAAAAACGTGCCCTCGCTTTCTTGTTTAGTTTTGAGCTTAAATCGGCCCAATTGTCGCCGGTGGTGAGCAGGAAAGTTGGAGTGACTTGTGTGCGAGTTTTGGCCCGGCACGACCAAAAAAAAAAGCGTACAGAGTGCGCTTATGTTGAAGTGTGTCTGCACGCAGGCCCCGTCTTGTGTGGTTGTAGAGTTTGTTTCTGCACCCATCCCCCACCGTCTTTGCAGGCCAAGATGAATGAGATTCTCACTTCAAAGCCCTGGCATTGGTGGTGGCATTGCTACAAAGGCTGGCTCGCTGTCTTAGCTCGTTAACATTAGTTGGTTGTTTAGAAAATGAAGTGTAACGAAGACGAAGTGTGAGCTTTGTTTTGACAACTGCTGGCGCTAGCTTTTGAGCTAGCTGTTAGACTGGCGACAAAAAAAACTTCATCGTGAACTTAAGTTTGGGGTTTTGAGCACAGCTTTGAGTAGTTTTTGGTCAGACTGGAGTCTTGGTTGTTAATTGGAAGTTGATTGATGGTGTTAATAACTATTGCTGTTTTGTGATTCTCTTCATTCTCCACCACACTTGTCTCTGTCCTCCTCCTGGTTTCTTTTATCTATCTGTTCTGCTTATCATCCCATTGGGGTCTCTCTTTTGTTTTTTAATACTAGTGCTATGTACTATATAAAAATAGTAGTCTGACACAGTGAAGGATGTTAGAAATGAGTCAGCCTTCTGCATCATCTTAGTAATAATGTTTATTTCCTGTGTGTCGACTCCCACTGCTACAACTAACCGCCTTTCTTGTTTCCATCGTAGGGTGAATTGTTTGACAGCAAAATCATTGCTAGAGGGCAAGATCTGACCTCTGCCTTGTGCAATCAGAGACATGAGTGTTGTCAGAGAATTACATGGGATTGGGTACAGGGGCGGTGGCGGGGTTGTGGCCTCCCTGAGCGGCCCTACCCACTTTACCGAGGATGCTCCGCGACCCCCAGTTCCTGGCGAGGAGGGATCTGATGTGGACCCCCCAGTTCCGTCAGCCAGCACCCGTCCTAACACCCTTTCCCAAACCCTCGGCTATCCCCCGTTGTCCTCGTCATCTAAAATGGGGGATCCATCAAGTTACACACCCTCCTCGTCGTCTGCGACCCCGCGTCGCCCTGATCTGGACCTAGGGTATGAACCCGAGGGCTCGGCTTCACCAACTCCACCTTACCTGAAGTGGGCAGAGTCACTCCACTCTCTCCTGGACGATCAGGAAGGCATCCAGCTGTTCCGAACCTTCCTGTGCCAGGAAGGGTGTGCAGACCTTCTCGACTTCTGGTTTGCTTGCTCGGGGTTCAGGAAGACGAGCCAGGAGAAGAGGGCAAAGCTGGCCAAGGCCATGTACAGGAAGTACATTGTAGACGGAAGTGGGATTGTCTCCAGGCAGATCAAAGCAGCCACCAAGAGCTTCATCAGAGACTGTGTGGTACGGCCGCATCCAGACCCTGCCATGTTTGAACAGGTAATTAAAGTACTTATTTAATGTTTGTAAAAGTTCCTAATCAGAGCAGCAGGTGTTGGATTACACAGGTCAGTGGAAGATGTTACAGGTTTCTCAGAGGTTGTATTTTGTCCCTCTCAGTGGTCAGGCTTAGAGATTGAAATTTTAGGCTATTGAGGTTTTAGCGTGCGCAAAACCGCATTGCTGTGCAGGTTGGCAGAATACAGCAACTGAAAATGCATTACGCCTGGCAAGATAATGTACGACACGCAAAAGGTACCGTAATTAACTTCTATGGCAACGTTGTCCAAAGACTGGTGCTGAGAACTGTGTCTTTTTCTCACAACATTAAATCTTTTCCCCAGTACACAGTTGGTTGGCAAGTGTTTTGGCTTATGATTATTAAGCCGTCGTAGTTCAGTTATGTTTCAGTGTTTACATCTAGATTAGAGGAACCTGACAGCCACGTCTGCTTCCATAATGACTGGTGTAGCACGTCTTTTAACAGGCCAGAAGTTGTAGACGGTATGCACTTTTAAGAACACGCCAATTTGCGTTTAATTTGGAGTATAGAGAGTGTGCTACTGTATGTATTCATTTTCTGTGGATGAGTAATCACATTAATTGGAAGATTAATCATATTTGAAGTCAGACTAAAGGCTGCATAACATCTGTTGCAGGTTCCTCACAAGGTTCCCGGGCTCCCAAACATGTTCTTGTGGCCACTTAGGGTTGTTACAGCCTTGTAATAAAACAAAGTTACAAAGAAAGGATGCAACTACAGTTCCACACATTTCTCTAGTCAGTAAACCCACAACAAAGGACCAAGTTAGGTTCAGTTTTAGTTTCAGGTTAGTTTTTCGCTCAGTGACCCACCTGTGCCCTCTTTTGCCTGTGAATTCTTTCTGTCTTTCTTGATATGACGTGGATCTGCTGAACGTGTGTTAAATGTTAAAGCCACATACACATGAGACTGCTATCACAGGTCTTGTTAACTGAGACTCGAGTCTCCGACAGTAGTTCCATGCAGAGCACCGCTAAACAACACAATTACACAGAGTGAGATCACATAATTACCATAATGAAGCTAGCTTCAGTTTTAGTTTTCCTTGCAGCAAACCTTTTCCTGTGCTCTCCCGTGCTTTTGTTTCTATTGCTTTTTTATTTTTTTGAAGATTCTGGTAGTCAGGTGAATGTTGTTTAAATAAAAACGTATTACGTTTTTATACCTGCTTAAAACATGGCTTCCAAGTAGCGTCCGACTTGTATTCGATGGGCTGTCATAAAAGCAGATGCACATGGACCCACTGACACTGACCTTCGCCTGGAAATAATGCACCTCACTCTGTGTCAGTCTGGATTAACTATGAGAAATATTAGTATTAGTGAGTTACATAAATGCGTGTTTACCCCGTGTGTCTGGAATGGGTATTAGTTTTCTAAAGAACCCTATAGTGATCATAGTATCCTATCTTGTGTTCACATTTATATCAAAAGCTGAGCAGTGTTGTTTTTAAGCCTAAATCAAGAGAAAAGCAGTGAGTTGCCAGGCCCAGACCTTGCAAACAATTTGTCTTTGCTTCAGTCTGGAGGGAGTATGTGTCATCGATGAGTAGGTGGACTTGATCATGATTAATTATCTGACTATAATTAGAAATGGTGTGAAATGAAGGTATCTTTAGCCATCGTTTAGCTTTGTACCAACTCACTGTTTGTTTGTTCCAGGCCCAGACAGAGATCCAGAGCATGATGGAGGAGAACACCTACCCTTTGTTTCTTAAATCGGATCTGTATCTGGAGTACACACGGACAGGAGGAGAGAGCCCCAAGCCTAACCCCAGCGACCAGAGCCCTTCATCGGGTCCAGCTAAGCCTGTGCCTGGGTACTTACCCACACTCGCAGAGGATGAGGAGTGGAGGTGAGATAATGCCCAACTAGTGTCATACATTGCACAGGATCCATGCTTTTATAAGAATAATTAAAAGATAAATTCCACAGATGTTTTCTGAGTTCAAAACTAGCAGAACTAGAAAACATTCTCATAACCTGTGAAATAATTCATGTTTCTGATGTTTGACTAACGGATATGATTTAATCTGATTTAAGGTGTGGAGGAGGAGGAGGAGGATTGGGGGAGGTGGAGGAAGAGAAAGATGAGGAGGAGTGTGGAGACACACCAGCTGGTAGGCTGACTCACAGCCTGCTGATGCAGACAGCACCGCAGAGATCCTCGACCAACAGGAGGAGGCCAGACAGTAGAGAGTACAGGTGTGTGTCTGTGTGTGTCCTTGGGTTCATAAAGAAGACCTCAAGGTCATAATATTTGCCACCACATTCTGTTATATTGAGATATCTTTGAAGTTCGTATCAGATCATTTCCAGCCAACATTGGTAATGATAACAATATTTTCCCCTTCCTTTCTTCTCATTTTTAATACAACCATGACTACTGTACACCAGTGTTTCTTTACCCATTAATAGTTTGTTTTGGTCCAAATGCGAAAGTCTTTTCTGATACATTCTATGTCAAGGAGAACAAACAAATGCAAGTACATTTCATCATAGGAAAAGTCTGTTGGTTGTTTAGTTAAACCCTTTTTTATCCCCACAACAATGTTTAGCTTGTTCGACTTAAAATCTATAGTTTTCTGTATAAAATTTAAATGTTGTGTTACAACGTTTTATTTACAAGTTGTGATAACTGTTATCTGGTCACTGAAGAAAAATAAATCTTAGATATTAGATAGTTAAAACGAGCAGGAAAACAACCCTGCTAAGTCAGAAGCAACCAAACGAGAACTCCTGGTCCTAGAAATAGTGTTTAATTGAAAAACCCTCAAAATTCATGGATTACTCCTACCTTTATGTTGACCCGTGCCTGTGTGTGCATGAGAATGTTAGCTCACTACATTACGATCTCTCCCCCCACCCTCAGGCCCTGGCGGGAGCCGGTCAACCCATACTACGCTAACATGGGCTACGCTCGTGCTCCAGCAACCAGTGCCAACGACAGTGAGCAGCAGAGCATGTCGAGTGATGCAGACACACTGTCGCTGACCGACAGCAGTGTGTAAGTACACACAGATGAACCCAGAATGACTGCATTTATTTATTTATGGATTTCATTCAGTTCTGGATGTGTTTAATGACAATGAGGCTCTTCCAGGTTTTCGGACTGAATGTTAAGATTTCTGTCTAATTGTTGTTTGTCTGTGTCCTTGTACAGAGATGGTATTCCTCCATACAGATATCGGAAGCAGCATCGTAAAGAGATGCATGAAAGTGCCAAAGCCAATGGACGTGTGCCCCTACCTCATATACCTGTGAGTTCATCATGATCATTGATATTATCACTGCTGTAGTCACGTGGCGTTAATGGTAACGAATGCAGCTTTATTTATTACTATAGCAGACGACAACAAATACCTGAGGGTGGTGTTATACTATCTGATGTAAAATATCATTATGAGCTTTCACAGTTTTATGTCTTTCACTTCAGTGTTGTTCTCCTTTTATGTGCCATTTAATGGTTATTATGTTATTCCTGCCTAAATTTGTTGATGATTTACATGTTAATTTACAAAAACAACATCTTTTTAGCAGCAGACGTGTATAGGAATTTGTGGCATGTAATATTTTTGCTTGTGTCTATATACAGCGCACGTACCGCATGCCAAAGGACATCCACGTAGAGCCTGAGAGGTTTGCAGCGGAGCTCATCAGCAGGCTGGAGACAGTTCTCAGAGACAGAGAGGCTCAGGAAAGACTCGAAGAGAGGCTGAAGAGAGTACGACTGGTGAGTGTTTTACTGTGTGTGTGTGTGTGTGTGTGTGTGTGCGTGTGTGTGTGTTCTCGTGCTTCGAGTTCATGTTGTTCCTCAGAGATACGTACTGAATCGTGAGTGAAATTGAACATGAACTTTTACAGTTTACCTTGTTAGTTATGTGAAACTGTGGTTTGTTCGGCCAATCAGCTCGCAGTGAGTTCAGCAGCCGCGCAGGAGAAACACAGATGGTGTGTTAGGATTTTATAAATGAACTCTGGATGGGAAGCACACTTGTTATTTCTTTGACAGTGTGGAAATCTGATATATCACTGCTTCGGAAAAAAATCCAAAATTTGTATGAAACCAGTGACCCAGAGTTGATGTGAACAATTCAAATTCTGGCTTCCAAAGCAATTTTTATCTTCTACGCAGTTAAACAAAACCTTGATGTACGTAATATTTAAAAATGGCTTATGTACTTTTGCTGTTGTACAACAAGCTGCATACACTGGGAATAAAAGCTAAATGGGGTTCATGGATCAGCTTGATGGAATTTATGCATACAGCTTAAAAATTAAATGTTGGCAGGATTGGTTTTTCCTCCCTGATGAGTTTTATTTTTCAGGGAAGAAAAAAACTTGAAAACAAGAAAAAGTGATATTAGTGATAGTTAGTTATAGTAAAATAGTTGTAGAGTTTTGCCTCACTCCTTGGCCTCGTATGTACTTACTGTTTTGCATACAGTGCATGTCCACTTCTATAATAATAATATTTGTCTCCTTCTCCTAACAGGAAGAAGAGGGGGACGATGCTGACATCTCCGTGACAACCTCCATGTCTTCTCATAGCATACCACCCCCCCTCCCCTCATCGTTTCCACCTCTCTACGGCGCCCGTTATTCAGAGACCACTGCTAACACGGCAACAGTCGCCACTTATGGCGGCCTGGTTGCCATGGAGGATTCCCATGACGACGACCCAGAATCTATTTTGGATGAGCATGTACAGCGTGTGATGAAAACGCCGGGCTGCCAATCGCCGGGGGCAACCAACAGCACCTTAGGAGGAGGAGGTCGGCATTCTCCTCCCAAATCATCGCGTTCACCTGACGGGGGAATCGGCCCACCTCACTACCCCCCACACCGAGGAGGAGGTCACAGTCTGCCTGCTGCTGGGGTCAAAGGTAAGAGGCTGGGGAGGGGAAAGAGAGAGGGACTGAAAGGGTGAGAGATCAGAGAGACCAAACTTCTTAACACACTGCCAGCGTACAGTGAGCATCAAAACATCCACCTAGTTTCTTATTGTGAGCAAATTCAATGAAAAGACCCAGACCAACTCTGCATCAATCCATCTTTATTTTCTCCCCTGCTCTGTCTGTGTCAGTCCCAAAACCATTGTTCCAACTGAAGATATAAATCTCAATATTTTGTTAAAGTTTTTTAAACAAAAGTTCAGTAATTTCCCAAAAATTCTTGGCAGGGTGTAGTTTTTAGCAAAACTTTGCTCAAACAGGAATAAATGGTACTTGTGGGGACTATTTTCAGCAGTGGATGAATACACATTTGGTGCTTGAGTAAATATTTACAACTGCATGAGAGTGTGTGGGCTGTATCAGACAATCAGATATCACCAGCCTTGTAAACAACAGTACAGTCCTGACAATGTTAACGTTTCCTGGTAAGCCATAGCTTGAGAGATTGGATCTTCAGGTGTAGAATCGTGTGAGATAACAACCATTTCTGATTTCTGTCCTTCATATTATGCTTCAAATGCTGCGTGGGTTGGTTAGTATGCCACCAACAAGTCTATTTCTGATGTCTGTCTCAGGTTTGCATCACCACAAGCAGCCGTATCATCACAGAGGAAGAGAAGGGCAGGAGGAGGCGGGCTCTAGGTCGCAGGCCAACTTCCTGTGGAACGGAGACCCAGCCAGCCAGTATGCAGGGAGAAGTCGTAACTACGCTGACGGGGCTGGAGCCAGCACGCTTGAGGGCATGGGTTACAGGTAGGATAGTGTGGTTGTATGTGCTGGCATTAGATAGGTCTACAGTATGTGTACGTGCTGTCTTTTATTCAGATGACCTCAACTGGTGTGTGTATGTTGTTGCCTGTTCGTTCTACAGTAGTAAAGGCAGCACGCTATCACGGCGAGGTTGTAAGAAGGCATCGGAGACATCGGGCAAAAGTGATGAGAGTGGGCGTGGCGTGGAGGCCCAGGTACCACTGGAGGACCTGGAGAGAAACCAGAAGATCCTGCAGT
This sequence comes from Dicentrarchus labrax, assembly GCF_905237075.1. NCBI lineage: Eukaryota > Metazoa > Chordata > Actinopteri > Moronidae > Dicentrarchus > Dicentrarchus labrax. Next base: position 31,557,519 of record NW_026136721.1, read on the forward strand.
GGATGATGGAAGGAGACAGACAAAGGAAGACCTCACATGGGTGAGTAACTATACGTATATTACTCATGATTGATATAAAAATGTAATTTCTCATGATTAATACTTTAAAATAACTTTATAAATGGATTAAATTCACGTTTGTTATTTTGATTTAAATATAACTGATGTGGCAGGTGTAAAGTCTAGGATAAAAGATACTTATTCAAGCAGTGTGTCAGATTAAAGGTAGCAGTATATTGCAGGTCAATAGATGCTTTACTGGATCAGTAAACCCTGACATGCATCTAATATGACGTAAAGCCGTGTAACATAAAACAAGCTGTAAACACAATATTGTAATATTATCAAGATGATCAAGCAAACAGTGGTCTATTAACACGTCCAGCAGACACAGAAGCAACTTTAGCATTCATCTGGAGTTATGTTTGTGTCCATGTGCTGAATATAAGTCAAGTATTCACTCTCCTTTTAGCCCTGTTATGGCCACCAACTCCATTATGTTCACCGGCTGGAAGCAAACTTTTGCTGATTTTGTTTCCTGTTTGACCCTGGGTGACGCTCTCTTCTATATATTTTTAGTCAAATCCTTTGATATTAACCCTGTCTCCCTCCCTGTTGTTGCTCCAGTGGCAGCACCAGTAGCTCCAGGAGGGCGGGAACCACCAGTGAGTCACCACGTCCAACTTCAGTGGAGCGACCTGGAGCTGTGCACCCCTGGGTCTCTGCCCAGCTGCGTAACAACCCCTCTTCGGTGTCCCCCGCCATCCCCGGCTCATCGTCCACGCAGGTCCAGCCCTCGCACCCTTTCATCCAGGACCCAGCTATGCCCCCAAACCCGGCTCCCAACCCACTTACCCAGCTGGAGGAGGCTAGGAGGAGGCTGGAGGAGGAGAGGAGGAGGAACGCACTACAGCAGGCTAAGCAGAGGTAGGTGTCACGTTAGTTTTATTTGTATGGCCCTAAAACCAGAGGGTTTAACTTGTGTCTATGTTTGCATGTATTCCTATTTGAGTGTTTTGACATGGATCTTGCTCTTTCTAAGGCATAAGTCTGGCAAGCGACAAGTGTGTGAGAACATGACTGTTGCTTACTACTTTTGTGGAGAGCCAATCCCATACCGAACATCAGTCAAAGGCCGCGTGGTGACTTTGGGCCAGTTCAAGGAGCTGCTTACCAAAAAGGGCCATTACAGGTGAGCGCATGTGATGCATTTATTTCAAAATATATAGTGTGGGTGGGAATGTCCCGTTTTAAAGGAACCATTCCGTCAAAGTCGGACTCCAAAAATAATCAAGCACGTCTTTTTTTTTTATGTGTGCAGGTTCTACTTTAAGAAAGTGAGCGACGAGTTTGACTGCGGTGTAGTGTTCGAGGAGGTTCGAGACGATGATGCCATCTTGCCTATCTTCGAGGAGAAGATCATCGGGAAGGTGGAGAAGGTTGACTGAAATTTGGGAACAGAAAGATGACACAGAATTGCAAAAAGATCATATTGGAGGGGGGGAAAAAAAGGAGATAGGAAGAGAACATTGGGGTTGGATAGAAATTCAGCTGTGAGAAAAACGAACGAAAGAAAGTAGAAAGATGGAAGGAGCGATGTGTGACAGAAGGGAGATTGCGCTGCATGGTAGAAGCTCGAGTGTTAAGGAGGTGGTTAGTTTTTATGGAATATCTGGATATCTGCGTCATGCCTGGATCAAACCCACACACAGCGAAAGAAGCTTGGCCAGATGCAACCGGAGTGGAGGAAAGGAACATAAATTATTTCACCTGTCTTGTCTCCACTGTGGATATTCGAGGAGCGCTGTTAAAATCTGATGTCTGACCAGTCTTCCACTTCCACTGCGATGGATGGAAAAGGGTGAGGGGGGGGAGGGGGACTGCTGGAAGGAGAAAGAGGATAAAGTAGTCTTCCACTTCTGCTCTGGAGGAGCCTGTCCTCCGCAGACCATTACGATGCTGCTACATTACCACGGAAAACTCTTCAATCGGTGCTTGGGACAGTAAAGAAAGCAGTTTTGTTCCATTCGGGAGTCTCGCTGCCTTTTGCTGTCTCTGTTCCTCATCAGCTGGTTACAAGGGGAGAGGACAGAGGATTTGGGGGAGTGGACCTTTAGCCTGCTTCTCCTCTTGTTGACTTCATAGCCTCAAAACTGAAACTTTCTCACCCTTGATTCCTAGATGTCATGTAGTGATCTCTCACATCAACATGTTCAGACAACAGTTCTCCACACAACTTGTTTACCAAAGCTACATATTTTTGATAAGACAAGTATCCTAGCTACTTGTTTCATTTTATTTGAATTGTGTATGTACAAGGCAGGTACTATTACTTATTAATGCAGCCTAATTTCGTTATATCTCAACTTAATGTTGTATTATTGTGTATGTTTTGAAGCTAGTTCATTAGTCATTTCAGGGCAGCCATTTTGTTTGTTTTTCCTCCCTCTATAATACATCGTGCACCTCAATCCTGTACTGTTTACCTGTTGAGCGTGCAGTTCTGTTCTCCTGAGCGATGGATTTTAATCACAAGATTGCTTTTTTTTTTTTCCACCCTCAAAGTTTATCATGAAAAACAAGAGCACACACTACAGGTGCACTATCTTTGACCACAGTATCTGTTGTTTTTAAACAGGTCACACTGTCACCTCATTTCCATCATATTTTTCTGCTATACTGAGAGCCTGTGTACGTAACTCCAAACCCAAGTCTAGGTGCCTGCCTGCCTGCCTGGCCAGTGCCATTACTATCTAGAATGCTTATTCTGAAGCGTGTGGGTGGGTGAGTGTGAAAGCCTGTGTCTTGTATGCCTGAACTCAGCCAAAGAGCATATTGTGCGTCCCATATGCCTACCAGCGTGTGTCTGTGCAGTCCCACAAGTATCAAGTGATTTTTTTTTTTTTTTTTTTTCCATCAGGAGCAGAAGGGAATCTTCTTCCTCTTGCAGATTCCTAAACTTCAAACATCGTAGCTTAATATTGAGTTTAAAATCTGCAGTGATTAAAAGGATAGCGTGACCCTTTGGGAAAGGTGCTTATTTGCTTTATTGATAAGAAAAAGATGAGAGAGTTGATACCACTCTGGTGTCTATACGTCAAATATGATGCTAGAAGGTCAGCAGTGGGTGAGCTTAGCTTAGCATAAAGACTGGAAATGGGAGGGAAAGGGCTGGCCTGGCTTTTGTATGAATTAAACAAACTTGGGCTGCTACTGATTTTTATTTTTTTTTAAATCCTCTTATTATCAATTCTGGATTAATTGATTGTCCTGTGAATGTCAACGGATCACAGTTGCCTGCAGCTCAAGTTGGTGTCTTAAACATTGCAGTTTGAAAAGTCAAGATTTTCAATTCGCTGTCATAAAAAAGGAACATTTTAGGAACTGGAACTTGTGATAGACATTTCTGTTTAAAAAATATATTTAAATTAATTACCAAAATTGTTACCAGTTATTTTTCTGTTGATCATCTAAACAATTAATTTAACTTTCAGCTCTAGAACAAACTAGACGTAACGTTTAAACTAGTGAGCCTTAGAGGTGCCAGGCTAGATTTTTCCAGTCTTAATGTTAACCATCTGCAGGCTGTAGCTTCACCTTTAACGCACAGACATGGGAAATGGTCTCAATCTAGCTCTCAGCAAGACAGCAAATAAGTGTATTTCGCAAAAAACGTCAAGCTATTCCATCAGACTTCTCACATCAGTATAGTAGTGCAGTACGGCCAGAATGAGGCCAGAATACCATAAAGCACCGTGCAGACAATGCACTGATCACACACCAGCTGTGTAAGCTGAATGTAATTTGACTTTTTTTAAACTTTTACCCGCTATATCCTCAAAGGAAATCCCTTCATTGGTCGTGTCATCACGTCTGTCTTCAGTATTGATCTCAAACTGTTGGCCCGAGTTGAGAGTTTTGTGTTATCTATGCTGGTAGTTTAATGGAATGTGTCCGTCAGATAAAGAGGTCCTACTGTACATCTTGCAGGAATGTCGAATACAATTTGTCCTGGGTTTTCTGCCCAGTAAGGGAAAACGTAGGATCGGAAAACATATTTGTCCTCACTTCAACCCATTATGCCTTCAATATGAAATTTAAAATTTAGATATGTATTTGTTTATAAAAAAAAATGTAATTTTAATAATCACCAAGCATGTTCTTTATAAGGAATGTTTTCCTGATGAGTTGAATTATCTATTTTGTTTTAATGTTTATGTGCGAACTGCTACGGCCCTCTGATTATATTTTATCTGTTTTGTTAGAACGCCCAGGGACAGTTGAATGACAACATTTGTTAAGAGATGATTCTTGTGATTACGATTCGATGGACAAAACAAGCAACTGCGTCTGTTGTGTTGTCAGTTTGTGTGAAACACAGTGCCTTTATCATGTTACCTTTCAAAATATCTTTATTGAACCAATCCATGCTTTTAATGTAACTTTTTATCTTCAGTCAGTCCCATTGTATCTTTAGCTGCAGTCAATGCTTGCTCACGTCTGTTCTGATAGATCCTCTGCTGTAAATATGTACATTATCATTTCATATGTGTCTTCAGACCTGCACCACATGTTCATGGTGTTTCTGTTTTTCAAAGGTAAACGCCAAGATGTCACTGTGCTGGTTCCACTTGTACATTTCTTTTAAAAAGGTACTTCATAATAAAGATGTTGAATAAACACTTCTTCTCTTCTCTGTATTATTTGATCGATTATTTATTTATTTATTTACCCTAACAGGAAATACTGCACATGCCTTTTAACCCTCTCTTTTACCATATAGGTCTTTTCCAGAGTAGCTAAGTGGAATTCAGCCATCCTTAATTTTATTATTTACACCTGAGCTTCTACTGTGATGCCAAAATGTGAAAAAGGTTTATTTCTTAAGTATTTTCCACCAACGTATAAACGCTCTTGTACATGATCAGTGGTGGAGTACGGCTCTGAGGTTCTTGTATTAAAGTATTTCCATTTTCTTCTACATAATTTCACAACACTTCAGAGATTGTTGATGAATATAGTATTTTCTTTTTGTTCTGCTACATTAAACTGAAAGCTTTACTTACGTACTATTTACTTTGCAGATTTCCTGAAACAAACATGTCAGATATCAAATAACTTACAATCGGATGCATTGTTGTATATTAAACCAGTCAGTAATGTGTATAATATAGTTAATCAATGACAAACTAGATATATTTATGTGTAAAATAAAATGCTGTGTGTTAATGTTAAACGGTTACTGGTTAGTGGTTATGACTGAGTAATTAGTAGTAGTAGTAACTTTTGATACTTTCACCATATAATGCTGTTAGTATTAATATTATTATTGCATAATACTTAACTATGTTAGAGTTACTTAAGTAGATAAGGTTTCACTTATCTTTATACTGCCACTTTTACTGATGGAAAGCATCTAAATAAATTCCACCACTGCTCGGGATGCATGCTTATGAATATAAATCTGAATGTCATTAGACAATAGAGAAATGTTTTACCTATAAATGTATTTGAAGAGGACCGTGAAAATACTTTTACTCTTAAACTTTAGTAAGTAATTGATTAGAGTTCCTTCATCTTGTCTGCACAACACATCTCCATCACGTCAATACATTAATCTCCATGACAACGGTGCAAACTCCATCCACTGATGAAGACGGTATGATACAGTTCAAAGATAGTAAGTGAATCTTGAGTTCTTATTTATGTGTTTTTTGGTCACACTACTATTTCTTCTTTTCCTGAATAATCAGGTCGAAGTGCAGTACTGTATAGTTTTGAGTAAAGATGTGTGTATGTTTTTAGTATTTACAAGAAATGTAAGTAAAATTAAATCAGAAAAAAATTCAACTAAGTGTAAGATGGTTAAGCTATTATAGCTCAAAGTGTAAAGTTTAGACACAGGAGAAGAGTAGCTGGTAGTAGAACATTTTCCTGCAAAGCCAATATTTTTAAATCAAAATGTGCTGGGATGTGTGTGACTGAAATGTTGCCTCTCTGCCTGGTCAAAATAGTAAAATAATCTCTCTAAATTAATCAGTGAAGAAAAATCAGAGACAGTTTGTTAAATGTATTTATTCATAAGAAACTACAAACAATCAGTGGTACCAGTTCATTAACATAAAAAAGATTAAAAACAAACAAACAGGAAACAGGACAGTTCATTTAACTCAAATAATTGTTAAAAATTATGAAGAAATTAACATTTTTAACTAAGGCTAATTAAAAATAACATTCTTGATCAAGCAGCTTTTAGTAAGTGAGAATTACTTAATTTTGTCATTTTTATTTGTATTGTGAAAACAAAATATCTATAAAAAAGTTATTATATCGGTAATGTTTCTCTAAAATTTGATGTAATTAGTCTTAATTTAATTTTTGAAAGTTAAATGGTTTTACAGCGCCGATATAATATAATATAATATAATATAATATAACATAATATAATATAATATAATATAATATAAATCAGAAACTTTACTTTATCGCCTCCTTGTGGATTTTGTTTTTCTGACGACGCGGAACGTGGGGTCAAAGTTGAATCATGACGCAAGCACGTAAACAGAGACGCACTAGTTGGAAAACGTAACTAGCCGGATGAAGCATGTTGTGGACAAGTTTTACCTGAATTAAGTCACTTATCTGACCCGGACGGACTTCAGTACGCGAATAATCGGCGGAGGCGTGCGATGGATCCGTTCAGTATAGTTGCGGATGAAGTGGCTTTGGAGGGACTGGACGGAGTAACGATTCCCTCTCTGTGGATACGACTGGAGACTAGACAGCCCCCGTTTCCCCTGAAGCTCGACCACTGCACCAAGGAGCTCGTCTGGAAGTCACTGATCAGCAACACCGACCTGCACTTCTATGAGCTCCCGCAGGAGAGAGCGGATGTTGTGCTGTTTGACAGGTGAGGGTTTCATCCTGCCCAGGTTTTAATGTGATTATTAAATGTTGTTGTTTTTTTCTTCCCCTGCTTAAAGATGAACCACAGACCCTGTTAATGTGTTTGGTCTATGAGGTCCAGCTAACCTGCATTAAGTCCTACCTTAATGAAGTTTATAATGCTCTGTTTGGATGTGTTGGTTCAACTTTATGGCCATTCATTTAGTTTTAGAGGCCAATATTGTGGTTTTTCTTCCACTACAATTATTTAACAGCTGTAGTTACTACTTTATAAAATCCTGTTTTAACATACAAAACATGTAAAGTTAATTTAATTACCCAATAGTGTATAAAAACAATCTGATATTGATAACATTTCGTGGTTTCAGCTTCTTAAAATGTGGCTGCTCTTGTTCAGAGATCATTTCGAGGTTTGAATCGTCGGTGGGACAAAACAAGACTTGATTGATTTGAATTTTGACTATACTATAGAATTAACTATATTAGTTGTACTATATTTATTTAAGGATATACTTTATACAAAGCTCATACCCATTGCTGTTTTTTCACAGTTTGTGTTTCCATTGTAGGGAAATCTAAAACCAGCAATGTCTTCCAACATCAGTGGTACAACCTCACTAATTCTTGTAAATCCTCGTAGACAGGTTCCAAAATCTGGTGGAAAGTCTTCCCGAAGGTTTTGTGAAAAGTGTTTGATATACATAGTATATACAGTCTTCTTCTTCACTAGGATATTTCGTATGTTGCACAGAGTTTAGACACCCTGACTTAGATTTGTGTGTTTGCACCTGTGTGTGTATTTTCAGGTTTAAAGACATCGACCAAGAAACAGGCTTTGACACAAAACAGACGATTTCTGAAACGTGGAAAGACGTCTACCCAGTTCATATTATTCTAGAAAACAAGGATGGGATTCAGGGATCGTGTGCTCTCTTCAAACAGAGGACAGACGTCACGAAGCATGTCCGCTCCAAGTCCCTCAGCCCATTAGTCAACTTGGAGGAGGCTTTGGAAAGGTCTGTAGAGTTTGTTTGATGGTATATAAATGTATCCAACCACACACTGCCTACGTGAACAGTCATTGTGAGTATAATGCAGTGATTCAAGCATTGTGCATTTAAAAGGGATTATCTTTATTTAACTGAAACACTGAGTCACTTGAACCATGAAAACTCTTTCACTTGCAGTTTTGGCAACATTGTCCACATTGTTAACTTTTAGCTGACCCTACTCACAATTAAAGTTTTTTTTATTGAAGCAAAAGAAATAATGGGCTTGAACAGACTTTATCTTGTCATAACATTTTGGTCAGCAGACCTGTTTATTTAAAAAAGTCTTTAAAGCACAAATATAAATATAGTTTTCTGATTCAATGCGTGTTATTACAGATTATTCTCCTCACATCTGGATATACACACGCATGTATGTGTCTGTGTATACTCTTGTCTCTCTTAATGTAAGCAGCATTGTCCCAAATATCTAGGCTTAGACCACAAAATGTATTCAGTATTAGTAGTTTAAACTAAACGGAGCTCTTTTTGGTGAAAATTGAATGTAAATGCAGTTGTACAATTGTCTTATGTCTCTCGTGTTCCCCCATCTCTCTCTAACCCATACCTCCTCAGATATGGCCGACAGCTCGTTGTCGTGGCGTCTCAGGCGTTGCGATTCAGGACCTTGATTGGTTCTGAGAGCGATCCTGATTTGAAACTCAATGACGACTCTTACTGCGTGTTGGAACGAGTGGGCCGAGCTCGATGGCAAGGAGAGCTACAAAGAGATCTGCACGGAAGCTCTTTCAAGTAGGAGACACACACACACACACATACACACACACACTCGTTTAGCACAGTCTCGTTGCTGCTTTGTGTTTACTCTGTGTTACGCGCCGCGGTTTAGATGTTCACTGTGTAACAGCCAGTGTTGTGTTTGAACAGGATCGATGCTCGAAAGTTGCACTACATGAGGAAGTCTCTTGTCAAACATGGACTCATCAGCATGCAGTCTTATGCCACACGACTGAAGTCAGGACAACAGCAACACTCCATCCTTCTGCTGCTCAAACGCTTCCACGTAAACAGGTCTGTTTATGGTCCGGGTTCTCTTTTCTAATTCTCAACACTCTTCATGTTGTACATATAGACAAGAGAGGGAGAAACAGCATGCTATGCCTCCATTGCAGTTTCTCTGATTTGTGTTAGGTGAAGTCTCGGGCTAGGTATCAAACCTCAATACTTTATATCCATGTTAGTAATTGTAAGTGTGATGATCTGTGTGTCCACCACTTCGATCCAAACTGAAATATCTGGATTCAAATGAAATTTTGTGCAGACATTCGTGGTTCCCAGAGGATGAAGCCCAGTAATGATCCCTTGACCGTTCCTCTCCACTGCCACGAGGTTGACATTTGTGATTTTGAGTGAATGTCTCAAGAACTATTGGATGGATTGCCATGAAATTTAGTCCTCTGGGGATGAACTGCTGTATCTTTGGTTTGTTTTATCTTTTCATTTAGTGCCACCATCTGGTCAGAATCTTAATTTGTCCAATACTTTTGGTTTCTGACCAAATTCTTGCAAATAGTAATGACGTTCCCGTCAACCTCAGCTGCGCTTTGAAAATGTCACCATGCTAACACGCATTAAGGAGAGAGGGTGAACATAGTATTAGTTTAAGTTCAGCACCACTGTGTTTGACAAAGCAGCTAGAACAGCTGCAGACTCTTAGCTTTGTTTGGGGTTAAAACATGTCCAAAGTATCATAAACTGAACAGAACACTGGCGTCAAACTTAGGGTGGTGGTGGAGTTAAATGTGTTGTTCCTCAGCAATAGACATGCTACTCAGGTTTTTTGTTCACCAGCCAAATGGCTAATGAATGTTAATATTTTACCAGCCACTCAACAGACGAAGCAAATCTACGAGCCACTTGCATATTTTACCAATCTGTGTCTTGCTTTATAATACTGAAAATGTTTAGAAGGAACAAGCCAAAGTTTGTGCTGCTACAAATGCAGTATTAAGATTTAGGAGTCTCTTGCCTCTGTCAGTGCCACTCCCTGTCCTGCAGACATTCCTCTCAACTCCTTCTGCTCTTTCAGGAGGACGAAATATGACATACTGATGGAGTGCGTGTCCAACCTTCTCCAGCAGTCACCTGGTCAGATCGCCACTATGATGGCACTCAGAGAACAACTTGTGAGTATCTCTCTGCGAGTGTCCGTTGGTCTGTGTGTGTGTTTGTCTTTCTGTTTGAGGTAACAACTGTGTGTTTTCCAGCAGAATTTGAATGACAGTACTGTCAAGCGTGTTTTTCACTACATGCGATCTGCCAAGTTGGTTGAGTTTTGCCAGTACCCTCTGGAGGACTTGGATCCCGGCGCCGGGCCCTGCACCAACAAAAAAGGTAACGTGGCACTGAAGCACCAGTACATGTGTGCTCATCCCACCGGCCTATTTGATATAATTAAATAACAATACAGTATTATCAGAGTACATCATCACAATATCAATAGTAAAGTTGAAATCAAAACCAAAACACTTACGACAATATATTTATTGTGTGGTCACATTTAGTTTCTGCTTCTGTTCTGTTATTACTTTAAATGTTTTAATGTGTTATATTTAGCTACTGACTGAATTATTTTAAATCTACATTTTATTTAAACTATAAACTGCCTTCTTAATATTTAGATTAGAATCCCCAAAACATGACGGGTCATTTATAAAACTCACCAGCATTATCCTATAATAACGGTATCATTCACTGTCTGGGACATATACATGGATTACTTCCATATCTCACTGTGTTGTGTGTAGAGCTGCAACTAACAATTATTTTTCAGTATTGATTGATTTTCAGTATTCCAGTCCTGCCCAAGTTGACACCTTCAGATGGTTTGTTTTAGCCAACCAACAGCCAAAAACCCAAATATATATAATTTACTGTTAAAACAAAGAAAAGCAGCAAATGTTCATATTTGTGAAGCTGAGGGCTTTTAATCAATCATTAATCAATCAATAGTTTAAACTCTACTTTTCTGCACAGAAACAAACATTCCTCTGCATAATGTCATAATAGTGTATTTTTACTGACTCACCATTCCAACTAATTTAACACTGCATTTTTTAAATAGGTTTAGTTTAATATGAGATATGATGAGAAAAGTTCATTAAGTCACAGATTTTAAAGTAAGGTTGTGATGTTGATGTAGAAAATGTGAAAAGATGAGGGAGTTCATTCTTTGACATGAAAATAGTAGCTTGACAAAACAAAACAATTTCAAGGGCCACTTACTAACTTTCCGCAGAACTTTGAACTGTATCTCGCTGACCAAACAAACAAAAACCTTCTCAAAGTATGTTTAAAAGGCTAACTATAACAGGCTTATCATAACGTTGTGGTGATTATATTCAGATTTTTATTTGCCACAGACTAAACCAATTCACTGCATCGTTTCACTTTGTTTTCAAGGGAATAAAGTGCTTGTGCGCTGTTTGAAACTGATAAAGCCGTATACGAGGAAGGGCGTCACCGACGATGACGATGATGAGGACGAGGAGGAAGAAGATGACACTGGAGCGAGACGAAGAGCTCTCCCTTCAGAGGGGCGAATCATGGAGAAAGATGTCCTCACACAGGCATATCACATCGGTAGGTTTGATCACTCTCCTTGTTCAGATTTCAGTGATACTGTGTGTCAGCCAAATAAAATGGATTTATCAGGATAGTTTAGGGCTCTGCAGTCCAAAAGCACGTGGGCACATTTTCTCCACATCTTGTTTTAGTGTTCAGTCCCCTTTCAGGCACTTTGTTATGTAAATGTGATTTAAATTTTGCATGCCGGCTAACGCCTGAAAGAGTCCCCAAGTCACTTTTAAGTCATGAAGGCGGTTTATTAGGCTGGACCTAGTGGCATTTCTAGTACACTCTAGTAACACAGGCACAAGTCTGAATCCAAAGCCCTCACATTGACGGCACAGAGACATATCAAAATTCCAGCAAGCAGTGTAAAAGTTATTCATGCCTTATGTGCAGAAAAATGAGAGTACCAACTTGGAGTCCTTTCATGCATGTGCATTATTTGACGTTATAAAATAGTAGCACAATATAGTAAAAACATCACATTGGGATTATTTTGACAGATATTGCAATATCGTGTGGGAATGATTGTTTCTGCATCACAAATTAAATTTTTACTGATAAAACTATTCACTACTTTATAAAATCAATGCTGCTTCTGTGACTTGGATATTGCACTTGGCCACATTGCGAATTGTGCAGACCTATAAAATAGGTATAAGAATTTTTTAATAAACAAGGAAACTAGTGAGAAGTAGGGGAGAGCCTTTTGAATGATGGTCAATAAGTTTAAAAACTAGTTTAGGTTAACAACTGACCACATTTCTTCCTTAATATTTTATTTTTTTACAAAGCATTATAGCTTTCTCTTTAACTGGCCTGTCATGTCTGAATAAAGTTTTAATGAACGAGAAGCTGCCACTTTAACAGAGACATGAAGCCAGCAAGGTTAGATATTCTGTGTTTAACAAGGAGTACTATACATTGTGCATACTAGAGTAAGACAGTGACAGGGCAAATCAATGCTAAAAGTCAGCACTTTACCCTCAAATCCATTGTTTTTAAAGAGATGCGATGTTCAAGAGGACAGAGACAACACAGCAAAGAAATGCTATTGTCCAAAAGGTTATTGATTGCACTGTAATTATCTAAAAATAACTTTTAACCTCCAAATTGTGTAAAACTATTTTAATAATTCCTCCTGGTGTCTTTTTTGTTGTAATGCAGTACTAGCCTGTGGAACAAAGGGAATCCCTCAGAGTGGTATTGGCTTTAGGATGAACGTCGGTAAACTGGAATCTCGTATGATCTGCCGAAGGCTGGAGAGTTATGGTGTGATTAAGGTAAGACCTAGGCTGTTAATACAATGTTTCCCATATATACATTTGCTCTATAACCTTATAGATTTTTTGTATGTATTACTTCCTTTCAAAAACTGCTTGAAACTTGAATGAAGTGTAACATTTTGAAGTCTTTTTAGAATAGTTTACGTGCTGTCAGAGAGTTTGGAAAAATGTAACATAATGGGATGTAAGAACGTGAATGAAGTCATGCCTGCAGCACACACTCTCAATTGTAGGATATGTTGTGGCGTCCCACCCACGACCTCCACCAGAGGTCAACCACGACAAAGAAAACCCTTCCTCTATGAAATGGTGTGATGTACGCCAGATCTGATGGCGAGCTGAACGTAGTTTGTAATTTGCCATGTTGTATTGTATTATATTGTATTGAGTGTTTTGCTTCTTCGGAGATGTAAATTATAGGACACACCTTTGATTATATTACGGTCCAATACAACAACACAGATGACTCAAAATAAAATAAGTAGTAGTTTATATAAAAATAAAGCATTTTAAGCACAATATTGTAGTATTTTATCACATGTTGTATTACACTGTGAAGCTGTAATACTGTCTGTGATGTTTTTCACCCTGCAGGGATTCATGGAGGATGAAGGTCGGCAGAGGACTACAAAATTTATCAGTCACAAGTGTGTATCTATGAACCAAAATTAAAATGTGTTTTGTTGTTTTTACCATTACATCATATCAAATACTGTTGTACCAAATGCTGTTCTGCTCACTTCTCAACAGGTGTGTGGGTGTGAGTGATCAACTCCAACTGTTTGCTAAAGAGCAGGAACGGAAGAAGCTTCTTTACTCTACTTCACCTGCCACCCCTAAAACACCATCAACCTCAAAGTCGACAGCAAAAGAAAAGCCCAAAACTCCCGCAGCAAAGAACATTCAGAAAGCTGCTGGAGGAGGAAACGAAGATACAGAGGAAGCCGGGCAGAAGTGTGGTGATAGAGAAGTGGATACAGCAGATGAAGGCTTGGATGAAGAGGCGGGTAAAGGAAGACGGAAATCAGGAGCAAAAAGAAAGACGGCAGGAAAGAAAAGCAGTAGGAAAACTACACAACCCGAGATCCCGATTGTACAACCTACACCAGCTGAATGTGAGTACTTGTGAAACCTTTGCACATTTCATAACAAAAGGACTCTGTAAAGTTGAGTTTAATGGACAGTTTCAGCTCTTAATGTTGTCCCACTTTTCTAATTTCATGTCATCCCTCAGGTGAAACTCCAGCATGCACCAAATCCATCACCGATACAACGCCTGACTCAGTATCCATTCCAGAAGCAGGTAGTTTTCAGAAATAAACGACTACATTGCAGCTACATTTCAGCAACAGTCAAGCTTTGAAGGAAATTGTGGGCCTTTGGAAAGAGTCTGTAAACACAACATTGTCCCACGTATCAGCACCTCCTAAGTCGATATGGCTCACTTGTTAGCAAACAGATGCTTATTTTCACATCCAGCTGAATCAGAGCAATATCTGCATCTCCTGAGTAAAAATAACTCTCTCTTGCTCCACTATATTCGCCAGCCAGTCGCTAACTGTGTCTGTCTGCAGTTTGGTGTCTGAGCAGGTAGCGTGCAGGGAATTTTTAGAGCTTTTCTGCCAAACAAAGCTACCTGCTGTGGCTAACACTGGTTACAGTGCTGAGACCGAATCAAAACAGTAAAGTTGGTGGCTGTAAAACCAAAACAATTAGCTGAAAGACGCTAAAACGATCCGTAGAGCTGAGAGGATCTGCAGAGTGGTGTTTTTCAAATTATCTGTGGGTTTGTCAATATGAGCGACAAGTGAAAGTGCACCAAAATCTGCCACAGTATGAGACTGTAAAATAAAATTCTTAAAACCCTAAACCACTTTTTTTCAAATGGGATAAGCATTATTTGAAGACGTTACTAAATACAGGTGCATATGGATATTAAGATGATGCTGTTTCTTTCTCTCAACTATTAATCACTCCCACTTGACAGTGTTTGATATTGTGATTTCTTCAGACTCAAACTCCTTTTCCATGACACATATACTGTATATTATATGTTTTCCGTTGTTGTGTTCGATCATATTTAATTCAGACTGTCTCTTCTATCAGAACAAGCTCAAGATGAGGAGGAGGAAGAATCCAGCTCAAGTCCTGCCAGGCCTTTGCCTCAGAGTGAGGTGGTGGATGCTGTCGGTAACCCAGCAGGCAACAATGTTGTGGTTGTTAAAGATGTTTTTGAGACAAAGGTCAGTCTGATGGGTGGGTTTTAGTGGGTTCTCTTGTTCACTGTGTTGTTCCAGCTGTTTGAGATGAGTGCTGAAAGTAACATCCACCTCCTTCAGGGCCGCGGACATCATAGATACAAAAAGTCTTTGGAGAGGTCTCATGAGACGTACCGCCTGTTGAGGAGGAAGAACCTGATCGTTGAGGCTGTCCGCAGCTTCAAAATCATAGAGGGTCTTTTCCCGTCAGTTTGTCTTAAATGTTTACCATTGATTTCAAAGCATTTTACTCCACTGTAAGAGAAGGAAAAACATGTCAACATGCTGTCTTTCTCCAGGCTACAGAAGATGATCAATGAGGAAGAGAAGCAGGATGGACTCAGCTCAAAGTGTTGCAGGAAGACTATTCTACGTCTCGTCCACGGTCTGTCTAGAGAAGGTTTGCTTAGGATTTACAAGACCACTGTCATACAGGATGGCATCACCAAGAAGGTAAATGCACGCCTTGATTGTTAGTTATACTTCCAAGCCTCATTGCATCCACTGCCTGTGTTGAAATAAAACTACTGACCCCAAATAATAGAGGACCATTAGATACTAAAGGCCCTTTATGGTTATTATAAGTCATTAAGATGATTTGCTGTTGAAGCTACAAGACGTTTGGATATTGAAACAATTGGAGGTCTGCAAGCCCCTCGGGACCCAACGTGTGTGTGTGTCTGTGTCTGTCTGTGTGTCTGTCTGTGTGTCTGTCTGTGTGTCTGTCTGTGTGTCTGTCTGTGTCTGTGTGTGTCAAAAAGAAAACTAAGAAAAGGGATAAAAAAGCAGTTGCTTATAAAGGTTTTATTAAGCCGCTTTCTGCCCCTGAAAGTTACTAACATGGCAAACAAAAATGGAGCCTAGACTAGAAAAGACATATTATATTTGTTAATTGTTAATATTCCCCCACTACTAACCTCCTCTTTCTGATATTATTCTACGTCCAGGTTGAGATGGTCGTTCATCCGTCCATTCAACCCAACGATGACATAGTGAACCGACTCATTGAACAGATCCGCTTCAGAATCTCCAGCTCTTACTCAGCTTTACGGTGAGCACGTGCCAAATAATTCAGTGAGATATGGAGTGGATTGAAGTTTTGTTCTCATATTTTCTCTTCTCTCCCTCTGTCTGACTCCTTGGACTTAATAATTTTGTCTAATTTAAATGATCTGCCTACTCAAACCTGACTTTTAATCTGTTGATCTTGATCTTCTTCCTCTGTCCCTCAGTCTGCAGCACGCTGAAGAGAAAGCCAGAGAAAATAAGGAGTTGACTGGCAGCACTTCCCTGAAGGGCAAAGATGACAGAAAGGGAGATGAGGACGAGTTCAAGCCCACAACAGGTTTGGTTTGACAGCAGAAAAAAGAATTGTACTCAAGTAGTGAGAAATTTGCGTCTCTCTCTCTTCAAAATAATAATAATGTTAGCTATAGCATACAAATGATAAACAATAAGCCAAGTAATGTACAAAAAGCTTCAGACCACTGTGGGGAGGGCATGTATGTCCAGCTTAATACCAAACTGACCAAGTAAACCATTTATTTAAACATACAATATGCAAGTTCTGCCTCCAGGGGTCTCACACATCAAAACACAGGACAAAGTCCGATGATGTCATAGAGTAGCATGGGATCATGGGACTTCTTCACCGTTGCAATATTTGCACTCAGCAGTTAGGATTCCTGTGTGTTCAAATTATCCTCCTCTCCCAAACAAACGGACCCGGTGATTAAAACCGGTATAAACACTGAATGTGTTTCTCTGATGCGCTGTGGGCCGAGCTGCTGCTAACGTCAGCTCAGCTTGTTTCTCTGATAACTTAAGATCCAGACATCTGATGCCTAAAATCCTTCATCCGGGACATCTACATCTAATCTAAAACAAATCTAAAAAGTAGGTCATAAAAATGTGGCTAAAACTGGATAAAAAGTACATTTATGACAGCTTCTGACAGACAACCACAATGCTGACGCACGCCCGCAGATTTCTCTGGGTTTGAACATTGTTGGAAACATTTGGGATAATCAGTAACATATATATATAATGTATTTCTAGTGTGTACAGATATTTTAATGCAGGAATGTTAAATATTGTAGCTTTAATCTGTAATCTGGAGCATGGTAGATATTAGGTGTAATATTCAAGAAACATCAAGGTTATCATTAAAAGGAAACTTTAATTCGAATTCAGAGTTGAAAAAAATGCTTTCATATCCTCCAACTTCTTTGCTCTATTTAACTGTATTTTTGGCTGTATATGCACTGTATTGATATCCCAAAGATTACATTTATTTCTTCTCTAAATCTTTGTCCCCATGTCTCTGTTTTCATAGTTCGGGGGTTGGGGAAGACTTTTGGCTTCCAACCTAAGATGCATCGTTTGCGTGCCATTCATAACTTCCTCTGGTACCTGATCTACGGTCACCCAGAAAGACACAACGCCAATGGCTCCCACTCGACCTCTCCAGCACCAGCAAACAGCTCTGATCCTGATGCCAAACCTACAGACAATGAGGAAAAACAGGAAACTGCGGATTCCAATTTGTCAAACTTGGAAGTCACATCATCTGGCGATGATGAGGAAGAGCTGAAAGATAAAACAGCACATGGTCACTCTCAGTCTGACATGAAAGGTGAGGGAGAATCACGGGAGGGAGAATCCCGGGTAGGAACTCTCCTGTCGTAAAAGACATTTTGTTTCTTAATGACTTTTAGTCAGTGCAGGATTTACATACATACTGTTATTAATCACTGCATATTGTGACTTACTACTGAATGTTGGTACACATATCATAGTTATTTTAATTATTGAGACGAGAAAGAGGCTTTTTTTCCACTAATCATGCTGATTTGTCTGTTATCTTCTGCCTGTCTCTGATAGTGTATGTTGAAGAAGAGTCATGGAAGAGATTCATGCCTCCTGTCCGTGTACAAAAGGAGTTCGGCAGTGGCTGGGCGATGGTTGGCGATCTGCTCCTCTGCCTGCCTCTCTCTGTCTTCATTCAGGTCATACAGATCAATTATAAGGTGAGAGTGTAAGATACTATAGTGGTTATAAGTACTCATCTGTCCTTTTTAAAATAGGAGCAGATGTACTCTTTATCCTTACAGCAAATTCCCTGTAACTAAAGTTCAGGCCTCAGAGTTTCTATCACTGAAAATTTAAATGTTTAAATGTCAACCTATATAAAATGTATTTTTTTGGAGGATAAAAAAATATTTTTGGAGGTTTAAGTTTTTGGGGCTGGTAAACTGTATTGATTACTGAGTTGATTCTAATATCTATTTAACCCTCAATGATATAAATGGGCTGGACAAAATATTGGGTATATAGGTGTACCTAATAAACTGGAAACTGAACGTAGATTCCTTTGTGGCTCGTAAGATGTACCTGTGGAGATTTATGAAATATTCATGTCCCACAGGAAAGACAGAGCAAATACAGTACATTCAAACACATTTGCTGCCTTGTGTCCACAGGTGGAGGGACTGGAGGAATATCTCAACGACCCTGTGAAGCAACACCAGCTTATTAGAACGCTGCCTGCCAGAATGAAGAGACAGCTGCTTTATAAACGGTCACTTTCTTTCTTTCTGGCTCTCTCTGTAACTCATCATAACTGTAATTCTAAATTGAGTATTTCTGGGCTCTTTACATCAGGAGATACATCTTCTCATTTCATGAGAACCTGCAGAAGTTGGTCTACATGGGTCTGCTGCAGTTTGGTCCTGTGGAGAAGTTCAAGGAGAAAGACCAGGTACACAGTAATCATCGCTTTAAAGTCTGCTATAAAAACACCAAATTTATGTCACATCGTCCTTTACTTGATCGAGGGAGATCAAAATTGAGTAAATTCTCTTTTCAAACATGTCTAATTTCTTCTCCATATCTGCACTGATCCAGGTGTTTTTGTACCTGAAGCGCAATGCCACCATTGTTGACACCACCAGCTCTGAGCCACACTACTGGCTGGTCACAGAGTCACCTGACAAACCGTTTGAGAAGCGCCAGTATACATTCAACACTGCCGAAGATGTAGAAAACTACTGGTTTGACCTGATGTGTGTCTGCCTGAATACACCGCTGGGTACATGCATACACAAACACACACACACACACACACACACACACACACACACACACACACACACACACACTCATAAAAGCCGAATCACTCACAGCACTGGCAATCATATGGAAAATTATATTTTTGTTTGCATCTTTCTAGGGGTCATCCGTAGTAAGAGAAATGTCACAGAGGAGGAAGCTGCTCCCTCTTTTGTCCATGAACGCAGCGTGTTCGTAGGACTGGCATACCTGCTCAGGTACGTGGAGTGTGATTTTTCTGTAGGACAAGACAGGTTTATATGCATAGCACCAAGGAAAAGTGCTTTACATAAGACAGAAATATTTTCAGAGAAAACATAAAAGAAACACAAGGAAATATAAATATGAAAAGATACACAGGAGAAAGATAAAAAAGGTGAAAAAAAGAGTAACACGAATCAACAGTAGAGAGTTGGAGCTTTGTTCCAGATATGTTGTGCATGAAAACTGAATGCTGCTTCTCCGTGATCAGCTTTGACTCTGGGGACAGTTACCAGACCTGATCACAGACCATCTGAGAGGTCTGGATGGTTCATTTTAGAGCAGATTAGAAATGAACCAACAGTTGTATTCTAAAACTAATTGTTTTCAGCGTCTACAAAGCGTGAAATAAAGTGGGTGTATCCACACTACATGGAGACACATGAAGAGAAATGTGTATTGTCCTGGGCCATGAGCCTTTTAATGAACCCTTACATTTGTAGCAAGAGGATTTTATCACAATGAACCTTCACTCATCAGTGAATATCACTCCTAATGGGAACGTTGATGCTGGGTCTACTACGGCCAGTGTTGTACTTGCTTAACGCCTTTTAGTGCTTTCCCTCACTAACAATCCAACTTTTATCAGAGTTTAAATTTAACAGAAAAACCTGTGTGTTAAAGTAGCACTGATGTATGTGTGTATCTGTGTACTCACACACAGGGGCAGTCGTGAAGTGTGTGACGAGGGGTTAATACCGGGAGACGGTAAAGGAGCAGGAGGTCTGGACTCTGAGTTCTTCGCTCATCTTAAACGCAACTGGTTGTGGACCAATCACCTACTCTCTGTCAAAACAGTAAGTGTACAGTGTGTATGTGCATGTAGTGCATAGACAGTTTGAAATGTGGCTTTTATTTTGTGGACGTGTCTCTTGTTTTTGTTTTTAGACCCCAAGTGGTTTAGAGGCGAAGGAGAACAAAATCAGACTCAAGAGCCTGCTGAGTAAAAATGCTCTCAGGATTGCACTTAAAGCTGGTGAGTTGCTGCTTGCAACATAATGAATGTTTCCTCTTAAACACTTTCCAATCATGACAAAGCTTTTAGTTGATTTAGTTCAGCGTTAACAATCTCTATAACAGCTGAAAAGATATGTGTATAATATGTGAGTGATGTTGACATTGTGCAGCACCGTTTTGAGGTTTATCTATCTGATATGTTGATGTCCTTCAAAATTAACCTACAAACTTGTCTTTGATGTTAACTGGCAAACCATGACGGTGTTCCTGCTCTTCAATAAAATACTTTTTATATGTACGTAGGAGGATCTACTAAACCTCGTTATGTGACTGCGAAGCGACCACTGATCGCAGAAAATGTCGAGGTATGAGTTCTGTCTGTTTCATTGTGTTATTGTTTCACTATCTTTGCATACTCTTGGTTGTCAGTTTATTAGGTTTACCTTGCTAAAACCAATTTAGTCTAATACTACAGTCCTGCAATAAATCAGATTTTAGTGAAACTATTTTAGAGATGTGTTGATTGAACCATGTATTCATTGTGGAAGATGTAGTTTAAGTGTAACTATCGTTGGTGCCTAATAAACTAGCACTGAGTGTGTGCTTTTAAAGGCACAAATGGAATATAATAACAGGTTTTCATCAATATATAATCACCTGAAAATAAGAACTGTTGTGTTGAGGCCACTATGTTGTACCGTTATGTTTCTACAAACCTGTTCTTTTGTGTTTGTATCCAGGTGAATATAGAGCCTGCGTCCAGAAACCAGCTGGTGGTCGGAGGAAAGAGACAAAAGAGGAAGAGAACCAAAAAGGAAGTTGTGAAGGCGCCACGAAAGAAGAAGAAAGGTATAGTGTGAGCATAAAAATGAATACATGTCAATGATGGACTAAAGTCAGACAGCTGGACTGGTTGTGTGTTTTTTTATTTGCCTTAAAGAGCCCAAGAAACGGACACCTGCACATGACGAGGCGGACCACCAGGCTTTGAAGATGATGACCAGGCAGAGGGTCTACTGGTCTGTACAGGAGGACTCACTGATGATGCTCTGCAGTGTGGCATTACACCTGCTCAACAGCAAGGTACACACACACACACACACACACACACACACACACACACACACACACACACACACACACAATATACATGCACTATTGTTGTATAAAACTGTGGTTCCCAGCTGTGGTTTTCAGCTTGTGACCCTTTAAAAACAAAGCAATTCCTTCTTGCAACTTGGACATGGACAATTAAACCCCAATTTTTTTTCTTTGCTTTTTTTTCTCTTTCTTTTGAATCATTTTAAATTAAATTTTAAATTATTCAGTAATTATCATTTTAACCGTCTAATGCAGTGGTTTCCTGCTACTCAATATTATGTTGATTTTCTGGCCGTTTTTCAGATCTTTTTCAGGTTTTATTGTGAAATACTGGACGTTCAGAAACCTGTTGGGGTTTAAGATACTGCTGGCCTTGTAATCACATCCTTGGTCTTTGGTTGCTGTCGAGACAGGAACCCTTTGTTGCATGTCAACCACTTTCTTCCTATCCCTCCTTTCCTGTCTACTCATATTCTGCATACTATGTAATAAAGACTAAATTGTGACATAAACAGTTATATTATTATATATGTTTTGACACAGAACACTTTATAAAATGTTTACATAAAACAAAACCTGTCTTTCATAATGATTCTGATGATAATAATATTTTTGTCTCAAGTCAAGTTTGTTCTCACTTGTTTTTACTTGTTTTGGTTTAAAGCATAAAGCGTATTGTTAATGTGTTGCAGTTAAAAAGGCCATTCATACCTCACTGTGTGGTAAGAGACCTGCTCCACGCAGAGTTTGAGATATCGGTGGATAAAACATCTGTTGCTGTCGGGCGTCGCACAAAATACATCCTCAAAAATCCTCAGACGCTTCTGAACTACAGGTTGGTAATAATAATATAAACATTTATAATCAAAAACCTTCAGTTTTATTTATCAGCAATGTGTCGCAGGATCTGTCTGGCTGAGGTGTACCAGGATAAAACTCTGATGAGATTGTTAGAGGAGAAAAAACCTGCTGACCCAAACAATCCAGAGGTGTGTTTTTTTTTTATTTGTTGATGTTATTGTTCCCCGTTTTTTGTTCTTGAAAGTTTGAAGTTATATTTATGCCTGTGTTGTTTTAGGATTGTGGTAAAGTGTTCTCGGAGTATGTGAGGCTGCTCAGACAGAAGTTCAGCACCGCTCTGAGCCCGTGTGATACGAACGTGCCTGACACAAAACATGAGCTCTTCTCACGGTAAGAAGAGGAAGAAGTTTAGGACTTTAGACAAGCAGTGACGGCTGGGACAAGAAGTTGAGTGTAGTTTGTAATGTAATGCTTTATGTGTGTTACAGGTTTAGGGTTTCAGCAATAGCCTGTGGAAAACATATGCCATGCAAAGATGTTCTCACCTGGTAAGGATTCATTTTTAGAATTTCCTCAACTGATTCAATTAGGGGTTTTATGGTATCAGTTAATTGTAATTTGTGTGTGTGTCCATTGTAGCACAGATGACATTCATGCCATAGTGTTACATAACCTGATCCAGAGCACTCTGGCCATGAACAACAGCCAGATGAAGTCCTCCAGATCCTTTCAGGTGTGGCCATCTTTAATTTTCGTCCTCTGTTCACATTTTCTATGTCACCTTTCATGCGCAGAACATCACAAAGTACTTCACAATAAAAAAGAATAAGGCACCAGACACAAAAATATGCTCCTAAGAAAAGTGAAAACACCATAAAATAGAAATAAATAAAAGTGGAACAAAGGCAAATTGGTCTATCCTGGTTTTTACCCAAAAACATCTGCGTATCCATCCGTCTTCTCTCTCAGGCCTTCCACATGTACAGTAAGTATGACCAGGAGCTGCTGTGTCGAGCGTTCATACGATGCAGGAAGAGTGGTCTGGTCAACCGCCGCCGTGTCAATCAGCCATTTGGGCCAAAGAAGAACCGAGCGCTGCCCATCCTGCCCATGTCCTACCAGCTGTCCCAGTCCTACTACAGGTACACAGCCACCCGAGGGGAAAATACTGTGAATTTTCAGATAATTCAGATTACTTTCATTTATCACGCCTCTCCCTCTTCCACCTCCCCTGACAGGTGTTTTTCGTGGCGCTTTCCTCACTCGCTGTGCACCGATTCCTTCCGGTTCATGAGGAGTCTAATTAATAACGGGATGGGAGACGACAGACCTGTCACTCTATTCTACCATGAAACCAAGAACAGGTCAGAGAACGAGGAGGAGGGGTCGGAGAGAAGAGCAGCATCAGAAATAAAAAGAAAACAAAGTGAACGGAAGGCAGACGGCAAACCAGTGTGTGAACCGGAGGTACAACCAGAGAATGCAAATGATGACTCAGCAAATAAAGGAGAGAACAACCAAAAGAAAGTGGAGGAAGAACAAAGAACAGAAAGTGAAGAGAAAAACACAGAAGATTCCTTCACAGCTGGTTCTGGTGAAGATCCATCTGGCAGAGAGCAGACGGACGATCGTCTGCCCAAAGCTGCACCTCGAGCTTCAGAAGAGCCTCCGGATGTGTCGGACATGATGCGGTTTTCTATGGACTCTCCAGGTGGAGCCTGTGTGGTCTCTCTCAGCCTGATGACTCTGGGACTGCTGAATGTGTACATTTCCATACCTAAACCGATCGTGGTGGTAGACAGCAACCTGGTGGACAATGATGTAGTCAAGAGGTAAGTTATAACCCCTGTACAAGCATCACTGCATGTTATTGTATTCAAAGTCTAAGGCAGGGGTTCTCAACCTTGATGTTGACCCCCCCGGATTGATACACACCAGGCCGATAAGATGTAGTCTCAGGGATCTTCGTCTGATAAGATTTAGTTATTCTACAACTGTCCATACTGTAGATTAACAGTAAATCTTGTGAAACCAATGAACAGAAGAGTCATTCTTATACATTACTCTATAACTTGTAGTCAGTGACATAATGGTGAAAAAAAATATTTGCCATTTTTCTGTGGACCCCTGGAAACCCTCCTTGGTGGTACCCACACACCAGTTTGAGAACCACTGGTCTAGATGAGAATATCCAGAGTAATGAGCACAGATGATTTCCTTTTTAAGATTTCATAACTACTTCCTTGTAATTTGAGTGAACTGACCTCACCCATTTGTGTGACCAATTTACTGCTGTTATTATCATACATTGTTTACCTAAAAGCCTTATGAAGTATAAATAGAATATCGCAATTAAACAGGGTTTGAGTCAACAGCATTTTTGATTGAGGGCCAATTTCCTGAGGGAAACTTCAAATGGCTGTCAGGGAATTTGCAGCACAGTCGTGGATGAACAACATAACGAGAACACTGCTGTTAGAATTCTTAACTCAGCCAAATTAAGTAACGGTAAAGCATAGATTTTAGGATTTGCAGCCCCTTTTTGGGCACTTCACTTTGAACTGAGGTTTTGTGCAAGAAAATAACATAAAAGCGTAGCTTCGAAATACAAATAGCTGCTGCATTTCTTTACATGTTTTGAGTCTTATCCTGGTGTTTGTGTAAATGCATCCCATAAATAATAAGAGCATGAAAAACCTTGTTATTCACATCCATGCATTATGGATGTAAAGATATAAAGCAAGACAGTTAAAAGCTATGTGAAGATTCAATATGGTGAGATGAAAAACACATCATATTGTGAACCCAGTATGTTGACTTGTATCAAACTGTGAGTTGAGTGTGTCGTTACATCCCTACCATACATACATGATCATAACAGTATCCAGGTTTATAATCACCTGCCTGCAGGTGTGTCTCCATTTCTCTCCATCTCAGTCTCGATGTTCTGTACCAACAAAAAATGTTCAGAAACCTGAATAAGTGGTTTACACGCAACAAAATCCTGGTTTAGAGCACTTCAATAGCATAGTGGGTATTTGACCCAGAACAGCTTTTTTTATTTTATTCCATGTTCCAGATTTGAAGAGGTTCCAGGTTTTAAGTCCAGAAGTCAGGCTCACTCAGTTAGTCAGCTTTTTAAAATACTCATAATACTACTAATAATAGTTTCTGAAACCAGGTTTTGATGTTTACATACAATACAAAATTGTGGTGAGGCCAAACTTCTCTTAAAGTGTTCACTGCTGATTTATTCACTATCTGAACTGTGGCTTTTCAGTATGGCAGCACTGGAAGAGGAGGAGGATGATGATGAAGACGGTGATGAGTGTGAGGGGAAAAAAAGACTGGAAGTGAAAGCACATCAAGCGTCGCACACCAACTACCTGATGATGCGGGGATACTGCTCTCCGGGCATAGGTAGAGTTAGATTTTTTTTTTTTTTAACTTACTTTCGATACATTAATGTTGTGTCAGGTTGCCTCTCTTGTGTCTGGTGGATGACAGAAAGGAAAGTTTGGTTTTCAGCAACATAATTTGAATCACCTTGCACTGGAAAGAGTAAAAAATAATAATTAAACAAGGGAAACTTTATTTCTTTGTTAGTCAGTTAACTTTAAGTGTCTTACTTAAACACTTTACATTCATATCAAAATACGATAGATAATGTAAAACGTTTGTTACGTATGTCCTGTAAACCCATGAAGATTGGGCACTAAAAATCATTTTCAACCCCAGAATAACTTAAATACAAACAAAAGCAGAAAAGTTATAAACAAGTGTGCTCTTTTCGCAGAGAGTCATTTATCAACAGATAGTTTAGCTGTGAGATGTGAGAATTGATGTGAATGATTATTTTATTGTTTAAATACATTAAAAGATAGATGAATCTGTAATGAAAATAATTGTTAAGAATAATAATTGTTGCTGCAGCTCTAATAAGATTTGTGAAATTGTTGTTTTGTTTTTTGTTTCTAGTCAAACTACGTAACCTCAACACCGGTGATAACATTGTGTTGGAGTCGTGTATTATGAAGTTGCAACTGCGCAACACTCCTGCTCACCATGCGTTCACTATGGAGAGTAAGTATCAGCGCATGTAAGAAATATACACACACAGCGTATATAGAAATATACACACACAACGTATATAAGAAATATACACACACACAGCTTCACCTGCAAGTAATATTACATTCTCTCTTCATTTTTAGCCTCTCCACCATTGGACTTGATTAAATGTGGTCCGTCCCTGCTGCCCGCCAGCCTCACCTACTCCATCCGTTCCTTCGGCTCTTCTCCATCCAATGTGAATGAGTGTGACAGTCGTTTGATTCAGCACAGAGGATACACGCCTCAGGACATAGAAGCATGTGTTCAACTCAGGAGGAGCTTAGATGCAGCGGGTGAGAATGGCGTGGATATACACGACCTCTTCGAGACTCATACCCACCTGGAGGAGCCACAGTCTGGACGCACCAGGACCCTGCAGCAGTATATGACGGTATTGTGTTATTATGCAACAGATATATATAACTTAAACATAAACAGCATGTAAAATGTACAGTAAATACAAAATAAAGCCGCAGACAAACTTTTGCTTGACAAGGATCCCACAACTGATGCACATTAGACAACGGACCCCCAATTTTAGAGGGTTTTGTCTTAAGGAATCCTCTCTTGAGTTTTTCTTTTCTTTTCTTTTGAAGATAATAAAATCTTCATCGTTGATTAATAACAAAACTAGGATCATTATAAATTACAATCAGTGGAAAAATCTAAAGCGCATAAGACCTGACCTGCGTAGTTACAGTCACCAATCTATCATTGTAACATCGCTGTTTGGGGAGGTTTAGCAAATGATCAGTTTCCAGGTTTCCTCTTCCTGTGTGTTTCTGATTGGATGTTCTCCCTTTTGGATGCAGGACTTACAAGCAGAAGGCCAGGTGTTACAAGTTGGGAGTTTAAGCGCCCGTTGGGTTCTTGTACAGCACGCCGAACCGTGGCTGCTGACTGTAAAGTCCAAGTCACGATCCCAGTCACATTTCACACCTGACAAACCCCCCTGGTTGGAAAATCGGCACAACATCCCTGTCATGCGCAAGAGAGCCAGGCGAGGAGTCCCCCAGGAGACAGAGGAACCACCGGTTAAAAAATCAGCTGTAGACAAACAAGAGACCGTAGAGAAGTTGTCAGGAGAGAAAGTGAATGAGGAAGAACTGCTGAACAAACAGAAAGAGGGAACAGATGAGGGAAGCGAACACAAATTGTTGAACTTGGACGAGGAGGGAGGAAAGCAGATGCAGCCTGAAGAGGAAGGAGAAGGGCAGCCAGGGCAGGAGAAGGTGGAAACTGAGAAAAAACAGGAAAAAAAGAAGGAACTTGGAGCCAGAGAGAACAGTATAGATGATGAAAGAGATGAAGAAGCCTGCTCCCCTCCAACAGAACCAGCTGGTGTTGATGATGGGTAAGTACAGACTGTGAGAGACTGAGTTGAGAACATTTTACCTTTTACTGTTTGTCATCTCCTTATTCTTTCTCTTTCCATCACCAACCTCGAATCCCACACAGTGGAAATGTGAGTTTCATCAGCCGTCCGTGGCGCATGGTTGACAGCAGTCTGAACCGGCAGGTGTGTAAGGGCATGCTGGAGGCCATTCTTTACCACATCATGTACCGACCCGGACTCACACAGCAGGCACTCGTGGAACATTACAAAGATGTGTTGCACGCAATGGCCGTGCTGGACCTGGTGGAGGTAAACGGAAAATACACTCTTCTTCAAATACTCACATGATTACTCTTCTTCTGATTCAGGAAAAGGGCCTGCAGGGAGCTGGTACGTTAGGTCGTCTCAGATCAGCCAATAAACTTGTCTCCAGTAACAGTAGGATTAAGTGTATACACCTCAGTCTTCCATGCATGTAGGAGAAACATCTAGAGCCAGAGTGTTTGGTTTGTCCATTCTGGGTTACTGTACAAACATGGCACTTCAACATGGAACTCGCTCTCTCTGTAGATAAAAACAACCGCAAACACAACAATTCTTTCATTTACAGGTGATTATACACTAATGAAAACAAACCTATGAATATTATATTCTATTTCTACCAATAGATCCTCCTAAATGTTACACACTGGACCTTTTTAAGTGATTTACATCTTCTTTAACAATGCACAATACACTGAAAACACTAAAAGTAAGCTTTTAAAACGTTATCTCTGGATATTTTACCCTCCTTGTCTCTTCCACAGGCGCTCATAGAAATGGGCTGCGTAACAAAGAGAACTCTGGTTAAAGCACCTAAGAGCTCGCTGTTCTCCCGCCCCGTGAATCAGACAAGAAGTGAGACAACAATCAAGATTGAGGAGCCAGACAAAGTGTTTTACGAGCCCACCATCAGCTGCTGCCTGCGGCTCAGTCAGGTGTTACCCAACGAGCGCCACTGGA
This sequence comes from Dicentrarchus labrax, assembly GCF_905237075.1. Lineage (NCBI taxonomy): Eukaryota > Metazoa > Chordata > Actinopteri > Moronidae > Dicentrarchus > Dicentrarchus labrax. The sequence goes on from NW_026136721.1 coordinate 31,586,290, forward strand.
ACTATTGTCTACCATAGGAGTGATCATGGCCTTACCTGCCTAGACCTGGTATTTCATTCGGTACATTATAAGGCTTTTGAAGTTCAGGCCCTTAAGTTGAGCACCCATCAGACTGCTGTGATAAAATTTTAAAAAGTTTCATGTCAGGTTCTTTGACAGACTTTACTTCTGGTTTTACAGAACAAGATTTCTTTGTACATTTCTTTCTTTGTGGATTTTTTTTTTTTTGTCTTAAAATTAAATGTAGTTTTGTGTTGTTGTATTTGTAAAATTATTAATAAAAATGCATTACATTACATTCTTGACTTATCTTTGTCTCACAGATAAATGAGTATGTTGAGTAGTAATATTTTGTTACAAACTACAGTAACAAGAACAAACTTTTCTCCACTTTACACTGTATCACACTGCTCCGCTTTCCTGAGAAATCGAATGCCGGAAAGCCGTCTCTGGTCGATTGTTGAACTTTAAGATTTAGGAGGTGATATGAATTTCCTCGTGCTGGGTTTCTTTCAAATTTCTCACCTGTTTATATTTGCTCTTTTTAAATTTATCTTCATACAACACTGGGGCAAATGGGTACAATGTGTTAAAGCTCTGCCACCCTATTTGGTTAAGAATTAAAGGAACAATAATTATTTATTTATGTTTCCTTATTGTATTTTCTCAAGGAGCCAAATATCTTACTGTAACATGAATGCAACAGGGTGAAGCCAAACTGCTTCAAGCATTTTTGTTTTTATATTTCTCCCTTTACTGTTCCCTCTCTGGTTGTGTGTAGCTGCGTCACTTTCTCGTAGATACTCCTTGAAAATGGAAATAAAGATAGATAGATATTCCTTTATTTGTCCCACAATGGGGAAATTCCAATATTACAGCCGCAAAGTGGATAGAGAAAAAAAAACAAAAAACAGTAAGAGTGGGGAAATAATCAATAAAAACACTATGCAGTAAGAATGCACAACAGATAACACAAATATTAGCAGCAGCAGCAGTTGCACATGAGGGGTATTGCACAAAAGTAGAATAAAGAAATCCAGGATAATTGTGCAGCGCGGCTTGACCTAGTCTGCTCGGCGCATCTTGCCGTAATTGGTTGCACGTTTGCCGAGCCAGGATTAAAAGGTGCGGCTATGTTAAGCCGAGTGTAGATAGTCGGGATAAGTGCGTGTTCACGGCATACTGAAATAGACCTCGCGATCGCTCACAGAATCACCGACGGGAACATGGATAAGAGTCGCACTTCATATTTCACGGCCGCTGAACAACAGCTCCTGAAGGAGTTCTATGAAGAGGTGAAAGATATATAAAAGGAAAAAGGCAATACCAATGCCATAATTAAAGAAAGAGAGAAAGCCTGGCAGACAATAGCGGACTGGCTTAATGCTTAAGTAGTCCAAAACTACAATGAATAAACAGTGCTCCACTGGAACTGTCATAATTAGGCCACAATTAAAGGACTAAAGGAGTTACTTTAAGTCCACTAATCAACTGTTGTACACTTTGCTTTAAATGTGGCAAGTAGAGGTGCATGTTACTCAGGAAATGTAAAGTATGATTAAGTGCAAACAATTGATAAAGAACAAACTTGTCTGTCCATAAAAAGACCTTGCGGCAAGTTACATTAAAAATGTTAAAAAAGTTAAATACAAGAACATTTTGCAGGCTGGAAAGTGACTCTAAAGTAGATAATGGTGAATAAATGAGGTGAATAGATTAGGTGTCTGCTGACATGTTGAATGTCTGTATGATTGTAGCAGTTAAAAAAAAAGCCCATAGAACTGGCACAGGGGGCGGCCCACCAAGCCAGGATATGTGCTGTAAATGGTTCCTTTATTGAGGTTCTCTGCATCCCCAACAGAATAAAGGAAGCTCCTACTTGCAAACCATCTCAATGTAACACAGACCATCTGTGGTACAGTGAGAGCATGGCTTCCTGCCATCTGGTGCTGTATTTTTGGACCCAGCAGCCTACATAAATATCTTAGTCCATCACCTGAGAATCTGTATCTCTCAATGAGATAGTCATCTCCAACGGCCAATGGGTCTGACCTGTCCCAGAAGACTCTTTCATGACTAAATGCTCGTCTGAGGATTAGGGCTTCCTCATCCAGTACATCCTCCAAGAAAGGGCAAGCCATTATGAAGAGGGAACAGGTGAATGGGAGATAGATAGATAGATAGATAGATAGATAGATAGATAGATAGATAGATAGATAGATAGATAGATAGATAGATAGATAGATGGATAGATATTCCTTTATTTGTCCCACAATGGGGAAATTCCAATGTAACAGCAACAAAGTGGATAGAGAGAAAACAGTATAAATGAACGAGTAGCAATAAAAAAAAGAGTAGGGAAATAATAATAAACACTGTGTACTAGATGTATATGTATACTATATTGCCCTTGTCATAGATTTCATTGAAAACACCTTTGCAACTTCATCAGCTGTGTTTTGTAATCTCAATTACTGCAATAAAACACATATTTATGCAGTTTGACAAGCAGTCTTCATTAGCATAGCAATATAACACTTGGCCTGAGTAATAAAACTACCACTTGAATCAATATAAAAAGACTGTTGCAATTACAAACAGCCAACAGATTTAAATGAAATGAGAAATGACAATATATATGTAATATTTTAATGCAGGATAATTAAAATGATGCAATATATATTAAATATACTATATTTCTGGTACAAAATACTGAATTACCCCTGTTTGTTTTTTAATTCAACCTTTTTTCTCTCTCATTGCATTGTACATCCATTTGTACTGCCTAATGATGCTTTTTGAAAGGAAAAAGGAAGTAGGAGTCAAAGGAGTAGGACCAGCTCGGCCAAAGAAAGAGTTTACATTGTGTGGCTTGAGTCCGCTTTTAAAGGGTCATTTCCCTAATGTGCAACTCAGGATGTTGTGTTGCTGGTAGCCTGATGTATTAGTTCAGATGGTTTTGTAATCACTGACATACACAATCCTACAATTCTCTAAACACTTTTAAAATCAGTTGAAGTCAGACTCTGTATGACATCTCTGACATTTCTGATTGTGTTGCTGCTCTTTCAGCGTCATTAAAATATCTCAGAGATTGCTCCTGTGATATGGCGTTCTGCCTGCCTTTGCTTATAAACTTGAGAGAGAGAGAGAGAGAGAGAGAGACGGAATGTAATATGGTTAGAGAAAATAAGGTAAATGACAGACTTGTATGTGGTATTCGAATGCGTCCAATCATGGGAGGGATCTCAGGAAAGATAAAAATCCCCGGGAAGTTGAGGAACAATTGCCTACAGCTCTGCAGTGAGATCCGTTTCCAACACTTCCCCGACAAAATGTTCAGTTTTGTTTCTCGTATGTGGACCACCTAGACCAACAAATATTATGACTGCAGATTGTTGAGTCTGAATATGTGTGTGGTGAGGTTATTAAAAGTTAACTTAAACTAAATTAAAAGTGAAAGAAATATTCTTTGTTTATTGAAATAAAAACTACACTGAATTGAAAGATGAATAGAAATGATATTGTGTACTTACAAAACTAAAATAAAAAACAAATATACAGGAAATGTCTTGTGGAAACACAACAAGCATGAAGAGGCATTGTTGCATAGAGACTGTGGTTCAATGTGTTTGTACCTATTCTGAACTTAATCTTGCCCCTGACAAATAACCCCCATATAATAATAAGAAGAGTAAAAACTAATCCTGAAACTAATAAAAACTCAACTATAAAAGCTAAAATTATAATAAAAACAGCAGCAGAAATAAAAAACAAATGATAAAACCATAATAATTCTGGTGTGTGGTAACAGTGTGTCAGTGTCAGTGGTGGTCTGAAGCTTGGCAAAAGCTGGAGGGTGGGGCAAATTCCTTCTGTGCTATCTCCAAGCCTGTCATCTGTGGGCATGCATCCGTGCATTTCCTTAGATCAATGGCACGGGGGTTTACCCAAGTACAGATACACCATCGTATGATAGTAATGCATAGTTTACATTTTGTTTTGCAATCAGGAAAAAACCTAAACCCAAATTCACCACCCCGATAGGCTGTAATGGAGGTGAGTGGAGTTTTTGGAGTGTGCTCTCTTTATTTTACTTTAAATACTGAATTGAAGCACTAGAATATAGATTTCTTTCATTTGAGTTTTGTCTTGTATTCCTCGTGCTTGTGCTTGTGGATTTTGTGTGTGTCAAGTTGTTCTCCCTGATTTGTAACATCTAGTTTGTATAAAGGGCCGTGGTAGCAGTTGGAAAACAACAACCCACTTTTTAACGACTGTAATTACAGTGTGTAGAATTTAGTGGCATCTTGCAGTCACTTCCCCCAACCCAGAAAAACAGGCAAAAAAAAAAACTATCTATCTAGTGCCAGTGTTTGCTTTGAATCAAATCCAAAAGCTACAATTTAGATGTATTTATATTAAATAAAAACTGATCTATTTTAGAGTTATATTTCTTTCCCTATTAGGCTTCAATAAGACAAGAGTCAGAGCAGTCAGTACAGTGAGTGAAGTCATTTTGAAATGAATGGGGGCCGGTGTGGGTAGGGGGGTGTATAAAGTGGGACCCCCTCTGGAGACAATGCCTCACTTTCACTTTCATCGAGCTTTGAAAACATGACTGCGAACAAACGCAGAGAGGATGTGTGGTTCGAAAACAGGCAGCACTGCCAACATTGTTGGACTACAATAGAAAATCAAGGAAAGGAGTGGACTCATTCCCTTTCTGACCACCTTTGGGTTTTGCGTTCAACGATTCTTTTTATTTCTCTCACCAAAGAATAACTGGGAATAATGTTTTTCCATTTCATTCTTCTGGTTGTTTCTTTGATGGGTTTTCTGCGTGGCGTATTCGATTGTGGTACGTGAAGAGTTTTCTATCTGTACTTTATTATGATTTATTATGATTTTCCATTTTCCAAATGTGCCTTTTTGAACAAAATTTTACTGTTTTAACTTTTTGTGATTCATTTTGGGCATATATCCTTCTATGTATAGTATCTGTGTCCTTGTAATGTAGACAAATACAGTTATATCTTAGTTATTATAATTAGTGTTATTGTTCAATTGATCAGAAACTAGCAAATATCTTGAATAAATAAAAACATGCAACATTAATGCATTGTGTAAAAGTAGAATCTATTAATATTATTTTTGTATGGGTGTTGTTTAGTTACAGTGATCCACAGTTGTGTATGTACTACAAAATGATTATTACTCTTAATCACTTATTTTAGTCAGTGTGTTCATTTGTGCTCATACGCCCCAGTGTCTGCAAGAAAATATGTACATGAGAACAAACAAAAGCAAAGTTTAATGCAACAATAGCTCTGATTGTGCCGAATGACAGCTTGTGTTTGATTTCTTATTCTACACAATGCTGTTTTAAATCAATATTAATGATTGTGTTACAGATGAAAACTGTGCAGAAAAACCCGTTTTCAGTCCATCCAGACTGGTGCTGATGTTTGGTGACCCATCCTCTACCACGTGCACCGTCTGTGAGAAATGCACGAATGAATTTGGTTTTGAAAATTCTGTGGGAAATAATACAGTAAATGGAACCACAATTACATGGCAGGCTGGCAGTGTGACTGAATGGGACTTACCTCTCATGTGCTATTATGAGGATGTGCAGCAGAATGATACCCAGTGTTGTACCAGGCTGCTTGTAACTGTGTACAGTAAGTAAACTTTGTGTTGAGCAAAATACTGTTGCTATGATGGTTTAATAATTTCTAATCTAAAGCTAAGTTGTTGTTTATCTTACTAGAAGAAAAATGTCTGTATAAAGAGGTTCAGAAAAACACTTAAATGCTTAATTTCAAATGTTTTGAATGCATCACTAAATCACTGCAAGCCAATTTCATCATGTAATGACACTAAGACAGCATTGAAGTTGCACTGAACTGCGTCTCTTTGATGAGTTTGTGCTTTACTGATGATGTTTGTCAGGTTTGTCTGTGGCAGGTAGGCAACTGCAGTGATCAAACTCTTCTGACAGTTTATGGCAGTTGAATCACATTTACATTTTTATTGAACTTATAGTATAATTTTTTTGGGAATTATACATGACTGATCTTTTTTAACTACAGTTAAAAACAGTAAAAAGGTTGAGTACCCCCTGCACTACTGCAAATTACTAGGAGTATCCTTAATTTAAGGAGCACTGCTCTACATGTCTCTCTGTTTGTCTCCACAGAGCCTCCAGAAAATGTGTCCATCCGCTTTGTTGATCACACTGGGCCAATGTATGAGGGCCGTCAGTACACTCTGCAGTGTACGGTACAGGACGTTGCTCCTGTTGAAAACCTCACTGTGACCTTCTACAGAGAACACACAATACTGGGTCAACTACAATCCAACAAGACAACAAGGAAACCAGTGGCTGAGATCTTCCCTTTAAACATCACCCTCAGTAAAGAAGATGATGGACTCCAGTACTGGTGTGAAGCCAAGCTAGAACTGGGACCAGGAGGACCACAGTCCCCTCCAGTGGTGAAGTCACAGAACATCACTGCCACTGTGTACTGTGAGTCTGGCAACATAAAAATCAACACACCTCAATGTTGCATAAAGCCAAAATCTTAAATAGATTAACAACTGTAGCTTTTCATCAACATCTTGTCGTTTCTTTTGTTTTAAATTAATAGTTCTGGTTCTGTCTTCCTGCCAGCACCTCCAATATGTACATAAAATAGATATTATAACAAATACAGAAGGCGACCCACAGTAAGAAAACACAACAATTTCTATATTCAGGTGATTAAACATTAATGAAAACAGACCTATACATATTATTTTCCCTTTCTGCCACTAGATCCTCCTAAATGTTACACACTGGCCCTTTAAAGAGACGACTGTGACAAAGGTAGACATTTTATGTGAGATATTACAACAAACAGACATAAAAAAAAACAAAAAACAACAGATACACAAACAAAACTAATAAGATAAGATATTTTACACTTTAAAAGCACAGCCTTGTTAATCACAGCAACAGCAATGCCCGTATATCATGTTAATCACAGCTATAATAATAACCCACAGCTCTAGCAGCAGACAGTCATATTAATAAGTTTTCACCTTTTATCTCTGTGGAATAACCACGGCCACCTTATTTTCATACCCTGGAAATAAAATAGACATTAGGAAATAAAGGTATTTTTAAAGAGTATTTTGAAGAGGTCCTTTTTTAAATGAAAACCTATTTATTTATTAAATTATTGAGCTATATTGACATTATATATATTTATATTGACATTTATTTATATTTATATTGACATTTATTTATATAAATATTGCCATATTTGTTTATTTCAGGATTTATTTGATAGACCTATTTATGAATGATGTATTTAATATTGACTAAAACGGCCTTCCATGCAGTTTGAGCTCGGACCCCCCCTTCAATAAAACCGAACGCACTAGACCTAGAATAAGTTTATTTCCTCAAATGTGAGACTATTTCTTTGATGACCATCTGTTCTACAGTGCTTGCTTTTTGCATTAATGATTATGATGATGAGGTTCTGTGTTTCTCTCTCTCTCTTCTCTTTCCTTCAGATAAGCCTCGCCTAGTTCGGCCACCACCTCCTTATCAAATCACCATCACAGAGGGAGAGTCTTTACTTCTGGACTGCTCATCTGTAGGAAACCCAAGTCCCTCATACACCTGGACGGGCCCGTCAGATACCCCTTCCCCCTCCGGCAACAACAGCATGCTCTTTTTCAAATCTGCAACTCCTGCAGATGGAGGGAACTACACCTGTTCTGTCAGCAACCATTTGGCTACTCTCACTATGACGTCCACGGTGGTTGTCAAAGGTGAGTTCAAACTGTTCTATTTTTCCTTTTACCTAAACCTTTGAGTCCACCAAGTGTAACTAAACCTCTGTTTTCTGCTACCTCCCTCCCTCCCTGCAAATTAAATTAAAAATGCAGTACAGAGGATCATGTAGGGGGCGTGGCCATGTGGCTACAGGAGGTAACACCAACCAGCAGTTTTAAATTTTTATAACAAAATATGTAGAATTCAAATACTTTCCACTAAAATGTCCAGATTTGAACCTGAATCAATCAACAACACTAGTAAATATCAATAGTTCAAATTGCTAAATGCTGATTTCATTATAGTAGTTATAGTATGTGCTTAATGTTTTTTTTAAAAGTTATTATTTTGGCCTTTTCATGCCTTTATTGGATAGAGACAGCTGAAGATCAACAGGAAAGATGGGTAGAGAGCGAGGGGATGACACGCAGCAAAGGGCCGCAGGTCAGAATCGAACCTGAGCCACTGCAGCAACTCCGTATATGAGTTAAACAAAAGCATATTACGATTATCTTGACAGATATTGTGATATGATTCAGGATTAGTGTGGGAATTATTACAGTTTTCATTAGATTTTTGATGATGTGACATTTTCTGGGGTCTGTACCAAACAAACATGTTTTCTTCAATCAGGAGAACAAGAGTTGTAAGCCAGGGCATCTCTGCTGTTCTTCTGTACTTCATTATAATGCTGTTTGTCACATTTTACCTTTATCAAAAAATTGCAGCTTCTTGTGATTTGGAAATTGCCATATTGTGATTTAAATAATCATCTAGAGAGCCCAAAGCTGACAAAAGTCAAAATATATATACACCAATAAATGATACTGTTACATAATTTAGTGGCGTGTAAAAAGATTTACAAAGCTTAATACCTTCACCTTTAACCTCCAATGATGTGATAAAATAAATAAAAATAAAATAAAACTTATTTTACTGTTTGTATTTCACTCTCATTTGATTTTTCAATGACTATGTTCAGAGCAAGATGAGGAAAATTGAACATGTGGGTATATACCAAGTGTTGGATGGAAAATTAGTGCGCAAAGACAAAAGAAAAAGACATTAAAGAATTCAAACACAAGATGAGCTAGTAGGTGATAAAATAAAGAGTAAAATGAATCGGAGTAAGAGTTCATAAAGTTTGGGGTGCTTGGATAGCTCACCTGGTACAGCTGGCACCCCGTGTAGAAAGACTGAGTCCTTGCTGCAGCGGACATGGGTTCAAATCCCTCAGTTCTCCAACAAATGGGCTAGTAGTATTTGCACATTGTCACTGAACTTCTGCAGCTTTACTTCAGGCAGTAATGATCACCACGATATTAACATTAGACACAGAAGAAGTGCATGAGTGTCCCACAGACAATAGAGTGAGACAGCTACACAAAATTATGCATTTTGAGTGAACTACTCATTCCTTCTCTCCGCCTACTATCAGCTACTGTATATCATGTCTTCGCCATCCTAGGAAAAGAAATCTCAGAATACTACTGAATTATATGCATCACATTATTGTGTGTTTGTCTCTTTTTTTTTGTCCACAGATCGGATGTTACCCTCAACCAGACTGCCGTCAACAACCACACAGGCAACAACAACGGCATCGAGCAAGAGTACGAGCAGCATTCTGATTCACAGGTTCATAATGTGTTGTATGCTTTTATTCTCTGCTCTAGTCTGAGTTCATTCCTGGAAAATGCAAGATGAGGTTTATTTCCACAACAACAGCATGTAATATTTCTGCCACAAAAAATATATAACTGGGCAATAGAAGGTCCTCAAATCTGATGTCGATACAATCGATTTTCTAAATACAGTGTGAGAAAGCTTACTTTTTACAATGTAATACTGGCATTTAACCTCTAGAGGTCATTAACTTGTACATGCATAGTATGTACATGATTTTTGCTTTCTATTATGCATTTTCACACAACATACTGTATTTTATTGATGCTGATGTTTAGCAGGTATAATGTTTACTATGTTTTCTGATCTTAGTGTAGCGTGATGACATTTGTTAATTAGCACTAATTAGGGACAGAAAGTACAGCTGAGGCTAATGGGAATGTCATTAGTATTGCAGGTATCAGGCATTAATAGATGGTGATGCTAGATGAAAAGTTAAAGGGATCGTCACAATGAACTCTTACAGCTAATTCTGAGGCGGACATTAATGTTTGCACCAAATTTTGTGCTAACCCATCAAGCAGATGTTGAGATATTTCACCGTCACGGTGGCGTTCATTGGAAATTATGAATATCTGCACCAAATGTCATGGTAATCAATCCAGTAGTTGTTGACATATTTTTGACCTACAGACATTCCCAGAGCCACGCAGCTAAAAACACTGTTTAAAAAGTGCTAATAAATGTTGTTGCCATAATTGTGTTTTTTGGTATGTTATGTCATGTACATCAGAAATTCATTAAAATAATAAAATGAAGTTTTAATTTCTTGATTCAGAACCACACTACAGGCATACAGTATCTAATGTGCACATACATCATATTTTCACTTGAAACCCTTTAATGCAATACTAAAGTTTTATCACTGATGGGTGATATCATCCTGATAATACAATTAACTTGTTCATGTGAATCATCATGAAATATTTACAAGGAAAGAAAAGTAATTACAGTTTCCACCTAACCTGAGTGTCGTCGGACTATAGGAGGAACTTGGAGAACTCGGAGATAAACAAACAACAACTGGAAATTTGTCAGGCCATTGTTCCTCCCAGTCAAAGTTATGAAAAAAATTTAGTAAACTGAAACAAAAATAAGAATTGAACAAATACTAACTAACAGTATTGTGTATTTACAAAATGTACTGAAATAAAATAAGAATATACAGGAAATGTCTTGAGTCGGTCAGTCTGGGCAAATTTGTCAACACAAAAATCATGAGGAGGCATTAGTGCATATGTTTGTGTGTTCATATTGTAATACCTATTCTGAACTTCTTACATCTTCTTCTTACACATTATTTTGTTTCCACAAAAACCTTAAAACTAAAACTGAAACTATAAACACTAAATGGTTTACACATTTTTAAACAATACAAAAACAAACGTAAAATACAAAACTATGATTTATTCAAATACTGTTTACAAATTTGTGGTATTTAAGTATTTCTATTTAATGGTATTCTACTTCTACTCCTCTACAATTCATTTACTACTTTACAGATTAAGATTTTATACAAAATATACATGCTTAGATGCATTGTTATGGATAAAACTACTGTGTGCAATTGCTTACATGTTTAATGTTTCCATTAAATATTCATAATGTGAGAAACGAAAAATAACAAACGGTTTGTACTTTACTACACAACCTATATAACAGCATATAAACTACTTTAGCATAGGTTATAAAACTTGATGTAACAACTACATTATATTACATGATTTCAACAGTTTCATACACATTTGATGCTTTAACACAGACTTACACTACAGTGGACTCAGCAGAGCGTCCTTCCTGACAACAGAAAATATCCCTCAGGTTGTTCTGTCTCGTTTCCTTCTGTAACGGATGTATACCACTGCCCCGATGAGGACGGCCACAACAGCACATAGTATCGCTGCTATAATGTATCCGATGTAGTTGACTGCATAGGGTTGGGAGAGGGGTATGGGTAAAAGAAAAAAAGAAACATGAGACCAATATTATCAGCCACAATCTGCTTGCTTCATGATGTCAAACGTGTTCAGTGATTCACTTTCCTGCTAACTGTGTGATTGTATTTCAAAAGATAACGAAGGTTACCTCAGGACCCAACAGTTCCCACCATGAGCAAGCACTTGGCGACAGTGCAGATGGAGGTTATATTCACAAACAAAGGGACATTTACTCAGATACTGTAACAAACTGGGAGCGATGTGTTAGGAGTTACTGTTATGAGTCTTAAAGTTGTCCTCAGTGAGTCTGTATTTAATTTTACAGGTATTCCTAAAAAAAAAAAAAAAAAAAAAAAAAAAGAATTGGACTAATTTAAACATTTGACCTCATGATGGTGCTAGATGGAACTTTTTATGGATCACAAAAGTTATGAAAATTCATCCTGAGGGTAAATTTGATTGTCAGGGACGGGCCTAGGGGATGGGGTTGTTGGAGCTGGAGTGAGTGAACTGGTCAGTGCATACAGAACTGTTTTGTTTTACACTGTGTAGTGTTGGTTAAAAAAAAATCAGCAAAGCCATATCTCACTGTATATATATATATATATATATATATATATATATATATATATACTGCATATGTACTAAACTGTCAACTGTTTGAAATGTCTGAAATTTACATTAAAGCAATTTGTACATGTAATGCATCAGTAATTATAATTCAATATTAGAATAATATATTATATTATTCAATTCCATTCAATTCAATTTTATTTGTATAGCGCCAATTCATAACAGAAGTTATCTCAGGACACTTTTCAAATGGAGAAGGTCTAGACCATACTCCTTATAAAATTATTTACAGAGACCCAGCAGTTCCCCCCATGAGCAAGCAATTGGCGACAGCAGCAAGGAAAAACTTCCTTTTAAGAGGTAGAAACCTCGGACAGACCCCTGCTCTTGGTGGGTGGTTGTCTGCCTCGACCAGTTAAGGAGAGAGAGAGAGAGAGAGAGAGAGAGAGAGAGAGAGACAGACAGACAGACAGACAGAGAGAGACAAAGGTGCACAGCAGCAGTAACTTGCAGTAAGTTAACTCTGTAAAAGGAGCAGTCCTCTAAAACGTCAGCACTTGTAAAGAGTATTTTTACAGTGTAGTATGAAGTAGTATGTATTTTTACGGACAGAGCTTCAATTTGACTTAAACCTGCATTCTTTCTAATGGCCAGCAGCCAGCAGCTCCATGGGCTGCCAAAAAGAAGCTTGAAAGTATTGAGTCTTATGGCAAAATGATCCCACTTCTCACATGATTTCAATTCAATTCAATTCAATTTTATTTGTATAGCGCCAATTCATAACAGAAGTTATCTCAGGGCACTTTTCAAATAGAGCAGGTCTAGACCGAACTCCTTAACATTAATTACAGAGACCCAACAGTACCACCATGAGCAAGCACTTGGTGACAAGGGCAAGGAAAAACTGCCTGTTAAAAGGCAGAAACCTAGGACAGATCCTCCGGCTCTAGGTGGGTGGTCGTCTGTCTCGACCAGTTGGGGTGAGAGAGAGAGAGAGAGAGAGAGAGAGAGAGAGAGAGAGAGAGAGAGAGAGACACAGACAGACAGACAGGTGCACAACAACAACAGTATTGGCAATGGCAATCTAGCAGGACCATGGCAGGAGGCTCCACCAGGATCGATACGAACCTGCGAGACGAGAAAGCACAAGAACTCCAGGGAAGAAGTGGAGTTAGTAACATGCATTAATGGAACATGAATGAGTGCAGAAAGAGAGAGGAAGGGAGGAGCTCAGTGCACCATGGGAAATCCCCCAATAGTCTAGGCCTATAGCAGCATAACTAAGGGATGGTTCAGGACTCACCTGATCCAGCCCTAACTATAACCTTTATCAAAGAGGAATGTCTTAAGCCTACTCTTGAATGTGGTGAGGGTGTCTGCCTCCCGAACCACAACTGGAAGCTGGTTCCACAGGAGAGGAGCTTGGTAACTGAAGGCTCTGGCTCCTGTTCTACTTTTAGAGACTATAGGAACCACAAGTAGCCCAGCATTCAGAGAACGTAGTGTTCTAGTGGGGTAATAGGGTACTATGAGCTCTTTAAGATATGAAGGGGCCTGACCATGAAGAGCTTTATAGGTGAGGAGGAGGATTTTAAATTCTATTCTACATTTTAGAGGGAGCCAATGTAGAGAAGCTAGTACAGGAGAGATGTGATCTCTTTTTTTAGTTCCTGTCAGTACTCGTGCTGCAGCATTCTGAATTAAGTGGAGCGTTTTAATGGACTTAGTGGGGCTACCTGATAATAAAGAGTTGCAGTAATCCAGCCTTGAAGTAACAAATGCATGGATTAGTTTTTCTGCATCTGTCTGTGATAGTATGTCTCAAATTTTTGTAATATTGCGTAAATGAAAGAAGGCAATCCTAGAGGTTTGCTTTATGTGGGAGTTAAATGACAAATCCTGATCAAAGATAACTCCAAGATTCCTGACAGTGGTGCTAGAGGCCAAGTTAATGCCATCTAGAGTAACTATATCTTTAGACAGTGAGTCTCTAAGGTTTTTGGGGCCAAAAACAAGAATTTCGTTTTTTTCTGAGTTTAACATCAGAAAATTGCAGGTCATCCAGGATTTTATGTCCTTAAGACATGTTTGTAATTTAGATAATTGATTAATTTCATCGGGCTTGATTGATAGATATAACTGCGTATCATCTGCATAACAGTGAAAGTTAATGGAGTGATTCCTAATAATGTTGCCTAAAGGGAGCATATATAAAGTAAATAGTATTGGTCCAAGTACAGAACCTTGTGGAACTCCATGACTAACTGTAGTATTTATTGAAGATTCATCGTTAACATGTACAAACTGCGAGCGATCTGATTAATATGACTTAAACCAGCTTAGTGCGGTTCCTTTAATACCAATTTGATGCTCAAGTCTCTGTAAAAGAATATTATGGTCAATGGTGTCAAATGCAGCACTAAGATCTAATAATACAAGTACAGAGACAAGTCCATTGTCAGAAGCAATCAGAAGGTCATTATTAACTTTAACCAGAGCTGTCTCTGTGCTGTGATGAACTCTAAATTTCCTTACTAAATAATTTTCTAATGAGTTTATGATAATAATAAACTTTATTTATACAGTAGTTTTCAAAACAAAGTTACAAACTGCCTTGTATAGTCTATATTGTCTCAGTCGCTAGTTTATAGCCTTCTTCCATCAGAATCAGAATTGAGTTTATTGCCAAGTAAGTTTTTACACATACAAGGAATTTGCCTTGGTGCGTTGGTGCTTAAAAAAACCACAAAAGCATGATGTTAATTTAGTAATGTTTAGTACAAAGATCAATATTCACTCTCCTTTTAGGCCTGCACAAACTGCTGGGGGAAATGCTCCACTATGTTCACCAACTAATCACTAACTGTCTGTCTGCCCTTTGGTGCTGGGCAGGTACGTTTCAGTGGGTGTTTAGAGTTTTTAGAGGCAAAAATTATGAACCAAGGGTGTGAAGTTGTTGCCAGACTCACAGTACACATTGGCAGTGATGTTCTGTGACTTCACCACTGGAGGGGGCTGTGGTCCTTCTGGTCCCAGTTCTAGCTTGGATTCACACCAGTAATGGACTCCATCGTCGTATTTACTGGAGGTGATGTTTAAAGTGAAGATCTCAGTCACTGGTTTCCTCGTAGTGTTGTTGGATTTTAGTTGACCCAGTATTGTGTGTCCTTTGTGGAAGGTCACAGTGAGATTTCCTACAGGAGCAACGCCCTGTACCGTACACTGCAGACTGTACTGACGGCCCTCATACATTGGCCCAGTGTGATTAACAAAGCTGATGGACACATTATCTGGAGGCTCTGTGGAGACAAACAGAGAGACGCACAGTAAGATAAAGGTTGGAAACAACTGCTTAACTTTAGATTAGAAATGTTGAAACCATCATAGCAACAGTATTTCGCTCAACACAAAGTTTACTTACTGTAGACAGTTACAGGCAGCCTGCTACAACACTGGGTATAATTATTATCATAGTAACACATGAGAGGTAATTCCCATTCAGTCACACTGTCAGCCTTCCATGTAATTGTGGTTCCTTTTACTATGTTTTTTCCCAGAGATTTTTCCAAACCAAATACAGCCGTGCATTGCTCACAGACGGTGCACATGGTAGAGGATGGGTCACCAAACTTCACCACCAGTCTGGATGGACTGAATACAGGTTTTTCTGCACAGTTTTCATCTGTAAGACAATAAAAGGTTGTGATTTTAAACAGCTTTGTGTAAAATTATGAATCAGATAAACCATTAAAGCATCTAAAAGTCTCACACACAATGTCATACAGAAAACCAAAAGTTATATTAGTGCTATATACTGTATCTTATAACAGTGTTTGTTTATTCATTATGTTCTTATATATTTCTTAGTTAGAATATACTGTAGTGGTATGTTAACCTTAAATGGTCTGTAAACATTAATTCATGTTATTTTGTGCATAAACACTCACCAAAAAAAACTTTAATTCTACATTGTGTTTCATAATCATAATGTATAAATACAATGAGGTTATCTTATTTAAAACTACTTCTCTCCAGTGGTTTCAACAATTCAAACTTTTCAAGACACTGAATGTTAAATATTAATTGACTGTGGGCTGCTAGCATTGGGTAAGAGATTAAAAAAACTGTGACTGCTTTTAGTCCAATTTCAATTCATTGCTTTTTTGGCATGGCCAGGCATTATTAAATAGTCATATACTATGTAACAATATGTACAATATACATTAACTTATATAATGCATGTTTATACTATAGTGCATATTGAACAATAATGAAAGGAAAACTAATTTTGGCCCACAAATCATTAAAAAATGAAAGAACAAAAGAGGAGAAGTTAATTCAATCTGAAGCATGTAATCGAAAAAATATCTGGCAAATTTCAGTCTATCTGATAAAATACAAGTGCTGAGAACATTAAACATAAAAATAAAAAACAAAACATACACTGTATTTGTGTCTATATAA
The DNA here is from genome assembly GCF_905237075.1 of Dicentrarchus labrax. NCBI lineage: Eukaryota > Metazoa > Chordata > Actinopteri > Moronidae > Dicentrarchus > Dicentrarchus labrax. The sequence continues at coordinate 31,602,781 of NW_026136721.1, forward strand.
AGCACACCACCAATTATAAAAAATTATTAAAAGGACATTTCCGACCGCAGCAGGTAAGGAATACTTACCACAGTCATCTGCGTTCACATGGAAGTTGTTCAGGAAGTTCATCAAAGAAACAACCAAAAATATGTAACAGATAAACATGTTTCCAGTAGGTCTGAGCAGTCCGTTAATGAACTGTTTGAGCCAGAGGTTACACAGAGTCTAGACCCACACAGCAGAGTTCAAAGTATAATAGACCAACTTTGTTGGGCGGGTTTGGTGGAGGAATTTGTCAGGAAGCAGACGTTCCTTATCGCCTTTCCCTGTCTTATGCTCTTACTTTCAATTTCCAAGATTAAATAACCATTTACTTTTACCACATTACATAAATCTCTGCTCCCTCCCATCATCCTCCAGATATTCAGAATTTTCTATCTATTTATTCTTCCCAGCCCTCGAAGGCGAGCTGCATCTGGTTTACCTCAACTCTGTCCCCTCCCTCACTCCCAGCATGTAGTTAAAGCAGGAAGACAGGACTCCTTATCACAGGGCCAGATATTTTAATGGAACAGGGTGTTAGGAAAAGAGCAGCAGAGTCACACTACTGGAAAAGAAAACCATCAGTGAACTGAGGTCAACTCTGAGTAAACGCCATCTAAACCTAACCCTTTGCCAGAACCATTTTCTAATAAACCACCTTTTATATTTACAAGAAAGCCTCTCAACCCCCCTGTACATCAATGTAATACTGATGTATTACCACTAGAGGATGGTAGACTGTAATCTATAAAGTGAGCGGTGATTAAAATGATAATTTCTGAAAAAGATCTGACATGTTGAAAGGTTCTTCCAAGAAATTCAAAAAAATGAATCCATAGAATATTACTTTCTCAACCCCCTGTGAAGCTTTGGCGACCCCTAGAGGCGATCCAGAACCCCTGGTTGGGAACCACTGGGTTAACTGACTCAACAAGCAGTTGCATTGCAAAACAAGTCAAAACTTAATGGTTAATCTCCATGACTGTTATTTATATGACTGTGACTCATTAACCACATGAAGCCTCTTCATGTTCTTGAAGAACTGGTTCTCTGGATGAAGTTTGGGCAGTCAAACATGTTAACAGTAATGATATATTTGGAGCAGGAGGAGGTAAACTACAGTAGTCTGACACATAACATAAATAGAGAGAGGCTGAACCAGGCAGTGCCCGGTAAATTATGCAAGGAACCTGCCTCCCCCTCCTGCCAATACAGGAGAGAGAGGAGCCCTCCATCATAAAAACAGAAAAACAAACGAGAGAATCGAACAGAAATCAGTTAAACTTGTGTTCTCTCCAAGTTTGACGTCAGTAAATAACAATAACACTGAGCTGATAGTCTGTCTGTCTCTCTGTCTGTCTGTCTGTCTGACTAACAACTGATAATGCAGCTCTCTGTCTGTCTCTCTCTCTGTCTGTCTGTCTGTCTGTCTGTCTGTCTTCCAGAGCTGTTCTGACTTTGTGCCAGACTACAGTAACAAAGTGTAATTCAATCTATGTATTCCATTTGATAAAAACACCAGACAACAGCAGTGTTTTATAATTAGCATCGCACGTGAATTAAAACTTGTGCTTTCCAGCAGCTGCAACATCTGTGCACATCAGTTCAGAGATAGTGTATGGGCGTGGTGGCTCTCATGGGCACACACCATTGTAAAACAAGACACTAATTATTTACTCTCTCTATATTATACAACTATGGATTGATCAGCAATGATTTGATATTGACTATTGATTGAATATTGAATTTAAAATGTTGGTAGGCAGTACAGGGTTAGCTCAGTGTTATATTTTATCTTTTTCTTCATGTCATATTTTCTACAATTTCTTTTTGATGTTGTCAATATTCACTTCTCTTGAGATTCTATAGAAGATATTCTATTCAATTAATATTGTTTGTTTATAACTCACTCTCTTCTGTATAGATCTAGTAATTCTAAGACAGATGGAGCAAACTGTTTTAAAGGAGGGGGATTGTACTCACTGGGGGGGCACTGGGGTGTAACTGTGTGGCAAAGGCAAATGGTTTTACATGGCTCACGGGTCAGGTAGGAGGGCTTCTCAGCAGAAGTTTGCTCAGGGCCCCAGGGAGGTCAGGACCGTCTCTGCTGTCAACGGTTCAAACCGGTTCATTACCGTTCTGCTCGGACTTAATGGGAACAATGTTTTTATTTGACATATTTTTGGTTGTTTTTTTTATTAACTTCCTACACGACTTCCATGTGAACGCTTCTGGGTGTGGTACGTATTCCGTATGTGCTGCAGTTGAGGGGCCCAACTTGTACAAGGGTGCGACCGTTGTACACTTGGGGCAGACTATTTAGCTCTGTGGCATGGGGGTGGCCAGCTGCCACTCCAGTTTACTGTCAAATTAATTTAATGATCTGCTTTTTAAGCGACTGGCTTAAGTTCAGTTAAAAAAAACATGCTCTGTTTGTAAAAATGTCTGAAGATTTGTAAATAAAAACAATGTATTGATTTCTACTTTTAGATATTTCTAATCAGTGCTTTACTCAGGTGCTGCAATAATGGTTTTGAGTTCAAATATCTTAATTTGGGGGCTTTTCCAAGCAATTATTGATATATGTGATTGTGATTAAATCAGCATATTGTTTTGGCCGACACAAAGAGTAGCCACGAGGCCCATGATGACCCCCACTGGGTTTATGCTCCGTATAGAACAAAATGATAACTTTTCTAATAAGTTTTGTGCTTCACATAGAGAATACCATCAAAGACAGTTTAGTGTTTTGTTTTTTAATTCCATGTTTAATGTTCTCAGCACTACACAGATAGAGCGACATTTGGCAGTTATTGCTCCGATTACATACTTCAGATTGAATTAACGTCTCCTCTTTTCATATGTTCTTTTGATTTTGAATGATTTGTTGACTAAAGTTAGTTTTTCTTTCATTATTGTTTACTATGTACTGTAGTATAGTAATGTATTATAGCCTATGTTAATGTGTAGTGTATACAGTTATATAGTTAGTGTATGAATAGTTGACATTGGAAACAGTGTAGATGGTTTTATCTCTTGTAGCCCAGCACAAAATAACATGAATTAATGTTTACAGACCATTTAAGGTTAACATACCACTCCAGTATATTCTAACTAAGAAATATATAAATACATAATGCATAAACAAACACTGTTATCAGATACAGTATATAGCACTAATATAACTTTTGGTTTCCTGTATGACATTGTGTGAGAGACTTTTAGAGGCTTTAATGGTTTATCTAATTGATAATTTTACACAAAGCTTTTTAAAATCACAAACCTTTTATTGTCTTACAGATGAAAACTGTGCAGAGAAACCTGTATTCAGTCCATCCAGACTGGTGGTGAAGTTTGGTGACCCATCCTCTACCATGTGCACCGTCTGTGAGCAATGCACAACCGCATTTGGTTTGGTAAGCAGTTCGGGAGAAAACACAGAAAACGGAACCACAATTACATGGCAGGCTGACAGTGTGACTGAATGGGAATTACCTCTCTTGTGTTACTATGAAAAGTATATTAATGATCCTAATCAGGAATTTGACCAGTGTTGTACCCCGCTGCATGTCACTGTCTACAGTAAGTAAACTTTGTGTTGAGTGAAATACTGTTGTTATGATGGTTTAATCATTTCTAATCTAAAGTTAAGCAGTTGTTTCCAGCCTTTATCTTACTGTGTGTCTCTCTGTTTGTCTCCACAGAGCCTCCAGATAATGTGTCCATCAGCTTTGTTAATCACACTGGGCCAATGTATGAGGGCCGTCAGTACACTCTGCAGTGTACGGTACAGGACGTTGCTCCTGTTGAAAACCTCACTGTGACCTTCTACAGAGGACAGACAGTACTGGGTCAACTACAGTCTAATTACCACACAAGAAGGAAACCAATGACTGAGATCTTCACTTTAAACATCAGCCCCAGTAAATACGATGATGGAGTCCAGTACTGGTGTGAAGCCAAGCTAGAACTGGGACCTGAAGGACCACAGCCCCCTTCAGTGGTGAAGTCACAGAACATCACTGCCGCTGTGTACTGTGAGTCTGGCAACAACTTCACACCCTTGGTTCATCATTTTTGCCCCTTTGGCTGTGATGATCTTTTACTTAAAGCTGCACTAATCAATATTTGTATATTAGCAATAGATCACATGACTTCTTGCATATAAAAGGAGTCGCTCGTATTGGTTTTACCCACAGGTCACCTGACTCTGCCGTTCTCCTCATCAGACCTTTGTAGTGTCTTTTATCTCATTGTTTTGATTTTACAGACGTCATTTTTGATTCACTCTCACAGCTCTCATTGGCACGTTTTAAATGAAAAAGCTCTAAAATCCCACTTTAACCTACCTGCCCTGCACCAAACAGCAGACAGACAGATAGGGACAATACTGTAGTGAAAGTAAACCAGTGCTTATTTATGATGTACTAAATATCAGCATCAATGGATAAACTGTGGAAATTTCATAATAATTCCCATAATTGTTTTGCTGTAATGACGTGATGTATTTCTTTCTCACTTAATCACACAGATAAGCCTCAGCTCCAGGTGTCATCACCTCCAGAGCTGATCACTGTCTTAGAAGGAGACTCTCTGAAACTGGATTGCTCCGCGGTGGGAAACCCCAGTCCCTCGTACTCCTGGACACTCCCATCAAACAGCCAGCCCCCCTCCACTGACAGCGTTCTCACTATCAACTCTACAACTTCTGAGGACAAAGGACTGTACAGCTGCTATGTCTCCAACAAGGAGGGATATTTAACTTTGGAGTTCAATGTTAATGTCAAAGGTGAGTTTTAAGTTTTTTTAATGTGCAGGCTAATTATCATTATTATTTATTATTATTTTAATACATATGAAGTACATACTGACTGTTGATGTGGTTCTCATGTTGCTTTGTTATTTTACCCATACCCCTCTCCCAACCCTCTGTAGTCAGCTACATCGGATACTTTATCCTGCTGGGAGTAATAGTTGTTGCTGTGATCGTCATCATCATGGTACTCTTATACATCCATTACCACAGAAAGTACAGAATGGGACAGTACAACCTGAAGGACGTTTTCCGTCTTCACGCAAGACACTCTGCCGTGCCCATTACAGAGTGAGTCTATGGGAATACGCATGAAATGTGCACGGACAGTCTGAACTCTAAGAGTTGAAATAATGAGGTTCCCCTCTGACTCAAGTGTGAAGACTCAACAACATCCCTATTTTGAGTCTGTGTTGAATCTCTCTCTCTCTCTGTCATTTCCTGTTAACTCTACTGATGCTATCTATTGACATAAAAGGCCCAGAATAATATCAGTCACGTCAAGTTTCAACTGCAGTATTTAGCCTAAACCCAGCTGCTGTAGAAACAACCAGAAGTCTCTGTATCTGAACTTTAAAACACATACCTACACACAGTATGGTGTCTAAACGGTTTGAGGCCACAGATTGACGTGTAATACTGTTTAAGATAAATATTTCTCTATGTAGGCGTTGGTGTTTCTGTATAAGGACAAATAAACATGTTTTTCTGTTATATATTTTATTTTTTTCCGTTGATGAACTTCATGCACGACTTCCTTTTGAACACAGCTGAGTTGTGGTAAGTATTCTGTATCTGCTGCAGTCAGAAATGTCATTTTAAAATTTCGCCTTTGATAGCTGTTCCGTTTGTTTTTTCTTTTAATTCTATTTTTAATGTTTTCAGCAATGAAATTTGGCAGTTTTTGCTCCAATTACAAGCTTCAGATTGAATCTCCTCTTTTAATTTGTCCTTTGAATGATTTGTTGGCCAAAATTAGTATTAATCAATAGTAATGTAGTCGTAACACATGTTTTATAGCTTATGTTAATGTAGTGTATGTCCTTTTATAGTGGTTGTGTCGTGATGTGCAAATGTGTTATTTTTCCTTTTCTCATATGCTGAATATTTGGCATTATATACAACATGTTGTGGCAGTACTGTTATATAATGAATAATGAGTTGAATTTGAAATAAAAGCATTCACATTGTAGATGTTTGTATCATTTAATTACCCTAGTAGCTAGTAGCCCACAGTTATAAAAGTTAATACGTAACATTCAATTACTTGGAATGACCACAGACCTTAGTATTAAATGAGATAACCTTATTGTATTTATTCAGTGGTTGACTAGAACTAAATCATCCAGATCATCATTTCTAAATCTCAAGGTTTCACTGACTTATTTTAAGGCTACAGAATGTTTTATCAATATGTTTAAAGAGGTATTTTTACACCTCAAATTGTTTTGATATTTCAAAAGTATACAATTGAAATCAGTTTCCAGTTTAGACAGTGAGAAGCAGCTTGTTGTGGTACAGTTTACTTTTCTCAATGTAACACTGATGTATTACCACTAGAGGATGGTAGAATGTAATCTATAAAGTGAACGGTGATTAAAATGATAATTTCTGATAAGATCTGACATGCTGAAAGTCTCTTCAAAGAAATTCAAAAAAATGAATCCATAGAATATTACTTTCTCAACCCCCCTGTGAAGCTTTGGCAACCCCTAGAGGAGATCCAGAACCCCTGATTGGGAACCACTGGGTTAACTGACTCAACAAGCAGTTGCATTACAAAACAAGTCCAAACTTAATGGTTAATCTCCATGACTGTTATTTAATGACTCATTAACCACATAAAGCCTCTTCATGTTCTTGAAGAACTGGTTCTCTGGATGAAGTTTGGGCAGTCAAACATGTTAACAGTAATACAGGAGAGAGAGGAGCCCTCAATCATGAAAACAGAAAAACAAACAAGGAGAGAGAATCGAACAGAAATCAATTAAACTTGTTTTCTCTCCAAGTTTGACGTCAGTTAATAACAATAATACTGAGCTGATGGGCTGTCTGTCTGTCTGTCTGTCTGTCTGTCTGTCTCACTAACAACTGACAGTGCAGCTCTCTGTCTGTCTGTCTGTCTGTCTGTCTGTCTCTGTCTGTCTGGCTGTCTGGCTGTCTCTATCTCTTGTCTGTCTCTATCTCTGTCTGTCTGTCGGTCTGTCTGTCTGTCTGTCTGTCTTCCAGAGCTGTTCTGTGCCAGACTAAAGTGACAAAGTGTAATACAATCTGTGTATTCTGTTTGATAAACACCAGACAGCAGCAATGTTTTATAATTTGCATCGCACGTGAACGTGCGTTCATGTGCGCTTGCGCGGAAAAGGAATCGAAACTCATGCTTTCCAGCAGCTGCAACATCTGTGCGCATCAGTTCAGAGATAGTGTATGGGCGTGGTGGCTCTCATGGGCACACACCATTGTAAAACAAGACACTGATTATTTACTCTCTCAGTCTATATTTTACAACTATGGATTGATCAGCAATGATTTGATATTGACTATTGATTGAATATTGAATTTAAAATGTTGGTAGCTGGGCATACTGGGTAATATGGATGCACATCTCTCAGTCAATTATTCAGTCAATCTATAGTATGAATACTACTTTATATTTCAAAGTGTATAAAAGGAAATCTTGGGGAGCCAGTTAAAATGGGTCTGATGCAGATATTCTGAGAGTGTATTGAATAATATTGTCAGGACTGGACTTACTACCAGGCAGTACAGGGTTAGCTCAGTGTTATATTTTATCTTTTTTTCACGTCATATTTTCTACAATTTCTTTTTGATGTTGTCAATATTCACTTCTCTTGAGATTCTATTGAAAAAATTCTATTCAATAAATATTGTTTGTTTATAACTCACTCTCTTCTGTATAGATCTAGTAATTCTAAGACAGATGGAGCAAACTGTTTTAAAGGAGGGGGATTGTACTCACTGGGGGGGCACTGGGGTGTAACTGTGTGGCAAAGGCAAATGGTTTTACATGGCTCACGGGTCAGGTAGGAGGGCTTCTCAGCAGAAGTTTGCTCAGGGCCCCAGGGAGGTCAGGACCGTCTCTGCTGTCAACGGTTCAAACTGGTTCATTACCGTTCTGCTCGGACTTAATGGGAACAATGTTTTTATTTGACATATTTTTGGTTGTTTTTTTTATTAACTTCCTACACGACTTCCATGTGAACGCTTCTGGGTGTGGTACGTATTCCGTATGTGCTGCAGTTGAGGGGCCCAACTTGTACAAGGGTGCGACCGTTGTACACTTGGGGAAGACTATTTAGCTCTGTGGCATGGGGGTGGCCAGCTGCCACTCCAGTTTACTGTCAAATTAATTTAATCTGCTTTTTAAGCGACTGGCTTAAGTTCAGTTAAAAAAAAAAACATGCTGTGTTTGCAAAAATGTCTGAAGATTTGTAAATAACTTCTTCTACTTCTTCTTCTTTTAGATATTTTTGATCAGTGCTTTACTCATGTGCTGCAATAATGGTTTTGAGTTCAAATATCTTAATTTGGGGGCTTTTCCAAGCAATTATTGATATATGTGATTGTGATTAAATCAGCATATTGTTTTGGCCGACACAAAGAGTAGCCACAAGGCCCATGATGACCCCCACTGGGTTTATGCTCCGTATAGAACAAAATGATAACTTTTCTAATAAGTTTTGTGCTTCACATAGAGAATACCATCAAAGACAGTTTAGTGTTTTGTTTTTTAATTCCATGTTTAATGTTCTCAGCACTACACAGATAGAGCGACATTTGGCAGTTATTGCTCCGATTACATACTTCAGATTGAATTAACGTCTCCTCTTTTCATATGTTCTTTTGATTTTGAATGATTTGTTGACTAAAGTTAGTTTTTCTTTCATTATTGTTTACTATGTACTGTAGTATAGTAATGTATTATAGCCTATGTTAATGTGTAGTGTATACTGTTATATAGTTAGTGTATGAATAGTTGACATTGGAAACAGTGTAGATGGTTTTATCTCTTGTAGCCCACAGTCACTTCACAATCACTGGTGAGTGTTTATGCACAAAATAACATGAATTAATGTTTACAGACCATTTAAGGTTAACATACCACTCCAGTATATTCTAACTAAGAAATATATAAATACATAATGCCTAAACAAACACTGTTATCAGATACAGTATATAGCACTAATATACTTTTGGTTTCCTGTATGACATTGTGTGTGAGACTTTTAGATGCTTTAATGGTTTATCTAATTGATTTAATTTTACACAAAGCTTTTTAAAATCACATTTTTTATTGTCTTACAGATGAAAACTGTGCAGAGAAACCTGTATTCAGTCCATCCAGACTGGTGGTGAAGTTTGGTGACCCATCCTCTGCCATGTGCACCGTCTGTGAGCAATGCACGGCTGTAATTGGTTTGGAAAAATCTCTGGGAAAAAACATAGTAAACGGAACCACAATTACATGGCAGGCTGACAGTGTGACTGAATGGATATTACCTCTCTTGTGTTACTACGAAAAGTATATTAATGATCCTAATCAGGAATTTGCCCAGTGTTGTACCCCGCTGCCTGTAACTGTCTACAGTAAGTAAACTTTGTGTTGAGTGAAATACTGTTGTTATGATGGTTTAATTATTTATAATCTAAAGTTAAGCAGTTGTTTCCAACCTTTATCTTACTGTGTGTCTCTCTGTTTGTCTCCACAGAGCCTCCAGATAATGTGTCCATCAGCTTGATTAATCACAATGGGCCAATGTATGAGGGCCGTCAGTACAGTCTGCAGTGTACGGTACAGGACGTTGCTCCTGTTGAAAACCTCACTGTGACCTTCTACAGAGGACAGACAGTACTGGGTCAACTACAGTCCAACAACAACAAAAAGAAGAAGAAGAAACCAGTGACTGAGATCTTCACTTTAAACGTCAGCCCCAGTAAATACGACGATGGAGTCCATTACTGGTGTGAAGCCAAGCTAGAACTGGGACCTGAAGGACCACAGCCCCCTCCAGTGGTGAAGTCACAGAACATCACTGCCACTGTGTACTGTGAGTCTGGCAACAACTTCACACCCTTGGTTCATCATTTTTGCCCCTTTGACTGTGATGACCTTTTACTTAAAGCTGCACTAATCAATATTTGTATATTAGCAATAGATCACATGACTTCTTGCATATGAAAGGAGTCGCTCGTATTGGTTTTACCCACAGGTCACCTGACTCTGCCGTTCTCCTCATCAGACCTTTGTAGTGTCTTTTATCTCATTGTTTTGATTTTACAGACATGTTTTCAATAAAAAAGCTCTAAAATCCCACTTTAACCTACCTGCCCCGCACCAAATAGGAGACAGACAGATAGGGACAACACTGTTGTGAAAGTAAACCAGTGCTTATTTACAATGTACTAAATATCAGCATCAATGGATAAACTGTGGAAATTTCATAATAATTCCCATAATTCTTTTGCTGTAATGACGTGTTGTATTTCTTCCTCACTCAATCACACAGATAGGCCTCAGCTCCAGGTGTCATCACCTCCAGATTTGATCACTGTCATAGATGGACACCCTCTGGTACTGGATTGCTCCGCGGTGGGAAACCCCAGTCCCTCGTACTCCTGGACGCTCCCATCAAACAGCCTGTCCCCCTCCAATGACAGCGTTCTCACTTTCTACTCTGCAACCTTTAAACACAAAGGAGTGTACAGCTGCTTTGTTATCAACAGTGAGGGAAGTTTCACTTTGGAGTTTAACGTGAAGGTCAAAGGTGAGTTTTAAGTCTCCAGGGTAATCATTATTATTATTGTTGTTGCTTATAGTATTGTTTTGTAGTATATCTGACATCAGGAAGAAAGTACATACTGGTTGTTGATATCGGTCTCATGTGGCCTTTTTCTTTTACCCATACCCCTCTACCAACCCTCTGCAGTCAGCTACATCACATACTTCATCCTGCTGATACTAATAATTGCTGCTGTGGCTGTCGTTGCGGCGGTAATAATATGCACAAGTCTATTGGACTATGCACCAAATATGTATCGACAGCCTGAAGCTGTAAGAGTTTAAATCATGAGGTTCCCCTGTGGCTGAAGTGTGAAGACTCCGCCCAAGAGCAACAACAATTTGAGTCTGTGTTGCAGCTCTCTCTCTCTCTCTCTCTCTCTCTCTCTCTCTCTCTCTCTCTCTCTCTCTCTCATTTCCTGTTATCTCAACTGATGCTATCTATTTATATAAAAGGCCCAGTCACGTCAAGTTTCAACTGCAGTATTTAGCCTAAACCCAGCTGATGTAGAAACAACCAGAAGCCTCTGTATCTGAACTTTAAGACACATACCTACACACAGTATGGTGTCTAAAAGGTTTGAGGCCACAGATTGACGTGTAATACCGTTCAAGATAAGTATTTCTCTGTGTAGGCTGTGGTGTTTCTGTATAAGGACAAATAAACATATTTTTCTGTTACTTATTTTTGTTCTGTTGATGAACTTCATGCATGACTTCCTTTTGAACACAGCTGATTGTGGTAAGTATTCTGTATCTGCTGCCATCAGAAATGTAATTTTATAGTTTGCCTTTGATAGCTGTTTATTCTCTGTATAGAGTGAAAGAATAACTTTAATCATTCGTTCTTTTAATTCTATTTTTAATGTTTTCAGCACTGAAATTTGGCAGTTTTTGCTTCAATTACAAGCTTCAGATTGTGAATCTTCTCTTTTCTTTTTCTTTGAATGATTTGAGTTTTTCTTTCATTATCATCAATAGTAATGTAGTTGTAACACATGTTTTATATCTCCTTAATGTTAATGTAGTGTATGTCCTGTCATAGTGGTTGTGTCGTGATGTGCAAATGTGTTATTTTAGCATAAAGCATTCACAGTGTAGATGTTTTTATCATTTAATTACCCGAGTAGCTAGTAGCCCACAGTTATAAAAGTTAATACGTAACATTCAGTTTCTTGAAAGGTTTGAATTGTAAAAATCACTGGATAATGACCATAGACTTTATTATTAAATGAGATAACCTTATTGTATTTATTCAGTGGTTGACCACAACTAAATCATCCAGAACATAATTTCTAAATCTCAAAGTTTCACTGACTTATTTTAAGGCTACAGAATGTTTTATAAATATGTTTAAAGAGGTATTTTTACACCTCAAATTGAACAACAACACTACAATTGAAATCAGTTTTCAGTTTAGACAATGAGAAGAAGCTTGTTGTGGTACACTTTACTTTTCTCAATGTAATACTGATGTATTACCACTAGAGGATGGTAGACTGTAATCTATAAAGTGAGTGGTGACTAAAATGATCATTTCTGAAAAAGATCTGACATGCTGAAAGGCTCTTCCAAGAAATGTATTAGTAGTTTTGGGGGTTGTTGGGATGCTGAAGCCATTTCTGAAATTTTCAAAATACAGAATGGCCATTCAAACCAGAAGTGGACATATTTCAACTCCCAGTGGGCCAATTTTGATGCATTTTTAGTTGACTGTTAGGCAATTTATATGCTTAATACATTGGACTTTCCTTTTATAATGAAGAAAGCTGAATGCCATGTGAATCTTCAGTCTTCTAATTATATTAAGATATTTCTTCAGTTCTGCTTGAGTACTTCTGTGCAACACTGTGTCTGCAGTAGTTACTGATTAAGATAAGAATAATGGACAATAATAAATAATAAGACAGAAGACACACAGGTTTTTACAAAAAGGTTTATCATCTCAATGCAAATAAGTTGATAAAAAATAAATAAAAAATGACAAACTTAAACCACAGTAATATAACATCAACAGTTAATGTTACCGGGCGCCCGGTTAGCTCAGAGGGTAGATCTGGCGACCCATGTGCCAAGGCTGAGTCCTTGCTGCAGCGGCCCAGGGCCTTCGAATCCGACCTCCGGCCCTTTGCTGTGTGTCATCCCCTCTCTCTCTCTGCCCCTCCTTCCTGTCTGTCTTCAGCTGTCCTATCAAATAAAGACAATAAAAAGCCCCCCAAAAATACTTTAAAAAAAACCAAAAAAACAGTTAATGTTACCACCAACAGTTACATTCAGCCAAAGCATGTCCGGTGCACCAAAGAGAAGAACGGGAAAGGAAACCACTGGGAGTCGTAGTAAAAGTGGAAATCCTGAGGACATAAGTATGTAGACCACAGAATGTAGGCAGAGCATTACAAGGAAAATTTCACAGGGACATTACACAATAAAAGACCTCAACCCTGGCATAATAGAAATACAGGACTTCAGCTACCCCTACGTGGCCCAGGTGGGGGTGGAGTTGAGAACGGGGAAGAACTGGAGAGAGGAAGAAGAAGTGCTTCTGTTGCAGTACTATAACATGACACGGTCACTGACAGGCACTTTAATATTATTGTCTTCCTGTATATAAATCAATGAACAAACTTTCTTTAAACAAAGATACAATTATCATTAATTCCTTTTTACCTATGTCTACTCAGAAGAAGCAGGGCTGTAGTTGTTAGCAACCTGGGGGTTGTTTATATTGATATGTTACGATAAGTAATTTCCCCACGGGATTATTAAAGTATATCTGATACATTAGCCTATATGCAGATAAAGAAAGAAAAAAAACATTATTAACATTATATCATGTCATTGCTGTATTAGTTTTTTCCTAGTTAATACATTATACTTGTGTTGTATTAGGTTAAATGCCATATTTGACTCTTGTGCCAAGATTACAATCAAAACATACTGGTGACTATTGTGCAACCACACAATTATCCATCCCCACTTCCTGACACTGAAAAGCTGAACTCCCAACTCTGACAACCAATAAACAGGAATTTGCTCTTGGACCACAGTTTTTAGGCATTGCCTCACATACAATATAATTTACGGCATTAGTAAGTCCTCTATTATCATCATTACTTCCACTTGACAAGTGACAAACAGGAAATGTGGTATCTTCTACTTATGACAGTGTGTCTTTATTCAGACAACCACTGGGTGGCAGAATTTTTATATGAAAATTATGTGATTATGACAGGTCAGTGTGTTATATTGTGACATTGACACTTACTGTATGTTTGAATATTATATGACTGTTAAGGACCAGGAGTAGATGAGGAGACTCGCCTGTACCTGAGGAGAGGAGGTTGTATAAGGCTGGGTGTGGTTGCTTCAAATCCTTTGATTGAGACCATCCTGCCACCAGTTTGAGAGCCAGTTTCTTTGAAAAGATTCATCCCATTTGATTAAATGGCTTAATGTTTACATCCTTTGAGCTATGTGTGCATGCTATGTATCTTAATTAATGTTTGATAAGCCTACCTCTGAGTAAAGCTGAGTTGTATGGAAGCAGACGTTTGTTAGAGCCACTTAGTATACGTACCTATGAGAAAGTTGACCTGTTAGTAAGAAAGACTCTTTTAGAGGAGAAAATCCTGTGTTCACTTATGTTTTCTTTAAATAGGATCCTTGAAAGATTCATACTAAACCTTAGTGGGTGCATTATTAATGTAGCCTAGTGTTTGTTTATTCTTATATGCATAGCATGGTTCTATCCTTCAGTCTTTTTTAATTAGACAATAATGATCTAATTTACATCATGTAAACTTTAGAATAAAGTTAGGTAGGTAAGGTAAATTCAATATGCTCACAATGCCATTCAAAATAAGAATAATCCAATCACGTAGAACTGAATAGGTTATTTAAGCTGCCATTCATTAAATATTTCTACATATATCTATATCCATCTATATCTCTATAAAAGTCAGAAAAGGACATTTTCAGACCCTAATTTTCAGTTGGAACATGAAACATCGAAACCTGAAGCAGGCTGATAACTGAACCAAATTAAACTCTGTTTCTGTGTAAGAGTTTGAGCAGCATGAATAAACTACAGAACCTCAGTGAATATAACTATGACACTTCTCACAAAGCTGTCACATGACAAATTACTTTCAGACCCGCCTTATGTTAAGGTTGTGAAAAATATAATAATGACTTTTTCCCATCCTTAATGCAACCAGAAATGAGAATCAATAAAAAGATTTTTTTTAATCAAAACCCTTTAATTGTTATTTTTCTTGTCCATTTCAATGGACATCGGGTCCAAACAATTCTTAAAATACCAACATCATATGACAACATCATACCTATTTTTTGTCTGTTAAATGTTGCAAAAAGTAAAAAAGAAGCCCCTGTCAAGTGACGTCCATTGTAATGGACACAGGGTCTGAAGGGGTTAATTGTTGATGCCAGGGGCGGACTGGGACAATCACTCAGACCGGGAATTTGATACCATACCAAGCCACCACCACCCGATTAACGCAAAACACCAAGAGTGAGTTAGGTTGGGCGCCTACTGATGTAAGAGTGTAAAATAATAAAGCAAAGGCTCCACATGCGCACACACGTCCGAGGTTTCTGACTCTTAAAATGCAGTTTTTTCTTGCCGCTTTTTTTTTTTTACTTTCATTTTCAGTCGCAGACTCTCTGTACCCTCGGGCTCAAACAGTTCATCACCAGGCTGCTCGGACCGACTGGAAACATGTCCACCTGTTACATATTTTTGGTTGTTTCTTTGCTGAACATCCTGAACAACTCCCATGTGAACGCCACTGGTTGCGGTAAGTATTCTTTATGTGCTGCGGTCGGAAATGGCATCATTAGTTCGCCTTTGATATCGGTGTATGCTCCGTTATAGAGCAGAAATCATCACTTTTATCATTCATGGTGCGCTTTACATAGACATCATATCAAATTCAGATTAGTGGTTTGTTTTGTTTTTATTATGATTAATGTTTTTTGTTTATCAGGGTGAAATTTGCTCCCGTTACAAGCTTCAGATTGAATTCATTTCTCCTCTTTTCATATCTTTATATGTTCATAAGTAACTTCCGGCGCAAGCAGGGCGCTTATCCAGTGGCTCCGTGTGTGTCGTGTTGTTTTTAGTACTTTAAGTGTGTGTTTTTTTTAAACTTTTAACTCAGTAGATTTCACTAGCTGTGTAGAACTTTATATAGCCTATGGATACAATGACTTTTTACGGACAACATAGATCGTGTGCAACAGAGACATCGAGTTGCTGTAATAACGGTACATGCCTAGAGAGAGGTTTTTTTGTTTTTGTTTCCGGTTTTGTTTTGTATTTCGTCATCTTTATTGAAAAAAAAGGGGTTACAATTCAGATGTGACTTACAGATATATATATATATATATATATATATATATATATATATATATATATATATATTATGGCATGCCGTTTAGGAAATTAATCTTTGAATATATTGAATGAAACTTTGAATGTATTGAATGAACCTTGAATATATTGAATGAATCTTTGAATATATTGAATGAATCCTTGAATATATGGAATGAAACTTGAATATATTGAATGAATTCTTGAATATATGGAATGAAACTTGAATATATTGAATGAAACTTTGAATGTATTAAATTAATCTTTGAATATATTGAATGAATCCTTGAATATATGGAATGAATCCTTGCATATATTGAATGAATCATTGAATATATGGAATGAAACTTGAATATATTGAATGAAACTTTGAATGTATTAAATTAATCTTTGAATATATTGAATGAATCCTTGAATATATGGAATGAATCCTTGCATATATTGAATGAATCATTGAATATATGGAATGAAACTTGAATATATTGAATTAATTCTTGAATATATGGAGTAATTCTTTGAATATATTGAATGAATCTTTGAACATATGTAATGAAACTTGACTGACGTCATCAAGGCACTGTTGCCATCTTGTATTTTGCTGCTGCAAGAAGTGAGAATGAGTCAGTCAGTAACCTTGTGGCAGCAATACTGAGCAATGAGGTAATTATTAACTCATTGGCAAGTGCTTGTACGGTCCAAAATCCTCCTGATAGTACCCGTACCCAATACCGTTCTCCTGACGAAGAAGTTTGCTCCCTTTTTAATCATGGCAGGTCGACTACAACAGGCCTCAGGCAAAATCTTGACGCATAATGTTCTTTCGGCAATGTTTTGTTGAACATTATTACTCATAAGCACTATGAATGTCGCAATAATGGAAATATGATCCTCAAGGTGACGCGATATAGTCTCCAAACCGTTAGTGTCATTTGGAGCAAAAAAAGTTTTCCAGTTCAAGAAAGTATTGTAATATTTCAACTGATGCCATTTTGTAAAACCAGCAAATTCAGAAGGCTATCACTTTGATGAAAAGGATACAACTAGGTTTTGAATTTCATTCTGTAGGCTATTCTCAATTTTTTTTATCAGTATATCCAAGCTTCATTCCATATATTCAAGCTTCATTCCATATATTCAATAAAAAAAAGAGTTCGGTCTAGACCTGCTCTATTTGAAAAGTGTCCTGAGATAACTTCTGTTATGAATTGGCGCTATACAAATAAAATTGAATTGAATTGAATTGAATTGAATTGTTATTTTGTGCCTTTTCTCCATGAAGTTGTACATTATATTAATTTGATTTCTGGGTCCAACAACAAAAACGCGGTTAAAACTGTCGACATATGGTCCTCTTTCTCTTTTTAATAATATATAAGCTATAAAATATTTGATATGTTCGTTTACTGTTACATATATATGTTTCTGTAAGTCACGTCTGAATTATAAACCTCTTTTCACAATAAAGATGACTTTGAAAGTTAAAAAAAAGAGATTTTAACCACGTCACACTGGACTCCACACTGCCAGACTTTCACCAGTTTGTAAGCTGCCCCACCAGGAAGAACATTACATTAGACCTCCTGTATGCCAAGTGAGGGAAGCTTACACTGCCACTCCTCTGCCCCCACTGGGAAAGTCTGACCATAACCTGGTCCTGCTCACGCCACAGTACAAAACACAGATCCAGAGACAGTCTACAACCACACGCTCCTTCAGAAAATGGTCTCCTGAGGCAGCGGAGGCTCTGACGGACTGCTTTGAATGTACTGACTGGAGCATCCTGCACCTCCCCCAATGCCACCACCATGTCAATCACCACCTCAGACTGCAGACCACCCCCACCCTCCACACCCATGGACAGTTCAACCCCCCTCACCACCACCATCACCAAGGATCAGGTGAGCAGAGAGCTGAGGAGGCTTCGTCCAAGGAAAGCAGCGGGCCCGGACAGAGTGTGTCCAAGGATGCTTAAAGCCTGCTCTGCTGAACTGGGGCAACCTGAGCCTGCAGCTGGGGAGGGTCCCAGTGCTCTGGAAGACTTCATGTCTCATCCCGGTTCTTAAGTAAAAACACCCCAGGGAGCCGGGTGACTTCAGACCAGTAGCACTGACATCACACATTATGAAGACGTTCGAACAGCTGCTGCTCCATGTCCTCAAGACCCCAGGTCCACCATGCAAAAGATCCACTGCAGTTTGGATACCAGGAGAAGGTGAGCGTGGAGGATGCCATCCTCTATCTGCTCCATAGGGCCCACTCTCATCTGGACAAGGAGAGCAGTGCTGTGAGAATCACATTTTTTGATTTCTCCAGCGCCTTCAACACCATCCGGCTGCTCCTGCTGAGAGACAAGCTGGCAGAGATGAGGGTGGACCCACTCCTGGTGACATGGATTACGGACTACCTCACGGAGAGACCACAGCACATCAGATTGAAGGGTTATAATCTATGATAATGTTGTTGTGTGTATATACTATTATATAGTTAGTGTATGAATACTGAACATTGTAAGGCATACAAGGCAGGGCAGTTGCTGTTTACAGACTATTTTAGGCAGTCTGGCAACATACTTTCTTAAAAGATATATATAAAAACATAATGCATAAACAAACACTGTTATCAGATACAGTATATAGCACTAATATAACTTGGTTTCCTGTATGACATTGTGTGTGAGACTTTTGGATGCTTTAATGGTGTATCTGATTGATAATTTTACACAAAGCTTTTTAAAATCACAACTTTTTATTGTCTTACAGATGAAAACTGTGCAGAAAAACCCGTATTCAGTCCATCCAGACTGGTGGTGATGTTTGGTGACCGATCCTCTGCCATGTGCACCGTCTGTGAGCAATGCACAACCGCATTTGGTTTGGAAAAATCTCTGGGAGAAAACACAGAAAATGGAACCACAATTACATGGCAGGCTGACAGTGTGACTGAATGGGAAATACCTCTCTTGTGTTACTATGAAAAGTATATTAATGTTCCTAATCAGAAATTTGACCAGTGTTGTACCCCGCTGCCTGTAACTGTCTACAGTAAGTAAACTTTGTGTTGAGTGAAATACTGTTGCTATGATGGTTTAATAATTTCTAATCTAAAGTTAAGCTGTTGTTTCCAACCTTTATCTTACTGTGTGTCTCTCTGTTTGTCTCCACAGAGCCTCCAGATAATGTGTCCATCCGCTTTGTTGATCACACTGGGCCGATGTATGAGGGCCGTCAGTACACTCTGCAGTGTACGGTACAGGACGTTGCTCCTGTTGAAAACCTCACTGTGACCTTCTACAAAGGACAGACAGTACTGGGTCAACTGCAGTCTAAGAAAAACACTACAGAGAAGAAACCAGTGACTGAGATCTTCACTTTAGACATCAGCCCCAGTAAATACGATGATGGAGTCCAGTGCTGGTGTGAAGCCAAGCTAGAACTGGGACCAGAAGGACCACAGCCCCCTCCAGTGGTGAAGTCACAGAACATCACTGCTACTGTGTACTGTGAGTCTGGCAACAACACTGACCCACTCTGACACCTTTGGTTATTATTGTGGCCTCTTTGGCTGTGCTACAATCACATAGTATTTTGATATGTTACTTACAGCTTCTCTAATCAATATTTTTATATTAGCAATAGATCACATGACTGATCCATTGCTAATCCATATTCAGACTTGATCCACTTAGCACCTGTAGACAAGCTGAAAATATGCTGACAATATGCTTATTGATGTCCTTACAGAAACAGTCAGTGGCTCTATAGATTGGTTCGTCTATCACTTTGGTCCACACTGAATATCTGGATATTACTGGATGGATTGATTGGATGCTCTCAGGATGCATTGTAATAGCTTTGGTGATCCATACAAAGTTAGCTAGCACCATCATGTGGTCAAAATTTAATTTAAATATGAAATCCCAACTGTGCCAAAACTGTGCCAGACAGCTCTCCAAAAGTGAAACCAAATTATCTGATCGCCCCCTAGTGGCTGACTTCAGTGTAGGTCTGAAAGCCTGTTGTCTCCATGTTAGCAGATGGGACACGGGCCAAACTAAAAAATCCTACTAAAAAAGTACATTCGTTATTTAAAAGCTATAAAAAGAGGGTTTCCCATCACGATTGACACCTGAGTCCTGCTCGTAACGTTTTGTTTGTTGGAAGGGAGTGGAGACCCGACGTCCTATCACTGAGAGTAATATAACTGTATCTTTTCCCAGTTACAGTATGTAATGAGGCTTGGGAAGTAATGGATTACATGTAACAGGATACTAACTGTAGTAGATTAAAGTTACATTTATTATAACAATTTGAAATTGAGTGGAGGAAACATTTTTTATCCTTAAAAGGTTACATTGTCCTGTTGTCTTACACAGTATGTACACATCTTATTGATATCTGTTTTCTCTGTGGTGTGGAGGTAATCCAAAAATAACAGAAAGTAAACAAGTTATGTTACTTTAACATTTTGATTCTTGGATTTAAGTTACTGAGTTGTTTCACTGTAGTGACGTGTTGTATTTCTTTGTCACTCAATCACACAGATAAGCCTCAGCTCCAGGTGTCATCACCTCCAGAGTCGATCACTGTCAAAGAAGGAGACTCTCTGAAACTGGATTGCTCCGCGGTGGGAAACCCTAGTCCCTTGTACTCCTGGACGCGCCCACCAAACAGCCAGCCCCCCCACACCGACAGCGTTCTCATTATCAACTCTACAACTTCTGAGGACGAAGGACTGTACATCTGCAATGTCTCCAACAAGCAGGGAAATTTCACTGTGAGGTTCAACGTGAATGTCAACGGTGAGTTTTTAATTTTTTCAGGGGAATAAATACATATGACATCAGGAAGCAGGTACATACTGACTGTTGATGTGGTTCTCATGTTGCTTTTTTCTTTTACCCATACCCCTCTCCCAACCCTCTGCAGTCAGCTACATCAGATACTTTATCGTGCTGGGAGTAATAATTGCTGCTGTGATCGTCATCATCATGGTACTCTTATGCATCCATTACCACAGAAAGTGCAGAATGGGACAGTACAACCTGGTGGACGTTTTCCGTCTTCACCCAAGACACTCTGCGGTGTCCATTACAGAGTGAGTCTATGGGAATACGCATAAAATGTGTACGGACAGTCTGAACTCTAAGAGTTGAAATCATGAGGTTCCCCTCTGGCTCAAGTGTGAAGACTCCTATGATTGTATAATGATCTTTCGAGCTGTGAAGGAAACTGCTGAAAAAAGATTAATGGCCATTTTATAGACTGACATAACTCATTACTGATAAGCCACACTTCCTTTTTACAAGTCTAGCCATTAAGTAATACAGTATAGGGCCTTCAGCGGAAACTGACCTGGCGAAAATAATATCAATCAAAGTTTCTTTCTTTTGTCATTTTTTTGGCCTTTTATTGCCTTCATTGGATAGTGACAGGCGAAGATAGACAGGAGAGGGGGGCAGAGAGAGGGGATGACACGCAGCAAAGGGATGCAGGTCGGATTCGACCCGGGCAGCTGCAGCAACTCCGTACATGGTTCACCAGCTCTACCGACTGAGCTAACCAGGCACCCCAGTCATGCCAAGTTCCAACTGCAGTATTTAGCCTAAACCCAGCTGCTGTAGAAACAACCAGAAGTCTCTGTATCTGAACTTTAAAACACATACCTACACACAGTATGGTGTCTAAAAGGTTTGAGGCCACAGATTGACGTGTAATACTGTTTAAGATAAATATTTCTCTATGTAGGCTGTGGTGTTTCTGTATAAGGACAAATAAACGTGTTTTTCTGTTATATATTTTAGTTTTTTCCGTTGATGAACTTCATGCACGACTTCCTTTTGAACACAGCTGATTGTGCTAAGTATTCTGTATCTGCTGCAGTCAGAAATGTCATTTTATAGTTCGCCTTTGATAGCGGTTCCGTTTTTTTTTCTTCTTTTAATTCTATTTTAATGTTTTCAGCAATGAAATTTGGCAGTTTTTGCTTCAATTACAAGCTTCGGATTGAATCTTCTCTTTTCGTATATGATCTTTGAATGATTTGAGTTTTTCTTTCATTATCATCAATAGTAATGTAGTCGTAACACATGTTTTATAGCCTTTGTCAAGTTAGTGTATGTCCTGTCATAGTGTTTGTGTCGTGATGTGCAAATGTGTTATTTTTCAGGATATTTGTGGCAGTACTGTTATATAATGAATAATGAGTTGAATTTGGAATAAAAGCATTCACAGTGTAGATGTTTTTATCATTTAATTACCCGAGTAGCTAATAGCCCACAGTTATAAAAGTTAATACGTAACATTCAGTTTCTTGGAAAGTTTGAATTGTAGAAATCACTGGATAATGACCATAGACTTTATTATTAAATGAGATAACCTTATTGTATTTATTCAGTGGTTGACCACAACTAAATCATCCAGAACATCATTTCTAAATCTCAAGGTTTCACTGACTTATTTTAAGGCTACAGAATGTTTTATAAATATGTTTAAAGAGGTATTTTTACACCTCAAATTGAACAACAACACTACAATTGAAATCAGTTTTCAGTTTAGACAATGAGAAGAAGCTTGTTGTGGTACACTTTACTTTTCTCAATGTAATACTGATGTATTACCACTAGAGGATGGTAGACTGTAATCTATAAAGTGAGTGGTGACTAAAATGATCATTTCTGAAAAAGATCTGACATGCTGAAAGGCTCTCCCAAGAAATGTTTTAGTAGTTTTGGTTGTTGGGATGCTGAAGCCATTTCTGAAATTTTCAAAATACAGAATGGCCATTCAAACCAGAAGTGGACATATTTCAACTCCTGATTGATGCATTTTTAGTTGATTGTTAGGCAATTTATATGCTTAATAAATTGGACTTTCCTTTTATAATGAAGAAAGCTGAATGCCATGTGAATCTTCAGTCTTCTAATTATATTAAGATATTTCTTCAGTTCTGCTTGAGTACTACTGTGAAACACTGTGTCTGCAGTAGTTACTGATTAAGATAAGAATAATGGACAATAATAAATAATAAGACAGAAGAAACACAGGTTTTTACAAAAAGGTTTATCATCTCAATGCAAATAAGTTGATAAAAAATAAATAAAAAATGACAAACTTAAACCACAGTAATATAACATCAACAGTTAATGTTACCGGGCGCCCGGTTAGCTCAGAGGGTAGATCTGGCGACCCATGTGCCAAGGCTGAGTCCTTGCTGCAGCGGCCCAGGGCCTTCGAATCCGACCTCCGGCCCTTTGCTGTGTGTCATCCCCTCTCTCTCTCTGCCCCTCCTTCCTGTCTGTCTTCAGCTGTCCTATCAAATAAAGACAATAAAAAGCCCCCCAAAAATACTTTAAAAAAAACCAAAAAAACAGTTAATGTTACCACCAACAGTTACATTCAGCCAGAGCATGTCCGGTGCACCAAAGAGAAGAACGGGAAAGGAAACCACTGGGAGTCGTAGTAAAAGTGGAAATCCTGAGGACATAAGTATGTAGACCACAGAATGTAGGCAGAGCATTACAAGGCAAATTTCACAGGGACATTACACAATAAAAGACCTCAACCCTGGCATAATAGAAATACAGGACTTCAGCTACCCCTAGGTGGCCCAGGTGGGGGTGGAGTTGAGAACGGGGAAGAACTGGAGAGAGGAAGAAGAAGTGCTTCTGTTGCAGTACTATAACGTGACACGGTCACTGACAGGCACTTTAATATTATTGTCTTCCTGTATATAAATCAATGAACAAACTTTCTTTAAACAAAGATACAATTATCATTAATTCCTTTTTACCTATGTCTACTCAGAAGAAGCAGGGCTGTAGTTGTTAGCAACCTGGGGGTTGTTTATATTGATATGTTACGATAAGTAATTTCCCCACGGGATTATTAAAGTATATCTGATACATTAGCCTATATGCAGATAAAGAAAGAAAAAACATTATTAACATTATATCATGTCATTGCTGTATTAGTTTTTTCCTAGTTAATACATTATACTTGTGTTGTATTAGGTTAAATGCCATATTTGACTCTTGAGCCAAGATTACAATCAAAACATACCGGAGACAATTGTGCAACCACAAAATGTTCCATGCACATTTCCTGACATTGAAAAGTTGAACTCCCAACTCTGACAACCAATAAACAGGAATTTGCTCTTGGACCACAGTTTTTAGGCATTGCCTCACATACAATATAATTTACAGTATTAGTAATCATTTCCTATTGTCATCATTACTTCCTATTGACAAACAGAAAATGTGGTATCTTCTACTTATGACAGTGTGTCTTTATTCAGACAACCACTGGGTGGCATAATTTTTATATGAGAAATGATCTGATTATGACAGGTCAGTGTGTTATATTGTGACATTGACACTTACTGTATGTTTGAATATTATATGACTGTTAAAGACCAGGAGTAGATGAGGAGACTCGCCTGTACCTTAGGAGAGGAGGTTGTATAAGGCTGGGTGTGGTTGCTTCAAATCCTTTGATTGAGACCATCCTGCCACCAGTTTGAGAGCCAGTTTCTTTGAAAAGATTCATCCCATTTGATTTAATGGCTTAATGTTTACATCCTTTGAGCTATGTGTGCATGCTATGTATCTTAATTCAGTGTTTATATCTGACCTTCTAACAGGTCAGGATGTATTGTTCTGGAGCTGTTTGATAAGCCTACCTCTGAGTAAAGCTGAGTTGTATGGAAGCAGACGTTTGTTAGAGCCACTTAGTATACGTACCTATGAGAAAGTTGACCTGTTAGTAAGAAAGACTCTTTTAGAGGAGAAAATCCTGTGTTCATTTATGTTTTCTTTAAATAGGATCCTTGAAAGATTCATACTAAACCTTAGTGGGTGCATTAATAATGTAGCCTAGTTTTTGTTTATTCTTATATGCATGGCATGGTTCTATCCTTCAGTCTTTTGCAATTTGACAATATTGAACTCATTTACATCATGTAAACTTTAGAATAAAGTCTTTTTTCACTGACATTGATGTGAACGTGAATCCAGTGGAGAATACAATGTGGGCAGGTTGTAACTTGTACAAACCTCGCCACTTCTTATGTGTCCTGTTCTCTAGAATAGAGTTGTATGGAAGCAGATGTTTGTTAGATTCAGTTAGTATACATACCTATGAGAAAGTTTATAAAGTGAAATGCAGTGTGGAAGACTTTAGTGTGACAATAAGAATTAGAAAAAATAAACATAAAAGGTAAATTCAAAGATTACATATAACATCTGTATGGCAAAAAACACACAATACAACTTTATATATCCCTGTAGGATTAGCAGCTCGCCACCCAAATCAAGAGTCAGTCACAAAACTAAAAACATTCAGTCTGTAACCTTTTAAAACTAGATGTGGAAATTATACTAAATACATTAATAAATGACTATAAATATCAAAACAACAATCTAAAAAGATGCACAAAGTAATGAGACTGTACAAAAGCAGCATAACAACTTCCTGAAAGTAGCAGTGTGAAGTCACCTGGTAAGAGGCACCCAGGTAAGTACAATGCTCAACAAAATGAGAATAATCCAACCACGTAGAACTGAATAGTACTGTAGTAGTTTCAGTTGGAACACAAGAAAACTCGATACCTGAAGCAGGCTGATAACTGAACCAAATTAAACTCTGTTTCTGTGTAAGAGTCAGCATGACCTCAGTGAATATAACTATGACACTTCTCACAGAGCTGTCACATGACGAATTACTTTAAAGTTAATTATTGATGCATTCATTTGAGGAACACGCTGATTTCCTGTCATGGTCAGACAGTGGTGATTTCGTCAAACTTTTGAAATCTCCCTCACGTCATGTCAAGGTTAACTTCCTTAACACACAGCAATGACTTCTACATTTTTATTTTGGCTAGTTTTTTTCAGGGTGTTTCACAATGTAGGGGAATGGCATTGTGTGGACATAAAACTCCTGATTTATTCTTGAGTGTAGGCAGATAAAACATTAAGTTTAGCACTGACTTTAACCAGCGAGGTGTATCTGATATCTATGAAGAAGGAGACACTTGCAGCTTATTGAGGAGTTAAATATTTACAACCATGTCCTGGCTCAGCCTGTCTCTGTTTATGTTATGTGTCAGACTGTTGTAGCTCACCTTCTCATGCTCCAACTACATTTTTGACTGCCAAAACTTTATCCAGAGAACCAGTTCTTCAAGAACATGGTGAGGCAAGCTTCATGTGGACAATGAGTAATTAAATAATGGAGATTAACAATTAAGTTTTGACTTGTTTTGTAAGGGGACTGCTTGTTGATTTTGTTAACCCAGTGGTTCCCAACCAGGGGAGTAAAAGAAATGTGCTGTGTTAAAGTTTAGCTTATTATTCAAGATCTAAACTTTAAAGATAACAATAGGGTGAGTGTCAGGGAGAAGGCAACACTACATTTGTCAAAAAAGAAGACTATTAAAACAAACTGTACAGTTTATCAGTTGTTCTTTGCTGTCATTATTATGCATTGAATAGAATGTGAAATATTCATGAAATATGTGTTATCAGTTAACTCAGTAATAGAAAAGGGGTCCCTTAAGGTTGGAAACTATGGAGTTAGAGCCCAGATAATCTTATTCCCACTTTAATTTGCACCAATGTGGTTTTGTTTTTAAGCGTATGTTGTTGAATTCAGTGTTATATGTTTTACGTTTGTCTTTTGTTTTTTCCTCATCGGACCATGTTAGAGGCGCTCTTATTGTGAAAAAAACAGTTCAACATTTTGTGAAATACAAATATTTCCGTTAACACTCGGAATTATGTGAGAAGAGCGAAAACAAATTCTATAAAATCCCCACCAGGCTAGCAAAGGGGACCCTGCTTTCAATTTCACTTTTGAGGTATTTCCCAAATTGTCTAACATCTTAACCTTGGATTTATCTGTAAACAAATCAAAACATATAAATAACTAGTAAATGCTTTATTACCTCTTAATAAGTAAGTTATTAACCCTTTATAAACGGTGGTTTATTAGAAAGTGGTTCTGGCAAAGGGTTAGGTTCAGATGGTGTTTACTCAGAGTTGACCTCAGTTCACTGATGTTTTTCTGTTCCAGTAGTGTGACTCTGCTGCTCTATTCCTGACACGCTCTGCCATCAAAATAACTGGCCCTGTGATAAGGAGTCCTGTCTTCCTGCTCTCACTACATAGTGGAGAGTGAAATTTTTATTTTAAAAATTACTTGGAAATTGGAGAAATGTATCTAATGTAGTAAAAGTGATTAGTTCCTCAAATCTCAGTCAGGGAATTGGAAGTATGAGTAATGGGAGTTCTTAGGAAAGGAGATAAGCAGACTGTGCTTCCTGACGAATTCCTCCACAAAGATCCCGCCCCTTTAAAGTAGTCCTGCTACACTTTGAACTGCTGTTTACGTGTGGAGATTTGTAGACTGATATATATGAAGCTTTTTATCTGTCTGTTTTTTTGTGGATTTTGTCTGTGGTTCCTTTAATGCAGCGGGTCATTATAGTTGACTCAGGGTCATGAGTATCAGTCATCCTCTGCTGACAGCACCGGAATTTCCCAAAAGCCCCAGTGATCTAACAAGTTTCAATTTCACTTATTCTTTCTCATAATGAGCCTGACTGGAAACACGGCAGTACCTCATTCAGAGCCAGTCCTCCACAGAGACTTTTGAAAGGGAGTGGACCTTTTTTGGAGCGAGTTGTTTTTACTTTTAATTTCAGTCGCAGACTCTCTGTACCCTCGGGCTCAAACAGTTCATTACCAGGCTGCTCGGACCGACTGGAAACATGTCTACCTGTTACATATTTTTGGTTGTTTCTTTGCTGAACATCCTGAACAACTCCCATGTGAACGCCAATGGTTGCGGTAAGTATTCTTTATGTGCTGCGGTCGGAAATGGCATCATTAGTTCGCCTTTGATATCGGTGTATGCTCCGTTATAGAGCAGAAATGATCACTTTTATCATTCATGGTGCGCTTTACATAGACATCATATCAAATTCAGATTAGTGGTTTGTTTTGTTTTTATTATGATTAATGTTGTCTTGTTTGTCAGGGTGAAATTTGCTCCCGTTACAAGCTTCAGATTGAATTC
The DNA here is from genome assembly GCF_905237075.1 of Dicentrarchus labrax. Lineage (NCBI taxonomy): Eukaryota > Metazoa > Chordata > Actinopteri > Moronidae > Dicentrarchus > Dicentrarchus labrax. The sequence goes on from NW_026136721.1 coordinate 31,630,887, forward strand.
ATTTCTCCTCTTTTCATATGTTCTTTTGATTTTGAATGATTTGTTGTTTAAAAGTTTTTCTTTCGTTATTGTGCACTATAGTATAGTATTGTATTATAATCTATGTTAATATATAGTGTGTGTATATACTAATTTATAGTGTATGGATACTGAACATTGTAAGGCATACAAGGCAGGGCAGACCATTTTAGTCAGTCTGGCAACATATATCCAGTATATTCTAAAAAAATATAAATACATAATGCATAAACAAAGACTGTTATAAGATACAGTATATAGCACTAATATAAGTTTGATTTCCTGAATGACATTGTGTGTGAGACTTTTAGATGCTTTAATGGCTTATTGATAATTTTACACAAAGCTTTTTAAAATCACAACCTTTTATTGTCTTACAGATGAAAACTGTGCAGAAAAACCCGTATTCAGTCCGTCCAGACTGGTGGTCAAGTTTGGTGACCCATCCTCTACCATGTGCACCGTCTGTGAGCAATGCACAACCGCATTTGGTTTGGAAAAATCTCTGGGAGAAAACACAGAAAATGGAACCACAATTACATGGCAGGCTGACAGTGTGACTGAATGGGATTTACCTCTCTTGTGTTACTATGAAAAGTATATTAATGATCCTAATCAGGAATTTGACCAGTGTTGTACCCCGCTGCCTGTAACTGTCTACAGTAAGTAAACTTTGTGTTGAGTGAAATACTGTTGCTATGATGGTTTAATAATTTCTAATCTAAAGTTAAGCAGTTGTTTCCAGCCTTAATCTTACTGTGTGTCTCTCTGTTTGTCTCCACAGAGCCTCCAGATAATGTGTCCATCAGCTTTGTTAATCACACTGGGCCGATGTATGAGGGCCGTCAGTACAGTCTGCAGTGTACGGTACAGGACGTTGCTCCTGTTGAAAACCTCACTGTGACCTTCTACAAAGGACAGACAGTACTGGGTCAACTACAGTCCAACAACACTACAGAGAAGAAACCAGTGACTGAGATCTTCACTTTAAAGATCAGCCCCAGTAAATACGACGATGGACTCCAGTACTGGTGTGAAGCCAAGCTAGAACTGGGACCAGAAGGACCACAGCCCCCTCCAGTGGTGAAGTCACAGAACATCACTGCTACTGTGTACTGTGAGTCTGGCAACAACACTGACCCACTCTGACACCTTTGGTTATTATTGTGGCCTCTTTGGCTGTGCTACAATCACATAGTATTTTGATATGTTACTTACAGCTTCTCTAATCAATATTTTTATATTAGCAATAGATCACATGACTGATCCATTGCTAATCCATATTCATACTTGATCCACTTAGCACCTGTAGACAAGCTGACTGTATATGCTTATTGATGTCCTTACAGAAACAGTCAGTGGCTCTATAGATTGGTTCGTCTATCACTTTGGTCCACACTGAATATCTGGATATTACTGGATGGATTGATTGGATGCTCTCAGGATGCATTGTAATAGCTTTGGTGATCCATAAAAAGTTAGCTAGCACCATCATGTGGTCAAAATTTAATTTAAATATGAAATCCCAACTGTGCCAAAACTGTGCCAGACAGCTCTCTGAAAGTGAGTTGGAAGGGAGTGGAGACCCGACGTCCTATCACTGAGAGTAATATAGCCTAACTGTAACTTTTCCCAGTTACAGTATGTAATGAGGCTTGGGAAGTAATGGATTACATGTAACAGGATACCCCAAAAAAACTTTACTTTGACTTCAGTAGATGAAAGTTACATTTAGTAAGAATGGAGATTATTAGCAGGGTTACAATTTCACAACACACTTAAAAATAAAGAAGGATTCACATGAGCAGTGAACACGTATTACAGCTCTTCACAAGTCTCACAATACCACAGCAACCACAGATTCCTCATGGTCTCTAGTGGAAAAAAATGCTGTCTCTGAGTGGAAACTAGACCATTATATTGTCTTTAAAGCAGAAAAGGGAACAACATCACAAGTTCTGCTTTCGTAGTAGGCCACTGCCTAAATTCACTGAAGTTTAAAAATACACTGAGTGGAGGAAACATTTTTTATCCTTAAAAGGTTACATTGTCCTGTTGTCTTACACAGTATGTACACATCTTATTGATATCTGTTTTCTCTGTGGTGTGGAGGTAATCCAAAAATAACAGAAAGTAAACAAGTTATGTTACTTGTTTCTATGTTACTCCATTTTGATTTTTGGATTTAAGTTACTGACTGCATTTTTTAATTAGTAATTTTATCAGATTACATTTTTAGAATAACCCTCCCAACCCTGTATAATCTAATACAGCAAAATTATTTTTATGTTTTGTATATAAAACATCAATCTGCAAAGTAACTAGTGGATTAAAAGGTCCAATATTTTTCTCTGAAATGAGTAGAATTACATAGTAGCAGAAAGTGAAAGTAAAATACAATAGGCGGTCAGTGACAGAAATTAGGTACTTTCCACTGTATTGTATATGAGCATCAATGAATGAACTGTGTAAATTTCATAATAATCCCCACAGTTGTTTTACTGTAGTGACGTGTTGTATTTCTTTCTCACTCAATCATACAGATAAGCCTCAGCTCCAGGTGTCATCACCTCCAGAGCTGATCACTGTCTTAGAAGGAGACTCTCTGAAACTGGATTGCTCCGCGGTGGGAAACCCCAGTCCCTCGTACTCCTGGACGCGCCCACCAAACAGCCAGCCCCCCCACACCGACAGCGTTCTCATTATCAACTCTACAACTTCTGAGGACGAAGGACTGTACATCTGCTATGTCTCCAACAAGGAGGGAGATTTCACTGTGAGGTTCAACGTGAATGTCAACGGTGAGTTTTTAATTTTTTCAGGGGAATAAATACATATGACATCAGGAAGCAGGTACATACTGACTGTTGATGTGGTTCTCATGTTGCTTTTTTCTTTTACCCATACCCCTCTCCCAACCCTCTGCAGTCAGCTACATTGTATACTTTATCGTGCTGGGAGTAATAATTGCTGCTGTGATCGTCATCATCATGGTACTCTTATACATCCATTACCACAGAAAGTACAGAATGGGACAGTACAACCTGAAGGACGTTTTCCGTCTTCACGCAAGACACTCTGCCGTGCCCATTACAGAGTGAGTCTATGGGAATACGCATGAACTGTGTACAGACAGTCTGAACTCTAAGAGTTGAAATAATGAGGTTCCCCTCTGACTCAAGTTTGACAACTAAACAACATTTCTATTTTGAGACTGTGTTGAATCTCTCTCTCCTTCATTTCCTGTTATCTCTACTGATGCTATCTATTGACATAAAAGACCCAGAATAATATCAGTCACGTCAAGTTTCAACTGCTGTATTTACCCTAAACCCAGCTGCTGTAGAAACAACGAGAAGTCTCTGTATCTGAACTTTAAAACACATACCTACACACAGTATGGTGTCTAAAAGGTTTGAGGCCACAGATTGACGTGTAATACTGTTTAAGTGGGAGATGTATACAGTCAGATTATTTCAGTACTACAGAAGATGAACTACTCTGCCCTTGATCCTTCGTAGTTAAGGAACATTGATGACACACAATGTGTTTTTAATGGTTTTGCAGTGGTGGAAAAACCTTAGGGCCCACTTCAGTTTGGTAATGGTATTTTTGTGGTACAGTTTATGTGTAATGAATCAGATTACTATGAAATAATTGCCATGCTGACACCTGCAGTCTTCAGGGCCTGTGAGGGTCTGGAGTCCTAAGGCAGTTTTACGTGGTTGGTAAAGTAGCCTCGAGTTGTATCGAGTTATTGTTAATTAGTTATTGAAATATGTAGAATATCACCAACCTTATACTCGAAATGATGATTCAAGGGCTTTCATGTCTTGTTCGTCAGACTTCCCTTAATCGATATGTACATTGAAATACAGAGGACAATTTACTCCACTGTAACATCTGCAGTCTACATTATCATCATTCAGAAAATATCTGAAAAGGTTTCTAATAAGCAAAGCTTTATAACAGAATTTATATAAATTTTGTATTTCTGCGTAGTCTTTAAACTTCGATAAATGATGCAAACTTTATTTTTCTTTTTGTAAGACTTGATATTTTTATCTGGGATATAATTCTATTTGTCTATTTTATATATATATTTATATAAAAAAGGAAACAATTTTATATTTTGTCATTTGCTAAGGAAATTTGAAACAAAATTCATGTGAATAAGTGAAAACTATAATGTAGTGCTGATTTAGTCCTGAAACATGTTGTGTTAATGTTCTTTAGGCCAACGTGCTGTTTTACGGTTTCTCTTTCTCTTTGTATTCTGAAAAAAATTACTTTATTTAGACATGTGTTGTATATAAATTCTCACATTGAACTTCACAGATGAGTGTGTTCAGAAGAGATAAGTGTTCAACCATTGAAAGCTTCTGCCTCACCTCGTTAACCCACAGCTATTGATAGAGCAGCAGCTACTGTGTGTATGTATTTGTTACATTTTGTCCATCTACGTGTGAACTGGTGTGTGTGTGTGTGTGTGTGTGTGTGTGTGTGTGTGTGTGTGTGTGCGCGCACTGTGTTGATGTGCTGGCTGAATGAAAATGAAAAAGAGGAAGTCAGTACAAAAAGTGTATAAGAATGAATGTCACACTGAAACTTTTAGAAAGTATGGACTTTGACTGTGTTTATTTTTGAAATGTGAATAAATTATAACATAATTTACATAAGAAGTCTTTTTCATTGATACTTTATTGCATTTTAAAGTAGTTGCAAATACAAGTAAAACAACATACTTTCCTTTAACAGTAAAGCAATGGAGACTTTGTTAAAACCCCATGATACTGATGAACCAGTATGTGCTACATGTACATTATCTGCTGTGTATTTCCTAATTATGGTGACTTAAAGTATTACAGTCACAGATTGGCCTCACAAGTTAAAAATTGTCAGACACGCACTCAACAGCGTGACAAAATAGCAGCCTACCATAAACCCCAAAAGTAGTTGCAACTGGAAGTAATTATATATTTCCTGTTTATGAGATGCTTGATTGCCGAAGTTTTTTGATCCTTGTGGCTAGAGATTTAGTTAAGGGTGGAGCAGACTAAATATATCCTAGAAATGTTGCACTCCTGTTCTTTTTCCTCCCTTCCTGTAAAACTATCCGCTTCCAGGAAGAAACTTGGAGAAGAGCAGAGGAGAGGAGGGGCATGTTAAACTTCATATTGGATCATCAATAACAGATAAAGTATTGATGAAGTAGCCCTGTCATAACTTGATTACACCCATCCCCACATTATGTTATCTGCACTGTTATCTGTTCCTGTAGGATACACAGAATGTCAGTCCATGGATGGATTACTGTATGCATGGTGTAAATTGATTCCAGTGAGACCTGAATTAAAGCAGGCCCCTCCTTCACATTCTAGTTTCCTACACTAATGAAGATAGAAAATCTACAACTTAAAGGGAAAACCTTAAAAAACTTCCAGAGGAAACACCTGTATCCTGAGATTCTTGCTCAGTGTCACCGGTCACACAGCTCCAGTTCCAGTTCACAGTGCTTATGGTGACACAGGTTAATGCTTGCCATTGCGTAAGTGAAAACTTCTGAAAGTATGTGATAAAACATGTGATTTAATCATACCCTTGTTGTCCTTTGCATATACACTCAGTTAAAAATCTCTTAGGAGGCCTTCACAAGCTCAGAACAACATACAGGCTGGCAGAATAGTGAAAGAGTGGGACAAATAAACTGACATAATGACAAAGTGAATTATATGTATGATAAAGTGTGACAATCCATTAAAAACTGAATATACAGTGTTATTTACCACCCATTATCCTCTCTTTTTGGATTACAGTTTGCTGCCGCAGTCAGGTGAGCTATCAGGGAGCCCCTCTACAGCTTTTATCAGACACGCAGTTGCTCATTTTGCAGCTGTTTTATTAAACTTTAAGGAAAGTATGAGCATATAATAGACAAAACACAGCACAGCACAGGAAGACGACCTTTAACACAAACACATGAAAATAAATCAACAACCTAGGACTAACTGAAATTAGATGGAAAGGTATGTTTATATTATGCCACATATTGTGTACAAGCAGAAACAAATGATCTATCTCGTCAATCATATGTTTTGGGTTCTCAAGTTTGAATTCAATTCAGTTCACTTAAAAGGGGCTTTATTGGCACAGAAAACAGAAGTTTACATTGCCAAAGCAAGTGTGATTAGTAGGTAAAAAGCTTATAATAATGATAATAACTGAGAAAATTCAAAGTAAACTTGTAGTTAAAAAGCACAAATACAAATGTTATATATAGGCTATATAAATAATCTCCTTCCAATACTAAAATACTTTATATCAAAAGACATTTTAACAAAATTATTCATTCGTTGTAAAGAATGAGGCATAAAAAAATATATATCCACAACTATCATATATTGCTATTTTTAAAAAATAAATAAAAAATACAGTTAGTTTGTGTGTAATAAATAAATAAATAAACAAATAAATAAATAAATAAAAATAAAGCACCCGGGCACGCGCTTCTTGATGATAGGATTGCAGGCGCGCGGAGCTGCCGTTAGAGCTGCCGTTAGAAAGGGGATTTCAGTAAACGGCTTGTGGCTGCCTCCTCCGCTAAGAGGATTGAAAACTACCAGTTTCTGTCTCGTTTGAACAACCCCGCAGTTTCTTTCTACTGTAGCGGGTAAAAAAAACTGAGAACTCAAGGAGAGGACAGAGGAGAGAGGACAGAGGAGAGAGGAGAGCAGGCACAGCCGGAAGATGAGCACCGGAGCGGGCATCGACTACAGCGTCTGGGATCACGTCTATGTGTCGGACGATGAAGATGTGGTCTGTCCGTACGTCGACACGCCGAGCTTGTTCAGAATGAGACACCGGGTCAGCAGTGAAACTTGTAGTAGCCGTGAAGTTTGGAGTCGTATACCTGGGTTAGTTTTTACCTGTAGACGTGATTTTGTAAGTAACAGACCGACAACGACGGCCAACAGGTGTTACGGAGAAATCAGTGACCCGTTAGATTCAGTGACGCTAAATCAGTTTAGTTCCCTACCGTGTTCCCTTAAAGGACCCCCCCCCCTTTTTTTTTTAATCAATGTGTAAACTGATGACTCCTGACTACATTACCTCTTTTATGGATATTTAATAATATATTCAATGAGAGTGAAGGCTCTGTGAATATAGCTCCAAAGAATAGACTTTAAATAAGAGCCTACACTTTAAAAGTTTGATTTAGTTTTCTTAACAGAAATGAACAAAATGCGGATTATTTATTATTTATTAAGTTTTCTTGCCCAGCCTAAAATCAAGAAGGCCTTTGCGACCCCGTAGCGCAAGACCTTTTAAAAAAACAAGTTATACAGGGCTTTTACAAGAAGAAGAAAATAAAAAAGAGGGAGATGTAAAAGGCAGAATACATTATATGAAAACATAAAAGGTGTAAAATCGAGAGAAAGAGGACTAAGAGGACAACTAAGTGCTCTTTTTGTGGCCATATCTGACAGCCATCAACATTTAAGGCAGCAGATGACGAAATACAGTATGTGACATATACGTGCAATGTAAGTGATAAAATTGGCCTGTTGATTTTAGATGACACATATATTTTGAATGGCGTTTGTACATCGGCCGACAAGTAAAAAGTTCTGTTTTCAGGTAGAGTGTAAAAAGCGCAGTCTTGACCTTTGGAAGAATAGTTGAAAAACATGATAAGCTTCTTTCCAGAGCTTATAAGCCACATTGCACATATCCTGACTAGCCTTTTCCAGGGCTTTCCACTGAATGTCACTGACAACATTATCTCAAAGGGGAGTAACTGAGTCACCGTTACAGTTTATGTGGCAACTCCTCCTGTCAGTACACATCAAGGTCACGACAGGCCAACTTGAACAACCCATATCAAAACGTTTGTTATACATTTTAGGTAGAAAAATAATATCAATATTGGTATCCGTGTGAAAAGTAAAGTATTAGTCTCTTGAACTAACAGCATTCACATAGTTACTGCACATCACTTTATCGGCTTGTGACGCCTTAAGATGTCTGTTTGGGAACTGTTGTCAGCGGTTGTGGTTCCTAACCCAGTGGTTGGCATGACATCCTAACTTGACATCCTTGCTAACTTTATTGGTCAAGCGAGCTCAGTTTGTATGGCTTCTGTCTAACTAAGGAGCTGCCTAGCTGTCACATGACGAGTAAAAGTAGCTACAAGGAGCCTTTTATTGTGTGTTGACTGTGGCCGCCCCTGTGGAAAAAAGCCGTAGTTTTTCTACCACCTTTTTTCATAAATGGGAATCCCCTTGTAGTATATTTAATTAAGTAAAATATCTAGTCTCCCATGTCTATATTCATTCCAGTATTTCTCAAATCTGATACGTTGGGAATCAAAGCTCGCTACCGAGATGTGGGAATGTTGATGTAACACCAGTGGCTGATATGTGTTAAATGTCATGGGCTGGTACACTGGAGCATTATGGTTCTGTATCATCGCTCATCATCATCAGCCAGTGAATGCAGCAATGTGGCCACGTATGTTTTTCTTTAGTAAAAGATAACCAACTGCCCCCTTTAATGATTCATTGCCAACCAACGGACATAAAAGTATGATTAATAGTTCCCCAAATCCTTCTATCCTGCGTCAGGCACTGATTTGTTATGTTTATAAATAAATCATAGTCCAAACATTGCAAAATGTAGCTCTTGGGTAATTATATCTCTTTTATGTGTTTTATTCTTTCTGTCATACAATCATTTGATTTTAATATAAAGTTTTCTTCTAATATAACTTATTGAGAATCTCCCTATGTGATCCTCCTTTCAGTGGTGCATCCTCTCCTCAGCTCCCACTATCTGTGTCTTTATCTTTCTGCTTTTTAAAAAAAAAGAAATATCTTAACTCTGATCCACTCTAACCTGCCACAACAGGCCCGGCTGGAGAGAATGGCTGAGTTTCAGCAGAGAGGGGAAGACCTGGAGAGTAACTTAGCTGAATGCAAGAGGCTATTAGAGGAAGCCCAGGGCCAACTTAAGGAGCTGGAAGAAGGAAGAAAGGAGAAGGAGGAGGATGAAGAGAGAGAGGCCGAGCTGAAGAAAGTCCAGGCCCAGGTGAGAAAACTGAAGAAGGATGAAAAGTCGTTTGAGAAAATGATCAAAGAGCACCGTTGGGAAGAAAAGAAACTTCCCTGGAATGTAGACAACATCAGTAAAGAAGGCTTCAGCAAGGTAAAGCACGGCATCAAGGTCAAAGGATTTGCTAGATTTAGCGCGTCTTGTCAGTGTCCTGATTTATCTGTTTTTCTTTATCTTGTTTTCTAGAGTGTAGTCAACGTCAAGCCTGTTTCAACGGAGGAAACGGAGGAGGAAAAGGTGGAGAAGCATACGGCCTTTGTGATGAAATATGCAAAGGAAATCAAATACTTTGGTATGCTGTAGTGTGATGTAAACCTGAGCATGTTTGTTGTCATTTGTTCCCTGCTCACATTGTCCCTTTCTTTCGAATGTACCTCTCCCTGCTGCTCTGTTTGTATCCCTGACCCTGCTCGGCCCTACAGACACTCACTTTTCCCATTAGGTGGATTAGTGTTGTTAAAACCTCTTTATTTTAATCTGTCCCAACTGTTCAATATACATATGATGGTAGCTACTGTAGCAGTTGGTTAGTATGTATATATTGTACATACTCATACTTGAGTCCACTATATACTGTAGGATCAAACACTAGACACTGTATAGTGAATAGTCTATCATTTTGAGCCCAAGCATATATGTATAAAATGGAAACCTCAGGGTTCAAGAATGTATTCGTTTATTTTTGTGTCATATGGTAAAGTCGTGTTTTGTTCAGTATAATTACGAGAAACGCAAATGAGGTGTTCATGACTTTGTGAGTCTACTAGCTACAAATAAACAGGTTTTAAAGAGGTACTAAAGCAATTTAATATCACACCATTAATATCCATCATATTGGGGCAGATCTAGATAAATAATAAATATTGTTGTGGCAAAGCATTGAATATGAATATTTAAAGGTGGCATTACAAATCAATACATTGTTTTATTTCCAGATCTTCAGACATTTTTCCATTGATCTTAATCTAAAATGTGGCCATAACAGATCATTACATTTGTTTCAGTTTTTTAACACATTTTTAAATTTGACAGAATTTCTTTTGACACCAAACTCGGGTGGCAGCTGTGGTGGCCAGGCATTTTTTTTTTTAAGGGATGACAGCTGTTACCTTGTGCCACCTCTCTAGACTCAGAAGAGACCGATTAAGAAACAAAAAAGAAATCTCTGATTCAAAGCAGCAGAAGAGACATCCTGACTTTCAGTCCCTAGTTTTAGTAAACCTAAAAAAATACACAAAATCACCATTCTCGAAAAGGGTATATAGCTACGTCTATTTTTATTGTCACTCACTAAGAAACTTTCTAATGACTTAAGTAACTTGAACACAAAACATATTTGACTGCCCGGATTTGAATGTGTTTCCAGGTATGTTGCGACGCTGGGACGACAGTCAGAAGTATCTGTCAGACAATCCACATCTGGTGTGCGACGAGACGGCTAATTACCTTGTTGTCATCTGTATTGACTTTGAGATAGATGAGGTGAGTGCTGTGAGAAAAGTCTGTATGGGTTAAAAAAAAAGAACCCAACTAATTCTGCCAGGTAAAGCTTGTGAATTCTCCATGTGCTCGTAGAAACACGCACTGATGGAGCAGGTGGCCCACCAGGCTATCGTCATGCAGTTCATCTTGGATTCGGCTCGGACGCTTAAGGTCGACCCGAGAGGCTGCTTCAGACAATTCTTTTCAAAGATCAAGGTCTGTAATGTGTGTTTTTTTTGCTCTCCTGCATCTTTTTCTGTGTAGAAAGTTATTTTTGTTGGTTTATTTGTGGCCAATTACGTGTTTTTTTTGTGCTCCATGTCAGACTGCAGACAAGCCGTACCAAGACGCGTTCGACCGTGAGCTGGAGTTGCTGAAGGAGCGGATCCGCAGCTGTGCGCAGACTCGTATGGAGAGCGCTATGAAAGAGCTAGAGGAAGAAGAGAGGCAGAAGAGACTGGGCCCAGGCGGCTTAGACCCTGTAGAGGTCTACGAATCCTTGCCAAAGGTAAACCATTCACACACACATATGTAAGCATACACAAAGTATTTCAGGGAGACTTTGTTTGTTTACATGTGGAACTAAAATAAAACATCATAATAATAATAATTAATCATTTAAAAGTAGGTAACATGGAAACTGATGAAGGCTGATGAAGGATGAAAAGTAACAACATGGAGTAACATTAATGAAAAGTAACACACTGGTGGTAAACAAGAACTTTGGACTCTACTTGAGATAACTAAATGTTGGTTCCTCCATTTTTATGCTTAATTTACTAGGAGACACAAACAATTTACAAAGACTTTCATGCTGTCCTGATCCAAGCTCTATTAAACTGTCTGATTTTAAAAGGAGTTTGGTGATTGTTTTCCTCTATGATAAAGGAATATGTGTTACTAATCACTGTAGTTGTCAATAGTTGTAACATAAATAGGATTTACATACTAATACCTGGGTGTTTTGTCATTGATGTATTAAAGACATTAGATGTATTCACAACCACAGCAGATGTCATTCAGGTTAGGAGTCAACTTTTCTTCCCCAGCTGTCTTTGTGACAACTTATCTGTTTCAGTACAGCGATTCACTAATATAATATTTTTTTTTTCTGTTGTCAGAATGATTATGTAAGCTATTTCAATAAATAACCCTCCCTCAACGTAAAGTATGATCACTAAGAATTCAGGTCAGCGAGATTTAATGTAGCCAGCAACTTAAAAAAAAAAGGGTGTTTTCCCCTCCACATCCCTGGAGGCTGTGAGAGAAAACAGCCGGCCTGTTGGTGTGTCTCCCATTTCAACTCGTTTACACAACACATCAATGACCACCTTGTTTTGCTGTACAGGCTGAAGCTGCAAGCCAGAAAAGACAATACTGCGGATCAACCCAAACAATCTAGCATTAACCACTTGGCTCCATGTTATTGCAGTATTGTTTTATAGTGTGCATGATGTAATGGACTGTTGTTTATACTAAGCAGAAGAATGGATTTGAGATCCATGCCAGTCTATTTAATCCACTATCAACATTATGTTCTAGGCACACATCCTGTAAATGGCTCCTGGCATGAGCTATTTAAAAATAACTTTTTAATTTGTGCGAGAGACTGAGCTTTTTCACATATTTAAGGGCGGGAAAAGTGCGTTGTTTGTAGATTTTGAAGTCAGTGTTTGCGCAGTTTATTGATTTGAACGTTGTTGCCTTTCGGATAATCAGAGAAGTCAATACACAGCTCAGCAGAATGGACTCCACCAGTCAGGCATGAGCTCTCTGAGCAAGGTAAATAGCATTATCTACTTTCCTTGAGCTTTCACAAGAGCTTAAAGTTCTTGGAAAAAAATCTATTGAATAGTCCAAAGTTAATATGACGTATGTAATGAAATATTTAAAATTATAGACACTGCTGTCCATGGTGCATGTTAAAGTGATCATATGCTGACATGATGTTTTAATGACAGTGAAGGTGTTTTTTATTTCTCCTTTGCTCAGTCAGATTCAGTGTTAATAAACCTGTAAGGTTCGCTGTACCACATTAGAACTCTGGCACTTTTGTTTCATAGGACCTACAGAAGAGTTTTGACGAGAAGAACATTCAGATGCTGCAGGAAGCTATCAACAAACTGGACCCTGAGGTGAGTGTGTTTGTAACTGAACCTAAAATAATCAATAAAAGTAAGTTAATGGGAACTCGAGGATTGCAACAAAATCCCACTTAAATATATCTGTTTGTTTCTTTCTACAGGAAGGAAAATACTACCTTAGAATGTGTATTGACTCTGGACTGTGGGTCCCTGATTCCGAAGAAGACAAAGATGATGATGAAGATGAAGATGAAGAAGATGCAGAAAAAGATTAATAGGAGAATGTATAATGGCATCAGTTGATCTGATTCTCCATTTTGACTCACAGTGTGAAACATATTTTATGAGCATATGGACTAAACCATAATGTAAAAGCACTTTTACAGTCTATCTATTTTATGCCTCAATCAGTTCATTTAATAATGAGAAATGTCATTACAATCAGCTGATTTGATATAAAATCACCTATTTTAATCCTGTGTATTAATCACGAAAGAAAGGTGATTGCAGTTTTAAACTCTCAATATACTCTCAACAGTTACTGAGTACATATTGTTGTATGTCATTACAGTTGGCTGCTGTGTGATATAGGTCTTCCTTCTCTGCACACATTTTTGAGTGAAGACAGCAGCTTGAAAGATCAGTTGAGAAAACGGCTATTTTAACACACCTTGTAAAAGTACTAAACAGCAGCACAGGTGCCACGGACGTCACCTAACCATCTGTGTAACACAGCTACAGACTGGATGAGAGGCAGTTGCCAAAATATGATTCTGATTGGCTCTCACTTTTGAATTATTACTCTCAAAAACATCTAAAGAAAAAAAAGGTTTACTACAGGATTTACAGATCAAACTTATCTGCCTGCCCAACTGCATCTCTGTTGTCCTGCTGCGATCAACAGCGCCACCTGTAGTGTGCTTGGGCACACAACCTATAAACGACCTCAGAGCCCTGCATAGTGAACACAGATCCATCAAGTTACTTCACTTATTATGTTTGTGCTGGTGAAATTTAAAGTCCACCGCCTGAGTAACTTATAATCAATATCAACTGATATTGATTTGCTTTAAATTAAATGGAGAATTCTGCTCAACATTCAAACATTCAGAGTCTAGTTTGTGTCCAGTTGATAGTTGTTGCTACTATTTGGTGGACAACATAACAAAAACCTTACAAATGTCCTACATAAATATGAATTAGGTGAACTTTGATAAAGTTTGGTATTTGTTGAGACTGTCAGAGGTGTTGATTTCACTAGAAAAAGTATTATATTACATTTTCTGTTGTATTTAGGGTGTATCCTTGGCATGGTGGGAACTAGAGGGAGGCTGATAAGCATATATATGTCAGCTGATAGGTTACAATAAATTGCAGTATAAAATACATAAATACATATTTGAGAATATTTAGAAACTGTTCATGTAAAACATGTAGCTGATACATTAAAATCAGGTAAATATCAATATTGGTAATTTTGATAGTAGGAACTCCAGGCATCTCAAAGTAAACTATGATGACAAATTGATGCATAAAGTGTTTTAAGTTGCAACTGATTTTGATTAATTTACTGATTAAGAAGAAAGTTTGCAGTGATATAAAACAGAAAAGCAGTAACATATTTGAGAGGCAGAAACTAGAGAATGTTATTTGCATGAAAAATTAAATGATTAATCGAATATCAAAATAAATAAATCTTAATCGGTTAGTAGGGGAATTGTTTCAGCTCTAACACTGATGTAAAGATGAGTTTGAAGAGTCAAATAGTTGCTGCTTTGTAATGAAAGTTGTCACAATGTGTGTTTTTGTGTGCATAAGTTTTATTTCATGTTTACCTTTTGAAGTTGTGAGACTGTTTTTAAGTTGTTTTGTTGGCTCGAACTTGTACAATAAATCAGACTTAATTTATTTGTGTTTGATTTATTAACTTTTCCACTAGTTGCTGTGAATCCTGACTCATTTTCTGCCATACTTCTCTCTCCATCTCTCTCTCTCTCTCTCTCTCACTTGCATAATTAATTGCTGGGTCACTCTCCCTCTCTCCTTCATAATTAATTGGTGGGTTTGATTTAGTGGTTTGTGCAGGATTTCTGAGGCAAAGCTTCTTTGTGCAGTCACTTTTGTAAATAGAAAACAATCAGCGCAGGCCCCGGGGCATAAATCAAATCTAGATAATGCCTATAAAAGCTGATGGGAGACAGAATAGCATCACAGCTTCATGGAGAACTGCTTGGGTGCGTTTATTTGTATGTTTATGTCAGTGTGTGGTTGTAATTGCAGCAGTTGGGTCCTCTCTTTATGTGTGAGTGTTATACAGATTTTTGAGGAAGTCAGCGCAGGTGTAGTTTCTGAATGTTAACTGAAATCATCAGAGGTGGTTTCTACTGACATTTTATATTATACTATCAAAGTGCTGAAACAAATTTTTCAAGCAGAAATGTCCAAAAGTATTCTTCCAGCATCTAAAATGTGAAGACTTGCTGCCTTTACTTGTAATTACATTATAATAAACTTGAGTGTTTTCTAGGTTTGGGACTGTTGGTCAGACAAAACAAGTAATTAGAAGACATCCTGTTCTCTGACATAATAATAATCAACTGATTAATCGATCCGCTGTCTCGTTTGTTATCAATATGGAGTAAAATTAATCAGGTGTAGCTTACTTACAACCTCTGTCCACATTTCTTCCAAAAACTGTTAAAAGATGATAACAAAAGGAGAAGCTTGATTCCTGTTTTAGGGCTTAAAAATGGATAAATGTGCTGCATGTCCTTGAATGACTGTTAAGGGACATGGGAGACAAAAGGAGAGTGAGTAACAGGGAGCATGAATCCTTATTGTGATGTTTATTATTATTATTATTATTATTAGCGGTGTGTTCCAATAAAACTCTGCTCTCTGTGTTGGTGAGTATAATGGAGAGAAATGACGCCTGGCTATTGAAGCGGAGAATCGGTGTGTGGCTGCTAATAAGAGAAGGAAAAAAAAGGCAAAGGGGGGTGCCGATGGAGAGAGTAGGAGAGGAGGCTGTTGTATGGGATTAATGGACACAGTGTGCGTCTGTGCGGGAGGAGGGAGGGGAGGGGAGGAGATGGGCTTCTCCACTGAGGAGGAGGAGGAGGAGGTGGTGGTGGGGGGGTGACTGGGGGAGACCACTGTGGCAGGGGAGAGGGAGAAGAGAGACAGGGAGGGAGGAAGGCTGGTGAAGCCGCGGATATTCATGAAGACGCCAAGTGTTTTTTTCTCTCGCCGTGGTGACACAGTGCTTGTCTGCAGAGAGACAGAGGGAGCGGGGAAGAGAGAAAGGGGAAGAGGAGACGAGTGAAAGCAAGACGAGGCCCAGCCCATCTTTCCATTGATCTTGAGGCGATCAAGGTGAGTGTGTTTTTATTCTTACATGCTGCAGCCTGACTGTGTTGAATATGTGTGTGTGTGTGTGTGTACATGTGTGTCTGTCTGACACATATCTCTTGCAGTGCGTGTGCAGACAGGCGTGATGGCAGGGCTATCCTCATATATGGATGCTTTCAGTGTGTGTGTGTGTGTGTGTGTGTGTGTGTGTGTGTTTAATATATATATATATTTGGGTGTTTTGTAACAGAAGAGCAGGCTGGTAGTTGAGCTGCATATTGATGCATTGCTGCTTGGTTTTATAAGCTGCTTTATCTGTAGTGGAGGTGGTACTGGTGGCAGCCATGGAGTGTGTGTGTGTGTATGTATGTGTGTGTATGTGCTCAAATTTCTCCTTGTCTGTGTATATATATGTCACTGTGTCACTATGCATTTGTTGATTTCTCCACACAGCCTTTTTTTTCCCCTCCTTGCTACTCTGAGCAGACTCTGCTTTGAGAGTGCTTTCATTGAGTGGGTGTGTTCTCGATGACCCCTGGTAAAAGTCGTCTCCACCAATATCTGTCTGTTTACCAGCTCAATCAGAAACACACTGATATGCTGAATCTGTCCTATCCATTGGAATTAGGTCATCTCGGACTGCTCAGAGTAATTATATAACATCAGAGAGCTTTGGTGTTGCAGTATCTGCTCAGAATTAGCCACACTGTAGGTACAGCTCCTGCAACACCACGACAGCCAAAATATTTTGTTAGGGCTGCCCCCCTTTATTAGTCGACTAATCATTTCTTTGTATGTTAGTCAACAAATTGGGATTTTTTTATTAGTATTTAATTCATTTCTTCATGCATGAGCTTTGTGTATTGTGAAAAACAACAGTCATTTGTTCCTAAGTATATCTCCAAGCTGGTTAACATTACTAAAGGAGTGCTGTAAAAAAAGCTGCGAAAAAAAAGGATTTTCTTATATTTGATGATGCATCAAATGAATTCATTATAAGAAAGCAGGACAGAGTTCTAAAAGAAGGAAGGAAAGATGATTCAAAGGGAGCTGAAAATTAGCTGACCATTTTTAAATTCTTGCTCATACTGACTCTTTATTTCTGTTTTCTCACAAGGAGTCTACTCCGAGGAGGACACACAGACACAGATTCAAGGATGGATCCTGGCATATCAAACCTGGAATTTTGACGTATGGATTTAACACTTCTCTCTATGCAGGATTTGGCGACTGTCTGATCAGATAATGGAAAACTGATCTGAGACAGGAGACGCAAACATTCTTCCCACAAACTGGATCCAGGATTATTAACCGTTTGAAAACTGCATCCATGTGGGATCAGGTTAACAACTGGGAAATGTCATGCAAGCAATACCCCAAGTTGGATAAACATTTAAGAAAACTTGGAGAGTTTTCTTCAGCAGTGACGTCATGAACTCCGACTGGGATATCCCATTGGCTCGTCTGGCCAAAGCAAGACAACATGCAGGTGGACTTATTATTTCCAAGAAACCCGTTGATTATGCTAAAATGGAGTGAGGATTTTCTTTCCTGATTTTTCCTCCAACTTTTTGGCTTGTGAATAAACAACAAATCAAAACAAAGGTCATCCACCTCAGACTGAACCTGGGGCCTCTGAGGGGCACATAAATGCACCTTTAGCACTTAACGACAGGTTGGACCCCGTCCCCCCCCCCCGTCCCCCCCTCCCGGTTTCAGCCACCTGAAGACTGAGGTGTGGACAGGACGCGAGCGAGGCGGTTGACTTGGTTGAGTCAGCTCCAATGGGGGCCGGTCGTGACCCGGTCTGACCCCGGTTTGACCTTGCAGTGACCTTTGACCTCTCCGGTCCTGGCTCTCCACCTGCTCTGCTGCCTGGGTTCGGGAACGCTCCGCCCTGGGGCCCAGAACGAGCCAATCAGAATGAAGAAGAGCCGCAGCGTGCTGTCTGTGACTGGAGAAGAGGTGAGAAGGAGAATATAAACAACCAGGGATGTACTCGAGAACAACTTACTTTGTCACTGTGTTTCCATGAGAGTAGACGCCAGACAGAGCAGACTGTGTGTGTGTGTGTGTGTGTGTGTGTGTGTGATTTTGTGCGTTTTCTTGAGTGCTTATGATGACATACAAACCTTGTGACTTTCACACATCCGAGGCTCCCTTTGTTCTTGTCGTCGAGGTCTGTGGACACACTCAGAAGTCAGAGTGGACAGTCCGTGTCCTCCAGCCTCCACTCACAGTGTGAACCACTCACTCAGTCATAGTCCTATATGTAAATGAGCCCCAGCTAAATGAGTGCCCTATGTAAATGAGCTATTTCCTTTAAAGGTGACGTCTTGGCTGAAGGACATAATATCATGCATTATTCAAGCGATCTTTTATTGATTATGCTGAGCGGGTGCCCATTTGTTTGTGTGTACTGTACGTGTGTGTGTGTGTGTGTGTTTGTGGATGTGAGCATCTTTCCACATCTGGGTCTGGACGACATCAAACGCAGCATGGAAGCAACACGGCACTGTTGCCTAGCAACTGCTACCATTCCCCTAGTGTTTTGTTGCTACGGTACTGCAGTGCAGATCAGCCTCTAAGAGCTCAGTCTATAGAGGCCTTATCCCAGACACACACACACACACACGCACACACGCATGTAGCCGAACACACGCACAGTCATACACAGTATGCGTATTGTGTGTATTTGTGGAAGTTTCTTCACTCATCTGAATTTGAATATGGCCAAAAACAACATGCTTTGGTGAGTGTGCCAAAATGTTTATTATAAGATACACAGTACACATTTTTTATGTGTCTCACCTCCTTTGCCCCCTGTCTCACAGGGCAATGACACGGATATAACAGGTGCTGGGGAGAAGGCGGAGTCATCTCGCTACAGCCGATCCTATACGTCTGGGGCCACACTGGGGGCTGAGCTACGCAGAGGGAGGAGCAGAAGGCTCTCTTCTAGTCTCCAGGTACTGAAAGGAAGCACGGCCACATTAACCTGCTCGGTGCCCCCGGGGTAAAAATAAGCTATGGGTCCTCATTAACACCCTCCTCCCCCTCATGTGAACATAATATTAATTTTGCATGTTTTTGCCCATTTTACAGCAAATTGTATATACAAACCATTTAAGATACAACGACAGTAGGTGTATTATTTTGAATGTATGATTCCTGGGGATCCACTGGCTTCCCTGAAAGCCCTTAAAGATTTTACTATGACAGAATAAAGCTGCACTAATCAATATTTTCATATTGACAATAGATCAAATGCCTGTGTAATGTGAAAGAGTCTCTGTTTTGTTTTTCCAGCAGCAGGCTACTGTTTTAAGGGAAATACTCCAACTTAACTACAACGTTACCAACTAGATGGTGGAGAATTTAGCATTCTGCCATAACTGTTGGATGTGTAAATATGTGTCCTATCAAACTGATGATATTATGTCATGTGATGTGTTTACATCTTGTTTCTGCTGCAGCCAAATGAGTTATTGCAGGAATCTGGTCATTTAATTTCATATTGCATTTAAATGAATAGAAACCAATGGTTGGCTGCAATGACAAGACGTACCAATGCAAATCTAAACTCTCCAAAAAGCAAAATTGGTATGTATTGATTGTATTGAAAAAGCACTGAATGACGTATAGTTACAAAGCTAAATGTTAAACACACTATATGCACAAATTTGCAATTAATCAAGTTACCCCAGACCAGCTGACAGTGAATGTGGATTTTTGGGGCTCCTGTGTCTGTGAATCTGAGAGACTGATTGTGCTGTACACCTGCAAAGCAACTGGTAACTAGCATCATCTACAAACCCTTTCTTCTCACTCTACAGGTACCCTGCTGGCTCCGCCCTCGAGACCGCACACGTTCACCAGAGGTTCTGAACAACGTGTCGCGTCCAACAACTCTTCCCCTCCGCATCCCGCCACGCATCTCCATCACACAGGCAGACTCCGACAGGTTTACAGACAATTTCACTTTATTTCAAACCCCTGATTTTACTTCTCAAGAACCATTTGCAGGATGTTTTCATTTCTTCCTCCTCTTCTCGCACTCCAGTTATGAAGCAGAAAATGGCGTGTCACCAGGTCACACCCCGTTGGGTTCTCAGAGTCCAAGCCTCACCCTGCACACCTCCTTTCCCCAAGGCCAGAGAAGAGAGTCCTTCCTCTACCGTTCCGACTCGGACTACGACATGTCGCCCAAGACGGTCTCACGTAACTCCTCCCTTGCCAGCGAAGGGTGAGACTCATGATGAAAAGAATCAGTGAGACGGGGGAGAGAGCCTGTATGTGTGTACCCATAAGTTTGCAGGAGAAATGTTGCTATAATTCTTTGCTTCTTTTCCTATTTGCAACTCTCTGTCTCTACCTCTCTCAGACACACAGGCGAGGACTTCATTGTCACACCTTTTGCTCAAGTGAGTCTCACTTAATACAATGGTTTTCTCTACTGCAGATTATTCATCATAACACTATACATTGTGTGAAATGTGTCATAATTCTTCCAGTTCCTCCGAATAGCTTCTCATTCATTTTGCATCATTTGACCTGCTGGTTAAAATGGTTAAAAGTATATTTCTTTAAGGCTAAATCCTGTGATACTGTGTTATAATTTAGGTGCTTGCCAGTCTGCGATCAGTACGGAGCAACTTCACCATTCTTGCCAACGTCTCCACACCGACAGTAAAGTCAGTCCCAAATCATTGTCCTAAAAATACAGCTACTTACCATTATTAGCATGCATCTCATGTCACACTCGTACACACACATTCTGTGACTACAGTAACATCGTTAGGTAACTATTTGGTGCAGTAGTCGTACTTGAGCACCGGTTCTCAACTGTTTTAGCATGTGATCATCAATCCTAATGCAGCTGAATGGTGGAATAACATGAAATTCAGATTATTATTTCAAACTTTGTTACACGTTATATTGTATTGGATGAAAGCAAAAAAACATCAATATCATTTTTTCTTTTTCTCTTTCTTCTATGCTCACAATGTTTAATTCAATATATAATATAATAAAATCACAAAACTAAAACCAATCAAGTTTAAAAAACGGTGGAATTGGTAAAATTACAATCTAAAAAGATACACAAGGTGAGGAAGCTGTTGCTAGCTTGTTGCCAACTGAATTCAGTCTGCGGTTTTGCTCGGTCTAACTTTCTGTCGTGTCCTCAGGAGGTCTCCTCTGGGTGGAGTGTGTGTCAGTCCCAGGGCGTCACTATCAGACCAACAGTACCAGCAGCTCGCCCTGGACACATTGGAAGAGCTGGACTGGTGCTTGGACCAGCTGGAGACCATTCAGACGCACCGTTCTGTCAGCGAAATGGCCTCCACCAAGGTACGCATACATCATTTAACCAACCAGTCCAAACAACTTATCAGCAGGCTAATATTGGCTCATCATAAATATATCAATACCAATGCACAGTAGAGGTTGCAAATAGAAATTACAGTATCATTTTTATGGATTTTCTATATATTTTTAAAATATTTAGCTATATTTCTGTATTTTTCATAGTGGTTTACAGTGACAGTGTGTCATTTTATGTGTATTGTTACTGTGAAATTTGTTGTAATATATAAGTAATATAAATATCTGCTGTATATAGGTCCCTATGCACAATAAGAAACACAGTGGTTTATACCATACAATGAAAAACCTACCCTTACACAACAGTACAATAATAAGACAAATACACAACACAAATAGAAATAGAAAAATAGAATAAATGTTGAACTGTACTGTAACTAAAAACTGATGCATGTTAAACAGAGAAATTTAGCACCTTTCCACGATGTTGCTGTTATGCCACCATTGAATTGTATTGAGCATAAACACTTATCCCCTTAAAACCTGAAGAAACGGCACATCATCGACTCATATCTCTGCTTTGCTCTCATTCTGCCACAGTTTAAGAGGATGCTGAACAGAGAGCTGTCCCACCTGTCAGAGATGAGTCGCTCTGGTAACCAGGTGTCTGAATATATCTCCAGCACCTTCATGGGTGAGTGGGACCAGAATCTGATTTCTGTCGACATCACATTTATGACCTTTGCTAAATAAAAACAATAAATCCTTCTACGTGTGTGTTTGTTCACCAATTTTGTAGACAAGCAGAACGAGGTGGAAATCCCATCTCCTACTCTGAAAGAGAAATCTATGAGTCACATCAGTGGAGTAAGGAAACTGTCTCACAGCTCCAGCCTCTCCAGCACTTCAATGCCTCGCTTCGGTGTCAACACAGACCACGAGGATGAGCTTGCCAAGGTCTCGTTGTCTGTCTGTTTCTTTCTCTGACTCATGAAATAAGTTGCACAGATCAATCGCTGCTCAGACTTTGACCGTGCTCTGTGAACACTGATAATATTTTATCTTTCAGGTTTTTGAGGGCTCTGTAGAGTCTTTTCTTATGCAAGGTTTTATTAAATCTTGGCTTATTGGTTGCTTCCAGCAATGTGGAGACACTATGTGTGTGTGTGTGTGTGTGTGTGTGTGTGTGTGTGTGTGTGTGTGTGTGTGCACCTCTCTTGTTTTAGTGATTTACTGCTGAGGCTTGTGCAGAGTCACAATGAGACTGAAGTGAGAGGCTTCCTGTGGGAAATGCATTTGATAATGCACAAGGGTTTTTTTTTTGTGTTTTAAGACTATAAGACTTCCTACTGAACACCAAGCCACTTCCAGGTTGTTGTGCTCATAGTACTGAAACAATGTCGCGAAAAGAAGGAATATTTTGTTATTCCTTTTGTCTGATTCCTCGTGCTTGCGGCCTTGTTGTTGTAATTGAATCCAGTCTGTAGCACCAAGGAGTAGGATAGAAACCGTCTCTTCATTTAGCAGTACATAAATCAGCTGTAACTATGCTACATGTACTGTAAATAACAAC
Source organism: Dicentrarchus labrax (assembly GCF_905237075.1). Taxonomy (NCBI): domain Eukaryota; kingdom Metazoa; phylum Chordata; class Actinopteri; family Moronidae; genus Dicentrarchus; species Dicentrarchus labrax. The sequence goes on from NW_026136721.1 coordinate 31,653,831, forward strand.
AGCCACTCTACCAGTTCTGCAACTGCAAGCTGTGATTAGAGCTAAACGCTAACAACAACAGGCAAATTAAAATGACCTCATTGTGGGGCTGAATGTAAAGTCAAAGGGAGTGATCATTCCTGCTGAAGGGAACATGGGTATTCCATGGCATCCATACAGCCATACCTTTAAAAAATGTGTTGTGGTCTGTCTTTATCATTAAGAACTGGACTAGTCAGTCAGTCAAAGAGGTCGCACGTATTTTCAGTACATCTTTGGACACCGTGACGCATACGCTGAAGGTTATTTTGAGTGTCTTGAGAGGGATGTCTGCTGTGTGATCAGTGTTCAAAAGGCACCAGACCTCTGGTGACAGAAGCCTTAATCACAGGCAGCGGTGTTAAACTAGGGCTGGGCGACATAACCTAAAGTTTTAGGTAACAATATTTCGTCACATTTTTCCTTGATAATAGGGAATGTTATCATAACTATTTTTTTGCATTATATTTTCCTACTTGTGTTGGATTACTTCTAATGTTTGTCTGAAATAATGTATGGCAAATTTTTTACTGATATGTTCTTGATTAATACATTCTTAATGAATTAGTTTAGTCTAACAATTTACTAAAACCCACAGTGAGATATTCAAATGGGTTTTTTTTTGTCCTACAATCAGTCTGAAACCTGAACGTATTCAGTTTACTATCACAAAGGAATAAGAAATCCAGTAAATCTTCATATTTGAGAAGCTGGAAGTAGTGATTTTACATAGTTTATTTTATTTTTTTAAACTAATCATTTCAGCTCTAAGGTAATTGATTGGCTCGTTCAGTTTATGGATAGATGTCATTGGTTGTTGTTGCTATTCTCAGTTTAAATATGTTAATTGGACAATTTTGTGCATAACAAGTTAAATTAAAATTGATAAGTCATCCATAATGTTAGTTTATTTTCTAGCCCTGTGTTAAATTCTGCTGTGCATTTAAATAATGTATTGATGCCCTCTGAGCATCATCTCTGCTTTCAAAATGACATGCATTAGCCTTTAATGACGCATTTAGTGGAATAAGGCTTTTAATATTTTTCATTAAAAATGTTAATACATGTCTGACTCATATTATGTTTGTCTGTGTGTGTGTGTGTGTGTGTGTGTGTGTGTGTGTGTGGTGTTTGACCAGGAGTTGGAGGATCTGGACAAGTGGAGTTTTAACATATTCAGAGTAGCAGAATTCTCCAACAACAGACCTCTCAGCTGCATCATGTATACCATCTTCCAGGTAAACAAAATGAGTGTGAATGAGTGGGAGTGTGTGTTTTCTGTGGGATCTTTCTCACCTGAAGTGTTTGTTTGTTTGCTATCGTACATGATGTTCTCCCATCGGAGTGTGTGTGTGTGTGTGTGTGTGAAGTTTTGTTCTCCTCTCCTCCCTCCTCAGGAGCGAGAGCTGTTGAAGACGTTTCGTATCCCAGTCGACACCTTTGTCACTTATGTGATGACCCTGGAGGACCATTACCATGGAAACGTAGCGTACCACAACAGCCTCCATGCTGCAGATGTCACCCAGTCCACACATGTCCTCCTCTCCACACCTGCTCTTGATGTATGTGGACACACACACACACACACACACACACACACACACACACACACACACACACACACAGTGGATGGTTTGTGCTCAGAGGTGGACAGATGTGGCTTCCCTACTTGTCACTGAAAAATTCTCATTACTCCGTCTGGTTTGACAAAAATAAATTTCTTTCATAGAATACAATTAAATGCGGCACAATAGAACTTTATTTTCAAAGCAAGGCTGGGAAATGATTGTGGCCTAGCTCAAGGCACAGCGGTAAATATTTTAAAAAGTCACATGGGAAAGCAACATAACAACTATGGATGACTATTTATCTGTTTGTTTAAAGGTCAAGTGTATAACATTAATGAGGATTTATTGGCAGAAATATAATGTTCATAGGTATGTTTTCATTGGAGTATAATCTCCTGAAAATAAGAATTGTTGTTTTTGTTACCTTAGAATGAGCTGTTTTTATCTCCAGAGTCCGCCTTGTTGAACCGCCAGGTTTCTACTGTAGCCCAGAATGGACAAACTAGACACTGACTCTAAAAAGGGCATATTTTGCGTGTTTTACAGCTACCGTTCAGTGGCTAGATGTCACTAAATCCTCTTTAAGCATTGTTTTAAAGTGTAACATGTGTTACTATGTCAACCTGCAGTGGTGGAAGTACAATTCTGAGGTACTTCAGGTACTACTTGAGTATTTCCATCAAACATTATTTACTTTATAATTTTACTCTAAACTACATTTTGGAAGCTATTATTGTAGTTTTTACTCCACTACATTTATTTGAACACATTAGTTACTTGCTACTTTGCAGATTCAGATTACTAATACAAAATGTAAATGTAATAAATTCTGTAAAGTTTTATTATGGACTTAGTTACCCCAGCAGTAGTTAAAATTAGCTCCACCTTTACTATCTGCAACATTAAACGGATGCTTACACATCATGTTTTACACATTTTCTTAATATTCTATAAAATATAAACAGACAAATGTAAAAAATAACTCTGTGTGTGTGTGTGTGTGTGTGTGTGTGTGTGTGTGTGTGTGTGTGTGTGTGTGTTTTCTCTGATCTTGTCTTTCCCTTTTTGTCCCTTTCAGGCCGCCTTTACCGACCTGGAGATCCTCGCCGCTCTGTTCGCTGCAGCTATCCATGATGTAGACCACCCCGGAGTCTCTAATCAGTTCCTTATCAACACCAGTGAGTGCACACACACACACACACACACACACACACACACACACACACACACACACACACACACACACACACACACACATAGATAAAGGTAAAACTGTCCAGATATTTGCACAAAGTGTGTTAACACCCTCCTCCTCTGTGCTCAGACTCGGAGCTGGCCCTCATGTATAACGATGAGTCAGTTTTGGAGAACCACCACCTCGCTGTGGGCTTCAAGCTCCTGCACCAGGAAAACTGTGACATCTTCCAGAACCTCACCAAGAGGCAGCGCCAGAGCCTTCGCAAGCTTGTCATCGATATGGTCAGAATATTTTCTACCACATCTCACACCACACCAGATACTTTATACCCTAACCTTCAGCTCCTCTATTGGATGCCAGCACTCAGAATCATCATTATTTAATCATTTGAGATCTTCAGATTGGTCTTACTTGACATTGATGGTTTTACACAGCTCTCATGTTGTTTCCAGGATGTGCTATTTTATATTCTGTGTTAGTTAGTTCTTAGCCGTGATTTTATTTAAGATGAGACAAGTTTAATTGTGATTTTTTTTGCTGTTTGTCTATAACTTGTTACTGCCCATCTTGACCAGGACCCCCTTAAAACAAGAGATGTTTTGATCTCAGTGAGGTTTTATTAGTTAAAATAAAACTCATATCTTTTTAAGTAAAAACCTTCAACATTACAGCCAAAACTCCCAGCTTCTCCGTGATGGACTCAACAATGCACAATGTGGCTTTCTGTGTTAGTTTATGAACTGTATTTCTTACAAAACTGCAATATAGAAATACTTACAATGTAATGTAATGTGGTGCTCTTTGTCTGGAAGCTACATAACTAACAAAAAACCCATTCAAACCTCAGCTTCTACATCTTTAGATTTTTATTTGTCAGGTGAGGATAGATGGTTAGGTTGGATCTTAGTGCTTCTTTTAATGTGTGCAGGTGTTGGCCACAGACATGTCCAAACACATGACGCTACTGGCGGACCTGAAGACCATGGTGGAGACCAAGAAGGTGACCAGCTCTGGTGTGCTGCTCCTGGACCACTATACAGAACGGACACAGGTAACCTGTCTGGCTTCTCCCACAGAACCATGGTCAGCAACCTGAAATCTGTCTACTGTACTGTGTGAATGTATAGTTACATGTACTGTACAATGTGTGTGTGTTTAGGTGCTGAGGAACATGGTGCACTGTGCAGACCTGAGCAACCCCACGAAGCCGTTGCCGTTATACAAACAGTGGACGGAGAGGATCATGGAGGAGTTCTTTCGACAGGGTGACAAGGAGCGAGAGAGAGGGATGGAGATCAGCGCCATGTGTGACAAACACACCGCTTCAGTGGAGAAGAGTCAGGTAAAGCTCAGTCTCTCTCTCTCTCTCTCTCTCTCTCTCTCTCTCTCTCTCTCTCTCTCCCTCTCTCTCTCTCTCACACACACAGTCTCTCTCTCTCTCATCCACTTTAAATGTGTCATTGTTAAAACAGTGGATCCAGAGTGATGTTTGAGGTGTGTTTGAATGTGTTACATGAATTCTCTAACAGAACACAAGCTTAGGGCTTTGAGATAAATAATAATGTCAACATGCTCACAGTGACAATGTTAACATGCTGATGTTCAGCAGGTATAATGTTTACCATGTTTACTATCTTAATTTAACATGCTAACATTGCCGCTTAGCTCTTAACCCAAATTACAGCTGAGGCGCTAGAATAGAAGTTGAAAATAATCACAATTCATTCTGAGAAGGAGACGAATATCTGTACTAAATTTCCTGGCAGTTCATCAAACAGTTGTTGAGACTTTTTATTCAAAACCACAAAAGTAAACCGAGGAAAAGTCACAATCATCAGTAGGATTCATCTGAATCTTTCAATCTGGACCAAAGAGCTCGGCCGACCGACAAACCGACCACTGCCATCCCTCGAGCCACGCTGCTAAAAATCCATGTGTGTCTGTTTGTGTATTGCATTGTTACGGGAAGAGACAAACTTTTGTTAGTTGTTCAGTACTTTAATTGTTCCCCGACATAAAAAACACTTTTCTTTTCATGAAACTGGCAGAGTAATGAAGCTTGGAATGACTTAGATAAACGCTGGCAATCATTAAATATTTTGTTTTTTGGATGCACGTATGACAAATGCATTTCTGTCTCAGTGTCCAACTGGGAGCAGCTACAGTCATATGCCTCTTTTAATAACTATGATATTAAATAGTGACATGTCGGGCTTGTGGTCACTGCTTCTATGCTAGGCTAAATCTTTTTTTTCTTCTTCCTCTTTTCTTTTTAGATATTATGCCAGTTGGATTTCTCTGTACTTTAAAGGAATATTTCAGTTGGGAAATATGATTTCTTGCCAAGAGTTAAATGAGAAGATTGATACCACTCAGGTCAATATGATAGATTTAAAGCCGGCAGCCAGTTAGCTAACCCTAACAGCAAGCCAGGTTCTGTCCAAAGTTAACAACTCAAATTAAACACAACAAACGTGCGAAAACAACAACGATTTGTGATTTTACCACAAGGTCCCTGTAAAACCGCAAATCCCAATTTTTAAACTACTTTAACACGAGATATAACGTGTTCATTTTGTCACCTTTGGACTGTTGTTGCTAACTGACTGTCACTTCATCTTACCGTCTCTCTCATCAAGAAAGCAATTTCTTTAACATCACCTATTATCGTGGCCTCAGGTGTGATTCCTTTTCTTTTCTAGGTGGGTTTCATCGACTACATCGTCCACCCGCTGTGGGAGACGTGGGCCGACCTGGTGCACCCAGATGCCCAGGAGCTGCTGGACACGCTGGAGGAGAACAGGGAGTGGTATCTGAACACCATGCCCCAGTCTCCCTCACCTCCCCCGGACAGACACCTACAGCACGACCGCTTCCAGTTCGAACTCACCCTGGAGGACCTGGAGCACAACAACCACAACCACATAAACCTGAGGAACAGCGGTGACGACACCGCAGACAAGACGGAGGACGGCCAGGCGGAGCTGGAAGGCGAGGAACAGAACCATGTTGAAACTGAGAAAGAAGACGAGGAGAATCACAACAGCGAACAAAATGGACTCCCAGATGAAGAGGAGGAGGAGACTAGAGAAAGGGAGGGAGAAGAAGAGGACGAGGTGAAGGAGAACGCAGAGGAGGAGGAGGAAGAGGCGGAGGAACACGGAGAGGACCAAGTAGAAGAAGAAGGAGGGCAGACAGATGAAATAGAAGAGGAAGTGAACGATACGGCGGAGGATGAGGACACTAAAGAAGAGGAGGAAGAAAATGAGACAAATCAAGAAGGAGAACAGGAAGAGGGTGACGAGGAAGGACAAAAGGATGAAGAGGAAGGTGCTGAAAATGAGGAAGGTGCTGAAAATGAGGAAGGAGAAGGCGAGGAAACTTTGGAAAACGAAGAGGTAGAGGTGGGAGAGGAAATGGAAAATGAGGAGGCAGAAGTGGAGGAAAATGTGGAAAAAGAGGAGGGAGAGATGGAGGAGAAAGAGGAAGAGGAGGCAGCAGAGGTGGAGGAAAATGTAGAACCAGAGGAAGGAGAGATGGAGGAGAAAGAGGAAGAAGAGGCAGCAGCAGAGATGGAGGAAAATGTAGAACAAGAGGAGGGTGAAACAGAGGAGAAAGAGGAAGAGGAGGCAGCAGAGATGGAGGAAAATGTAGAACCAGAGGAGGGTGAAACAGAGGATACAGTTGAAGAGGAGGAGGCAGAGATGGAGGATACAGTTGAGGAGGAGGTAGGAGAAACAGAAGATGTCGAAGAGGAAGAGGAGAAAGAAGCTGTAGAACCAGAAGAGGAAGAAGAGGTGCCGGTTGAGGATGGACAGGAGGAGGAAGAAGAAGAAAGTTAGTTGGATGTAAAAACATAAATATAACCGGTCAGTAATGGTTCAGGAGAGATAAAGAAGAACATGAATGGAGCCAGAAAGGCTTCGACAGTTTGTGGTACGACTGTCATGGAAGAGGATGAAGAGCTGAAGACGCCCTTCTTGCTCTGACCACTTTATCATGTGACCCTCTCAACTGAAGGCCAGCGTATGCTCGACTACAGACGTCTTAAACAACCTTCACAGCTCACAGAGAAAACATTGAAGACGGACAGCACGGCACCGGACGCAGATACAAAAACCCGACCGGAGCATACGCCTTCCCGAACAGCCAGATTGTTGATCAAATGGTAGTGATAGAAAGACCAGAGTCTTCATCACCGAGTATCTGTACATCCATCACTGCCGTAGGGAATAAACTGGGGGATAATAAAATAGGGGGTGGGAACCTGTTTTATCGACCTTTTGTAGCTCCTGAAAATCTAAAAGAACTTGAAATACATACATGCAAATAAGTGCTACCCATTATCTCTCTGTCATCTTGTTTAGGAGGAAGATACACACACACACACACACACACACACACACACACACACACACACACACACACCCGACCAACAACTGTTAAAAGAATGTCTACCTTCCTCTGTTTGTCAGAAAAGAAAAAAAAATGCAAAAAGTCTGGAAAGTGTAGTCTGTCGTCTTATATTTGCTACAAAGACTTTCCACTTGTGAGCGGGATGCTGACAAGACCTTTGGGCTCTGGTCTTGGAACAGTTTAACCTCCTCACATACTAACCTTAAAGCAACAATGCTGGATTTCTGAATAATATCTGGACTGTTTTTGTCAGGGTGGAAACATTTGCAGTCCGGCTCAAAAGGCCTGACCTGTTGTACGTGTCGATGTCGGTTCATGTTTTAAAAAACAAAACAAAACAAACAAACAAACAAAAAAAAAAAAAAAACACCCAGTATTCATCCCATCACCACAGTTTCACCACTCCCAGACTGTGAGTTTGATTCCCGGGTGAAATCGTGCCAAAACTGTCCCATGACCAGCACTGAGCAATTCAGCCTTCCTTCGAAAACAAGGTGGTTACTCGTCCGCGAAGCAATGAACTGTGGGACCAGGGTATTGGGTGTGATGGTCTTCCACAAATCCCATTTTTGTTTTTGTTTTTGTAAAAATGGTATTTGGCACTTTATCTAACACCCCTGTTACATATATGTACATAATAAACATGTATTTTAATCTGCTGATGTCATATAATAAATATGATTAATGAAGTTGAACGATTGGTGTTTTCAGTTGCAGGTGTCCGTTTTTACCCTGGATGATACCAGAAAATGAGTCATCTACCACCATAAGCACAACCTTTTAATTTAGAGTGAATTATGAAGGACAAATTAAGCTTCTTCAAATTTTCATTTTTTTTATCAAATCATTGAATTAAATATCAATAACAAAACAAAAAATATTAATTAATTAAAGCAACAGAAAAGTAATAATTGTGTGTTACTGTGATAATTCATCATTCAAGTCCTTTCAAACCAATTTAAGTTCACGTGAATATTTGCTGCTTTTCTTAGTCTGTGATGGTAAACAGTATATTTGGAGTTCTGCACTTTTGTCACATTTTATGGACAATACGGTTGATCAATTAATTGAAAAAGAAAAATCTACTGATAACAAAAACAATAATTAGTTGCAGCCTTATTTGTCAAAGTCATAAAGCAACATTTATTCTTTAGAATTTTTTAAAACGATGCATAAAAATGGATAAATTATAAATTAGAGATTAAAACTATGAATGTTATACAGCAGATAAAGACTCTTAATATAATCTTTACAGAACGTGTAACAGACTCATTTTCCAATAGCACCCAACATGAGAAGAAGGGGCAGTGATAAAATATTAGATACTGTAGATACATTACAGGTGTAGTTTGTTTTTAATGGGTGAAAAAAATGGAATATGACAATAACAAAACATTAAATTTTTAGGTCATATCACCCAACCTCAGTTGTTTAATCATAAAATAAGTCCCAGCATCGTCAGAGGTCTTGGTGGTGTCTCTCTCTCTCTCTCTCTTTTAGCTCACACTAAGAAAATAGGTCAAAGACCTGAACCGGGTCACTTCATTACTGAACTATAATGAAACTTCAGGGTGAGATTATATTACCATAAAACCCTTTTGTTGTTTTTGGATTGGGAAGATTTGGTGAGGCAGAGAATTTGAGCTTTGTTGTGTAAGATATTGCATTTGTGTTTATTGATGACATATGGCCGAGCGACACACTGCCGGACTGACAGACAATAGGCAGACAAGCATTCAAAGAAAACATTCAAATTGGCTTCAAGTCATCAAAAATCTCGCAAAGCCTGTTTTGAACTAAATCCGACAGCAATAGAAGAAGCACTGGATTTGTTGCTCTGGGCTCAAATTATAAAACTTCACAGTATAAAACACAACTCATCAGGAAACACTGACTCATATGAAATTAACAGTGACTTTACAGTTAACAACAGACCCAAATCTACGGTGGCTGAAAGAGCTCAACATACTGAAAACACAAGAAAATTAAGACATGATCTTCAAACATCACATTAAGAAAAGAATCGGCACAATACAAATAAATAAAACTCAAGCAAATGAAGAAAAACATAATATGACATAAATATGCTGCAGCTTTAGAAAACACACAAACACAAAGTTACAACACAACAGGAGATCCTGTAAGTTAATTATATAATATTATAAAATATAATAGTTATATTTTCATGCTAGTTGCATTAGATTCAGTTTGCCAAATAGCTTCCTGTATGAGAGTTTACATCACGTATTGGGAGGAAGTGGCTTTTATTGTGAAAAACCCATGACATACAACAAGAAGACTACTATTAGCTGCAGCAATGTTCACAACAGGCCTCGTGCACAACAATAACACATCCTGGTTTTTCACAATAAGAGCCCCCCCCCTCCACCACTGACTATAATGCAACCAGTCTGATTTGAGCTGCCAATGTAACTTTCTGTTGTGCTGAAGTAGCATTTCTATATTTGCAGCACATTCCTTTTATGCCACGTGTTGTCAAGGTAGAAAAAGTGTTTCTTGATTTGCTTGATTTTTCAAACAAAATGTTGCCTGTTTTGTCACAGTGGTGAAGAAATTTCCTTCATTTGCTTGTGTTTTAAGTTGCAGTCAAAGACGGCGAAATACACACAAATACCAATCTCTGAAGGTTTCTCCCACATTCCTTATGCCAGTGTTTCTCAAACACTAAATATTACTAACTTTAAATTACATATTTTCCTCATATTTTGAGTATTTTCAATCAAACTTTTGTAGCATTTTGATAGTATCCTGGGTTTTCAGATTAAATAATTTGAAAATAAAATTCCTCTGTATACCTCTAGATGCAGCTTGCGTACCTCCAGTGGTACACACACCATAGTTTGAGAGTCAGTGCCTTATTCTTAAAATAAATAGATATTAAAAACACAACATCTTCCATCGTATGGCACATATGGATAACAGTGAACATACAGTATAATCCAACTGCGGGTTAACAACAGGCAGCAAGAACAAAAACAACACACTAAGACAACAGAATACTGAATACCTGAATCAGGTAGATCGGGAATGTACCGAACCCAACGCAACTGTTAACATTTCTATGTGTGGAATAGAGTTTACCCACCTTTTTAGAGTAATACAGAATAAATCTGAGATTATTTCTTGGTTTGCATCGTGCTCGCTACATTATAAAGTGGACAAACGTCTGCATCAGTCTTGATATTTGTTTGTTGTGGTGTTTGTTTACCTCATGAGGGTCGACTGCAGGCATGGTCACAAGTTTCCCACCTTTTGGTTTTTAGTTTTGCTTTCTCGCTGGGTTCACTTCAAAATCTAGATTTCATTTCCAGAGGGTTTTTCTTTTTTTTTTTGTTAAATCCAACTCTCTGAAGTTCTTAGTGGCCAATCAAAGCGGTCCAATCAGGAAAGTTGTCGATCTCTCCGGTCTCTTTCGGCTGTTGGTCTCCGTGTGTCAGAGTCAACTTGTAGCGTAGACGCACCTTTCTCTGAGGGAAGGAGGCAAAGATGTCAGATGGAGAAAGTGAAGGAATAAATAATTAAATTCAAATGAATACTTGCCACATTGTGCTCCTGGTTATCCAATTTATCACTGACTCTAGTTTTTATACACGTAATTAATCTCAACTGTGTTCTTATTCAATGCAAAGGTTATCATCCACTAACTTCACAGTTAACTATAATTTGGACAGTGTTAAATGTCTAATTCAGAATAAACTGTTGTTTGCTCATCTCATACACCACTGCACCACAAAAATAAAATATAACCGTAAGCATAAAACACACTGAAATCTAATGGTTCTTGTATACAAGTACTGAAGTTCCTCTGTTTAATGTACTGTAAGTAATAGTGAAGTAAAGCGTTACATCAATCACTAACATGATAATTTAGAACTCACCTTCTGAGGATTAGCCAATAGGAGGACTTGGGAGATGGCGGGCGGAGGCAGAAGAGGGTTGTAAGGAGGTAGGTGTGTCCCTGAGGCAGGCTGAAGTTTCACTAACATGGTCTGCAGGAGAGGAATGAAACTCACAATCAACTGGATGCTTGGGAATGTGCATAAAATGTAGAAAATAAAATAAAGAAAAGTGTAAACAATAAGGTGAGCTGACAAATGTGAAGTGGCTCCAGGAGGTGGCGTCAGAAACATGATGAACTTAAACACATAATTTTATAAAAGAGTGTCAACCTATCATCTGCTTGAAACACTGATGCTGCTGCTTTAACACTGAGACACTACCAGCAGGCCAAAGGTGGTCAAACATGGCACTTTGTGTGAAAACTGATCGTGTCTTGGATTATTTTTCCAATTGGAAGAACATGAAAGACCACAACTGACTAAATTATTTGCATGTTTGATCATATTCTACAATTCATCTGTTAATTTCTCAATCTAGAGGATGTTAAAAGTAGAAAAATACCTTATATTTGTTTACAATCATCCTAACTGTCTACAATTTTACTAATTTTACTACATTGGTCTGTTCTGTTCACACATCTATTGCACATCCTCTGTTGCTCTTCCTGAGGTTTCTTCCATTTTTACCCGGAAAACAGGGAAAAAACCCAAACAATTACATTTACAGTGATATAAAATGTAGGAAAACAGCCCATTCTCACCAATGTCTAGGATTTAGTGACATCTAGTGGTGTAGTTGCAAACTACTATGTATAAAGCTACTATCATGTGTCAAGTAATAACTTTTGTAATTAAAAGGCCAAAATTACTTTGGCTCAGACTCAGAGTCTGAATATGAGTTTGGAGTTTATTACCTTTGGAACGGCGGCTTGAAACACTAAGTCTTTTACTTCGAGGGCAGATGTGTTCACTGTGGAGATGACGACCACAGCCACATCTGGATGACCCGGCGGAGAGTCTTTGGCAAAATGTAGAGAGACATGGATCCCTCCCTGATCGTACAGCGTGATCGGCTCAAAGTGACCTACAAACAAACAAGGAAACAACAGATATTTAAAAACAGGATATCCAGAAGGCTGTATACACAAAAATGAACTGTACTATGAAACAAAGTAAACCCAGCTGTTTCAGCCTTTTGGGAACATACTGGGCTTGATGGTCTCCATTGGAACAAAGACGTTTTTCAGGACTGTCGAGGGACACGAGCTCTCCTCCAATTTCACTGGAGATCCCGATACTTTGTTGAATTGTTTCTGTGTCTTGGATGGTGATTCTGTAAACTGTTCACTGTGAGGGAGTGACCTGAGAGAAGGAAAAGGCATTTTAATCGTTATAGTAATAAGTATGGTAAATGACTTCCATGTTCCCAGAATGCATTTACACATCCTGGACTCAACTCCTGACTGATAAAGAATTTATGAGGCAGAAACGTAGTTACTTGCAGACACTTGACAATAACTTGAGAATAACAAATATTTATGTATCTTTTTATTTTACATAAAGTACAGTTGAACAATAAACTTTATTATCTGAGATGACAGTCGGTGTAAATATATGATATAACAGTACATTTTAGTTACAGTTAACATGAAATTGTATTATTTTAAACAAAAACAAAACGAGATCAGTAGGCAGATGTTATTATTATGTAAGTTTCAATGTGGGCAGTCTTCCTATTTACAAATGTACTTATGTTAAGTAGAATTTTTAGCTCTGAACTAAATAATGTATAAGAATTTACACCCAGAGTCTGATGATTATCTATTAACCTCCTTACAAAATCATTACCTGTGGAGTTTTACATCACGTCTTCCCATTGTGGCTTTTATTCAGAGCACAGTCAATAACTGGCAGAGGAAACACTTTTTTTAATGTTATCTATACATATATATGCCACATTTAAAGTATTTTCTCCAATGGTTTCTGGATTTAGGATTTTAAGAGTCTCCTTCCTTTTCTTCGTCCTTACCAAATGTTAGTCCCATTCGGTGTCGTACTGCTGCCTCCACATCCACGGGCTGTCAACAGAAGCCCCCTGCCTCCATTCTGCTCAGCGTTCTTCATCTGAACCTCTCCATTAAGCTGACAGAAAAAGATCAACCGTGTTAATACTCTCCCAAATAAAAACCACGGTAACACTTTATATTAAGGTACACATATTCCCTATTAAGTAGATGCTTATTAGCATGTATATTAGCAGCATATTCAGTCTCTATTAGTCATTATAATGCACTTATTAATGCCTTATTCTGCATGACCATATTCTACAACTACTAGGCCATTTTCCTCAATAACCTCCTAATCACTGCTTATTGATAGTAAGGAAGGAAGTTGTAGCACATGAATTACAATCTTGCTTAGTATGGATCTTATGATAATACTCATTCTCTCTTAATAACACTTTATAAATGTGGTCTAATGTAACAAAACAAAGAACTAAGTGTTAATAGTGTCCAAATAATTTAAAATGAAGTCTTTCTAACTCAGAAAATGTTCCCCATTCTAAAGTGAGGTTTTGCTTAGTTATGAGCAACTTAAACTGTGATAATTAAAAAAAAAAAAAAGTAAAATATTTTTAATTCAAGTTGAAGTTTAAGAGTTCAAAGTCTACTGAGCAATATATCTTAATTCATGTACAACAACTTCCTTACTTACTATCAATACGCAGTAATTAGGAGGTTATTGATGAAAAACTAATGCAGAATAAGGCATTAATATGTGCTTTATAATGACTAATTAAGAGTCAAAGTGCTAATAAGCAGCTAGTTAATGGCCAATATGTGAATCTTAATATCAAGCAGTGAACCTTTATCTTCACATCCGAGCCTTACCTGTAGGAGATCTTCATAATACGACCTTGAAGTCTCTTGAGTCTTCTTTGAGACCAGATTATCGAAGTCTGTAAGTACAGGACACCACATCATTACATAATGAAACCTATTGATCACCATCAGAGAGCTGGAAATAGGTACAAATCCAGGTCTACCTAATTCGTTGAGGTCCTGGTCAGCCACTGAGTGGAAGCTACTCTCCAGAAGAGAGGAAAACATGGGCGAAGAGGATTCGAATGATGGTGGTGAGTCAGCCTTTCTGTGTGTCTGTGGAGAGTCCAGTGCTGACAGGTCGATTAGGTGGTAGCTTTTAATCTCTCTGGGACTCGTTGGAGCTGGAGGAACAAGAAGAAACAGGATCAAATACAAGCAGAACAGAGAAGAGTCAAACACGAGGTCAAGGTGTTCTCCACAGGGAGTAAAAAAAAAAAAAAACCCAGGCCTACCTTTATTTTTACCCTCCATTTCTTCCTCACTTTTACTTCTCTCTCTTCCACCGTTACACTCCCTCTTCCCCACTCGGTCTTTGTAGGCACTAACTACAAGCGTTAGCTCGTCGTTAGCCGCCAGGACCTGAGCCAGAGCTGCGTCGTCGTCCATCGTGTCGCTGGCCAGGCGGAACAGGCTGGGCCTCAACCGATCGCAGCGCTCGTACAGGGTCTGCAGTGAGAGAGAGAGAGAGAGAGAAGGTTCAAATGTTGAGTTACACTTCCACACAAACACATTCTCCTTTACAGATGATACTGATGGGAAACGTGCAGCTCTGCTCGGACCAAATATCACTTTCTAGTCTTAAACTTCACTTTGAGCTCTGGTTTGAAGAACGTACCATGTTTTCTTAAATAAAAGACAGGTCTCATATAATGGCTGGAGTAAAAGTGAAGTAGAATTTCATATAGTAGTACATTATTATAGATATTTTTAGATCTTATGAAGACAATTCTGTCTAAAATCTGGACCTAAAACAGGTGAAGAAGTGCAGCAGTAGTAGAATTAAAACCTGTTTTTAATCCAAATGAACCTGTCTAAAAACGGACTGTATCTTCAAAGAGCGGTACGAGGTGTGTTGTGGATCTAGAATTAAGAAAAAAGAAACCTGACTCCAGAAAATACTGGAAACAAATACATTTGAATACAGGCGGCAATATTCTTACTGCACTGACAAGTCTTTGCATGTGGTTAGAGAAAGTATTTAGGTTTAGGACTCAGGGTTTTGTATGTAAAATCTTTATTTGTAAAGTAACTACAGCTCTCAGATAACTGAAGTGCAGTAACATTAAAGTCATTTGCTATTTCCCATTGAAATGTACTGTAGTGAAGTAGAAAGTGGCAGAAAAATTTAAATACTCAGGTTAGGTACAAGAACCTCCAAATTATACTCAAGCTCAGTACTTGGGTAAATGTATTTTCCACCACTGGTATTATTGTTGACAGTAATAATAAAAAAGCCAGTAACAGGCTCAATGTGTTAAGTGCTTAGAACAGAAGATCACAATAATATCACTATAAAAGGTGAAAAATTAGAGGAAATAAATTGGTAACTTGCAACTGTAAGCCTTAATATGATGACCTTCAGATGAAAGCATACAGAGGTGAAATCTGATCTAAATTGTGTTTAAAAGTGGAGGTTACTATGTTTCACTATTGCTTCAACAGCATTTACTATATTTCTCTTTAAAGCAGGCCCTAACTTCACCTTCTCTGACGGTGAATGTCAGCGTAACGTCCAACGTACCTTCACGTCATCACTCGGCTGTAACGAGGTTCCGGTGATCGTGTGCTCGTCCAGTAGCTCTCTGAGCTGTTTGGTGCAGCTCTCCACCTCCTTCAGAGTAGATTCCCGCTTTGATGCTTTCTCTGCTTTCTCCTGCTCCTAAAAACACACACAACATAAACACATGAATACCAAATTCACACAATTACAAATGCACGCATCGCAGAGACGACCATCACGGCACTCCTCACCTCTTTCATGGTGCTTTTAATGAGTCTGTTGGCAGTTTCCAGGTCTTCAGGACGGCCACTTTTCAATAATCTGGCTAATAGCTGATGATAAAGAAACACATTTTAGGATGAAACTTAACTATAAAACACACACACGCACACACAAACACACACACACACTTACCTGGGCCTTGTCCTCTTGGTCAAAAACAGATTCTGTGGTTCTTTGTGGTGGCGGCGCCATTATTAATGTGTCTGAAAGTTTGGGATCATTCTTTACAATACCTGAAATAACAAAGAAAGGAGCATGATGGTTTTAGTCTTGAGAGAAGAGACATATATCGTCTATACTGTTTATATATTGTCATATATTATATTATTATAAGGTACATACTTAGGCTCTTTTAATATTATATATTTTTTTTTTTTACTTATATGTATATACCTATATACACATTTATTGTAATATAATTATTATTTCTATTCTTTAACCTTGTGTGAACACCTTGAGCAACTGTAACAAACTAGTCCCTAGTTTTCAGGCTTTCCAAGGCACGTGGGAAGTCTGCCTCATGCTTATTATATTATGGTATTTTTATTAAATAAATAATATTTTATTGCATTATTTACTATATTAATATGTAATATTTTATATATTACCCACAAACACTAGCTATCATTATTTAATCATACTATATATTAATCTGGTGTATGCTGTTATAGTAGATGGTGTCATATTACTCTTACATGTACTTTGCTGCTAAAAGTCACAAGACTGTGTCTCTTGACTTGAAACAGCAATGTTTTCCTTTTTTAAATATACTTCTAATTATTTATTTTACTTTTTAACTCTTTACTTTCTTTTACCATCTCCCTTCTGGGGATCAATAAGGGCTTATCTTATCTTGTGTATCTGTAAAATGCTAATATATGATGCACGAACCCAGCTTTAATTAAAGTGTTGCTCAGGCTATTTACAGAGTTTAAAAGGACACATTTTAAATTACATGTATAAAATGACTTCTGAGCACAGACTTTGTGTTGGTGTGTTGTGTCCATGTTGCATTCAGACCTTGTTTCTTGAGCATGCAGTAGGCTTCCTGAATCTTGGGTTCTTCTTTAAGCCAAAGAGTCCAGCCGTACAGGACCTCCGTCACTCTGTCTTTAACTTTCTGTGGAGTCCACGCGCCAAAGTACTGCTCAGGAAAGATCAACATCAGAGTCACTCCTCAGAAAACGAGTTTGACATTTGATTGAATTACCAATCTATTACTTATCTAGGATCAGCCGTACCTTTGGTGTTAAAACTTTGATGAGCTCGTTGAGAAAGCGAAACTTGGCAGCCTCTTTGTGGAACCTTTTGCCACAGTTGTTCATACATGCCTCAAGAACCTGGAAAGCACCAAATCAGAATAAATCATTACTAACAGAATCTTCTTCATCAAGTGAAAATGAAAGAAAAAGAAGTCTTTTGTTCTTACTCAACACAAAAGAGAGAGAAAATAGATTTGTGACAGCACGTTCACGGTTAACCACCTTTAAATGTCATATGACATGAGGCACACGAACCTCCAGAAGCTTCTCTGGGTTACATTTTATAAGAGAAACACTGCAGCTCTCTTTAATATATGGATGACAAACTGCATGGTGTCACAGAAGATTAAAACGCTGATAAAATCCCTCATGTCACTTGAGGCCCATGTGATAAAAGTTAGTCACAGATATTCTTCACAGGACCGCCCTCCTCAGGGTTAAAACAAAGACTTTTGTTTTTCACCGAATGGTCCGTAGCGTTAAAGACGTTCTGATAAATGCTGAGCATAACCCATGAGAAACAGCATTAAATTAAAACAAATGTATACTGCGTGTCGACACAGACACCAAACAGGGGAGGTATTGCTTCTTTTCGTGACTGACTTGTTAAAATGAAGACAAAATAACATTTTAAATTTAAAAAGGATGGAAGAATTAGTTACTTGTTGCTTCTGGGAACAGATAAATATGCAGAATATTTGCTTTACATATAGAGATGAAGAAGCTGATTACGTACAGTGAGAGCCTGCAGAGCCTCTCTCTCCTGCGGCGACTGGATTTTATGGGAAAGAAGACGAATGGCTACCTGCGGACTGGAAGCAGAAAATTAAGATTTAAGTCACATTAAAATGCCCGATATAGATCGTGAGCAAAGAACATGTTGTGCCACCATAAAAAAAGGAGTACTATTTGCATAGCTTCCACACATTGTCATGCTTGAGTAAATCTAAGAGAAATGGATGAAAACATTAACTTACATTGCACTATATTTAGACATTATAATACGTTAATAAGGAAAAGGGTCAAAAGGGGAAAAGGTGCTGCTGAGTTCTTCCTCTCCCTCGCACGATGGTGTAAGTGAGAAGCTGTGATCGCAACATGGATGTGAAGCAACTCTTTCTCAAAAGCCACAGTTGCGTTGAAGCAACCCTGAGAACTTCAGCTCTGTTTCAAAAACCTGAAGATGGTCTGAAAAGCCACGCAGGTTTGTGTGCGAGTGCATAATGAAGGTATAATTCAAAAAAAGACTGAGTTCAGCGTACCCATCAGTCTCTTGGTTGACGAGCTGGTAGAAGCCCTGGATGCAGTCCCATCTGTCCTCCTGATTGTTTGGGTCTGTGGCCTGGCCTGCAACAAAGACACCAGAGGAAACTATTTTTTATAATGTGTCACAATTAGATCAAAGGCATGCAAATATATGCATATAATAGTATAATGTAAAGAAGAAGTGAAAGTTAAAAAGACAGACCTACTGGGATTACACTGCATATGCATGGTACAGTACTAAGTAATTATCTATTTAAAGCGGGAAATGCATAATAATCTCCAAGATTAGTAGTTAGTTTTGTTCAAACAATGGTCCAAAGCCCACACATTATTGTGGTTTTGCTTAATCAATTAGTTAAATGATAATCAAGTATGAAAACAGTTGATTAATTGTCAGCCACTCTACTAACTGATACCATAATTTAACTCCTATTTTAAGATAATGCTACTTAAGTATTCATACTGTGGCTAGCTTTGGAGTTTCCCCCACTACATGTATCTGTTGGGTGGAGTTACTATTTTACTTTAAAGATTCAGATGTTGCATTGAACATGATAATACTCATTAAATATTGCTGATTTGGGAGTTAGAAAGTGTGTGTCTCCAACAGTGAGCCACCTTAAAAACGAGAATTTAATAAAAAGCAAAGAGAGGATGATGACGAGTGTATGAAACCTGAACTAAGAAGCCAAAACTTTGGATTTGAGGCTTTAATATGCAACTGTAGCACTGATAGTTTAAACCCCTCAACTGAAAAGACAAGTATTCACAATACTAGTTTTAATATTTTAGTCCATTTAAGTGAATTTAAATCAATTTTAACTTACACTTTACTCGTATATTTTTTAAATGCAGGTTTGTGCATTTCTCCGTCATTTTCTTGCTATTTTTTTTTACCCCAAATTAAAATAAATAAATGACAACAAACACCTCAACAAATGAACACACTTTTCTGCCAGAGTGCGCGCGCACAGCAGGAGCACAACCACAACACACACACACACCCGCTCGTCTCGTGTGCGCGCACGGTGTGACCAACTTCCTGTACCCAACTGATACTTTTCTCCACAATGTCAAACTTATTATTTTCTATTACAATAACTTTTAGAAAACGAATCGACACAATGAAGCATGAACTCGCAAATATAAGGCGTCAGCGAAGTAAACCGACAGTTAATCTGACGTTTGTGCATTTGAAGGGATGACGAGGATACGTTATGTCGGATATCAGCAAAAAAACAAACAAACAGCTTAAATAAAATAAACTTTACGCTGTTTAAACTTACTGAACAAGGACTCTAAAGTTGCCTGGCTGTCACCGGTCGCCATTGTCGTCCGTCTCCTGCAGCTCCAGAGATGTTGAGTTGCGGATCTGTCTGAGTCTCTCTGAGGGAAGCGGAGGTGTCAAACGGCTGACATGTGACACTCACGCCCAGTCACACTCCTGACACACACACACACACACACACACACACACACACACACACACACACACACACACACACACACACACACACACACACACACACACACACACACACACACACACAGACCCTCCTCCTCCCTGAAAACTCAATATATAACTTATATATATCAGCACTGCGTTGGGAAGTGGGCAGATGGTCAAATTAAAGTGCTTATAAACAAATAAAAAAATGTAAACAACTTATATATAAGATGTGGGAAAGTCACTAGGCTGCATTTAAAGCTTTGAGTTACATTTCAGAGGCAAAATACTGTACTTTTCTTTACTCTAGGTTTATAAAATATAACGTGTTGTTCTAGATTACACTAAAAATAACAACAAGTAGCTTATAAGCACATCATAAAATACCTGCGCAGTGGTAGAAGAGGTACACAGATATTTTACTTACCCAAAAGTAACAATACCACAGCTTAGTCCTGCATTTTAAATGTTACTTTAAATAAAAGTACACAAGTATTAGCATCACAATGTACTTTGAACTGTAGTAAAGTAGAAATATAGTTGCAGAAAATGGAAATACTCATATATAATAAAACATACTGTACTTCTAGTACAGTACTCGAGTAAATGTAGGTAGTTACTTTCTACCAGTGCTTACATGTTAATGAACCTGTAATAATACTTAAATGTTATGTGACAGTAAAACTCACTGATGCTGTGTAATGGCTACTTTTATCTATAATTTAATGACATTTAGCTGATAATGATTATGTCTATATATTATGATTATATTTTTTAAAAGCAAAAATGTTTGTTATTTATTGTATTGTGTGTTTGTAAGTTTTTCTTATGGATGTACAACACACATCTGTCTGCTGTAGTTCGTTACAAAAAAACGACTTTCCTGAGAAAGCACAGGAGTGTTTGCATAAAAATACCCAGGTACTTCCCATCCTTGGCCTCCTTATGTCACCTGCTCCTGTAACGCCTCAAAGCACTGAATAAAACAAACAGACCATATGAGTAAAATCTCTTTTTTTATAAGATATTTGTAGTAATTCAAGTATTGTTTCAGTTATATGAGCGCCGTGCAGTTCATTCATCCAGGGTAGCAGCTCCTGTCTGCATCGGGTTCCCAGCAGCCTGTGCGGTGACAATGCAGTCTTTAACTAGTCTCTGAAAGCAGCACAAGTTTCTGCAATCGATGGCTGATCTCCGCGGGCCCCAAACACACCATCAGCTCAGCTACACTGGGACCTTGCTGCAGGGCAGAAAGAGAACAGAGGATCAGGGGTCAGTGAAGTCATGCAAAATCAAAACCAGACAGCAAGAAAACAGAGTAAACCTCTCAGAAGTAATCAGAATTTATTTCCTCTTTCCATATTCCCTCTCTGAATATCTCCAAGGTTACTGTGGTGAATGAGTCACCGTAGGCTTTCTGAGGTTTTAGTCATTACTATCATTTCAAACGTGCTATTTTAGAGTTTAGCTTAGTCTTGCCATGGAGAGAAATAAAAGAAAAGGGACACATACAATAGTCCAACAAGGATCTTAGACTCTCTTTTTTCATGATTACAGCAAAAACAAATGAAGTGGAAAAAATACAAATTGCAGAAATGAAAATTACAAGTGAGCTGTAAAAAAAAAAAAGGGTACAGAAAGAATGTTATTAGTTCCTCTTAGTCAAAATGATCTTAAAATGAATGATCTTAAAATACATGACCCTAAAACATCATAGTGCAGACACACACAGACGCATAAGGCTCAGAAAAACAAACATTTTAATCTTTGTTTGATTTGTTAACTCACAGTTCCTTTCAGTCTCGGTGAGACGCAGACCGAAAGGCTGTATCTTATTGGTAGTGTGATTTCAAAACAGTGGTTCTGGATTCAAGTGTCCATCTAATGCTGGAAAAGTTTGATGACAGCAGACTTCATTCAGATCATTTTATTCAGACATTGTGAGGACTGGAGGGAACTGTAAACCTGGGACTGATATTGGGACTGTCTGAACTACGGCTCTCATTATAGCATTAACATTCTGTAAGACGAGTGTCTCACGATGGACAAAGAAAGTCACACATTCTTCTTCCTTGTCATAACTTGGTGACTACAGTACCCACAATGCAACTCAACCACAGACAGTTTGGATTCGGATGTGTTTATGCTGGTAGTAGCCACTGTAGCCTCGAGTCGCTAACCTCAAGCAGAGTTGAGGGGCGGGCTGCAGAGGTCTGTTGAGCTCACTTGATTTTCAAACTTGCAGTATTTCTCCCTCTGGAGCAGCAGTACTCCACAAGATCTTTACACAGACTTTAAAGTGTAAAATAAGTGGAGTTCGCCTTTAAAATAAAAACCCTTTATTTTATGTTTGAGTGAAGCCATTGGTTGGGCCTTTATTTAACAGCTAAAATATAAACAAAAGGCAAGATGCAGCAAGAATTCAGCTCAGCACGTTACAGGCTGATCAGGCTTCAAATTATACCTTCACTTAATCTGTAAGTAATTGAAGCAACAGGTTGTAGAAAAGGTCAGTCACACGCAGCAGAGGATGTGAGGGATACCTCTAACATAGCTGCTGATGAAGCTCTGGGTAAACGTTAGCTTGAAGTTACCACCTCTCCTTAACCAATTTCCTGTTTATATTACTGTCTGGACATGATGTCTTCAGGTACCTGCAGACCGCTGAGAGCCAGACGCAACAGCTTCATCACTTCTCTGTATTTCGTGGCTTTAGTCTGCTTAGCGAGAGCCTTCAGATCTTCACTGAGTCGATCCACTGCCAGGTCCTCACCTCGCTCAGCCACCAATCTATAACGCAGAGACACAGACATGATCATAAACCTGCTACAACAGTGTAGTTGAAAGGATGAAGCATGCACTTGTCAACACTACATACTTCAGCACTAATGAAGCAATGTGCTCTGCGTCTGCAGTGATCGCTGCCACCTGCTGGCTGGAGACAGAAGGACGCACCCACAGGTAAGAGAAAGTAGGACTCACAAGCTCTTTAAGGGAGCATATGTGACCCTGTAGAGAGAAGGGGAAGAGAATAGTTTCAATATAACTGTGGAGGCACAGGAGCAGTATTGAGAAATAAGAGTACAAGCCACATCTGAAGAAGAGACAAGTGGTAAACGTCTAAATGGAAAGTTGTTGGGCTAGAAATCAAGTATGTATGTATCTAAATCCCATCAAGTCTTTGAAGGAAAAACCCAGATGACTAAGACCATTTGCATTTTGTCAAGACCATGTAAATGTCCAAGCTGAGAACTCAGTTACCCGACTGGTATTCAGTTTTATGGCTTCCACATACCAGAACATTCAAATCAATTTATCAGCCTGATATGAAAATCCTCCCATATTTCCTTTTTGCTCTGGACTGAAAATAAACACACAGCACCATCAACAGGACAAACACACATTTTTCATGCATCTACCAGTTTGAGATGATAACATGAAACATACACACAGTTCCTGGGTACACTGGCTACACTCAGACACACTCATATAGTCAGAATCAGCGGGCATCAGGCTGTGCAACAACAACTTTGCTCAACTTTCAATTTAAGCTATATGTTGTGTAGTTAGGCATTAAGCCTGGTTAAGCATGCTGAAAATATGAACACATTGTAAAATGATTTGAAATAAGGCCCAATATACCTCAAGTTAAATGCAATACATAAGAAATACTTAAATAAAAAATAAAAAATACTAAATAAGCAAATTAAATCTCCTCATCATAACATTGGGAATAAGGGTATCAAGGAAGTTTATCCAATATGTTTCCCTTTGGAGAATAATTCTGCCCCTAGTGCCCTACTGCAGTGAAATTGCTGGCACCTTAACATGGTATGAATACATATTCATAAATATGCTGTATGGTTACCTTACGAAGATGTAGCACCCGTCTGATATAACCCTCGTGTAGTACTTCCTTATCCTGGATCTCGGCTGTGTAGGCCTGCTGGATCTGTCCCTGCAGATCTTTTATCAGCATTTGGCACTGCTCCTCATCTTCAATACGGTGTAGTAGGTGAATTCTGCCACAGTCAGAAAGATTGTAGATATATGAACTCTGACCTTTACAGCCATGCTAGCATTAGTATGAGGTGAAAAGGTTTGACCAAAAGGTGGCAGCAGAAGAAGCTCATGATGAAACCAAAGGGTTTGTATTCTGTGCAGTGGACATGGAAACAATTTTGGGACTTAAGAGGTAGATGAGAAAACTGGTAACACTCTTATTTTGATCACGTAAACACAAAGCTACAGCCGGCAGCCGATTAGTTTATCTTAGCATAAAGCCGGAAAACAGGAGGAAACTGCTAGCCTGGGTCTCACTAGAGTGTAAACACTTTTTGTGGTTTTGGGTGGTTGTATACTTGGGTATTTCCTAGCTGGTACAGTGACTTCCTGAAGTCTGTTTCCATCCTTTGTGCAAAACATTAAGAGTTCATAAGTTCAGTTAATCTATCACAAAATGCAAAAAATCCAGTATATCCATTCAAAGCCACTGATATGCTCAGAAATGGGAAGAAGTAAGAATCTTTTATGTCCTGTTGGTAACATGAGAAACATGAAAATACAGTACAAAACACACACAGAGAGAGTCCTAATTACCTGTTGAACTCTGGTAGTTTTTCCAGGTCTAACAGAGCAGAATGTGTTGTAATCTTTGAAGGATTAAACTCAGAGATCAGTTCATCTATCCTCCGCCCAATTCGATTGCCTGTCAAGCAACATAAATCATTTAGAAGCATGTAATTGTTCTCATATCATAGATATATATTAAATAAGCTATGCAATATATGTGTGCATTTAAATACAGTTTCTTTACATCACTTGGTTTACTCCATCACTTACTGCTGAATCCAGATCCACAGTTGGTTGTGATATCCAGCAGAGCCTCCGGCAGGACGCCGTCTCTCTGGAAGCGTTCGATGAATATGTCCCCCTGCCTTTTGGACAGTTTGCCGCCGTCTTTGTTCATCAGGAGCGGCAGATGTCCGAAGGTGGGCGGCCGCCATCCAAGAGCACGGTACATGAGGAGATGTTTGGAGGTGGAGATGAGCCACTCGGACCCTCGCAGCACATGGCTGATCCTCATGTAATGATCATCCACTATGTTAGCGAGGTGATAGGTGGGAAAGCCATCTGCTTTTATTACCACAGGGTCTCCCTCCACCTAAAAAAAGAAAAAAGAAAAGAGGAGGATCAGAAGATAAATGAGTTTTTTGAATCAAGTGAGTGAATTTAATGGCAAAAGTGCATAAAAACAACAAGAGAAAGGTAGAATTGATCGTCGATGAGTGACCTACATTAAAACTTGACCGATACTGGCATATTGCAGACATATTGGTATCATACCGAAATCGGCGTATATGTGTCATCTGATATTCGCCGATATAAGGCTTGTAGTTTTTACAGTCCTGATGTTTTCACAGCTATTCATTTTATTTTCATTTATTCTTTATTTTCTCAGTGTTCATTTCTAGAATTGGTTGACAATGTAGACTATATTTTAAATTATTTAACATGTTAAAGAGAGTTATGTGTGTAAGAAAGCAGCTTTTTGCGTATTATTGCATAAACATTGGTGCAAAATCTGTTTATTTTCATTCCAGCTCAAAAATTCACTATATCAGCTGCCATTTAGGTAAACTGTGATTTTTTTCCGCTCAAAAATTGTCATCGGTCAGGTTCTAATCTACATCATTTAGTGTGAAACCCACAGAACAGAGTGGAACTACAAACCTGACCTTGGCCACCTCGTGATGACTGAATCCAAAGATCAGATCCTGAAAAGGCTCGACACCTTCTTCCAGGCGAAACCTGATCACATGCGGGACTCCTTGCGCCAGTTTCTCCTGCACCTGCTTAGGCTGAAGGTGACGACACCTGTTGTCATACCTGGGAAAGAGAGAGGGGAAACAGCCAATTCCTTACTTCTGACAAAAGCATCCTGATGTCCTTGTTGTACATTATCTTCAAGCTTGTGAGAATATGATGAGTTGAAACTGTGTATATATATGTGTGTGTGTGTATATGTATTATCTAGCCACCTAGGTGTCTGTCCAGTCCTTAAGGCCTCTTTCTTGAGCAGGTCAAGTCTCTGAGTGCTGCAGAAACAGTAGTAGGCGTGATTGCTCTCGACAAGCTGCTGGGCTATCTGACCGTAGAGATCTAGTCTCTGAGACTGCAGGTACGGACCCACCGGCCCACCGCGACGAGGACTCTCATCAGGAGGTACACCTGGAGGTGACAGTGAGTTTAGGTAACTTTCTAAAACAATGGGGACATAATACACCATTGAAACATAACATTTCATTAAGATAGTCTATTAGTCAAGTGTTTTCTTACCGGCCCACTCGAGCATGTCCTCTATGGACTCTGCAGCTCCTGGTACCAGCCTGCTCTGATCAGTGTCCTCCAGTCGCAGGATGAACGAGCCTCCATACTTCTTGGCAAATATGTAATTGTAGAGAGCAGTTCGAAGGCCTCCAAGGTGCAAGAAACCTGCAGCGCAGAACATTATACTGTCAGAGCATCAGACTGCTGAACAATGCAATACCGGGTCAATGTGCAACACAATGTTCAATACATTATTCTGGATTATTCACTCATAATCTGTAACATTAATTTCATCATTTACACCTGCACTTGTCCTACTGTGACGACAGACCTGCAGCTGCACTGACTTCAAGGGTTTGGTGTTGAAGGAAAGTGTCTGAATATACCTTTTTCACAGCAGCCATTCTGACATGTAACAGTAGGGCAAACACAGGTGTTAGCAGTGATAATAATTACGGTTCAGTTCCAGTCAAGTCTATGGACTAAAATGCCAATATGCGGTCCATGTTTTACATCCAGAGACAGTTAAACTAATAAATAAACCTGTGTAAAACTGATTTAATCTGGGTTGAAACGTGTTTTAGCAGCATATATCCTGGATTACAGTGTGCGGCACATATCAGTGGAGCACCAGAACTCATATAAACCAAGGACTGTTTAGAAAATGACCCGAGGTGTGTTTGATTTGTTGATCTATGAATGGAAACACGTGTAGTAAACAACCAGCACAGTGATACTGAGCCCACAGTTAACCTTACAGCTCATTCTGACTCTATATATTTTGGTGGAGGACCTTACCTGTCGGACTAGGTGCAAACCGGACCCTCACTTCACCCTGAACCGTGGAGCAGCACCGTATACCGGCGGCTCTCAGCCGGAGTTTACCTGCTGTGTGTCCGAGCGCTGTCAGAAAACACCTGTGAGTGAACAGCATGCTGGGAGGCTTCATATGACGTACAGCTCGCTACCGTAGCTTGGCTCTCGTAACCGTTGACGACCGTTACTGGAACTGCATTTCGATAGACGACGACGGCAACACACAACGCTTTGAATGTTAAGAGTTGTCCCCTCACATGTAACCTTAATGTTAATGTTATGAAAGTTCAGCAGCATTTGTTCGTTGTTTGGGTCAAACCATGATGTTGTTTCCTCTTCATCGATACGCGACCGGAAGATGAATTGCGCATCCTCACAGCGCATACTGCCACCCAGCGGTGGAATAAACCATTATCATTTAAAAGGGGTCATAAAAATCTGGTGTTTTTGAAGCTTCACCCACACTTTGGACTAAAAGTAATTAAATCTCGGCCTGTAACACATCATTTGGGACCTTTTTAAAACATTTAAAGTCTCTTGTGAGTCCCCCAACTTTATGAAGTATTGGAAAAATATTCCTGCATTCAACTTTGTGAATAAACTCCACATGTAACCATTTAAATATTGTTTTGGTTGTACATGTGACATGTTCATTATTTTATTAATTATTATAGCACTGCATACAGCCCTGGGTGGTTACGGATCACATGTAACTGAGTTATTCAATTCAATTCAATTTTATTTGTATAGCGCCCAATTCATAATAAAAGTAATCTCAGGACACTTTTCAAATATAGCAGGTCTAGACTGTATTTATTTACAGAGACTCAACGGTTATGCAATCAGGATACCAAACAAAAAGGCACAAAAAAAAGTCACATTTAGGAAAAAAAAGGATTAATATATAGCAGGATTACGATTTTAAAATAGATTTTTATTTAAATACTGAGCAGAGGAAACATTGTTGATGCTAGAAATCTTTCCATTTTCCAGTTTTTCTGTTTCCATTTTCTTTTCAAAGGTTGTTCTGTTGTTTTATAGATTACAGTTAATACTTCTTATTGATATTTGATGTTTTTGGTGGTAATTAAATATTATAATACTTGGATTAGGTTACTGACTACATTTTTTAACAGGAAATTAAGAATTGGATATCAGATTACATTTTTAAAATAACTCTCCCAACTCTTACTGTAGATGTAACAGAATATAGTCAGACGGTTATGTTTTTGGAGATTTTACTGGAGAAAGGAGTGGACTGGCCAGGAGTTTGGCAGGAAGTAGGGGATGAAGAGTAAACCTTAAGTTGCAGACAGCTTGTTGGGGAATGACTGAAGAATGGGAAGCGACTGAAGACTTTAGGCTGGAAACTTGTGGACCACAAGTCAGATACACGGCTGTTAATATCTGAGATGAGGTCAATCACTCACAGGCAGGCGGCCAGAACAACAACATGCAGCAACTGTAAGTTTGGTGACTCTGGAGCAATGAAAGGAAGCTGGGGATTAATCATGAGCATGCAGAGAGCTGAGGAGCCACCGAGGAAAACACTGTGAAGAAAACACTGAGTCATTTAGTCACATGTTCCACCTCAAGAGTTTCTATAATCATTAAAGTAGATAGTTTTTTGAAACAAGGTTACGATAAGATAATAGTATAATCACACTGCCCATCATCAATACATTCTTTTTTAAGAGATCTAAACTTAAATCATCATAATATAATCTCATAATAATGCTAAATGTTATTTTGTTTTCTAACCACTTGGCAACAGTCTGTAAACACAACACTGACACTTCAGAACCTTAATTAAAGTTGATATTGCCAACGTGTTAGTGAATGATTTAAAGTTCACACAACCAGTCTTGTTTCTGGCCACCTGATGAAAGTAAATCCAGCACCAGCTCTTCTCTTAGCCTAGTTTTGGTCTCCACCAACTCTAGCATCATATTTAGCATACAACATCTAACCTCTCTGTCAGTGTATTTCCCAACATGTCAAACTATTCCTTTAACAACTTTAAAATGCTTAAACATGTATACATTTTACACACACACACACACACATATGACTGAAATACTAAAAGTGTCTTGTTGTGAGCATACTGGGATTTACACTTCTCCTTTATCTTATTATGAGTAAACTTAAGTTTATTTGAATTTGATTGTTATTAATTCATAATACATTGCTGGAGGTGTGTTTGCACTTTGTCACCCTTTATACTGAATGAAGGGCTTCCTATAATAATGACTTCAGTTTGTTCAAAGCCTCCAGTTAACAAACCAGTTGAACTTGATCTGTGTGTACATGCACTGGTGTGTGTGTGTGTGTGTGTGTGTGTGTGTGTGTGTGTGTGTGTGTGTGTGTGTGTGTGTGTGTGTGTGTGTGTGTGTGTGTGTGCGTGTGTGCATATCAAAGTCTCACATTTCTCAGCTTGTGTTTAGACTCTGCCACTGTGCTGTTTACTGTCCACATTTTGATTTTATGACAATTTTTCTGCTTGTTATTTCTTATTTTAAGGCATTTAACCAAATGTCAGACAATCCTGTAATAAATTATGAGACATATTAGAGAAACTTATCACTTTGAAAGCATTAAAAAAGATCTCTTTCTTACCTTTTAAACCTTATTCTGGTGTCTACACATGATACCTGATTTGGGTGTGGTACAAGCTTTGTTTGAATTGCCCTGACAAGCTGCTTAAAAATCCAAATAAATCCCTTTTAATGTTACCTTCATGTTATTTTTCTGCACAATTTGGGACTTGTATGGCTGCTGTCTAAGTGATACAGAGCCAAGACAAAGCCAGAAGCTTATATGGGCTATACATCAAAAGGGGGTGGGGGGCTTAACCTACTCAACATGAATCAAATGTAACTTTACACTTTGTGTCTCTTTCTTTAGCTTTCATTGCTCTCTTTCTCATTGGCATTGGTCTACAGAAAAGCTAAGAATAAATGTACACACATGACTCCACCCCCCCCCCAGCCAACTTTGTCCTGCCCCCTTTTGTTTTCACATAGGAGTCAGCCACCATCACCAATGTCATCATCACAAGACAACACACCCTTTACTGGTGCGCCTGTGTCTCAGGTGTCAGGAGCGAGTTACACACCAGCACTTTACAGCACCTGAAGGAGTCCAGCGACTAAAAAAGATTTGGTAAGTGATTCTGCTTTGATTTCATTTTATTGGATGGTCTATTTTCCTGGACAAATCTGTCAGTGCTAACGGATTCCATCATCAATGTTTAATGTTATCTCTTAAGATCGTATATGTGCACCTGTCTATCCCTACTGATTGATGTTATAATATAAACAATATGTCCTTGATAGATTTATAGTGAATGCTGGTCACATAGAGATAGATGCATTCAGTTACGGAGGGAAATCAGTGAGGCAATCACTTAAAGTACCATAACCTGGTCCTTTTATGTCGTGTGTGAGTGTGTACCTCTGGCAACAACACGCCGTTAAGGGATTTGAGCTGTGGGAATAATTATTTCTGCCTCATTAAATTGGGTTAGCATGTGCTCAAACCTGTATGAGGTAAGAAGAGGCCTAAAAATGTGACTTTCTAGATAACGTTTGGAAAAAGGAATAACTAATGCAAAACATTAGCTGACAAAATGACTTGACTTGTGACTGCAGTCAACAAAATGTTCTCAGGGAGGAAAAAACTGTGGCAGAAAGAAACATTCAGACCTTTTATTTAAGTAGAAAACAGCAACATCGGTGTATAAATATTCCTTAATTAGTCCTAAATACTAAATAATTCTTATATTCTTATCAAGTATGAACTGAAAGAATAAAAAGTAAAAGAACTCTTCCTTTCAGAGTGTTATTGTTATTGTTTTTGTGCTATTATTATATAATTATATCTGATTCATTAATGTGTACACAGAGTCACTATATGTTATACAGTGTGTTATTATATAGTATTAGTCATAAAGTTTGTAAGATGTTCACATGTTTTGCTTGTACAATCTTTTGAAAAGTAACTTGTAAATATAAGTAATAAATCATAATATTGTTGAATTTCCTCTTGAAATACAGTGAAGTAGAAGTATCAAATCCTCAGGTTAAGTACCTCAAACCACTTGAGTAAATGTTCTTCGTTACAGTGTTTCTTTTTATGTGTGATCTTTTACATTTTCGCACTTCAACCATAAACCTAAAAGTAACAAAAATGTTGTTTTAAGAAAAGAAAAAAACTGTTTTAGTCCATCAAAGGTAAATTAGATATCCTGCAATAACGAAACATTTGTAATTTGTAGTTCATAAAGTGTAAATTAACATTTAAATTAAAAGTGTTGGACTGTTAACCTCTATTGAAGGACTGTGTAGCTACATGTTATGTAGTAAAAATCCTTACAGTCCCCATTCAATTTTATACTTCTTCTTACTATACATACTGTCATATGGATCTAAAAGACAAAAATATCTGACTGGAGGGAATATTATATATATATATATATATATATATATATATATATATATATATATATATATATATATATATATATATGTGACATAATTTAACCAGCCTTATTGGACAAACATCTTTCAAATAGTTTGGCACCACTTCGGTTGGAAATAACAAATTAGTCTCAGAGAATTGTGTTTGTCTTTCAGCTGCCAGTGTGTGGAGAGGGAATGATCCTGAACAAACACATAAAGTGAACAAACTCTTTATTCCAACACAAAGATGTATGGTGCAATATGTATCTCTGGATAAATGGGTGAAAGTGTTGCGAGGGAACTGAGAGGGAGTGTGTGTGTTAAGCGAATGGTTAAGCGTTAAAGCGGCACTAATTTATATATTTTTATTATAACAATTAGATCAAATAACTCACACGTAATGTGAAAGAAGTCGCTCGTAATGACGCAGTGAGTCTTGTAGTCTATTGGATCATTCGTTTTTACAGTCTGCAAACTCCATTCTTACCACCTTTGTTTCCACCCGCAGTAATAAAAGCTCTGACAGATCCACTGTACACTACACCAGCCCAGCACCAAACAGTAAAAACACACAAAGTTAATGACGAGTTGGTGAAAATATGAAGCATCAAGCAAGCTCCATATATTTCTTAGAGGAAAGTAAATATTGAATAATAATAATAACTTTATTTATATAGCAGCTTTTAAAAGTAGAGTTTATAAAGTCATCTGATGGACAGAAAAAGTACAAACAAATGCGTATGTAATACTGGGCGACATGCCACATGAAGTAGTATACTGGTTTTAATTTCCTGTATATTCATTCTTTATATATACCGCCATACTGGTGCACTAGCTGAAGCAAGTGCTGTGACTCATTTGTTTCCTATTTGTGCAATTTTAAAAATATCGCTTTGAATACTTAAATACTTAGATAGTTCATCGTGTTAATACAACTAATTTATTTAGGGTTAGGTTTAAGTTCTGTTTTTACTACGTTGTAGGAAAAAATCCACAAAACATGATATTTAATCTTAAAATATACTCTGATACAACTTTTTACTCATACTGCACAGCACTATATGCTTATTTAATTAAGTTTGGACAGTCACCAACTTGCTAACTTACTAGTTACAATGGTAACATTATTTTAGTAGAGTGGCTAGCTATAGCTATCTAGCACTATAAAAGTCATCACTTCCACTCTTTACAGTTCTTAGTGGCATTCAAAAAGGGGAGATAATAGAGGATAGAGTTAGAGATAGAGATAGAGTTTTACGGTTGAGTCTTATGACAAAAAAAAGTGTATTAGTCTTTATTTATTATCAATTAACTTTGACAGAAACTGAGAGATATGAGTTAATTAGCAACAACATAAGAAATTGATAAATATTAATCTTTAAATCGTGGGTTTGAGTCATTCGCCTCAGTGAGATATGTTCTTGACTTTTGCACTATAAGCTCCATTTTCTTGTCACACACTGTCTGAAAGATACTCAACACTGGTTTTTAAATGATATCGAGCAGATAATCTGTCATATATGAAGGCATTAGCAATGGATACTGTGAGTATCATTGTCAAACAACATAAAATCTTTGTTCTGGTAACATTTTACAGAATATATATCTACTCTTTGTATTCATTGTTCGTAGGTGGAAGGTTTAGAGTTACTGCATTCTTTGCACTGATGCCTCCATTGTTTCATCTTCTTTCTATCGCTATGTTAAAGGTCACTTTATGCCACTGAATGTAAAATATCTTACTGCCACTCCCTGATTCCTATCAGCCAGCAAAACCACAGGCATCAACCTTGACTTAACAATGTGCACTGATGTTAAACGTTGTTGACAGCCACTGGACAGCATGTAAAAAAAACCCTAAATTTATATATATTAAACTTTTATATGGTGTGATTTCACAGGAGCAGAAAGTGGCCTGGCTCTTTGATAAGGATTACATACCATCAGTTATTTTACAATGTACTTGCTAGTTCTCCCACTAATATGATTGGTGATATAATGCTTTTTGTTTTTGTTGTATTTTTGAGTTTACTTTAAAAGAAAGACCCTTTTAAATCAGGTTTATAGTCCACCTGCTTGTTGGTGTAGTGGCTGATTATATCATCTGCTTTCTCTGATTCCCTCTTCCAGTATATTTCTCCACAAAGACGTCTCGTCCCCATGAGACTTGTCACATCATGAGATCACGCAACCTATTCCTATTGGTTTACTTCCTGGCAAGCTGCTTTGGTAAGAACAGATTATGTGTCTTTTCTCTAAGGAATAAGTGTCAATGGACAAATCCACCCATAAAGGACAAGGCTGGTGATATTCTATATTTTCGTTATTGTCAATAAATGTCATTAAAAGACCAAAACCAACAATGAACAAGTGTATCCTGTTATTCCTCTGTGCCGTAGAGCTCCACGATTGTCCAAAAACTATTAAAACATATCAAGTAGCCAGTAAAGTGGCATGTTCCTTCATTACAATGAATTGATGATCTTGCAAACATACGAATAAACTACTTCATATATACAATACATGAGGATTAATTCCCTAGTTAGTTTTGTCTTTTTAACTGGATTTACTGACAATACAAAAATAGAGAGCATTGTCAACATTATCCTTTAAACACACAGCTTTTCTTGCCCCATTTTGTTATGCAGCATTATGTTTTTTCTCATCCTCCCTGATATGTGGGCAAAAACAGGTATTTGGGAAACATAAAATACATACAGTGCAGATAAAAATTAAATATAATAGCTGGAAACACTCCTGTGACACAGTTTTAATGTCAGTTTTTGTTAAAGTTTGGACCATTTTAACACTCAACAATCAGAGTAATCTGTTGTAGGAAAAGAAAACATAACATTTACTCCTTAATTGACCATAATGTAATTATCTGTATCACTACTGATGCAGCTCACGTCTCTATTTAAAGTACTGTAGGCTAGAACATAGATGTCAGCTTTAACAATGAACTTTGTCTTCTCCTAACAGGGCCATCAAGTGCACAAAGGTAAGATCAGAAAGCTGAAACAACAAGTGGACACAGTGACACAACAATTTTATTACAAACCCAGTGAAGCATGTTCTTTTCTACTTGCTGAGATTGTACTGATCTATCTTGTCTTTTGTCTGTAAAACGTCTTGTTGCTTCACCAATGGAAATTTACAGAAATGGAACATGCAGTACAGCAGAAAACTGTGGTCAGGTGAGTGAAACTGTCACACATAACTTATGTTGATGGATTTGAATTATTGATCATAATCAAAGCTAAGGGTACAAACATCATACTACTGATATTATCTGTTTTAGAAATAATTTCTCAGTTCTTATCTGAACAACAAATGATAGAACAACTTTTAACAAGTTATAAAGTTGTCCGGGGGGATTTAATTCCATTCAATAACATTCTATTTGGATAGTGGCAAATTATAACAGAGGTTATCTCAGGACACTTTTCATAAAGAGACGTACTCCTTATAAAATCATAATACAGTTCCAACCATAAAGCAAGCACTTAGCGACAGTGGCAAGGAAAAACTTGCTTTTAAGAGGCAGAAACCTCGATGTTGGCAGCCATCTGCTTCAACCAGCTGGGTTAGAGAGAGAAAGGGAGAGCAGGATAGGGTGGATATGGTGTGTTTTTGTAGTTCAGATACATTAAATCCTGTCTTTTGTCAGTGTTTGTCATTGTTTCACAGCAGAGAAGTTGAAGTTATTATTTACTGTTTTCTGTAGGGAAATAATAAAAAAGTGTTTTCTAAAATTAGACTGAATCATATTGGCTGAATAACTACTGAGCTGTTATGACACCTGATCTTTAGTCAAATCTTTCCTTGTGTTTTTGCTCTCTCTGACGGCTGTCTAAGATTTTCAGTTGAAAAACTGCCCAGACTACATACCAACAGGATCAAGGTTCAACATAGTAGTCAGATTATCTAACTGAGCATGATAAAATACTTCAAACCTGAACATTGTTTGTCAAAACATCTGATAGTCCAACAGACGCAGACTGCATATCAGAAACAGCAAATAATAGATTTAGTTTTTTGTTATATGGTGAAGCCAGTCAGACTGTTGTAGGTGTCGTAGGGGCTGAAGTTGTTCATCCTGTTCTTTGTAGTGTTGATACTCTCAGGCTTTTCACCTTTGCCACAGTACATAGTTTTGCAACAAATGCACCAGAACCTTTGATTGTATAATTAGGCAATTAGGAGTGTTTGTCACCTCTAAAAAAAAATTTGTTGTCAAGCCGACATCCTGTACATGTGTGACTCTTGTTGAAATATTATAAAGGTCTTTTTCACCAGACACTATTACAGGAAAAGCACATGTGTAATTAAACACTTGTATCCGTTTCATTTAAGTGTGATCACTTGGCCATGTCACTGAGCCAGAACATAAAATAGTAGAGCCCTGGAACAAGTGAAGCTAAATAACTGTGATCAGAGAAGACATCCAGATGCATGTATATAGTATTAATGTGGAACAAATTCTCGGTCCAAGTCAGCTAAAGGACTGTCCCCCAAACCTATAGACTACCTCCGCAGCTGTGTGACAACAAGAACCAGCTTTTTTTTGGGATTGCTGTGGCCTTAAATGTCTTATTTGACAGCAGCTTTTCTAAAAAAATATATATACTGGGCGACACACTTTCAGTTTAAATTAAATAATAATAAATTGTCTCTTACAACTACTCTCTCATATGTATTTCAATGCAGGAACTGCACAATATGTTTTTCATTTTTACTAATTTTAATTCATCTTTTCATTCTGATTAGTATTATTTACACACACACAGAGGTCTGAGCACACACAGAAACCTATATACACATGCGGTTGATGTTGAGAAATATCGAAGCGATGGGTTTGCTGCAGTACAGCACACCAAGCAGCAAGGGGTTAGGTGCCTTGCTCATGGGCACCCCAGAGGTGAACTGGTACCTCTCCAGTTACCAGTCCACACTCAGTATCGACCGATCCATGCTGGACTTGAACCGCTACCCAAGCCGAGTTCCCATGGACCGAGCAACTGCTGCCCTAACTTTGTGATTTTATCAGTATTTGAACTCTTGTGCAGTTCCTGATATCTGTTGATGTCTGCCAGAAAGAAAACCCAGCCTCCCAAGCAATATGAGCATTTCATCAAATTGTTTCCCCATTGCTCAACTCTTTCTTTTGTCTTCATTCCAAGGTGCCAGATTCAACCTCGCACTTCCTCCACTGCGTGGGATTGCCATCGACAGACACAGGGAGAGACCACATGCGGAGGCTAAAAGGAATGCTTGAAGCAACGATGGATGTGTACACCTTCATGGTGCGTGTTAGTTAACAGCAGGACAGGAATGTTCTTCAGGAGAAAACAAAAGCAATGTTGTCAGAAATTCTCACCTGACTAGTTGGTTTTGTAAAGCTTGTTGGTCATGGAGTGCCATTTAGACTTTACAGACTGTGACATGAGATAGTTGTGTGGCGTCCTTTGTAGAGACACAGGTCACAAGTGTTTTATCTGTTTAAGGAAACACTTTATCCACACACCATTAATACATTTCAATTGCCCAATCTTTATTTTTTTTACACCCACAACAGAGGTCCAGCATGACGGGAGTGCCACTTCTCAGCCTGCAGGGGGAGCTGGCATTAAACCCCGAAGCAGACCCTCTCCAGAATGAAGCTCTGGTTCAGATGTGGATGGAGGTCAAAATAAAACCTATGCTGAAATCTATCACCAAACACTTCCTGTCCTGCCTCAGCACCAAGAACTTCAGCTGCTCCACCTACCAGACTGTGTATGCCTGAGTCTCTGTCAGCCTGTCTGTTTCTGTTACCTTTGTTGCAACGACTTCACATCATCTTGTCTCTTCTCGCAGGGTGAGGGAGCTGAGTCACCATTATTCTGAGATGAATCCAGCCAGACAAAAGTGGATCTACACATTCTTTATGTACCCCTTTCTGTCTGGAGACAGAGTGGCTGGTAAAGCTTTTATGTGTTTAATTAAACTTTATATTTAACTAGACACTACTGCAGAAACAAGAGAATACAACTACTAAGAGAATACGACAGTTTGCTCTGTTTAATCTGCAAATCAATCAGTGCTCGACAGGTTCTTCTATATTTAAATTTGGATATGGGGAGATCATCTTGACTGATTGCAACCATGGTTTTTAAAGAACTGCTTAATCTTGCCATGGAGAATTAGATCTTTGAACAAGGATTATAAATCAAACTCATAGCCATTGCATACAATTGTGCTGAATTATTCTGAGATCATATATATATTGTTCTGCATTTAAGAGTTATGGTGGTTTATGTAAATTTTATTTTATTTTTTGAATATACAAATAAAATTGAATTGAATTGCATTGAAATGTGTTCACTCAGTGTGTGTAATGTCTGTATAGGCTGTGTGAGTCAAGAGGAGAGCAGTGAGGAGTGGTTGATGAAGAATTTTGGTGCCTTCAGAGTCATGGCCCGAATGAATGACTTCTCAACGCTCAACATGGTCTTCAGTGGAGTGAGTTAACTTGAGTTTTCTAAAAGATTTATAGGTTTTAAAATAGTTTTTTCACTGTCAGACGACTAATTTTCTCCTGATCTTGTCCCTGTGCTCTGTTGTTTTCTTTCTCCAACAGTTGGAGGTTCTCCACCTGCTGTCTCCAGCACAGAAGGCCGAGCTGCTGCTAAGGCCTGAGGTTGCAGGTTTAGACAACAGCACCCTAAACCTGGTCTTCCACAGTTTGTTGACAGGGGGAGCTGGCCCTCCCCCCACTGCCAGCCCTGAAGGAGGCCACAACTGGACAACTGGATACCATCCTAGCTATCCACAGCCCACATATAACCCATACCAGCCACCATCCCCACACAACAACCTCAAAGAGGTACTGTAATGTA
The DNA here is from genome assembly GCF_905237075.1 of Dicentrarchus labrax. NCBI lineage: Eukaryota > Metazoa > Chordata > Actinopteri > Moronidae > Dicentrarchus > Dicentrarchus labrax. The sequence goes on from NW_026136721.1 coordinate 31,692,240, forward strand.
TCTGTAATCTGAAATTATTGTATTTTATAGTCTGCTGGTAGTTGATGTGATTTTAACAGATACCTGGTATTTTCTTGTGGTCATGGTATCACAAATATTCACCATTTTAAGCTGCATATCAGTGTGTGCATGTGTGTAAACTCATGTAGTGCTGCCGAGTTTATAAAGTCTATCAAACTTGAAGGGGGAAGTTTCTGTCAGACATTTTGAAGATAAATTATTATAACGCATTTTCTTATTTTAAGTCACCTCGAAAAACTTTTTTACTTATTTTTTCTTGATTTTAGCGTTTGTTTTGTGATGTTTTGTTTTGTTGCATTTTATTAACTTTTATTTATTAACTGTTGCTTATTGTCCTTTTAATTGTATGTAAAATGCTTTGTAACTGGTTTTGAGAAGTGCTGTATAAATAAAGGTAAAGATATAATATTATAGCAACATATAATGTAAAGCCATAAAAAACTAGAATATCTTGGGTTTGAGCATTTAAAATTATTATATTCCAAATGCAGCTTTTATGAAGTGGTGAAACAAACAGCCACTGTTTTTGTTCACTTTCACTGGGCCCCTTAAGGAGTAGTAGTTAATAGTTTAACAATTTGGGAAATACCCTTTGCTGTCTTGCTGAGGGTTGGATTAGAAGATTGATACCACTCTCATGCCGGTGCACTGAATGCTACCGCCACCAGCTGGTTATCTGAGCTTAACACAAAGACTGGAAACAGCTTACCTTGTCAAGTCTGCATTATAATGTTATATACAGTATAACCTGTACAAGCACTAAACTATTGCTTTAACCTCGTCTCCAGATGCAGTCATTTCCAGCAAAAAGCTATGATGTTTACCTCCTCAGCACAAAACGTTAGACAGACAAAGTTAGCAACTGTGAACACTCTCATCATATCAACTTTATATGGTGATAATCAGTTTCACGTTACTGTGGTGCCCCAAATGGCCAAAAAATAATTAATGCAGCAAAAGATGCAGGAAACATAAACAAAAAATAAATAAAAAGTTTATTAATTGAAGATGTTATCATTTAACTTACACTATGTCACCTCTTTTCTCACACTTACAGGTTGTAAATGGGTTCATGATGGCTTTCAGACCCATTAGGAGCTTTGTTCATGACTTTGTGTCCTTCACACAGGAGGTATAAGCTCTCATGCACTAACACACACATACACACAGACTATATGAAGTGAAACTACTCCTGACCTGCTGTGTTTGTCTCCAGACGAACGTATCAGAAATAAGAAGCACCACTCTGACACAGTTCCTGCTCAACTGGACCCTGGCTGAGCTGGCAGATTTGTACCGGCCCCAAAACACATCTGTAGTTCCCGAGAAGCCAGAGTTTGACGTGACGAATGTGGAGGACTGGTACCAGCAGGTGGTGGTCCCGTTGTTACGGAGGTTCTTGCCAAATGACGGGGCCCTGATGCATCAAAACATCACACTCGCCTTCCACGAAGTGTTGTACGTCACCCACAAACATTTCTTATTAGTGTTCTTCTGTATTCATTTCTTTTTTCCATATATATATTTTTTAGTGTGTGAAGAGTAGTGAGTGTGTCCGTGAAGAAAAAGCTAGGTGGGAAACAATAGCAGTATATGAGTCAAGTACAAACTTAAATAAGATATATCTTAATCTATAATTTATATATATATATATGTTTATAAAATGTATACATATAATAAAATGTATACATCAACAAACAAATAAACAAACAAACATTTGGCTCACACACATATTCAGATCCAAATTCGTACAGGCAAAAGATTCAGGAGTCACATCCTATACAAGTAAAAATACATTTAAAATAAATAAATACAATGAAAAAAGATAAATTGAGGGTGTATTGTTATGTATATTATATTTACATGATTAAGGAAAGATATGCCGAAATAAAAGTAAATCAATTAAATGGTAAATAATAAATAATGTCCCTCTTAAGGCAGAGCATTCAGAGCTATGATACAAACCCTCTTGTGAGAATGGTAGAAATATTCAAACCAACATATAAGAGAAAGGGTTTCTATGTTTTATGCAAGGGATCCTCCTAATCTATAATCTTAATGATGGCATGTATAAAAGGCCCATTGCTTGCTAACATGCCAGCCATAGCAACTTCATAAAGGGATAACTGTGTTGAAGTTCTGGGTTTGTCAGCTGGTTGTGACGTTCCACTGCCCACTAGTGATCAATCAACAGATGCAACTTTAGTTGGTGCCCCAGTCTCACTCAATCCACCCAGGACTATCGATATGCTTCTGTGATGTAAGATGGTGTATGATAAAGTCTTTTGAATGTGTGTTTGTGTCTTGTTTGTGTTCAGCTATCTCGACCATGGCATGGACAATGAAACCTCTGAAAACATGGATGTCTGCAGCATCACTCTTGATAAGAGCCCTTGTGGGGTGAGGCGTCATTAAAATGTTTATTTTTTAATCTTTTATAAATAATCAAGTCTATATAACCTTTCCTTGTTGTCAAAATTCTGCTTGAAAAGTCATATTAATGAGCTTTACCCTCTTTCCAGCTGACTGACGCAGTGAAAAATGTGGCCAATGTCCTGCACTGTGCTGCTCGTACCAACCTGACAATGTCTGAGGAGACGATCATGAGATTGATTGTAGAGCTGACAGGACGTCTGAACTCACTGATCAGAGAACTGTCGACAGTGGTGAGTAGATCTATCTACCTTTCTATCTCTTTATCCAGCTTATAAAACAGAATATAAGCTTGTTTTACAAACATTACTCTGCATAAATTAACTCTTGTCCATGGGTTGTGCCTATATTACAGTACATTTATTAACAGTATATATAGCAAAAGTGTCAAACAATTTGGGAATGATAGCATATCATTTTCGGTGCCTTTAAAAGACTAACTTGGGGATAACCTGTCAGTCAGAGTTTTAAATCAGGTGGGTTTCTGGTCTTGAGTTGTCTTGGATTCGATAAAGGTGGTCTTGTCTACAGCACTGATAATTATAGACACATAAAATTAACACATAACAAATTTAAATTATTGTATGTAACTGAAATCAGTCCTCCCTTATTCGTTTCTTCCTGTAGAACTTTGGCGAGTTGGCGTCCGACTTTCAGCAAATCTTTGGCGAGGTGGAATCTCCATCAATGACCCAGGAACACCTGATGGACCCGGACTTCATCAAGCTCTGGTTTCAGATCAAACTGATGCCTCTCCTGCCTGACATACCCACAGGCCTCCTGTCCTGCCTCAGCACCAAGAACTTCTCCTGCCCAGTTTACCAAACCATGTGAGTGCACAGGTTTGAGGAGATGATGTTTTCTGTCACACACACACTGTTTGGTGTATTCAGTTTCTTATTTCTTTTATTTTATTTTCCTATACGTGCAGTGTGGCAGAACTCAACAGACACATGAGTTTTATGGATGAGGATCCAGAGCAGAGTCATAACATCTATGAGCACTTCATCTATTCCTTCCTGCTGCATCACAACGGCTCTGGTAAGTAAACTGTTGGCAGAAGTTTGTGAAAGTGTCCTTTTTACTTAAAATATACCTCATAAAAATGTTCACATGGTGAAGTATTCAGATAATCTATTAAGTAAAAGTAGTCATACTACAGTGTAAAAATACTTAAAAGTCCTCCATTGAAAATATTATTTAAGTAAAAGTAAAAAAGTATCAGCATCAAAATGTATTTAAAGTATCAAAAGTAAAAGTTAAATGCTGAAAAATGGCTCCTTTGTTTGTTTGTGTTTATTTCAAACATGTAACAGAATTTTTTTTTTAAAAAAACAAGACAAAATAACATCACAATGAAATTAACATTAGTCCTATACACAAACAGAATGAATAAATCCCCATAAACAACACTAATTAAATGTAAATGTTCGAAAAGCAGAATGAGGAAGTATACACTTATTTATTCCTACCATTTCTCCTCTACTTATCAATTAACACATAAACTTTGTCTCCTATACATATATTTATACATATACATATCTGCACACACAACTGTACATGTATGTTGTTTATAAACAGCTTTTACAATTTTTATTAACGTTTAACGTATATCACGTGTCAATAAACTACTTACATGTATGTAAATGTACTTACTTTACATTGTTGTGTTTCAGTTTTTTTCTTTACCGTGAATAAAGAATAATGCAGAGACAAAGGGTTAATGTCTGTGGTTCATTTATAAATATACATTATATTTGTGTGTATTTTTCAGACCCGCAGTGTTTGTCCTCAGCCGCTCACACTGCAGACTGGATCCAAAGCAACTTTGGTGTCTTCTCAACATTCGCCTCCATCTCAGACTTTCACAGTCTTAACTCAAACTTCTCCGGAGTAAGTCTGGAAAACCCGGCATGCTTCATCTATAACCGACTTCACTGACGCCTTCGGATTAATGTAAATACTTTCTTCTCTTTTGTCTCCTGTTCAGCTGGAGGTTCTTCCAATATTGTCTCCAAAGCAGATGGCAGAGATGCTGCTGATTCCTCTTCCCACTCCACCTGAGAAAGACGTTGTCATTGACCGAGTGTTTGACTTCCTGTTGGAGTCCCCTGAAGACAGGAAACTCATGGAGGTCCTGCACTACTTGGTCAAGCTCGCCAAAGAGGTAACGGCTTTGTAATTATACAGTAACTAAATGCTTATTGGAAAAACTGGATAATTAATTGTAAAATATATATTAAAATTTCCAGATGGAGCCACCCTGTGGTGTCTACAAACACATGTGAGTACTTTCAGATTACATTTTGGTGTAGCAATCTATATTGATTTTACTTTTAATGTGTAATTTCTGGCGCTAAGAGATGAAGATTAATTACGTGGTGAAGTAGCGTGGGATCATGGGAGTTGTTATCTTCACCACCATTAATGGCATTGACAGATGACTGGTGAAATGCACCTTTACCTGAATAAAATTAAAGATTCTTTCTTTTGAACATTGTTGGAAACATTTGGGATAATGTAACTACACAACAAAATATATAACATAGGTCTGGTGTTTATAGACATTTTAATGCAGAAATGTTGCATATTATAGCTTCAAATCCACCATAAATTAGAAAATGAAAGTACTGTTGCATACACGCATAGGACAGCTGCAGTATTCAAATGATTATAATTATGAAAGGTACCCTACCCCCATCATATTAATATAGATACTATGACATATTACATTTTCTGGAAAATTAGCTGAGAATGTCGTGTAGCATATAAAATAAGCAAATTAATTACTTGACAAAAAATATCCAATATTGACTTTCCACAGTGGGACATAAAGAAAGTTTGGGAACCACTTCATAAACCAGTTATTATCAGATTTATTTATATTTAAGTTATTGCCCTTATCACTACTTATTCATTTATTTATTTGTTTACTTAGACATGTATCACAAGTGTATGCTTTTTCCTCACCTCTCTGATGACCCCCCATATTAATCTGGCTCTTGTATCCCATTATCGTCTATCACTATGTTAATTTTGATGCAGAGAAAATACATTTCAATTCATTTCATGTTGCTTTAGTTGGGCTATGACTTCTTCAAATGCTAAGTAAGTGTTTCTTTTTCTATTTGTGTGTCAGTTTTGAGAGACTGTATGGAGCCGTACCATCTCTGCCACCAAGCATTGAACCTGTCACCTGGGCTACCATAGATGAGCTGATACTCATGGCACCAGAGGGTCAGTCTCATACACAGAAAAACATGTTAACTTGACTGTAATGTTTAATGGATTTTTCCTAATTTCCTCAGCCAGGATAAGTTCTTATTTTATTTTGTGGATGTTTTTTTTTATTTTTATTAAATTGTATCACAAATGTTAGCATGTGCACACAACAGTTGACTGAATAGTGTTTTCTATGTTTCGATTTGTTCAGAGTGCGTGCCAGAGAACATCGCGGTGAGATTTCTTTAAATTTGCTTAACTTATATTTCCAATTAATCTATTTTACTTGTATTTTGGAGTTTATGTTTGAAGTTTACTGATAAATTAGTTGAATGGTCCATAACATTTATTAAATCTTTCATTCACAGTGCCCAATAACCCAGTACAACGGTAAAAATCTCTTTTAGTCTCATTTATTCACTCATTACATTACTATAAGTGCTTATCGAGCTAAAATCTTTTTTTCCTCTGCTGTTTGACAGTTACTGACGTCTGCAGAGGAATTAACAGGTAATCCCATTTTATGATTTGTATCCAAAATTGCAAATAATGTTAAGTTTCAAAAGTCTCTTTTCTGACATGTATTTTGCTTTTTCTCCTGTATTTACAGCTCTGACCTGCAATCTTACTTGAAAACATCTATGGAAGTTTCTTGCAATTTTACCTTGGAGACATATGCATGTGCACAGGTGACGATCTCATTTAAAAGACTTAAAGTAAAAGGCTGTATATACTGTGAAATGACAATAAAGACTGATATTTGATTGGAAATATGTTTTAAATTAATAAATTGACCATTTAACTGTCTCACACATACAGCTGGAGAACTTCACAACCAATCAGCTGGTGTCTCTTCTGAAATGTAATTTGCCTGGAAACAGCAGCCACTCTAAGGTGCTGTGGAAGCTGCTGCTGACTAAACATTCCTCTGTCTTGGACCCAGCTCTGGACATCTTGGTTAACATGGTGAGAATATTTTTAACACTCTGATTCAGACACACACACACACAATTTATTTACAGGATTATTAATTAATAATTTAAAATGTATTAGACCAAAAAAAATTAAAATCGTTTAGAAGCTCCAGTTGACCCCTTTTTTGGACCTCGGTCAACTGTTGCCTTTACTGAACTGCTATATGTTAATTTATATGCTATATGCTATGTGCTAGGCTCATCTATGTTGAAAAGACAACTACATTTTCAAGATGGTTAAAAGCAACAAATGTATAATCTCATTTGAAGTTAACGTTAATGTTATGCTAATGCATGACCCAAATGTAATTTTTTACTCAAATGTGACTCAGATTACATTTTTTTCTCATTTCAAGTGTGAACAGTCCAACTCACATTAAATATGATCTTACAGTTTCTGATTTGAGCCACTTTCATATGTAGTCAGATCAGATTCAGGTCTGATTTTTGGCAATGTGACCTCAGTGTAAACAGACATATCAGAATTTATGTGACTTTCATGTCTCTCTAGACTGACATTCGCCAATGCGGGTCACGCCAGGACCGTGACCTGTTCACACTGAAATCTGATCCGGGCCATATTTTAAAAAATAATGCGGACACCCAAACAAATACAAAAATCAGATCTGAGCAATAAATCAGAATTGAGCCCTGAGGCTTGCAGACCCTAGCACAGGGGTGTGATTTAGGAATGGTAAGTTATTGCAATCCATAATGATTCAATCAACTGATCTCCCCTACAGTCCATGACCATGGTCGGCCCATCAGCGTCAGTGATTTTGGACGTGATTGGAGAGATCAGAGTGTCGATACTGACGGATGAGCAGCTGATGAACAGCAGTGTCATCGATCAGTGGTTCTCCAACCGTCTGAGCGGGTTCCTGCCGTCTGCATCAGGAATGTTCCTGCGCTGTCTGAGCAGCATGAACCTCAGTTGTCATTCATACCAGCAAATGTAAGCGACTGTCCACAGACTCCCTAACCTCACATTAGAGATGCTCTGTCATAGCAACATGCACATTACTTCATATCACCCTTCATCCTTTATCTAGTTTGCTGTTTTTGGCTCAAGACGTCAGGATTCCTTTGAACCCTGCTGTTGGACAATTTAACATGCTAACTCTAAGCGTGTTAATAAGTTAAAGATGGGCTCCCAAGACCTCCCCACACCACTGGGTGTAACCAAATAATGCTTCTGTATAGTCATTTTTCAACAAACCTGCCTTTCTTTCGAGCCAGAGTTGAAAACATACCTGTGAATATCATATTCCATTTTTTGCCAGTAGATCCTCCTAAATGTTACACCCTGGACCTCTAATAGCTTATTGGTTTACACTTACAGTTTGATGTCTTGTTATGTCTCACCCCAACATGTGTTCCAACATGAAATACATCCCACTGAAGTGGTACTAATCAATGTTTTTATGTTAACAATGCATCGCCTAACTCCGTAGCATTTTAGCATCTTTCAGCTAATTTTTTGGGTGGTTTGTGTCCTGCAACATTACTGTTTTGGTTTGTTCTCATCATCTGATCAATATTGTTTTCAGCAAGTGGCAGCTGTTCTCTGTGAAAAAGACATTGTACATTACCTGCCCAGCAACTAGCTGGCGAACATAGGGAAGCATTTATCAGCTAAACAGCCTAATATTGTACATTGTAGTTAGTGGAAAACAAAACAGAGCAAAAAGGAGAGAGAATTATGGTTGTCATTCATTCAAGTGGACAGAAACACAGTAAAATGAATGTTTGTAATCTGTTTGCTAACTAAATATTCATAATAAATCAGTGTTGTGTTTACAGCTTTCTCTGCTGCCCCCAAGTGGCAAAAAATGAAGTTAGTGCAGGTTTCAGGAAGTAGGAAGATATTCTTCCAAAGCTAGCAGGCTAATGTAAGCATTAAAATATCAAGAGCTCATCTACGGCTGACGAGTTTGAGATGTTAATTGCCACCATGCAGCCTGTTTGATTTAGGTTATGACAAAGTCTCCCTCCTTGTGTCTCCAATTTTCATCCAACTGTGTAATGAGAGTTACAACATCTTGAGTTTAAGACCATTTTTCATTATTTAATTACCCTCATTATCTAATATTTGTAATTCTATGGTTGATTTTGTTTTCAGACTAGAGGAATTTATCGACCCTGTTGACAACATGACCTTAGAACAACAGCATGTGGTGCTCAAGGATTTCGTCCTTCGTTTCCTGTCGCACTCAGGTACTGAAGTGAATGACTATAATGATGTGACTATTTTCAGAACTATTTCATCTTTCTAAACTCAAGAGCTGAAAATATGTTTGCATTTAGAGATATCTCTTTGTTTTTATGACTTTGGTCCAGGTCCAGCCTGTGTGTCGGTCTCCAACGGCAGTGTAGATTGGCTGATGGAGAATCTGGGTCCGTTTTCAAGACTACTGACAGTCAGAGATCTGCTTGATCTCAACTCAGACTTCAACCCTGTAAGATTTCATTTCTGATAACATCAAGAGTTTATAAAACTGGTCAGTGCTGTTATTGCCTTGTTATTTTCAGCAGCAGTAAACTAATTGTTGATCCTCTCTTCCATTCAGCTGGAGGCGCTACGACTCCTGACTCCAAAGCAGAGTGCAGAACTGCTGGTGGTGACTCTTCCTGCTCATCCAGACAAAGACGTTGTCATAAATATGATCTTTGATTACCTGACTGAGTCTCCCAAAAAGAGGGAATTCACAGAGTTCCTGTCCGACCTCGTCATGTTTGTCCCACAGGTAGAAAGAGAAACCTGATTCCTCTTTATTCAAAATGTAAACTTTGTTCTTCTTGTTGAAGGTACTAATCTTTGTTTTCTGTATTTGAAGGGAAACCTTTCCTGTTCATCATACAAAACACTGTGAGTTCATATATATTTATGTTTACTTTAGATTCTATATTGATTATTTACAATAATCATATGAAAGATAACATTATGATATTAATCCCACATGTTGCTGTTGTAGGTTTAACAGACTGGACTTGGCCATGGCTACAGTTTCTCCTGATGTAGTGTCATCCATCATTAACAGCAAGTTGGCCTTATCCCAGCACATACCACCAGGTGAGAAGCACAATCTACAAAATATTATTAACATTTATGTAATAATGATATTATAATAAATAAATAACTATACAATTAAGTAATTTGTATTTACTTTTGCTTTTATTTTAGGTTGCGTCATATACAGCGGACAGGTAATTAAATTGGTTTGTTTCTCTGGATATTGTCTAATATTGGTTTTATGATGGAAAACTCATAACCTTCTTCATCTTTTTTTCCCCCAAGTGCACAGTTACCATGACAAATGGTAAGTTGTCTCACTGCTTAAAAAGTTAACTCATAAAATGATTCAATAATTTAATGTTAGTAATCACCATTAATTATTTTATTCCTATTTTTCTCAGAAACAGACATTTGTGTTGGAGTGAACAGGTGAGATTTATTTACTTTTTGGTATCTTACTTTGAGCTTGTTTAATATTTTGTCAATAAATGTTTAACGTTTTATTTTATTTTGAAACTACAGCACAATGCTGCAGCTCCATCTTGACAGCGGACGGATGAATGGAAGTTTCTGTCACTTTGCTGTTGAGGAATTTGCTTGTGCCTCGGTAAGACACCAAAACATCTCAGATTAACGACTGTCCTCTAACTACTGCTGTGTGAAACTGTTTCAATGTGATCTTCAGTATGTTTTCTGATGTTCCGTCATCATTCAGCTGTTGTCATTCTGCTCTTTGTCACACAGCTGTCATCGTTGAAAGCAATGGATCTGGCAGCGATGTTGGCGTGTGATCGCTCCTCCAACTCAAGCAGCTCAAGACCCGTCTGGAAGCTTCTCCTCTCCAAAGCCTCACGTGTGCTGGATGAAGCTCTGGATCTTCTAAGCAACAAGGTAGGAATCAGCAACAGTCCTCACTTTACTCTCTCCTGACCAGAACTAGACACTGGATACCTTTGTTTTTCTCTTGTAGACTCTGGACCCCAGAAATCCTGTTCTGTCAATGGTTTTGGACGCTATACGAGAAATCCGATTGGACAAATTGAGTGAAGGCAGTCTCAGCGATCCTGCTGTCATCCAGCTGTGGTTCAACCACCGGCTTCGTCCATTTCTGCCAGCAGTTTCCCCTGACTTTCTTTCATGTCTCAACACAAAGGGATTGAACTGCAGCACCTACCAGCACATGTAAGCTTACACATTTACTGTCATCTTCATCTAAACTTCTGAGACATCAATGCAGATCTGATTCTTTGATTCTCATTGACCCCTCATTTTCTTTCTGAACTCAGTTTGCAGATTTTGGGCAGTCTCCAGCCACACATGACGCTCCACAGGCAGATGTCAGTCTACACAGACTTCATCCAGGTTTATCTGACCAGCAACAACACCAAAGGTAGGTCCTTAGACTCCAATAAAGATGGAGAATCAAACTCAGTAAGTTTATTTTGAGTGTAAAATCTCAACTTCTCTCTGTACACTTTTCAAAAAAGGTAAAAAGGTTTCATAAATGTTTTCTTCTACACTTAAAGTATAAAAGTAAATATTTACAGTGGCTTGTGAGATTTTAATACTCATTGTACACCTGAAAACAATGTTGTTGGATGACAAATGGAGAGACAACTTTGGCATTATTACAACCTTCTTTATCTTTACGACTTGGTCCAGCCTGTGTGTCAGCCTCCAACAGCAGTGCAGATTGGCTGATGAAGAATCTGGGTCCGTTTTCAAGACTACTGACCGTCAGAGAGCTTGTTAATCTCAACCCAGACTTCAACCCTGTAAGATTTCATTTCTGATAACATCAAGAGTTTATAAAACTGGTCAGTGCTGTGATTACCTTGTTATTTTCAGCAGCAGTAAACTTATTGTTGATCCTCTCTTCCATTCAGCTGGAGGCACTACGACTCCTGACTCCAAAGCAGAGTGCAGAGCTGCTGGTGGTGACTCTTCCTGCTCATCCAGACAAAGACGTCGTCATAAATATGATCTTTGATTACCTGACTGAGTCTCCAAACGAGATGAAATTCACAGAGTTCCTGTCCGACCTAGTCATGTTTGTCCAACAGGTAGAAAGAGAAACCTGATTCCTCTTTATTCAAAATGTACACTTTGTTCTTCTTGTTGAAGGTACTAATCTTTGTTTTCTGTATTTGAAGGGAAACCTTTCCTGTTCATCATACAAAACACTGTGAGTTCATACATATTTATGTTTACTTTAAATTTTATATTTATTTTTTACAATAATCATATGAAAGATAACATTGTGATATTAATCCCACATGTTGCTGTTGTAGGTTTAACAGACTGGACTTGGCCATGGCTACAGTTTCTCCTGATGTAGTGTCATCCATCATGAACAGCAAGTTGGAATTATCCCAGCACATACCACCAGGTGAGAAGCACAGTCTACAAAATATTATTAACATTTATGTAATAATGATATTATAATAAATAAATAACTATACAATAAAGTAATTTGTATTTACTTTTGCTTTTATTTTAGGTTGCGTCATGTACAATGGACAGGTAATTCAATTGGTTTGTTTCTCTGAATATTGTCTAATATTGGTTTGATGATAGAGAACTCATAACCTTCTTAATTTTTTCCTCCCCCAAGTGCACAGTTACCATGACAAATGGTAAGTTGTCTCACTGCTTAAAAAATTAACTCATAAAATGATTCAATAAATGAATGTTAGTCATCACCATTAATTATTTTAATGCTATTTTTCACAGAAACAGACATTTGTGTTGGAGTGAACAGGTGAGATTTATAAACTCTCTGGTATCTTACTCTGAGATTGTTTAATATTTTGTCAATAAATGTTTGACGTTTTATTTTATTTTGAAACTACAGCACAATGCTGCAGCTCCATCTTGACAGTGGACGGATGAATGGAAGTTTCTGTCACTTTGCTGTTGAGGAATTTGCTTGTGCCTCGGTAAGACACCAAAACATCTCAGATCAACGACTGTCCTCCAACTACTGCTGTGTGAAACTGTTTCAATGTGATCTTCAGTATGTTTTCTGATGTTCCGTCATCATTCAGCTGTTGTCATTCTGCTCTTTGTCACACAGCTGTCATCGTTGAAAGCAATGGATCTGGCAGCGATGTTGGCATGTGATCGCACCTCCAACTCAAGCAGCTCAAGACCCGCCTGGAAGCTTCTCCTCTCCAAAGCCTCACTTGTGCTGGATGAAACTCTGGATCTTCTAAGCAACAAGGTAGGAATCAGCAACAATCCTCACTTTACTCTCTCCTGACCAGAACTTGACACTGGATACCTTTGTTTTTCTCTTGAAGACTCTGGACCCCAGAAATCCTGTTCTGTCGATGGTTTTGGATGCTATACGAGAAATCCGATTGGACCAATTGAGCATAGCTAATTTCAGCGATCCTGCCATCATCCAGCTGTGGTTCAACCACCGGCTTCGTCCATTCCTGCCAACAGTTTCCCCTGACTTTCTTTCGTGTCTCAACACAAAGGGATTGAACTGCAGCACCTACCAGCACATGTAAGCTCACACATTTACTGTCATCTTCATCTAAACTTCTGAGACATCAATGCAGATCTGATTCTTTGATTCTCATTGACCCCTCATTTTCTTTCTTAACTCAGTTTACAGATTTTGGGCAGTCTTCAACAACACATGACGCTCCACAGTCAGATGACTGTCTACACACACTTCATCCAGGTTTACCTGACCAGCAACAACACAGCAGGTAAGTCCTCAGATTTCCATGAAGATGGAGAATCAAAGTCAGTCAGTTTATTTTGAGCGTTAAGTCTCAAAGTTTCTCTGTACACTTTACAAAAAAGTGAAGAAATGTTTAAGAAATGTTTGACAAATGTTTTTTTGCTACAGTTAATATATGATAATAAATATGTACAGTGGCTTGTTGAAGCTGTAATACTCATTGTACACCTGAAAACAATGTTGTTAGATGACAAATGGATAGACAAGTTTGCCATTATTTCAATCTCCTTTATTTTTACGACTTGGTCTAGCCTGTGTGTCGGCCTCCAACGGCAGTGCAGATTGGCTGATGAAGAATCTGGGTCCGTTTTCAAGACTACTGACCGTCAGAGAGCTGATTCATCTCAACCCAGACTTCGAACCTGTAAGATTTCATTTCTGATAACATCAAGAGTTTATGAAACTGGTCAGTGCTGTTATTACCTTGTTATTTTCAGCAGCAGTAAACTTATTGTTGATCCTCTCTTCCATTCAGCTGGAGGCGCTACGACTCCTGACTCCAAAGCAGAGTGCAGCGCTGCTGGTGGTGACTCTTCCTGCTCATCCAGACAAAGACGTTGTCATAAATATGATCTTTGATTACCTGACTGAGTCTCCAAACGAGATGAAATTCACAGAGTTCCTGTCCCACCTCGTCATGTTTGTCCAACAGGTAGAAAGAGAAACCTGATTCCTCTTTATTCAAAATGTACACTTTGTTCTTCTTGTTGAAGGTAATAATCTTTGTTTTCTGTATTTGAAGGGAAACCTTTCCTGTTCATCATACAAAACACTGTGAGTCCATATATATTCATGTTTACTTCAGATTCTATATTGATTATTTACAATAATCATATGAAAGATTACATTGTGATATTAATCCCACATGTTGCTGTTGTAGGTTTAACAGACTGGACTTGGCCATGGCTACAGTTTCTCCTGATGTAGTGTCATCCATCATTAACAGCAAGTTGGCCTTATCCCAGCACATACCACCAGGTGAGAAGCACAGTCTACAAAAATACTGTTAACATTCATAAGTTAATGATATTATAATAAATAAATAACTAGACAATTAAGTAATTTGCATTTACTCTTGCTTTTATTTTAGGTTGCGTCATATACAGCGGACAGGTAATTCAATTGGTTTGTTTCTCTGGATATTGTCTAATATTGGTTTTATGATGGAAAACTCATAACCTTCTTCATCTTTTTTTCCCCCAAGTGCACAGTTACCATGACAAATGGTAAGTTGTCTCACTGCTTAAAAAATTAACTCATAAAATGATTCAATAATTTAATGTTAGTCATCACCATTAATTATTTTAATTCTATTTTTCACAGAAACAGACATATGTGTTGGAGTGAACAGGTGAGATTTATAAACTCTCTGGTATCTTACTCTGAGATTGTTTAATATTTTGTCAATAAATGTTTGACGTTTTATTTTATTTTGAAACTACAGCACAATGCTGCAGCTCCATCTTGACAGTGGACGGATGAATGGAAGTTTCTGTCACTTTGCTGTTGAGGAATTTGCTTGTGCCTCGGTAAGACACCAAAACATCTCAGATTAACGACTGTCCTCCAACTACTGCTGTGTGAAACTGTTTCAATGTGATCTTCAGTATGTTTTCTGATGTTCCGTCATCATTCAGCTGTTGTCATTCTGCTCTTTGTCACACAGCTGTCATCGTTGAAAGCAATGGATCTGGCAGCGATGTTGGCGTGTGATCGCACCTCCAACTCAAGCAGCTCAAGACCCGCCTGGAAGCTTCTCCTCTCCAAAGCCTCACTTGTGCTGGATGAAGCTCTGGATCTTCTAAGCAACAAGGTAGGAATCAGCAACAGTCCTCACTTTACTCTCTCCTGACCAGAACTAGACACTGGATACTTTTGTTTTTCTCTTGAAGACTCTGGACCCCAGAAATCCTGTTCTGTCGATGGTTTTGGACGCTATACGAGAAATCCGATTGGACAAATTGAGCGTAGCTAATTTCAGTGATCCTGCCGTCATCCAGTTGTGGTTCAACCATCGGCTTTGTCCATTCCTGCCAGCAGTTTCCCCTGACTTCCTTTCATGTTTCACCACAAAGGGATTGAACTGCAGCACCTACCAGCACATGTAAACTCACACATTTACTGTCACCTTCAACCAAACTTCTTAGACTTCAATGCAGATCTGATTTGTTCATTCTCATTAACCCCTCAATTTATTTCTGAACTCAGTTTGCAGATTTTGGGCAGTCTCCAGCCACACATGACGCTCCACAGGCAGATGTCAGTCTACACAGACTTCATCCAGGTTTATCTGACCAGCAACAACACCAAAGGTAGGCCCTTAGATTTCCATAAAGATGGAGAATCAAACTCAGTAAGTTTATTTTAAGTGTAAAATCTCAACTTCTCTCTGTACATTTTTCAAAAAAGTTATAAAATTTTGTAGAATTTTTTACTACAGTTAATATATAAAAGTAAATATTAACAGTGGCTTGTGAAGCTGTAATACTCATTGTACACCTGAAAACAATTTTGTTGTATGACGAATGGAGAGAGAACTCTGCCATTATTACAATCTTCTTTATCTTTATGACTTGGTCCAGGCTGTGTGTCAGCCTCCAACGGCAGTGCAGATTGGCTGATGAAAAATCTGGGTCCGTTTTCAAGACTACTGACCGTCAGAGAGCTGATTCATCTCAACCCAGACTTCAACCCTGTAAGATTTCATTTCTGATAAAATCAAGAGTTTATAAAACTGGTCAGTGCTGTTATTACCTTGTTATTTTCAGCAACAGTAAACTTATTGTTGATCCTCTCTTCCATTCAGCTGGAGGCGCTACAACTCCTGACTCCAAAGCAGAGTGCAGAGCTGCTGGTGGTGACTCTTCCTGCTCATCCAGACAAAGACATTGTCATAAATATGATCTTTGATTACCTGACTGAGTCTCCAAACGAGATGAAATTCACAGAGTTCCTGTCCCACCTCGTCATGTTTGTCCAACTGGTAGAAAGAGAAACCTGATTCCTCTTTATTCAAAATGTACACTTTGTTCTTCTTGTTGAAGGTAATAATCTTTGTTTTCTGTATTTGAAGGGAAACCTTTCCTGTTCATCATACAAAACACTGTGAGTCCATATATATCCATGTTTACTTCAGATTCTATATTGATTATTTACAATAATCATATGAAAGATAACATTGTGATATTAATCCCACATGTTGCTGTTGTAGGTTTAACAGACTGGACTTGGCCATGGCTACAGTTTCTCCTGATGTAGTGTCATCCATCATTAACAGCAAGTTGGCCTTATCCCAGCACATACCACCAGGTGAGAAGCACAGTCTACAAAAATACTGTTAACATTCATCAGTTAATGATATTATAATAAATAAATGACTAGACAATGAAGTAATTTGTATTTACTCTTGCTTTTATTTTAGGTTGCGTCATATACAGCGGACAGGTAATTCAATTGGTTTGTTTCTCTGGATATTGTCTAATATTGGTTTTATGATGGAAAACTCATAACCTTCTTCATCGTTTTTTCCCCCAAGTGCACAGTTACCATGACAAATGGTAAGTTGTCTCACTGCTTAAAAAGTTAACTCATAAAATGATTCAATAATTTAATGTTAGTCATCACCATTAATTATTTTAATTCTATTTTTCACAGAAACAGACATTTGTGTTGGAGTGAACAGGTGAGATTTATAAACTCTCTGGTATCTTACTCTGAGATTGTTTAATATTTTGTCAATAAATGTTTGACGTTTTATTTTATTTTGAAACTACAGCACAATGCTGCAGCTCCATCTTGACAGCGGACGGATGAACGGAAGTTTCTGTCACTTTGCTGTTGAGGAATTTGCTTGTGCCTCGGTAAGACACCAAAACATCTCAGATCAACGACTGTCCTCCAACTACTGCTGTGTGAAACTGTTTCAATGTGATCTTCAGTATGTTTTCTGATGTTCCGTCATCATTCAGCTGTTGTCATTCTGCTCTTTGTCACACAGCTGTCATCGTTGAAAGCAATGGATCTGGCAGCGATGTTGGCGTGTGATCGCTTCTCCAACTCAAGCAGCTCAAGACCCGTCTGGAAGCTTCTCCTCTCCAAAGCCTCACCTGTGCTGGATGAAGCTCTGGATCTTCTAAGCAACAAGGTAGGAATCAGCAACACTCTTCATCTTACTCTCTCCTGACCAGAACTAGACACTGGATACCTTTTTTTTTCTCTTGAAGACTCTGGACCCCAGAAATCCTGTTCTGTCGATGGTTTTGGACGCTATACGAGAAATCCGATTGGACCAATTGAGCGTAGCTAATTTCAGCGATCCTGCCATCATCCAGCTGTGGTTCAACCACCGGCTTCGTCCATTCCTGCCAACAGTTTCCCCTGACTTCCTTTCATGTCTCAACACAAAGGGATTGAACTGCAGCACCTACCAGCACATGTAAGCTTACACATTTACTGTCATCTTCATCTAAACTTATGAGAGATCAATGCAGATCTGATTCTTTGATTCTCATTGACCCCTCATTTTCTTTCTTAACTCAGTTTACAGATTTTGGGCAGTCTTCAGCCACACATGACACTCCACAGTCAGATGACAGTCTACACACACTTCATCCAGGTTTACCTGACCAGCAACAACACAGCAGGTAAGTCCTCAGATTTCCATGAAGATGGAGAATCAAAGTCAGTCAGTTTATTTTGAGCGTTAAGTCTCAAAGTCTTCTTACACTTTACAAAAAAGTGAAGAAATGTTAAGAAATGTTTGACAAATGTTTTTTTGCTACAGTTAATATATAATAATAAATATGTACAGTGGCTTGTTGAAGCTGTAATACTCATTGTACACCTGAAAACAATGTTGTTAGATGACAAATGGATAGACAAGTTTGCCATTATCTCAATCTTCTTTATCTTTACGACTTGGTCTAGCCTGTGTGTCGGCCTCCAACGGCAGTGCAGATTGGCTGATGAAGAATCTGGGTCCGTTTTCAAGACTACTGACCGTCAGAGAGCTGATTCATCTCAACCCAGACTTCGAACCTGTAAGATTTCATTTCTGATAACATCAAGAGTTTATAAAACTGGTCAGTGCTGTTATTACCTTGTTATTTTCAGCAGCAGTAAACTTATTGTTGATCCTCTCTTCCATTCAGCTGGAGGCGCTACGACTCCTGACTCCAAAGCAGAGTGCAGCGCTGCTGGTGGTGACTCTTCCTGCTCATCCAGACAAAGACGTTGTCATAAATATGATCTTTGATTACCTGACTGAGTCTCCAAACGAGATGAAATTCACAGAGTTCCTGTCCCACCTCGTCATGTTTGTCCAACAGGTAGAAAGAGAAACCTGATTCCTCTTTATTCAAAATGTACACTTTGTTCTTCTTGTTGAAGGTAATAATCTTTGTTTTCTGTATTTGAAGGGAAACCTTTCCTGTTCATCATACAAAACACTGTGAGTCCATATATATTCATGTTTACTTCAGATTCTATATTGATTATTTACAATAATCATATGAAAGATTACATTGTGATATTAATCCCACATGTTGCTGTTGTAGGTTTAACAGACTGGACTTGGCCATGGCTACAGTTTCTCCTGATGTAGTGTCATCCATCATTAACAGCAAGTTGGCCTTATCCCAGCACATACCACCAGGTGAGAAGCACAGTCTACAAAAATACTGTTAACATTCATAAGTTAATGATATTATAATAAATAAATAACTAGACAATTAAGTAATTTGCATTTACTCTTGCTTTTATTTTAGGTTGCGTCATATACAGCGGACAGGTAATTCAATTGGTTTGTTTCTCTGGATATTGTCTAATATTGGTTTTATGATGGAAAACTCATAACCTTCTTCATCTTTTTTTCCCCCAAGTGCACAGTTACCATGACAAATGGTAAGTTGTCTCACAGCTTAAAAAATTAACTCATAAAATGATTCAATAATTTAATGTTAGTCATCACCATTAATTATTTTAATTCTATTTTTCACAGAAACAGACATATGTGTTGGAGTGAACAGGTGAGATTTATAAACTCTCTGGTATCTTACTCTGAGATTGTTTAATATTTTGTCAATAAATGTTTGACGTTTTATTTTATTTTGAAACTACAGCACAATGCTGCAGCTCCATCTTGACAGCGGACGGATGAATGGAAGTTTCTGTCACTTTGCTGTTGAGGAATTTGCTTGTGCCTCGGTAAGACACCAAAACATCTCAGATTAACGACTGTCCTCCAACTACTGCTGTGTGAAACTGTTTCAATGTGATCTTCAGTATGTTTTCTGATGTTCCGTCATCATTCAGCTGTTGTCATTCTGCTTTTTGTCACACAGCTGTCATCGTTGAAAGCAATGGATCTGGCAGCGATGTTGGCGTGTGATCGCACCTCCAACTCAAGCAGCTCAAGACCCGCCTGGAAGCTTCTCCTCTCCAAAGCCTCACTTGTGCTGGATGAAGCTCTGGATCTTCTAAGCAACAAGGTAGGAATCAGCAACAGTCCTCACTTTACTCTCTCCTGACCAGAACTAGACACTGGATACTTTTGTTTTTCTCTTGTAGACTCTGGACCCCAGAAATCCTGTTCTGTCGATGGTTTTGGACGCTATACGAGAAATCCGATTGGACAAATTGAGCGTAGCTAATTTCAGTGATCCTGCCGTCATCCAGTTGTGGTTCAACCATCGGCTTCGTCCATTCCTGCCAGCAGTTTCCCCTGACTTCCTTTCATGTTTCACCACAAAGGGATTGAACTGCAGCACCTACCAGCACATGTAAACTCACACATTTACTGTCACCTTCAACCAAACTTCTTAGACTTCAATGCAGATCTGATTTGTTCATTCTCATTAACCCCTCAATTTATTTCTGAACTCAGTTTGCAGATTTTGGGCAGTCTCCAGCCACACATGACGCTCCACAGGCAGATGTCAGTCTACACAGACTTCATCCAGGTTTATCTGACCAGCAACAACACCAAAGGTAGGCCCTTAGATTTCCATGAAGATGGAGAATCAAACTCAGTAAGTTTATTTTAAGTGTAAAATCTCAACTTCTCTCTGTACATTTTTCAAAAAAGTTATAAAATTTTGTAGAATTTTTTACTACAGTTAATATATAAAAGTAAATATTAACAGTGGCTTGTGAAGCTGTAATACTCATTGTACACCTGAAAACAATTTTGTTGTATGACGAATGGAGAGAGAACTCTGCCATTATTACAATCTTCTTTATTTTTACGACTTGGTCTAGCCTGTGTGTCGGCCTCCAACGGCAGTGCAGATTGGCTGATGAAGAATCTGGGTCCCTTTTCAAGACTACTGACCGTCAGAGAGCTGATTCATCTCAACCCAGACTTCGAACCTGTAAGATTTCATTTCTGATAACATCAAGAGTTTATAAAACTGGTCAGTGCTGTTATTACCTTTTTATTTTCAGCAGCAGTAAACTTATTGTTGATCCTCTCTTCCATTCAGCTGGAGGCGCTACGACTACTGACTCCAAAGCAGAGTGCAGAGCTGCTGGTGGTGACTCTTCCTGCTCATCCAGACAAAGACGTTGTCATAAATATGATCTTTGATTACCTGACTGAGTCTCCAAACGAGATGAAATTCACAGAGTTCCTGTCCCACCTCGTCATGTTTGTCCAACAGGTAGAAAGAGAAACCTGATTCCTCTTTATTCAAAATGTACACTTTGTTCTTCTTGTTGAAGGTAATAATCTTTGTTTTCTGTATTTGAAGGGAAACCTTTCCTGTTCATCATACAAAACACTGTGAGTCCATATATATTCATGTTTACTTCAGATTCTATATTGATTATTTACAATAATCATATGAAAGATTACATTGTGATATTAATCCCACATGTTGCTGTTGTAGGTTTAACAGACTGGACTTGGCCATGGCTACAGTTTCTCCTGATGTAGTGTCATCCATCATTAACAGCAAGTTGGCCTTATCCCAGCACATACCACCAGGTGAGAAGCACAGTCTACAAAAATACTGTTAACATTTATAAGTTAATGATATTATAATAAATAAATAACTAGACAATTAAGTAATTTGCTTTTACTCTTGCTTTTATTTTAGGTTGCGTCATATACAGCGGACAGGTAATTCAATTGGTTTGTTTCTCTGGATATTGTCTAATATTGGTTTTATGATGGAAAACTCATAACCTTCTTCATCTTTTTCTCCCCCAAGTGCACAGTTACCATGACAAATGGTAAGTTGTCTCACTGCTTAAAAAGTTAACTCATAAAATGATTCAATAATTTAATGTTAGTAATCACCATTAATTATTTTATTCCTATTTTTCACAGAAACAGACATTTGTGTTGGAGTGAACAGGTGAGATTTATTTACTTTTTGGTATCTTACATTGAGCTTGGTTAATATTTTGTCAATAAATGTTTGACGTTTTATTTTATTTTGAAACTACAGCACAATGCTGCAGCTCCATCTTGACAGCGGACGGATGAATGGAAGTTTCTGTCACTTTGCTGTTGAGGAATTTGCTTGTGCCTCGGTAAGACACCAAAACATCTCAGATTAACGACTGTCCTCCAACTACTGCTGTGTGAAACTGTTTCAATGTGATCTTCAGTATGTTTTCTGATGTTCCGTCATCTTTCAGCTGTTGTCATTCTGCTCTTTGTCACACAGCTGTCATCATTGAAAGCAATGGATCTGGCAGCGATGTTGGCGTGTGATCGCTCCTCCAACTCAAGCAGCTCAAAACCCACCTGGAAGCTTCTCCTCTCCAAAGCCTCACGTGTGCTGGATGAAGCTCTGGATCTTCTAAGCAACAAGGTAGGAATCAGCAACAGTCCTCACTTTACTCTCTCCTGATCAGAACTAGACATTGGATACTTTTGTTTTTCTCTTGTAGACTCTGGACCCCAAAAATCCTGTTCTGTCAATGGTTTTGGACGCTATACGAGAAATCCGATTGGACAAATTGAGCGTGGACAGTCTAAATGATCCTGCTTTCATCCAGCTGTGGTTCAACCACCGGCTTCGTCCATTCCTGCCAACAGTTTCCCCTGACTTTCTTTCATGTCTCAACACAAAGGGATTGAACTGCAGCACCTACCAGCACATGTAAGCTAACACATTTGCTGTCACCTTCAACCAAACTTCTGAAACTTCAATGCAGATCTGATTCTTTGATTCTCATTAACCCCTCATTTTCTTTCTGAACTCAGTTTGCAGATTTTGGGCAGTCTCCAGCCACACATGACGCTCCACAGGCAGATGTCAGTCTACACAGACTTCATCCAGGTTTATCTGACCAGCAACAACACCAAAGGTAGGTCCTTAGATTTCCATAAAGATGGAGAATCAAACTCAGTAAGTTTATTTTAAGTGTAAAATCTCAACTTCCCTCTGTACACTTTTCAAAAAAGTTACCAAATTTTGTAGAATCTTTTTACTACAGTTAATATATAAAAGTAAATATTTACAGTGGCTTGTGAAGCTGTAATACTCATTGTACACCTGAAAACAATTTTGTTGTATGACGAATGGAGAGAGAACTCTGCCATTATTACAATCTTCTTTATCTTTACAATTTGGTCCAGCCTGTGTGTCGGCCTCCAACGGCAGTGCAGATTGGCTGATGAAGAATCTGGGTCCGTTTTCAAGACTACTGACAGTCAGAGAGCTGATTCATCTCAACCCAGACTTCAACCCTGTAAGATTTCATTTCTGATAACATCAAGGGTTTATAAAACTGGTCAGTGCTTTTATTACCTTGTTATTTTCAGCAGCAATAAACTTATTGTTGATCCTCTCTTCCATTCAGCCCGAGGCGCTACGACTCCTGACTCCAAAGCAGAGTGCAGAGCTGCTGGTGGTGACTCTTCCTGCTCATCCAGACAAAGACATTGTCATAAATATGATCTTTGATTACCTGACTGAGTCTCCAAACGAGATGAAATTCACAGAGTTCCTGTCCGACCTCGTCATGTTTGTCCAACAGGTAGAAAGAGAAACCTGATTCCTCTTTATTCAAAATGTACACTTTGTTCTTCTTGTTGAAGGTAATAATCTTTGTTTTCTGAATTTAAAGGGAAACCTTTCCTGTCCCTCATACAAAACACTGTGAGTTAATATACGTATATTAATAAATATTTAATATTTAATATTTATTATATATGAAAGATAACATTATGATATTAATCCCACATGTTGCTGTTGTAGGTTTAACAGACTGGACTTGGCCATGGCTACAGTTTCTCCTGATGTAGTCTCATCCATCATTTACAGCAAATTGGCCTTATCCCAGCACATACCACCAGGTGAGAAGCACAATCTACAAAAATACTATCAACAGTTATATAATAATAATATTATAAAAAATAAATAACTATACAATTAAGTTATTTGCATTTTCTTTTGCTTTTATTAATAGGTTGCATCATATACAGCGGACAGGTAATTCAATTGGTTTGTTTTCCTGGATATTGTCTAATATTGGTTTTATGATAGAAAACTCATAACCTTCTTGATCTTTTCCTCCCCCAAGTGCACAGTTACCATGACAAATGGTAAGTTGTCTCACTGCTTAAAAAAAAAATTAATAAATGATTCACTAATTTAATGTTAGTCATCACCATTAATTATTTAAATTCTATTTTTCACAGAAACAGACATTTGTGTTGGAGTGAACAGGTGAGATTAATGAACTCTCCGGTATCTTACATTGAACTTGTTTAATATTTTGTCAATAAATGTTTAATGTTTTATTTTATTTTGAAACTACAGCACAATGCTGCAGCTCCATCTTGACAGCGGACGGATGAATGGAAGTTTCTGTCATTTTGCTGTTGAGGAATTTGCTTGTGCCTCGGTAAGACACCAAAACATCTCAGATCAACAACTGTCCTCCAACTACTGCTGTGTGAAGCTGTTTCAATGTGATCTTCAGTATGTTTTCTGATGTTCCGTCATTATTCAGCTGTTGTCATTCTGCTCTTTATCACACAGCTGTCATCGTTGAAAGCAATGGATCTGGCAGCGATGTTGGCGTGTGATCGCACCTCCAACTCAAGCAGCTCAAGACCCGTCTGGAAGCTTCTCCTCTCCAAAGCCTCACGTGTGCTGGATGAAACTCTCGACCTTCTAAGCAACAAGGTAGGAATCAGCAACAGTCCTCACTTTACTCTCTCCTGATCAGAACTAGACACTGGATAACTTTTTTCTCTCTTGTAGACTCTGGACCCCAAAAATCCTGTTCTGTCAATGGTTTTGGACGCTATACGAGAAATCCGATTGGATAAATTGAGCGTGGACAGTCTAAATGATCCTGCTTTCATCCAGCTGTGGTTCAACCACCGGCTTCGTCCATTCCTGCCAGCAGTTTCCTCTGACTTCCTTTCATGTCTCACCACAAAGGGATTGAACTGCAGCACCTACCAGCACATGTAAACTCACACATTTACTGTCACCTTCAACCAAACTTATGAAACTTCAATGCAGATCAGATTCTTTGATTCTCATTAACCCTTCATTTTCTTTCTGAACTCAGTTTGCAGATTTTGGGCAGTCTCCAGCCACACATGACGCTCCACAGGCAGATGTCAGTCTACACAGACTTCATCCAGGTTTATCTGACCAGCAACAACACCAAAGGTAGGTCCTTAGATTTCCATAAAGATGGAGAATCAAACTCAGTAAGTTTATTTTGAGTGTAAAATCTCAACTTCTCTCTGTACACTTTCCAAAAAAGTTAACACATTTTCTAGAATTTCTTACTACAGTTAAAGTATAAAAGTAAATATTGCAGTGGCTTGTGAAGCTGTATTACTCATTGTACACCTGAAAACAATGTTGTTGGATGACAAATGGATAGACAAGTTTGCCATTATTTCACTCTTCTTTATCTTTATGGTTTGGTCCAGCCTGTGTGTCAGCCTCCAACGGAAGTGCAGATTGGCTGATGAAGAATCTGGGTCCGTTTTCAAGACTACTGACAGTCAGAGAGCTGATTCATCTCAACCCAGACTTCAACCCTGTAAGATTTTATTTCTGATAACATCAAGAGTTTATAAAACTGGTCAGTGCTGTTATTACCTTATTTTCAGCAGCAGTAAACTTATTGTTGATCCTCTCTTCCATTCAGCTGGAAGCGCTACGACTCCTGACTCCAAAGCAGAGTGCAGAGCTGCTGGTGGTGACTCTTCCTGCTCATCCAGACAAAGACGTTGTCATAAATATGATCTTTGATTACCTGACTGAGTCTCCAAACGAGATGAAATTCACAGAGTTCCTGTCCCACCTCGTCATGTTTGTCCAACAGGTAGAAAGAGAAACCTGATTCCTCTTTATTCAAAATGTACACTTTGTTCTTCTTGTTGAAGGTAATAATCTTTGTTTTCTGTATTTGAAGGGAAACCTTTCCTGTTCATCATACAAAACACTGTGAGTCCATATATAGTTATAAATATTTTAGATATTATATTGATTATGTATGAAACATAAAACTTTGATACTTATCCCACATGTTGCTGTTGTAGGTTTAACAGACTGGACTTGGCCATGGCTACAGCTTCTCCTGATGTAGTGTCATCCATCATGAACAGCATGATGGCCTTATCCCAGCACATACCACCAGGTGAGAAGCACAATCTATAAAAATACTATTAATTATGATATAATATAAAACTAACTACTTTTGTGGAAGACTTTTAGAATAGGTAGCTATAAGGTTAGAAAAATCATCAGAACAATTCAAACCTAAGATGATGTTTGTTCTGTGTCTACACCATTTAATCAAATGGAAATATTTTGGAAGTCTTTTGCATCTTTTCAGACACCTTTACTCAAAATTATGGTTTAATGTGTTGATCTAAGTAAAAGAGACAGGATTTTTTTAAGCAGCTATAATTGATATTTTTATAATAACAAGGCATTAAATGACAATTTGAAAACTGAATGATAAAGTCACTTGTAGTGATGCACCTACAGAGAATTGTCACCCAAAGCTGCTGCTCTTCTCATCTTTTGGAGCTTTCAAGAGAGTTTCAGCTAATTTGTTAGTTGTTCAACCCAAAATTTTATTGCTGTGGTCTACTCTCACCACTGTTATGGTGTTGTTTTTGTCCTTAGCAGGCCGGTGTTTTCTGCGAAAAATCTCTAAAAATCTTCTGTACACTATCTGCTTAGCTCCAACCAGCAGACAGACACACGTAGAGACTAGCTGGTGAACACAGTGAGGCATTTAGCAGCCAAACAGCCAAATATCTACCTCTGGAGTTGGTGAATATTTGGACAGGTGGCCTGATATGTGACTCCAAATGAATGATAATATTGCTCCATAACTGCTGGATGTATAAGTAAGAAAGTGTTTGCTAACAAGTTCACGATAACAACTTAAACGGTGATGATATGTCAGTGTGTCATCTTGTTTCTGTTGTCCTCACGTGGCCAAAGGAATTGGTTATTGCAGGTGTAACAGACACAATATGACCTCCAGTATCAGAGGCTGTAAGAAATAAGTGGATTTTCTACAATCTGTTGCTTAAATACAGCCATTATTCACTTTTAAGAGTAGATTCTGTGCTGTGTGGAACTCTGTTATCTTACCTGAACATGAAGATTTTATTGCTCTGTTATTATGTTGTCATAATGTAAAGTTGTAATTGAAATTAGCATTTTTGAAATGTAATTTCTGAACTAAAGTTATTTGCATTTACTTGTGCTTTATTATAGGTTGCATCATATACAGTGGACAGGTAATTATATGTGATTTTCACATTTGTTTTTCTGAATATTGTCTCATCTTGTTTTTATGACAGAATCATAACGTTTTGTTTTTTTTCTCCCTTAAGTGCACCGTTACTGCGACAAACCGTAAGTTGTCTCACTTGTTTTAAAAAAATGAATTAAAAAAATTATTCAATAATTTAATGTTAATAATGACTATGAAATAATTAATTCTTATTTTTCACAGAAACAGACATTTGTGTTGGAGTGAACAGGTGAGATTTATTAACTCTCTGGTATCTTTGAACTCGTTTAAACAGTTTGTGTTTTAATATTTTGTCAACAAATGTTTGACATTTTATTTTATTTTGAAACTACAGCACAATGCTGCAGCTCCATCTTGACAGCGGACGGATGAATGGAAGTTTCTGTCACTTTGCTGTTGAGGAATTTGCTTGTGCCTCGGTAAGACACCAAAACATCTCAGTCCTCCAACTACTGCTATATGAAACTGTTTCAATGTGATCTTCAGTATGTTTTCTGATGTTCCATCATTATTCAGCTGTTGTCATTCTGCTCTTTATCACACAGCTGTCATCGTTGAAAGCAATGGATCTGGCAGCGATGTTGGCGTGTGATCGCTCCTCCAACTCAAGCAGCTCAAAACCCACCTGGAAGCTTCTCCTCTCCAAAGCCTCACGTGTGCTGGATGAAGCTCTGGATCTTCTAAGCAACAAGGTAGGAATCAGCAACAGTCCTCACTTTACTCTCTCCTGATCAGAACTAGACTCTGGATACCTTTTTTCTCTTTTGTAGACTCTGGACCCCAAAAATCCTGTTCTGTCGATGGTTTTGGACGCTATACGAGAAATCCGATTGGACCAATTGAGCGTGGACAGTCTAAATGATCCTGCTGTCATCCAGCTGTGGTTCAACCATCGGCTTCGTCCATTCCTGCCGGCTGTTTCCCCTGACTTCCTTTCATGTCTCACCACAAAGGGATTGAACTGCAGCACCTACCAGCACATGTAAACTCACACATTTACTGTCACCTTCAACCAAACTTCTTAGATCTCAATGCAGATCATATTCTTTCATTCTTTCTTTCGCCCCTCATTTTCTTTCTGAACTCAGTTTGCAGATTTTGGGCAGTCTTGAGCCACACATGACGCTCCAGAGGCAGATGTTAGTCTACACACACTTCATCCAGGTTTTCCTGACGCGCAACAACACCGCAGGTAGGTTCTCAGATTTGAAGAAGGATGTAGTTTTATATATATATATATATATATATATTATTCCAGTACGTTTTCACACTGCTCCTTTTTTCTTATTTTCATACATGTAGCCATTTGTTAAATGATTTACTAGCTACAAAGAAGCAAGAGAACACAAGCAACATATTGTGCAGGTTATATAGTTGCTTTATAAGTAGCTGAATGAGTATTTCTGTTGGCATTGTATTTTTATTTAGGTATGTCCTAGCGGTGCAAACTGCAAACTATTTTAAGCTGGAGATCTTAGCTGCAGGCTGTTAACTTTCTCTCAGAAAAATAAAAAAAGATATATATAATTATAAATTAATCTGTGGCCGTAAACAAAAGGTCTTTCCAAAGTCATCAAAGTCAGTAAGACACATAATCTAGGCACTTTTAATATTTTTCACAGAAATCCAAAGCAGCACCACTAATGTGCCTTAGATATAAATACTGATGTCACTCATAAACCATAGCATCATTGCTCTGATGTTAGGTATCAATAGAACTATCGTTCTTAGAAAATATTGCAGGTCGCAGGGTTTCTTGTACCGGGATGCATACATAAAGCATACAGTAAAGTTGAATTTGTGTTTTTTTTTTTTGTGATTCAGACGTCAGCTGCAGCTTAAACATTAACAACAGTGGAGAATGGCTGCAGAAGAACTTGGGAGGTTTCTTGGCACTTGCGTCCTTCCAAGACCTGCAGACGCTCTATCCTAAGTTTTCAGCGGTACTTGCCTTGTGTTTCCTCTCATTAGTGTTTTAGTGTGTTTTTGTTTGTGTTATTGTACATTTATTTGTCTGTGTGAACACGCAGATGGAAGCCCTACCACAGCTGACAGTCAGACAGCTGGCAGAGGTGTCCGCCACACCTGGCCAGCTCACCGCTCCTGCCCAGGTTACCATGGTGACTAAACACATCCCCAACCAACACCTCCCTGCCTTCTTTGATGAATACTCACCTGCTATCCTGGTGAGTGTGAAAACACAGATTTTCCAATAATATCTTGTCCTTGATTGTTATCAGGAAGCAATATTTTAGTCAGCGTAAATAACATGAACTTCTCTAAGGTAGAATATATTGAATGACATGGGAAAAGCCTCATATCATCAACAAAACAAAATGTCACACTTTGGTCTGATTACACTCAGAAATATAGAAGAAGGTGCAGTTAAACTGGCAACACCTAACTAAATCCTATGTATAAAACATCGTGTAGCTCTGCGGAAAGATAGAATTCTTAAGTTTAAAGCTTTCTCTGTATGCTTGCTTTTCCTTATTTTGTCCTCTTCTCTCTTTATGCAGGGTCATGAAAACATGTTCCTGCCTGCGGTGAGGTCAGCCATGTTGCAAGTTGTGTTCGATCGTGCAAACCTCTCAGATCACTCAGTGGGGGATTCAGTTGTGCTTCTGTGGCTCCACAACCGACTCTCCCCCCTGCTGGTCAACCTGTCACCGAGCCATGTCGCACCGTTCTTCAACATACTGGCGGGAAGAAACTGCAGCACCAAGCAGCAGGGGTAAGTGTAGCGCGAAGAGGACCGAGCTAATGATTATTTTACTGGAATCTTGGAAATTTTTTTTGTACCTCATTTATAAAGTTGCCTGTATGTGATTCTATACAAATATCAAATGTCAATGAATGTAGCCAGACAGCAGACACAAAAATGTTTTATTTCCTTATTTTTTTTATTTCAGAGTCGAAGGACTGAATTCAACAATCTCCTCGTTCAGTGAAGTTACACAGCAAGAAATCTACAATCACATCATTCAGACTCTCAGAGGTAAGGAAAACACACTAATTGTAAAGTACCATTTATATCCCTCTGATATACAGTAGTGCTCTGTGTTTCTTTACCTTGAAGTTATAAAAATTAGGCTAAGGCTCAAGTTTTTGTTCATAAAATGTTCAGTAATAAACTCTTTTTTCAATGGTCGTTTACAGCAGGGAAATTATATAATGTTTGAAACCAGACCTACAGCCTTAATTTTGACTCTGCAGAGCCAAGTTTTGACAGCCGATTTCTTTCATTCTCCCTCACTCTAGGACCAATACCTCTCCAGTGCTACGGTGACAACTACAACCAAAGTTTCTACAGTTTCTTGGAGCGCTCATTCATGGGATTCCAGTTCCCCAACCTGACCACCTTCCTGTCCCTCATGCCTGTCAACAGGATGCATCAGGTTTGTGTGCTTAAGTAAAACAGAGGATTCAAAGAAAGTTAAGGAGGGTTAGTTTTTAGTACTCGAGTTGACGGTGTGTGAAGTGTGAAGATGACATATTTAATGTTGGTTGTTCTTCTAGCTGGTGAACTCCATGCCTCCATCAGCTCTTGGGGATTTTCTCCGTCGCCCTGATGTTGTCGACAACAATGCAGAGCTCTGTGTGATCTACGACAACTACATGCAGACACCGTTGTTCCTGGAGACTGTATGTCCCACACACGCAAACACAAAAAAAAAAAAAAAAAATGTACAAACACATATTGAAGATATAATAACTTTACTGTGTATTTTCACTACAGGAGTCTCTCCCGGCTGTGGTGCGGCGGCCCACACTGCCTTGCGTCTGGCCCACGGCTCTCAGCAGCTCTAAGAGGTCAGAGGTCAACGCTTGGTTTGACCGACGCCTCCAAAACTACTTGGCCTTCCTCACTAAGAGTCTGATCAGCCCCAATAGCACAAACACTACCTCCTGCCTGGCCTTCCAAAAGCTGTATGTATGGTTCTCACAGCATATAGGTGTTTTTTGTATATTGTGTCATTTTTGGGAGTTTTTCAAATCGTGTGTTTTGGTTTCGTTTTGTTTTACAGCGTTTCAGTTCTTGGTGAATACAACTACACTGATGCAGACTTTACATTGCAAGATGTGTTCAACACCATCAAAGCCTACCTCACCTCAGGTCAGTCCTCAGAATAACACAGACCTACAGTAGTGTAGTCTTTAACAGCGTTTGCAACTAAGCGAAGTTCTTTCTAGATTTAGCAACTTTTAGGAACCCTTTAGTTACGAATCTAGCGAGGTTTTGGGCAGACCTTAACTCTCCTCTCGCCAGTTTTCCAATCAGCAGCCAGATAGAAACTTGAATGAGCTGTGAATGTGCTTACCTGGCAGCCAACCACGATCCCCATTGTTTGTTGAGGAACTCCTTTGTTTTTTTTGAATATTTAAATTGAAATATTTTTTTGTTTATTGTCAGTCCGTACGACAACCTTCATAAAAGGTTTTTGAAATCAGAAGTAGATTCAGACACATAATGATGATAGTAACTTAAAAAATGACTATAGCTAATGACAAAGCGAGAGTCGGGTATATAATTAGTTGCGTGATGATGTCAGGAATATGCATCATCTAGCGACATTTCAAGCAGGCTCTAGTTACTTTGCACTGATCTTTAAAGCAAGTCAGTGTATCGTATCTGTGACAAGTGTGGGAAAAATGCTGAAACACAGTATAACTGTAGCACGCATAGAAAAAGGTAATAAAATGAGCAAACAGACTCAACTATGTCAATTACAACTGCAATATCTATCTAAAGTTAACAAATATTACCTAACATTAGCACTGCTAGTAATACCAGAGGGCTGTATCAACCAATTCTCTGAGTGTGTTTAATTCACACTAGTGTATTTTGTTAAATTTATTGATTTCAACTTAGAGAATTTTTTTTTTTTTTTAAACACAATGAAGTCACATTTTAAAGGAGCTAGTAGCATTATGTTACATGTTAAACATAATAACAGTGTCACATAAACAGCTTTATGTATATAATAGTTACCCCAAATAAGGCCACGTGTGAAATGACGCTTTCATTAGCTTTTCAGCTCTCAGCTCTTTTTGATGATTTGTTCCCATCTTTCTTTCATCCTTTATCCCTCTGGTTTCCCTCAGTAACATCCTCCATGTTCATATTTGTAATTTCTTGTAGTACCAACTTTGCCAAGGTGTTACAATGACAAGGACCCAGAACTAAACTCTACAGCCTGGTTTGCTGAGTACATCGGCCCTTTCATGCCTTTCCTGACTCTGGAGGAATTTCAGTCATTAGGATCTGCACAGGTACTGAACCTAATGTGGGAAATCTTAAATAAACAGCTCAGCTTTGTTTACTGAGATTGCAATTGAGAAATAAATAGTCAAAGATTTCAGTGTTTATACCCCCTCTCTCCTCTCTGTAGGATATCCAGGTGTTCACAGTGAACCCTCTGAACATTGCCCTCCTCAACCACTCCGCCTTACCTCCCAACCTCACCAACTACTACACAGAGCTTGTTTATCTACAGGACAGCAACTTCAACCCCCTATTGTGAGTCATTTCTGTTTAACCTTTCAGCCACAAGCACACAAATACACATGTGAACAATACTATACTATTAAGGTGTAAACCGATTCTTTTGTCTATGTGCAGTCTTCCTCTGTTGTGTCGGTGTGTCGTTCCTGGTCCAGCATTCAGCCAGCTAACTTCAGAAGAAAGTATAATAGTTCTGCACAACCTGACCACTCTCTGCACAGACCTGGACCCACAGGTAATAAAAACACATGCAAAAACAGAACAGAACAATTTTAATAACAATAATAATACATTATATTTTAGAGTGATCACTGGTGGGAACCCAATGAGGGATCGTGTCTCGGTAGAAACTTTTCCTGGTTATAGCATGAACTTCAGCACGTTACACCCTCGTAGTGAACCTCCTCAGTGTTGAAACTAAATGTTTTGGTATCTCTGGGTACATAATTGTCAGGTCTGAATGGTAGGGGTACAAAAATGGATGTTGAATAAGAGATTACGTTGCCTCAAGAAGCCTTTGTACACAAATATTCCTCTATTTTACGCAAAAATATAACTGCAACTGACGAATCATTCACTTTTTCCTCTGTAGATTTCTGCAGCTTTGGCGGGTAACCTTGGCGACGGCATTGATGCCACGGCCATTTCTGCCCTCGGCAACGAAAGCATCGGCATGTCCACTGGTCAGATCACGATGATAAAGCCTCAGGACCTACTTTTTTCCCTCAGCACCCTCAGCAGTGTGGTGGGCTGGAACGCAGGTCAGGCCAAGACCATTGTCCTGTCTCTGATGTCTTCGGGGTTGTTCCAGGTAGCTGCTGTCTGTCAGTCTGTGTGTCACTGTATTGAACTTAGATTTGATTTGAGATGCTATGGCTGTGTGAGCATAGCATTCAGAATGGAGCTGTCTCACATTTGTGCTGCTTTTATCCTTTCCCATCCCACCAGGTCAACAGTGCGTTGTCGTTGTTCCAGCTGGGCTCTCTTGTTGTGGGTATACCCTCGACAACGTTCAACAGCATCAGCGGCTCTCAGCTGATTTCTGCATCCAAAGATCCTTCATTTCTGGGACACTTGATGACTGCTCCACAGATCGTCCAGCAGACCTTTGTTACTCAGGTATAACAGCTTAATTTCTGTTACAGTACTTGTATGATAAATTAAAGAAAATTAGTGTAATGAATGTTATTTATACCGTACAACATGCAACATCTTTACATCCTTGCATGGATAAGGGAAAAACTCCCCCAAAAGACTTTACAAAACGCAATACAGCAGATATCATATATACAGATAAACAAATACAAATAAACAATAGTAAAATTACAATATGGAGGAACAGAATGACAATATTAGGTCATTAAAGTGCAAACCTGAATAACAAATATTGATTGGAGACTCATAGACTTTGTAAAATGTAAAACCTGCCAAGATATACAGTTAATTTTGGGGCACTTGGATCACTTCAGTCTTCCACTTATGAAGTAAGTTAGTTAGGAGCTTAACTGTCCACATGGTAGAAAATTGTGTTCAACTTCATCACATAGCATTAAAAAGTGATAAATTGTAAATGTAACCTTCAAAACAGTTTTTTGTGAAAAGATAAAGACTGCAGCTGTTTGCGAGATCCCCGAACCAGAATGCTTAGAACCAACTATCATGTGATGTTTAAAGTCCAAACATTACTTGTTTTGTCCCAGTTGAATGCTAACTGATTAAGACCACATGCAAAAACTTGTTTGTCTAATTTGTGTGAAGATGGAGAATTTAAACACGCCCTGAAAATCTCCTCCATCAGTTTAACCTCTCAACTTGCTGCAGTGATATAGAGATTATCGTCAACATCACTGTTGGTTGTGGTTGCAGGAGTAAAACACATGCTAGGTGTGATCAGACTTTTAACGTACTTCCCACCTCCTCACTCAGATCATATCCATGAACAGCAGCAGTGAGATGATCATAGAGAACGTTCCAGATGATTTGGCCACTGAGATCCCTCGCGTTCTCCTGGCGGGCTTCTCAAAGACCTTCAGCGTCATCAACAGACTCAACAAGAAGAAATGGAAACGGCAGCAGGTAGGGGGACGCAACACTGAAACCCACACTTTTGTCCTGAACACACCTACTGGACAGTATGTCGTTACACACTTTGTGTTTCTTTTTAGGCTGAGTTGTTCTTCGATGTAATAGCAGTGGACACTGCGACCGAAACTCTGGGAAGTCCAAACAAGTGAGTTTTGAAGAAGTTTTCAATAAAGCAATTTTACACAAAATACCCGATCAGTAAAATGTCCTGCAGGTGGGTTGCAATATGTACAAAGGATAAAGTAAGTGTGTGTGTGTGTGTAGTTTGTCATCCTCAGTGCTGCAGGGGTTCACATGTACCGGAGTGAGGACCATTAAAAAGGTGCAGATCAAGAAGCTGATCAAAGCCTGCCGGAGGACAGGCAGGAACAAGGTCAAACTGGTGGAGACTCAGGTGAGAGAGCGGCCGAGTGTTTGTGTGCGAAGGTCATCACTGCATTTCTTAACAAAGTCACTAAAATGCAGTTGAAACTAGATGTTATATAAGTTATACTTAATGTGGCCTAGACACATTTATACAATTAGAGATTGTAAAAATCGCTTTAGGCCTACAATGATGATAAATTAAAAAGTTAAAAAGCATTATTAATTTCCATATAAGCCACAGGAGCCGCCCGAGAGGGGCTCAAGAGCTGCATTAGTGGAACAAGAAAGGATATTTATACAGAATCGATAACAGTTTTTGCTCTTCTCACCAACAGTTGACCTGCATGTACAACTACATTAAAGTGGACTCAGAGGCCACCAGCTTCAACCTCTATCCTCCTGATATGCTGCTGTACTATGAGTGAGTTTAGAATGATTTTTGTTGGACAAAAGTTAAAAAATGTTTTTGTTTTAAAAACGTAACTGTCAGAACGGTTTGTGTTAGTTACTGTCTCTCTGTCTCTCCACAGTTACTCCCTGGTGCCACAGGCCAGCTGCAGGTCCTATTTTGAACAGCTGACGGATGCAGACTTCTCAGTATTCTCCTTCGCCCTCAGTTACAAGCTGTCTGCTCTGTTTGCTAATGCCAGAAGCTGCCTGGTGAGCCCCCAACAGCAAACCAGAAATACATCTCAAATACTGTACTCAAGTACCCTGTTGAACTAAACTGATGAATTTTGAATCTTAATATATGTCCACGTACAAATAAAAGTACAGTGGGGATTATTTGATTGACTTTTATTGTCTGTTTCAACATCTAGTTCTACTTTATGAGCTCCAATCTGATCTTTTATTTAACATAGGGACCTGAAATTGTCATAGATTATACTCTATTATTACTCTATTAATATTAAAAATAAATGTTAGTGTGTACAGCACTGTGTCAAAACACAACTTTGTTTCAGATGTTTAGTACTTCGGTTTTTTAAATATTCAAATCTATACATTGGTTTCTGTTCTTTCTTTCTTTCTAAGGGTATAACAAGCACAAGTTTGACTGAGGACAATATATCAGTGTTGGGAAACATGTGCTGCACTCTGGATGCGTCCTACATCGAGAACTCTGATCCATCTATCTTGGAAAAACTCAAGAACTGCCCATCCCTCACCATCAATCAGGTCGCCGCTGTTGAAACTCTGCTGCTAAGCGGGAAAACACCGTACGGGTGCGTCAACAGCAGGAATATATCTATTATCAGTTATATAAATCCTCTTATATGCATGTCCTTGCAGTATAAGCAGATTTATTTCTTACCAGCAGCCTTTGGAGTAATTTCCTCTGTTAAAGGCACACTATGCAAGATTTTTACCTTAGTATAACAGCTTCTAAGTCATTTCGACGGTAAACGAACTCGTAGTATAGCGAATCATCCCAATAGCAAAGCTGGAGAGGGACGCCGCTGGCAGAACCAGCAATGCAAGTCTGAAAGGTGGCGCCCCGCCAAATCTCGTGAGAATCACAAATTGCTTTACGGCGCGACGTCACATACATCAGCGACATAAGAAGCAGCCTCAATGGAAGACACTAACAGGCATTCACTCAGACGTTACCTGGTCAGTAGACATCTTCGGACTCTATCTTTGCCTGTTCGATGTCCGACGCTTCCATCCTACTGAACATGTACCGGTATACAGGGGGGAGGGGATCAGGCCAGGAGTGCAGAGACGCAGAGTCGTATATAGACACGGCTCTGGTGAATGGTATTTACGACAGTTAACGTTAAATACAAGTACTCCGCAGCGACTCTAGGGGTAGCTGTTTGACAAAACCGGAAAACTGCATAGTATGCCTTTAAAATATGGGTTTTTTGTTTAAATCTCAGTTTAATAAACTCTTTTTTACTATGTTTTCAATAACCAGAACTCCATCAACGTGGAATGAACAGACTCTGAGGGACCTCGGGACATTACCGCTGTATCTGAGTTCAACCTTCTATGACAACTTCGACAAAGTGAGTCACACATGAATACGTCTGGCGTTGGTTTGAGGTTGGTGATGTTTTTTTTGTTTGTTTTTTTTTAACGTCTGTGTGTTCTTTTTTCCTGTGAGCAGAAAACAAAGCGGCGTTTTTTGAGGTACTTCATGAGAGTTCTTAGGCGCACTGGAGTGAGCAAAGAAATGAGGAAGAGGATGAGGAGAGAAATAAGAAAATCCATTAGGAATAAGTCAAAGCGGTCTATAGGTGAGTCTCCCTCTGTTATCTGCTCTGCTCTTCTCTATGATTCTTCTCTATGATTATCTATAATTTATTTAACGTTTTAACTGTGTTTTCTTTTACTGTGTTTTAGAAAACGAGTGCACTGTAGGAATGATCAGCCAGGTGACCATCAGCGATGAGACGTTCCCCTTTGACTATGACGACATAACCCAGTTCAACTGCTGCCTCAGTGCCACCACTGTCAAAGACAACTTGGATGCAATCACTGGGAAGGTGGACGATGAGGAATACCTCACCATTGTTCTCAGCAAACTGAAAGAGGTAGGTGGCAGTGAAAATAACTTTTTAAACTGAGAAATAAAAGTTCAGGCTTGTCGGCAGTGGTGCTGGATTAATCACTATATTGATACAGCAGAAGAACAAATGTTGACTACCGTCCTTTACAGAGAGATGTTACAGTCGTGGCCTAGACCAAGAGTTTGTTTGTTAAATCCCCAGACAGGTAAAGATAAATCTGTGTGGAAAATAGCACGTTGCTCCGTTGTTCCTTCATTTCCACCACTGAGTGGAGTTGTAACATCAAAAAACATTGATTTATATCGTCATCTTTACTTGTTGTGGAAATATAGACAAACACTGCTGTTATGAGGTAAAATAATTTTCCGGAAGAATTCAGTAATACATTTCAAAAATCATATTTTAGTTTCTTTTTGTGAGTTGATATAAATGTAACTGATTGATGTGTTAATGGGTATATATGATATCACCCCATAGCTCTCATATGACATCTGAATTAAATTGAAATCCTATCATGGCAGACTCTGTGATATCTGTAATAAGTTGAACGACTAATCAGTATACATTTGGTAGTTAAAAAAGCTTAAGATATAGTCCGGGCAGAAAAAGATGAAATCTGTGTCTAAGATGATATAAGTGGATTATAGAATAAATACAGTACCGACATAACACATATTAACACATAATGATTGCATAATAAAGAAGGCCTTTGGGAATCTGACAATGTTTTTGAATGTTACACATTAACAAAATCACATTTAAAAATCAATATACAAAAATCTTCTCTCCATTTTCATTTTCTGTGTCTTTTAACAAATTGTCTCTTTTCCTCACATATGTAAAGGCTTATTCTGCCAGCTCTACCATCCCAGAAAGTCAGGTTCAGGTCTTAGGCCCGGCGTCCCGTGTGGCCACGATTGATGACATCAACACGTGGGCCATCACTGAGATCGACACACTCTCCTCTTTGATGGACTCGTCCAACGGGGAGTGGGACCCGAGCCTGGTGAGCAAACAAGTAAATAAATGAAGTGTGTTGTGTTTGTGTGCATATACACTTGTCTCATGAATGAATGTTTCCTTTGGTCCAGGCTAAAGCCATCATCTCTAAGTATCTGAGTAAGGAAGGCAACAAACTGGGCAGTGCTGAGCTCAACGTCATCGGAGGCACCAACCTGTGCTCCCTGGACGTTAATGTTTTGAAGAACATTTCCCAAGAAAGCCTCAAGTAAGAAGTCAGGGTCGTATGTGTGTTTGGAGGAATGTTACGCTAGTATCATGACATCTCAGTCCAAGCTAAGTTTACTTGTTGTTGCCTGTGAAACCACAAGTTTACAGTTCATACCTGGAAGGCTTCAAAGTGAAGGTTAAATCAGCAAATAAAAAAAGATTTAAATGCTAATTCCTTAATTTATATCAATTTGGCTAATACATTTTTTCATTCATTTTGCATTCATAATAATGACAGTATAATAAAAAATAAGGAATTCTATGAAAATTGCAGTATTTTTAATGCATTAATGCACTGACCCTTGCTCAAAATCACATTTGATTTCATTGGTAGATAACATATTTACATCTTTACTAAAACGAGCACGTAACTTCCTTATCTTTGATTTAAGTGTGATTTTATCATCTTTAGGAGAATATTCACTGCAAATTTAAATGTTGTTTGAACTGAAAATATGTAGAGGAGTTTTTTTTCAACCCTGAAGTTTGTCTAAAGGTCATGTTGTGAGTGTAGGACAGCCTGTTTGTAGCCAAAACCTTGTTTTTTTTGTACAAAGTACTAATTGAAGGCAACTCATGTGAGTTCATCCGCATTTTGCTAATCTGGAGTTTGGCAGCTGTACAGTCACAGGACAATGTGTACCGTAGAGAGAGTGTGTACCTTAAAAGAGAAAATAGTTGCATATTAGTAAATAAAGTTAAAGTTAGTTGTATTAAGCTCATACTAAAACCTACTACTTCAAGATGTTGCAGTTTTGGGAAAAAGATTTATATGAACCAAATTGCCAGAAAGCAGATATTTTCTTTTAAGGGTAGTACAGAATTTATTAAAAGACAGAATCATCATAAAATTGACCCCTTTATAGTTTTTAAAACAATAAAGATTTTCAAAAAGTGAACTTTTTACTTCTCTTTTAGAGAATACAATAGAAAATCACCCACAATCAGAGCTTCCTTAAACACAACATTTCAACCCATTGCAGGTCTTCTTCAGGCAGGCTAAATGTAATCTGGATGATCTGACACTCATGGATGTAATTAAATCATTACGATGTTACTAAAAGTTTAATAACAGTTTCAGGGAACTCTTGATTCCAGTGTGTGGGTACTTGATTATTGTATCCTATTGATTTTCTTGGTATTTCTTCCCACTGAGGGTTTTTTTTCTGCATGTGCACATGGTTATTCCTGCCTTTTTCTCGTCTCATACTCGGTTTGTTTGTATCTCCTGCAGAAACGCCGACGCACTGACCCTGTCCAACTGCACCACGGAGCAAAAGAAAGAACTGTTCACCATCGCCGTACAAGCCTTTGCCACAAGCACACGCTCTCAAACTGTTCCTGCTACCACCTACCAGCTCATTCAACCTTACCTTGGTAGGCACACAGACACACACACACACACACACACACACACACACACACACACACACACATCCATACTGCATGCTGAAGAATTTAATTTGAACGCCAACAGTTGACCGTGATCTCACTTTTAATTATTTTCCTGGCCTGCAGGGGGCGCACGTTTGGCCTATGTCCAAAATTTGGCGGCCTCCAATATCAGCATGGATATGCCAGCCTTCACCAGCCTGAATGAGAGCGTCGTACTGGTCAGTAAATTAAATCCCCCATCACTTACATTGGAAGCATGTTATGAAGAGATTGTTTAATGGCCAGGAGGAAGAGAATGTGAACCTCTCCTTTAAATAAGTGTGTTTATTTTCACAAGAATAATACAATTTATCTTCTCCGCTCTCCCTAGAACCTGTCTGTCACTGAAGTTCAAGGTCTTCTTGGCACCAACCTGGCAGATTTGAAGTCCTATGAAAACCAAACGCTGGTACAGAGCTGGATCCGCTCGCAGCGTCAGTCAGAGCTTGAGACGCTGGGAGTGGGGCTCGTGGGAGGCAGGGCGGACCCCACCACCACCAACCCTCCTGCTACTACAACCTCATCATCGACAACTACTGCTGGGTCTGGATCCAGCAGCTCCACAACAGCATCAGGATCTTCCACCACCACGGGTGAGTACTGAAAAAGTTTAATATTCAGGAAACAATGTACTGTTGAATGTGTGAATATGGAATATAATAAGGTTAGGCAGCTGCACTGTAGTTATAATATTTAAAGTTATAATATGTCATTTCTGTCACTAGGGCTTCTCTTACATTCAAAGTTTGATGATGTTGTGTAAAGTGGTGTGGGATCGTGGGAGTTGTTGTCTTTGTCGTCTTTGCAGTCAGCTTTTCCCTGTTAGGATTCCTTCTGTTCAGAAGGTTTTTTACTGTTTGGCAGACAAAGGAGGTCCTGGAGGGGTTGCTATCCGAGCTGCTGCTGCTGAATTAAGATCCAGATGTCCGATCACTATAATCCTTCATCTGGTTAAAATATATTGTTAAAAAAACAACCAATATCTATAAAGTGTATCATAAAAATGTGCCTCAAAACTGGATAAAAAATCTGTTTCTGGCAGCCACAATGCTGACACAAAGGAATTATCTCACTGACAGGAAACTGGTTAAACGCAGCGTTACCTGAAAAAATTTGTTGCACAAATCAACAAAATATGTAACATAGGTCTTGTGTTTATAGACATTTTAATGTGGAAATGTTACATATTATAACTTTGAATGAGAGAAGAGATGTGAGGTATTTTATTGTCACTTAAGAAGTCCATTTAGTTTGTGATGCAGAGATAAATGATAAAGAACTTCCTTTATAATTTGGAACAACAACGACACTAACTGCTGATCTCAGTTAACACTTGATCAATATATTGTATATAATTGTAAATCTAGTGAAGAATATATTCAGTGTTATTGATCTCTAAAGTGAGTTTGTTCTGTGTCTGTTTCAGGTAACAGCGGTGGCCGCATCCGAGCAGACGCTGGCTTCTCTTTCCTTGCTCTCCTCGCGCTCCTCGTCGCTTCTCAGCACATTCTAGTATGAAGAAACAAATAGCTAATTATTATAACGGATGAAGATATATATTATATACATATATATATATATATATATATAGATTGAAGGAAATACTGTAAAAGAGCTGATGCTGACAGCCACAGTTACCTCAAACCATAAGTGACTTCAAATTGTATTTGCTACAAGCTGAACTTTTAAGATACGATATGTAATGTGCAATAAGAATGTAGTAGATGTGAATAATGTGTTCTTTATTATTTCATCCTCTAAAACCACACTATTGGCTCTTATATTTACTTGTTTTACTTATCCACTTGTTGCAATTGTTAAAATGAAGGGTTAACAGAATAATGAAGGTGAGAGTTTCTGCTGTATTTGTGTTGATGTAATCATGTGTATCCACTGTGAGACTTCACTTCCTTTAGGCAGGCTCACCCTGAAAATGCCCAAAGATGTATGAGATTATAAAAAATCTAATAAATGCGCATTGTATGTAGCTGCACAATCATCAAAGCTCATCTTCTGCTTTTATTTGAAGGGAATAAGTTGTCACAGAGGGTCACATCACATCACCTGTACAGTAAAACCAACAACAAACTTAGCCACAACATCAAATATGTGTGTTATGATTAAAGTAAGTCTGAGCTGTACCATCATATTTCCAGTCTAACTTTGTAAAGTCCTTCAAGCAGCCAGTAACTGAATATGAGCAGATGCGTAACAGCGTCAGAGGCAACCTTTATTAGTGTCAGATTCAGTATAATTGCATTTTCTGAATTCAACAGTGGTTCATTCAGAGGGGAAACTGCTGATGTGTTGGAAGTTTAACCCTGAGCAGGACACCACATTAGTTAGGGCTGCAACCAGAGGAGAGGACTCGAGTCACTTACAACTCGACTTGGACTTGTACTACAATAATACCTAAAAGCCTTAAGATTAAAATGTATGTGACATTTATTATTTATATCATTTAGACATAAAACATGGCAACAACAACATAATATCACGTCAGAGGAATAAAAATGTCTTATAAATAGACTGTTGCAATTTAGTTTATTAATATTTATTGACTTTAGTACAAGAAGACGGGCAGAAACATTAAATTAATCCTGTTATCGTGCTATAAGATAAGATATAAGAAGCTATGAAAGAGCAGCACAACCTTTTTTAATTATTGAGTTCAGTCACACCTGCTTTAACAAATAGATACAAATTCTGAAAAGCATTTAATTAATTTAATATATTATTACTCTGTTGTTAAAATGACATTACATTTGGCGAGGAGCCTGTTATGACTAGAGACTTACAACGACCTGGTCCCAGCTCTGCCTGCAACTAATAATTATTTTCATTATTGATTAACCTTCTTGGCCTTTTTGCTTAAAAAAAAAATTAAAAAAAGGATTATAAGATTAAAGAAACAAACTGCCAGTCAGTTTTCTTTTGTGGACTAATGGTTGCAGCTGTAACATCAGTTATAAGCGTTTATACACGCCGAGTACAGTCTTGCAGGTAGGACAGGAGTGCTTGGCGTCTCTCAGCCGGTCCACACAGAACGGGATGAGACAGCAACCTAAAACAAAGCTGGAGAGGACAGCAGCTTATTGTCAGCACCGTCTATTCATACAATATATGATTTCAAACATATTAGAGCATTTATCTAATCATTACTCACAGGTAACATTCACATGCATTTCACAAGGCAGTTTCTTATGGTCACGTAGATCTATCAGCACACTGGACAATTACACCTGGTCATTTTGAGCCATGGTAGCAGCAGTGATGTAGTATTTAGGTCGCTTTGATTGTTAGGTCCAGAGGGAAATATCTTTACATCTATCCCATGGATTTCCATAAAATTTGGTAGCTACAGACATTCATGTTCCTTAGACGATGAATCCTTATGGTTCCTTTCCTTTACTTTTCCACTAGTGCCATCGACACTCGTCCAACACAATCATCATCTTAGATAACACAATAGGCGTATCTACATGCTAATTATGCATTCACACTATTGTCAGCAGCATGGAAAGAACAGAAAACCTCCTATAGCTAACAGTGTATAGTATTTTTAAACAGCTAAATTGAATCAATTAGACTTTTATTTAACCTTTTTATTATTTAAGCTTTGAAATTCCTGTAATTTTCAACTTTGATTTACAATAGGTGGGTGAAGTTAATATATTTTCCTTCTCACAGGATGTCAGTAGGTGAATAAAGCAAAATGTTTGCATATTAACATAATAATGTCAGTATTAAAGTCAATGCACCAAGTACAGTTGAGGCTATTATATGTAGATATAGTTATAATATAATATAGTTATATTTCAGCAGTAAATATAAATAAGAATAGTATTATTATTAAAGGAAATATGTAAAAACTATCTGTTCTTATAAGATGTACAGTGTACCAACTGCCCCATACTAAGGCGCTGAGAAAAGTACTTTTGTGTCCTTTTTTCAGCCACACAAAAAGGTTTTGTAATTAATATTAAAATGGAGTGAATGACACTTCACTCCTCCTTACCCACAGAAGAAGAGTCCTCCACAGAAAAGGTAGGTGAGCAAACCAGGGGAGTAGTCCACCTTGGAGAGGACCGTCTGATGGCACTTAGGACAGGCA
Organism: Dicentrarchus labrax; assembly: GCF_905237075.1. Classification (NCBI taxonomy): domain Eukaryota; kingdom Metazoa; phylum Chordata; class Actinopteri; family Moronidae; genus Dicentrarchus; species Dicentrarchus labrax. Next base: position 31,736,675 of record NW_026136721.1, read on the forward strand.
ACCTGAACCGGACTGTCTCCCAACGGGCCGACTGTCACTAGAGATCAGGAATGAGACCAAAGAACCAAAGAATGAGGACAGAGTGACAGTTTCAATGAATTTACAGGAAATTAGAGCTGTGTTATTATGAGGGACAGAACAGACTCACCAACAGGAATTTGTGTATTTGCCATTGTTCCTGTAAACAATTCATATCGAAGATGTAGTTAAACACAGGCTGTGTTTACTAGAGACAAATCTATGGTACACAGATATAAACCTATATACATTTAAAGGTTATTTTGATCACAAATGTTCTTATTCAACTGTTGATTATTGACTGACTTTATTGGATAATAATGACGTACTGCAGCCAAGAAGTATTAAATTAAACTTAAAACTCCTCATATGAGGAATATATTATTGTTATTATTATTTGAAACTAAATATGTTTTGTTTATGTTGATAAAAATGCGTCATTTATTCACAAAATGACCCTCACATGTTTAAATCTCTGAGTGTATCATTAAACACACTGTTGGGATTCAGTATCAGTGCTTGCTTATGCAAACAGCCTTTATAATCCTTAAATACTAACATAATGAGTTTAATAAATGAACTGGTACTTACAGTAGAAGAATGTGTGACTGCAGCGAGGACAGTTTTCTCAGTGCCGGCTACACTTTCCCTGCCAACCTTGTTTACTTCCCCAGGAGTCATAAGATTGCTGAATTGTCTGTGTGGACTTCACTGACCCAACCCATATTACAAACCCAATGAGCAAGGACAATATTTTATGACTTTAAACAACCGTTGATTTCCCTTTTTTCCAGATGTGTACATGAGAATAATTCTCATCTGAATTGTCTCCTTAATGTAATTTAACCATTAATATTAATATAATCTGGATGCATATTTGTTGATTTTAGCTGTTGTGTCTCTTCTTAATCTTAAGTCCTTGTGCACCCACAGAGCAGAGGAGAAAGGTTATATAATCTTACTGTGTAAGTTGGTGTAGTAAAATAACAATTAACATAAATATGTTTTAAATAAATGTGATTTTGTTGAGTTTAGTCAACAGATAACTCCATTAAAATCACACAAACATAACTGTTATCATTTTACTGCAACTATCTATCATTATTCTGATTCATTGTGGATTTGATTTATTATTTATCTCAGTTTGTAACTTCCATACACAACCTTTGGGGCATTTATCATTATTGGGTTAATACTGTGTGTGTCTGTTTGTTTAGGTTTAAGTTTGTGTTAACAGGAAAAATATAACTGCAAGATGTTTACTTCTGTTGTTTCACAATGTCATTTAATAAATAAACCTAAAGAAACAAATATATGCATATATAACTTAAGGATTAGACAGAGAAGGTCAAACCAGCTCTGCAGTATTTAGTGTTTTTAAGTGCTGCAGATGTGAAACTATCTTGGGAAACAGATTATAAAACATCTCTGTGGCTGACAGACTTGCAGTCGATGAAACTAAGTAAAGACAAATAACCTTCCATTCAGGCTGAAATTAACAGCACATGCTCCTGCTGCTCCAAATTAGAGCTGGCATTTAACTGTTTGCTGAACACGGTCGTAGTTCATGGCGACACGGTAGCGATCCAACATTAGTCTACATATGCTGAAAGGATGAGGTTGGCATTTGTCAGCTGGTTCATACAGAAAAAGTTACTACTTTGACAGGACAAAGGTGCATAAACAGTGGTGGAATATACCTTGGTTTATTTACTCAAGGTCAGTTTATACTTATTATTAACGGTAATGATTAAAGTACACAGCAGATAATCCAGGAATATTCATCTTAAATGTTCAAACTTTGGTGCTACTAATGACTTTTACTTCAGACTTTGAGTGCATTATGGATTTTAACACTCTGGTATTGCTACTTTTAGTCACTTCTTTTACTACTGCATACAAAAAGACTTTATTCTACTAATTCTGAGCATCCTGTGAAACCTCATAAATAAGGAAAGAGGGAGATGTAGTTGCAGTTGTAGTCAGAGGTCACTGTGTGCTGAAAACACATCTAAGGTTTTTGATTATTGTGTCACTTTTCACACATTTACCTTTGCTGGAAGTGAAGCTACACCTAAAAATCTTTATTAATATGCATAGGGAGACAATATGATGTTGTGTAGGAGTTGTATCATTTTCTGAACCACTAAGATAAGGTTGTCAAAGAGACAAAGAATATCAGGTCAGATCTGTACTGATTGCTCTGATTTCTGACTGATTTAATCCACAATAAAACACAGGAGGACAATAAGATGAAAGACTTTTAATCAGTAAAAACAGGTGCAATATTTCACATGTAAACAATTGCAGCATCTCATTCTTAATACCTGAATAGTTACATAGAAATAATATTTTAGTGACTCAAGGATTCCTGTAAAAATAGATCAGTTTAACAAAAGAACTATATCCCTTTCAAAATAAAAAGGAAATCTTGCTAATTATTTCAAGTGCTCTTAGGCTCACCTGCAGATCGGCGAGCAGTTGCGACACCTTCAGTATTAAATAAGTCTCAGCTTCACTAGTAGCCCTCTCCCCCTGCAGTCAAACTCTACATCCCTGCAGCCATGAACTCGCCTGCTGCTGTACATTAATTTAAAAGCAAAAGGACTGTTGGGAAAATATCATCATCGTCTTTCAGCTTGTAGGGCAGCAGGCGAGTGCACAGTGGAAATTCTCAAATATAGATTGTGGCATTTATATTTACTTCAGTGGCAGAGAGAACTCTGTATTTATTTCTAATATTTCCTGTTTCCTAGTCAGTCCCTCCAGGAAGTTTTAACAGAACATTTAACAGAAATTCAACCAAAGCAAATGTTGTCTTATCACCTCCAATCATCTAGTTTCCAGAGGAAAAAGTTGAGCCATACGCCGACAGCTAGTGACTTTATTCTCTTCTGCCTACCATTTCTAATTAATTATACAAAAAAAGCAATTATTTTTGCTTATCCCATAATTTCATTGCAAAAGCCCCCCCTAAAAACGTCATTTCCTTTTTTTAGAACAGCTGCTGTGAAATCAGGCAGGTAGGCTGCAACAATACCCCCCAAAAAAGCCTGTGCAATCCTGGAGGGAGTGCCCAGTTAATGCAAACTAAAAATTACGTCCACATTCACAGTTTGTCCAGATAAATTCAGTACACTTCCACAGCACTAATTCCATGAGCACACCCAGTCAGGCGTTCCACTTTGCCTTTTTTACCCCCGGAAGTGCTGAGTTCTGATGACGTAGCTAGCTTCAAATGTATCAGGAGCGCCGCAAAAAGACGGAACAACTGGAATTTTTTTATTAGTATGAAAAACATTGTGTTAAAAAAGACAGAGAGCAGCAGACTGATGACTGTAACATTATGGTTATACTGATGGAATTGGTGCTGTCAATTCACCATGTGAAGTTCAACCAACTCAGTGTTTCCTCTTTAACCTGGTGTTTATTTGTTTGTGCTGACCACCAGTACTGGGCAGCAACATCACTAGTAATAATGTAACTTTCACCAGTAATAAGTAGTGTAACTAATTAGTATTAAATTTCAGTAATATTATTACAGTTACTCCCCCAAAATAATATCTTAAATAACTACTTAAAACCTTACTACTTATGTCGTTTTTAAAAGACAGAAGTTGTTTAAAATTTTGTCCCGCAATCAAAATCCCGCGAGTGTCTTCTCGCCTGTAACTTTTATTGATTAGGCTGCAGAAAAAAAGCAGATAGTTTGAAGCCTCAGCTGTGATTCGCCTGACATTCACACACAAACTATTGCCGGCAGGGATTAATACATAAAGTAATAATACAACATTTGAAAAGAGTGACGAGTAATAAATCATATTTGATGAGTAATGAGCTGCTGGCCACTGCTGTTATTTGAGACTCAGGGAAGGTCTAGAATTTGGCTGCAGGGTGTTTGTAGTTACGTCTTCACCGTCCAACAGACATTACCTTTTTGCAAGCGCAGTTTTAGAACTGAGTAGTTTTAAATGGATAGTTGGCACTTAATTCCCATGCTAGTGTGTTCCTATGACCCACGTTCATCATCACAGCACTCGAACGAAGTACTCTGTGACAAACACTGCTGTTTCCCTCACTACTTATCCACCTTTCCTGACTTCTGTCCTGACTTGGCAGCAGTCTTACGCTTTTTCTTCTGACGGATCACAACTGTCATTTTCTCCTCATTTTCTCCCATGAATGAATTTATTAGGTCACAGCCCTGTGGGTGTCACATGATCTCCCAAATCCCTCCTGTTTCACAACATCACAGGTCTAACCGCTGCTCATTCTCATCCATTTCAGTCCTCCCTTCATTTTCTGGCCGTCTTTCCTCTCCCTTCCTCTTCTCTCGCTCTCGGGATTCCCTGCAGACTTCGACGTCAGGAGGCCATATGGCTTCTTTTCTGTTCTGCCTCTTTTCTCTCCGCTTCCACCTGCTCTTTAGCCTCCGTCCTGTCCTTCAGAGCCCTCAGGAGGACCCTGAGCAGCGTGTTCTCATTCAGCAGGTTTTCGGAGGCGTCTGCCAGCTCCTGCAGCCGTCTCACTGCCTCCCCAAGCTGCCTGCTTTTCTCCCGGTGCTGTTCCTCCAAGCTTTGCCTTTCTTGCTTCAGCTCTGCGTTCTGGGCTTCTAAGCTGCGAGTGTCAAATGTTAGTCGCCGGTTGTCACGCCACAGCTGCGCCAGCTGTTGGGAGAGACGCTCGCGGGCATGATGCAGCAGTTGAACCTCATGCTGGAGTGCCAGAAACTCTGCACGGAAGATGGCACCGGGTCCTGGGCCCTCTGCCTCGCTGGGAGCTGTCACTGGTTTGTCTGCATATTCTACATAGCCGGAGTGCTGCAGGATGAAGTGAAGGAGGTTGGGTAATGTGATGGGCAGTTCGTCAGGAAACTTCACACTAAATTGTTTTCTTGAAGAGAAGCAAAAACAAGAAAATGAGTGAAAAAAACAATTCTGTTGAAATGAATTGATAATATCAGTGGTTAAATAATATTGTTTAATGTGGATCTTGTGTGGTAAATCGGTCTCCCTTTGGGGAAGATAAAGGTTGTTACTGTTACCACTCTGGGGGTTACTGTATGCTGTGTTCTGCTGAACTACAACTGCAACTAACAATTCACTAACAATTATTTTCTAGATTAACTCACTGTTTGGTCTATAAAATGTCAGGAAAGAGTGAAAAATGTCACATCACACTTCGCTGAAGTCCAGAATGATCTTGAAATTGTTTGTTTTGTCTGACCAACGCTCTAAAAACCTGAAGATATTAAGTTTTCATATAAATCCTGACATCTGACATTTGATTATCAAATGTATGTTTCCAGCTTCAGCTGTAGAGAGTACTCTGGTCGTTGTCAGCCACATGTCCAGGTATTACTGGAAAATGCAAATGTCTGTGTGTTTGTGTGTGTCTCTATTACCTGTATTTGGGAAAGAGAAGAATAGAGGGAACGTGATCCACCATGAACTCCCATGGAAGGTCATTACGTGCAACATTCACCCTAAAAAAGACAAAATGTTGTATTACTATATTCTTAAAAAGTTTGAGCCAGAGAACTAATTTTGTATTTTTAATAAAAGCTTATTTTGCACTGAAATTAAAACATGATTCAACAAGAAATCCATATTAAAACATTACTGCCACAATACCTGCAACAACAGTCAGACATAAATACTCGTACTGTACCTGGCAACAGTGATTGTGCTGTTTCCTTGCTGTAATAATCGGGCCAGCTGGATGATGATGTGGTTGAGAACAGAGCAGAATCCACACCACTGAGTGTAGTAGAACAGCAGCACGTCCTAAACGAGAACACAGGCAAACGTTTATATATTGTTCTCCACAATACAGTCCATGAACTCAGTACAGTTCATCTCCAGACCAAACAGTGAGCCCACTAAGGTCCCTGCTCCCCACTAGCCCTTCCACACACACACTGTCCCTCCTCATGAAGTTACACTCCGAGGTGTATTTAGTCTTCAAATGGGTATATGCTTCATATATATATATATATATATATGTATAGCTTGACTACATGTTGCGGATTACTTCATTATTTCTATATTCACTGGGCTATGATAAGTCTGTCTGTGTGTAATCTACTTCCATTCAACATTAGCTGGTTTGGGACGACGCCTTAATAGCTGAAGGTTTAAAAGAATTGAAGCAGTCTTTTCTCACCTTCTGGAGGTCCATGACGGAAGGCAGGAAGGTGGAGGTTGTCAGTTCTGTGATGAGGGGGCGCCGGGGCGAGTGCTGGTGTTCGTCTGGATGCCTGGTTTCCCCCTCGCCACTTTTGCTGTCTTCTTCTCCGACCAAGTGTCTCTGCAAGAGGCTGTACGGAGCACTGAAGTTCCTGATGAAGGCCTCTTTAATACACGATGAAAACAGAGAATTACTGTTAGAATCATATTCAAATACGGCAGAGAACGTAAGAGACAACAAAAAGACTGTTGTAGAGCCCTTAAATGGGGTCTTCTAGCAATCTAGGCATATCTGGCACAAATTCACCAACCTCCAAAGTGCACGGAGAAGGCAAATAATTATAGTTATTTAATAAGATTATTAAATTAAAGTAATATAAAAAACGTCTGGGTTCTTCTAGAAATCTAGACAATGACCTCAGGATGATTTTAATTTCTTTCTGGACAAGCCAATTTTAAATGATATTATGGTGAAACCAGGTCAGCAACAAGATGGTGGCAACAGTAGCCAGAGACCTTGTGAGCAGTTAGTTAATTATTATAATTAAATACATATTATTACTTATTATATTATTACTAGAGAGAGATCTTGCACATATTGAACACACTGACATGCTTCCAGGTGCTGGAAAAGGCAAAATACTTGAAACTCAGTACAGTCAACACGTGTTCAGGTTACAGAACATCACAACAGTCTTTACCTGTAGTATTAAAGGCATGTGAATAAATGTGAGATACATAAGGGTTTACTATTTCCATTACTAGAAATTATCAGTAGTAGTGTAGTGTAACTTTTAATGTCTTTGTACTAAATGACAGTGACAATAACACTCATGCAGTCTGTGTTTTTGTGAACGCTGCCTGCGCATCAAGAAGCACATACCACATTACCTTTGCAAATGTTCAGTATGTAAATGACCATGAATCAAAGCCACATCAGCTAATATGTATACTATGCAAAATTGTTGTTTTGTTAGTTTTTTTGGTTATATACAGAATTTGCACCAAATTTGCACAGAATCGGTGAATCTCAACAGACATGGTAACTACAATAATTATTCCATTCAAGTTTCACAAAAATGAACAGATATAGGCTCGTGCCTTCCGAAGTAAACCCACGTCCATCAACAGGAGGCAACACAAAACTCAGAAATGTGTTTCTAAACTAGCTGCATCCAACTTAGTGGAATTAGCAAGTAGCAAGTAGCCCAGTCCAGGCTACAATACTACAATATATCTATAATCTACATTTTAATTTAAGCAAAACTGATTTAAGGAACCTATTAATAACCTATTAAAAAATAGCCATTTTCAGTATATATGAGTGTTCACTGTTCAGTGAGTGTTCTTTTTTTAGGGTGCAACGGCCGTGGTGACTCAACCTGTTGCAATTTGTCATTATATTCTGACATCAGAAATTGTGGCGAGTATAGTACGAAGAGTAATGGGGTCAGAGTGCTTCAGACAAAGTGCTCGCTGGATCTTCAACCTGCATTGCAAATCCTCACATAGGAGGGACTGTGTTCAACAATATTTGTGACTTTGGAAATTGACATTGGTGGTGAGAAATGTGTGTGCTGTTATAAATAAATAAAACCATGTGATATGAAAGAAATACTGTCCTAGTCTTACCCAGAGACTCTGTCAGTGTGGTTGCTGGGTTGCGGTGGAGAACATAATGAACCTCATCCTTCAGGTTCACAATAGCTGCAAACGACCCGTCACCGCTCCCATTCCCTTGTGCATCAGCCTCCTGGTGAAGAGGAGCACTTCTGTTGCCTGCTGCTCCAAGCCTCATCGCCAGAGGCCAGTTCAGAGCAACGTCCAGCACATAAAACCTGAGCGTCCTGTTGGTCCGACATCGGAGCCCTGTGATGCCGTCTCCTCCCTGCTGAGGGCCAGAGGATGGAAGGCTGGACGAAGAAGCAGGCGTAAGGGGAACTCTTTGCATGTCTGGCTCCTCTTTGGCTTGTGAATCATTGAGTTGAGGTTCTACTTTTCTACAGCAGGCACTGTATTGACTAAATGGGCTGTAGCTGTTCAGAAAGTTGCTACAGACCACTAAGGTTGTGGTTTTTATGGACATGGGTGCAGACACTTGGTGCAGGCAGCAGTTTCTGAGATAAGAATGCAGCAGGTCTCCTCCCTGAGCCGTGGAGGGGAACGAGCAACCTACAGAGGAGCTGGTCAGGATGGATTGTGACAAGCTGAGGCACACCTCACACACACTTGTACTGGACTTTGGAAGAAGAACTGACTGGCAGCAAAGCGAGGTGAAACTTTTGTCCAAGCTAGAGTGGTTATTGTTGTCACAGGAATGATAACGCACAGCAATGTCCGCAACCTGAAAGACAAAAGAAACACAGCAATAATAAATTAAAATGAAATTAACTGGTAGCCAGTGATGGAAGATAAGAGTGATGTGGTCAGGCTTCCTTGAAATTGTTAAAAGGTCTAGTGTGTAGGATTTAGTGGCATCTGTGCACTCAGTCACCTCACCCTCCACTTCTAAGCGCAAAAATGCCGACTGTAGATATAAACGGCTCATCCTAAGGTAATAAAAACATAACGATTCCTATATTCAGGTGTTTATATACCAAAGAAAAGTTAGTGATGAATATTATATTAAATTTCTGCACTATAGACCCTCCTAAATGTTATACTGGACCTTTAATCTCATCAACGCAGTTAATGAGAGTGAGAAGACTGCTATTATCAGCATAAACATTTTTAATTAATATATTTTTTAAATAATATCCAGAAGAAGCATGTGAATAAAAAAAAACAGTAGTGGGCCTAAAACTGAGCCCTGTGGCACACAACCACAGCATTAGATTGTTCAGAGTAGGGCAGTATCAAAGATGGCTACCCATCTCGGGACGAGCATGCCGAGATCCACTGTATGAAATGTAGCATTAAAGTCAAATACTGGAGGTAAGTGAGCGACACAAAGAGATGAGATGGAGCAAATTTGAATTCACCTGCTGTAGTATGGGACTGGGATTGGACCCGAGGGGATTGTGTGGCAGGAACAGCAGCAGTGCCGGACCTTTAGTCAGCTCATGTTCCAGGAGGCGGGACTTTGTTCCTGGAGGCTGCAGCCAATGGAGGACGGTCTTGCGGTGTTCAAACACCCAGCTACAGATGGCCTCTGATGTGAAGTTGCGCTCCCTTCGAGGGAAGATCTGACAGAAGAAAACATACAGCGCAATACCGGTGCAATCCCTTAGTATACATCCTAAAAAAACAGTAACATGTATTCAGCATCTACTTACAATTCTATAAACCAGTGTTTTATGTAGTGTTTATCACGGCGTGATGACTTTGCTTACCAAAGAGGAGTTTAATTTTCTGTAAAGGTAAACGGTTTCATCTTCTGTGAGTGAAATGGCCCCCGCCACCTGTTTGTTTGTTATGACCCCAAAACGAACAACACCACGAAAATCTGCACCAGAAAAACAGAAGAAAGTTTTGTTTCTGTTTTTTCTATCCTCACTTACACACATTTGATAAAGAAAAGACTACATAGTGTTTTACCCATCATTGTACATTAGTCAGACCCACTGCTGTTACCAAGTTACCAAGTTACCAAGTTACCCAAAACATGGCCATTTCTAATCTAATCTTACCTACTTGATATGATTTAAAACTTCAAAACTGGTTTTAGTGCTGTGTGACCTCTTCTTACCCCTTTTCAGGGCCTGCAGGGCCGAGGACAGATATGTGATGTACCCCGGTGGCTGAGGTGAGGAGTGAAACTGGAAGAAACCCACCACTCGAGGCTAGAAGTAGAAGCACACAAGAGACAAAGAAGGCACACATTATGTAAATTGAACAACAGTAAAACATTCAGGTCTTTCCTTAAAGAAAGCCAATATTAGCAACTTGCGTGACTTCATGTTTTTCTGCCAACTCTCCATCAGACGGCCTGAAGGCAAACAATACCTCGTGACAGGAGAGGAACTCTTCAAGTGTGGCTCTGGATGGGAGGTAAGTGAGCGGTGTGATGACTCTGAGGATAAAACTTTCCACGTAGGCAGCCACTAATGGACCCTTGTACTCTATTGGCCCAAACCTGCAACATAGAAACACACAGAAACACAAAAACATGACGGCTCTTCCCTCGTTACAGCTCAGTTGTATCAGTTTAGATGATATATCAACAAAATTATCACATCACATTAACATTCAGACGCACACGCCGAATACATCGACAATCACCGGTTTCTGGACTGATGATGGCTGGTTGGAAAACTTTAATATATCGCCTAACCCTATTCACAATCCACCATTTTAGTTAAATACAAATATGAGCGTTCTCCGTCTTACCTTCTATAAAACAAATGGATGATCGGGTACTGATAGAAGCGGTTTTGCCTCCTGCATTTCCCGTGACTCCACCAGCAGTTAACAGCCAAAAACTGCACCTGTAGTTGTGTAAGAGAGAGAAACAAGAGCTGAACAAAGAAAAAAAAAAAAACATTTCCAGACCAGTGATATGGTACGAAGTGTTTGTGTTACCAATCTCAGTCATGTGTTATATTCTCTACATAAAAAAACATCAGAGCCTGACGAATTACGCCACAACAGTCAGAAACATTCGAGTTAACAACTTTATATTTACTCCTCTACGTGTCTAACATGTTTTTTGTAAGTTGACTGGCATGTTTCCATAACAACAAGCACTTGCCGCGTTGTCAGTGGTAATCTGATGGCGTCAGTTAAGGTTGCTATTTGGTATTGAAACAATCCTGCAGAGTGCCTGTTGTGTCCTCGGGTTTCTGTACCTGCTTGGCCAGCTTCTTAGCTACCTGCTGCACTTCCTGCCGGGCAGCCATCGAGTGAGCGCACCACGGTGCATAGAAGAAGATTAGAGATACCTCCGCCATACTCCTGAGACGCTCTACCTGGAGAGAAAAACGTTAATGTTACTGACATGTACTGGATAATAACGCTATATGATTATACATTTATCTCAGGTTAAATTTAATTTATGTGTTATAGGTTAATTATAGGTTAATTTTCATTTGAATGTATGTTTGTATGCTTGAATTTCCATTGGGATAAATAAAGTATCTATCTATCTATCTATCTATCTATCTATCTATCTATCTATCTATCTATCTAGTATGCATTACTATAATGCACCCCTGTCTTCTGCACAGTTTTCTTTTCTTATCTTTCTTATCTTTATCTATTTATATTTTGAAAGTACTTTATTTTTCTGTGTGATTTTTCTGTGATTTGTATATTTGTATATTTGTATTTGCATATTTTATGCACCAGTTGCACCAGGTCACATTCCTGGTAGGCATGAAAAACCTACTTGGCAATAAACAAAATTCTGATTCTGATTCTGATTCTGATCACTAACAGGGACTAATACTTGTAGCCTACCGAGCAGATTTTAAAATATCTAATGAGGGAACGCCTGACTCATAAAAAAAAGTGTTTTGCATCAGGTGTGTGTCCTTGAATCTCACCTGGTCTAGCTGACCCAAGTAGAGGTCCACTACCGGGGCCTCGGCAGAGAAGAACCGCACCGGAGGCCGAGCTGTTGCCACCACATTTTTAGCCCGGCTGCAGAAAGACAGACACAAAAACATAAAAAAGCTGACACCAAAGTTACCTGCGTCGAGTGAAGCACTCTTCCACGGTCGAGAGGCAGCATGAGATCATTTGTTTGCAAGTTTCAGTCCGCCCAGGTTTTAACCCCCACTGCTGGGATCACTGGGAGATAAGTCTGTATGGCTCAGTGCTCAAAATATTTAATCAATTCATTTATTAGTTGACCTACAGAAAATTAATCATCCAGCAATTGCAACAACTAGTAGAAGTTTAAATAATTTATTTAGCAAAACATTTTTTTATTGTTGTAAACTGAATAAACTTTGGTTTAGGATTGTTGGTCGGGACTTGAGATGGACGTCTGATATTTTATATAATAAGTTCAGCTGTATAACATAATGGAGGGCCCAATCGGCAACTATCGATTAATCTGTCAATAGTTTTTGGGTTCATCATTTGCTCTATAAAATGTGTTTTATACTTTCCCAAAGGAAGGTGATGTCCTGACTGCTCAAGTAATTGTTTCAGCTGCACAGATTTAGTTAGTTATACATTCATACTTGTACTTAAGTCAGCCACCACTACTGGCTGAGGAGCAGGATGTGTCTGCAAGTTTCAGTCCTCAGTCACAGCTGTCATCTCCACAGCTGGAGGGATGTTTTAACTACAGAGCAATGGTTGCAAACACTGTGGTGTTCAATGAATGATACATAAACATGGGTCGTCCACGGTCTGTTTAAACGGTTTAAAGCATTAGTTAATCCTCTCCTACAGGACACAGTCAGTTTCAGATCAGCTGCTCAACATAATGAACACCCTAATTGCTCCCCAGTAACTAGATCAACAGAAGGAAGAGCTAATTGACGCTGTATTAGTGCTACAACAACATTATCTCTCAGCAAAAAAAGTACGCTCAGTTAAAATGTTTAGGAGGTCTCACATACGCCTGATCACAAAAAAAAACAAACAAAAACAAGCTCACATGAACAATAATATAAACAAAAGAGGTTCTTTAGTTACGCTGCTCTTACCTGCATGTGAATTTGACGGCCAGTATGAGCAGGACGCCGAGCACGATAGCCCCGCAGAGTAGACCCGGTCTCCGGGCCATCAGAAACAGCACCTGCCGGAGAGACTGCCGCACCCGGCGCAGCATTACAGGCTGTCGGCGGCTCTCCGTCCCATTTATACGCTCCGGCTGCTGCTCACCGCGTCCATTTGACTAACGGGGGGCGGGGGAGGAAGACGGGTTTCGGCAAGGGGGACACACAGCTAACCTGGATTGGACATCGGCGCTGCTGGTGTGTAAGGTTTTCAAACGCGGTCAGACCAACCTTTCTTCCCCACGTAGACTTTTCACTTCCGCAACAATGACGTAAGGGAGAGAGGGTAAAGTGCTTCGGGCGGTTTGAAAACGCGCCGTTGGTTTAAGACTGCCATGGTAACCAAGGTACAAAAAAATAAAAAAAATAGGGTTGATATTTGGATAGACTTGTGTTAAATGTGGATGGGTCCAGTTTCAATAATTATCATGTTTGAATTCGACCGCAATAATTTAATGTGGAGTTTTTTTTTTTGCGTGCTCTTTTGAGACAGTCCCTACGTTGTTATGGCGACAACCGTTGTTGCCATGGCGGTTGTTAGGCACCAGAGGGCGCCATAGAGGTCGTGCTACAGATTTTAATCAATCAAACTTTATTATTTTACATTTTTGACTTTCAAATGAGTACTACACTAATTAATTAACTACTTAACAGGTCACAGACAGTCTAATGATGACACAGTATAACTATAAAGTGAAAGTTTACTGGTAGAACTATGACATACTGCTCACTTGAATTAAATATTTATTGATTACACTCTCTATTTAGATAAGACAACCATCCATGTAGTGTAAATTATCCATATATTGTATGGATAATTCTGTTAAATACTCACTGACAAGAGCCTTTAGCAATATTTGAGAAGAATATACAGTATATTACTGGGTACTATCACTGTATCATTGTACAAACAGTGCATATTATAGATTTATTGCCCTTTAGTCTCAATTCTGTTTCTTTTATTCTATCTTGTATCGTATTTAGTCTGGTTTAGTTATTGTGTATAATTTGCCTTTTTAAATTGTATTTGTATATTCAATTAAATCATGGCCATGAAATATTTTAATTAAAAACAAGGCTAAAAATAGGTGTTTTAAGTTCATATAGTGAAAGTTAGGGTATTGACAAATAGCTTGTCTGTGTTGTTTTCCTCGGGTGCAGTACATGGGTGATATTTTAGATATATAATGTTTATAAAGCACATACAGCAGCTTTATAAAAATTAATTTCTTAAATTTACTACTACTATCCTAAGAAAAACAAATCCACACAACAGGGAAACATTATTTAAAAATCTTTATTTGTACTTTGTCATTAGAGAACATAGAAGAACAAAATCACAGTGTAGAATGTTTAAGTGCAAATGAACTATGTAAAAAAAAAAAGTCTTTGATTGGCTTCAATCACCCATAACATGAAGATTTATACAGCAAACAAAAAAATGTGCAAAGCAATATTTGTCAGCATAACAGCAAATAAAATCTGCTACAATCATAAAAATCATAAAAATTAGAAAAGATATTTTTTTAGCATCTAAAAAAATGTTTTCAACATATATTTCAAATCTAAGTGCCGCATTTATTGTGAGATGGTTTTGTTTTCCCTTCGACTCAACTCATGTTCCCATCAGTCTGCAAGAACTACAAAACCCAGCATTGACACGTTTCACAATTGTGTTATCAAACCTCGTAGAGAGAGAATTTTCCGACAGCTCCACAGCACCGAGATCGCAGTCAAAGCTGGAAGCACACCGAAGACCCGAAGAACGCATCAAAATGTATGCAGAATAAGGATTTATATACATTTAACTCACTATAATACTGTTTTCATTCTAGCTGATACTTTTAGAGCAGCAGCTGTTCATTTAAGGAACCAGTGTGTAGGATTTAGTGGCATCTAGTGGTGAAGTTGCAGACTGCAACAATGGTAACTGGATAACCACTCGCCTAGAAAAACATACGTTTATTCATATATTTCTTCCAATAGAATCAATAGATCAACTGAAATGTAACACACTGGAGCTTTAGCTGGCTGTGGCTTGCATGCCATTAAGACATTTAATTAAAACTAAAATTAATTTATTGATTCCTGTTCAGCAGCCAAGTCTGTATATGCATTAAAAAAAAAAAAGCTTACACCCATCTCAGTGCTACAAAGCTATCAGAGAACTCCTCATGAGGCCAGTCTTTACTACCACCAGTGTTGGAACACGACTTATCATTTGCATAACTGCCCTCTGGACCATTTAGGCAATGTGGTTTGTGAATGCACTGAGGACGCAGAGAGACAGATCACTGCAGTAATATCTCCTAATCAATAACACCACGGATATTCAGCTGTTTCTCATCTTGTTGATTTTGTTTCTCCTACAATAGCTCAGTGCCTTTCTTGTTCCACATGGCACAACCATCCAGCAGAGAAACAAGACAGGAAGCAAGAAAACTTCCTTTCCAGCAGCAAATAAGCCAGTTTCATGTGATTGTTTCTGCTAAAAAACACTTCTCCTCCTCAGCAACCGGATTTCTGGCTGTTATGTTTGCTGTGAACTGTACGGTATTTAATTGGGCACTGATTACATGCAGTTTGTTACGGTGCCTGTGTTTCTGGGTGCATTAGCTGCTGCACCACCAAGTCTATATTAATAATGGGACTGAAGTAGAGAGCCCAGTAGAAGAGGCAGTTGCACACAAACTGAGGGACAAAAGGCCACAGGAGGGCGAAGGCAAACCCCTGAGATAACATCTTCCACAAGTGGTTCCACATCTTGCGTGGCAGAGACCTAAGGAAAGTGGAAGATACCAGTTAGTGTTTAAGTGCATGCAGCTTAACTTAACATGTAGCTAAACTTAATTATTACATATGCCTCTAATAAAGGATGTAACAATATACTGCAAGACAGTTAAATCAGTTGTGATACTCTTTAAACAGCTGAGGACGCCAACTACTGCTGACTTGGTTCGGTGTCAGTAGCTGTAAGAAGGCACAAAGGCGGCTGCAGGTGAAACCGAGAATGCACCATCTTGCAAAAGTGCATTGTTTTACTCAGTTTATACCCCACCGCAGAAATAAAAAAGGAGAAAATATATTTAGTAGATTTCTGTCTAAGGAATAAAGGAATCTTTTTCAGTCATAATTTGACTTATTGTTACATTCCTAGCCTGTAATGTTCAAGTAGTGTAGGAATCTTTAAACAAAGGCAACAGAAACAAAAGCTTGAGAGATTAATCTTTAATCTGTGCTGGTTGGAGGATGCTAGCGTTCTTTGTTCGCCACTTTCTTCCACTTCCACTGTAAAGGGTCCTTGAGTTACGTGAGAGGCACTTAAAGTTAATTATGCAATCATTATTATATTTCCCTACCAGATACTTTCTCTGAGTCAGGAGAGAATCTGTGTGCTCTCGTTCCCTCTCTGACCTCCGATGCCACACTTTAATAATGAACTGAAAATATTTTGACACCGTTCTCTAATAATGTTTTGCACTGTTTCTTTGGCAAATCATCTCTCATTCTCAGTACAAGTATGCATTTCCAATCCTACCAGCCTGCACACCACAGGCTGCTACTATCTACATAATGTAATCTCAACACAAGGCTAAGTATAGCAGGTTGTAGCTTAAATAGAAGAAATGGTATCATGTATCATGAACCCCGGATAACCAGACTTTGGCGCTGCTGTTGCTCCCATGCTGTTTGACGCATCCGATTACATCGATCTGTCTGGTGTCTGCTGATTTATAATTCAGGGAATTCAGAGTAAATCAGTCGCTATATCTTTCACCTGTCTGTTGTTACCGTGGTTGCCATGGTCACAGAGCGAGTGCCACAGTAAGCTGACCCATAAACCCAGCAATGAGCCATGCATGTTGACCAGGGCTCTGTTCCAATAAAGCACTTAGTTTTGAACCGTTTGTTGTGGGCGTGTCATCTTCTACAGGTTGTTATGCATTGTGCAACACATCTGATTAAAGTGGTTCCACTCCAAACTGGTGGAAACGCCCTACTCTTCGTCTGAAAGCCTTTATATTTAGGTTATGGGGAGCTCCAGGATATAGATTGTTACTGTAGTGGAAAAATGTATATATGTAACTGTGTGTAGGAAAAAAAAACCCCAGTGTCTACCTGATCCTGGCTCTCGTCCAGAGTCTCCACAGGGCGCAGCCTTCCAGCACAGACAGCAGCATGGTGTTAACAATAATGAAGCGAGATGTCCAGTAGTGGACGGCCAGCCAGTCCCAAGCAAACTCTGCTATCAGCTGGTATGGAAGCAGGAGGTACTTTACGAGAAACTCTGCCCACTGCCGCCAGTTGGGCTCCAACTAACAAATACAGGAACATCATAAAAAACAAAAGATGACAGTTTTTTAACAATTACAAAAATCTAATAATGTAAAAGTTACTGTTACTTTTACTGTTACTGTTAATATATAATATTATAATTGTATTATTTTACTTATGTGTCAAGAAGAGCATGGTGGAAGATGACCTGGATCCATCACCTCTCTTTCACTACATACTGTAATAAATTATTAAGCTGAACCAACCCGGCTGTTTTACAAAGTTATCTTCTATTTTTTAAATGAAAGTGTCTATTTGTGACCCATTTTAAAGATCTTCAGTAGGAACACACTGGCGTAAGGCTGAGAGACACTGACAGGGAAGGGAAAAATATTAAGAAACTGACTGAATCGTTGTTGGTTTTGGTCTTTTAATAGAATTTGTTGACAGAAAAAGTGGTGTTGGATCCAGGTCATCTTTCCCCATAAAAATATAAAATATCACCACCCTTACCCTTTAAAGCCATGTTAATGATCACAGCAGCATCTTACTCTGACTATGAGCAGTAACCGGAACATCATGTGTATATGAATGCACCTACTTTGATTTACTTCTTACTGAAGATTTAATGATACTGTATTAGTCTCTCACCTGTGTGTTGAGGAAGCTGCTCTCCACTGAGCGGTCGATGTGTGTGATGGCCGGACAGCAGGTGTGGAGGAAGGGCAGGAAGGTTTCCGAGTAGTCGAATAAATACAAATAGAAGAGTGTAAGACGAGGGGAGCGCTTTAGTGCGTACAGCAAGAACAGAGACTTCCCTGCATTAGCAGCCTGGTAGAAAGTGATAGAAATAGAAGTATACAGAGTTAGTGGACAGTCATAAAGTCGTACATGTGAGAAATATAATAAACACACTGACAGGAGACTCAGTTCTTAAAATCTCAATTATAGTGTATTTTCTTAAATGAAGGAACTGTGGTACAACACTAAAAGCAAAGGTAATATTCTTAAATACTAGTGTAACAAGATGTTTTACAAAAACTTGCTCAGATGTACTATTACTTCATTTTTACTCATCTAAAAAAGCACAGAAGTACTTAAAGTACTACCAGCATAGAAAGTTAATTAAAAAACAACAAAACAAAGATGCAACATTAAGTACTCTAAAAAGGATCAGTGTTTTTTTTCATGTTATAATCAGTTCAAACTCAGACTCTTTACCTTGTATTCCCAGAGGTTCTGTGGAGGTTTGACCCCGAGGGTTTTAACTCGGTCCAGTTCAGCCAGAACAGCCCGTCGGTGAGCCTGATTTTCGATGTTGTAAGGAGGTTTTAACAACTCTTCATCCCCCAGCATCAACAGCAGCCTAAAGCGTAGAAATCAACACCACATGGCATGAGAATACTGATCTACAGGATGGTCTGTAACAGGGTAGTATGTGCAAGTCTAAACTGCAACAGAGAGAACAATTTACTGTAGTACTACAGGTGAAAGATGACAATATACTCAGCTCAGTTGTTTGGGAGCATAACAACTGCATTTCAAAATCGGAACAAGTAAAGCAAATGTAATTTATCTACCTCCCATTGACGTTCTCCTGCATGAAGGGTTCTCTGTAAAGCTGGGCCCAGGGACCCAGGTGATCCAGCCAGGACACGACTTCCTCCGGCGTCCAGTGAGCCACGGGTTTACTGATCAACGGGTCGTGCTGGTCGACCACACCACTGCTCCAGTGATACACCAGCACCATCACCTGGAAACACACAGATATTAACAAACACTGTACAGTAAACACTTGTTTACCCTGCACCAGGGTACATTATGAATTTAGAGGCAAAAAAACCAATTAGTTCACAAAGCTGTTGTTGGTGAGGAGTAGGAGATAACTAGTGTTAATAACATGGTGGCTGGAATCCCTCATATGCATCATATACTGGTCCCAACTAGTCACACAGTGGCAGTTCACAGCTCTGTATGCTCTGAATGAATCAACCATTGCCAGTAGAGGTCACTATGTTACTTACACCTGCAGCAGCATGACTCATCAAAGTATAACTATAAACATAAATCTGCCATTACATTTTTGTATGATTTGATAAAAACTGTAAATGATTTGAATCATATTCTTATCACATTTTTATAAACCATTATTTACTCATTCTCATTTCCACTGATATGAGCAGTTATTGCTTAACAGTGTGCACAGCCACTGTGTAAGGCTGCTGATGTGTGTTTCTGCAGGTTTTCTGTCCTGTTAAGTGGTAAGAAAATAAGCACATAATGTGACAAGGTCTTCAGAACAAGGTTGCTTTATTAAAAAAAAAAAAAAAAAACTGCCTTGCAAAGAAAACCTGTCCCCACTGCTGGGGTCATTAAGTTAACTCCATTTCCTGATGTTGTTTTCCAGCACGTGAGCCAAGGTAAACACTGTCAGAAGCAGAAAAAAAACAAAAAAACAATGCCTTGCACATAAGTTCAGGCCCACTTTCTTAAAATGAGCTGATATTCATTCCTAAACTAGGGTAAAAATGAAACATGCTGTAATCTATTTACACTCTCACAGCAGCGCACACACACAAATGTACTGCCACGTGGCAAAACACACACTGACGTTGCTCCCGAGTGCCACATGGACAAAATCAACATGGTCTGTCTACATGATATGAAAAACTGACCTTTTCATCCTCTACCCTGGTGACTTAAAAATATTTTTCTTCAAAAGGTTAATTTTGGAATACCAGAGTAAAAAGGTAGGCAAAAGGATAAAAAAATAAACTCATATCTAGAGATATTATCTATTGTATGTATGTATGCAAAGTAAGAATTTACCAACAGGATACTGATAATGGTTACTGTATCTCATAGAGTATGACTCTTATTTACCAATCCACTAATGCAAACTGATTAAACTTATAACAGCATTTGGTTTGATTAAACATTGTAGCTATTAAAAACAACCTACAATGAAAACCAAAAAAAAAATAGGTTTCTATGCCAAACTTCGTCAAGAGCCAGGTCTTAACAATAATAAGAAAGGAAAATCACAGTCATACCATTCACTATAAAAAAGGAGTCATATTGCACAACATAATATATTAAACATGAATGGTGCCACTAAATACTTACAGCCACACATGTGAGTGCAGTTAGGACTCCAGAGAAGAAGAAGCCTGCTCCTTTGTGCTGGTTTGTCCTGGATCTACCCAAGTTGTCACCATACCTAAAAAAACAAGTCGATATTTAATGGATGTCAGTTTCAGGTTTAAAATCATCATCATTATTGTCAAAGGGGAACCAATTTTACACAAAGTCTGTTTACATGTCTTTGGGGGTACGACTGCATATGAGAAAAACAGTTTGTTTCTTCAGAGGGAGCTGCGCAAAGGCTGCCAAACTTCACCTCACTTGAGTCAGAGTTTAACATAGGGTGAGATGTAAGTTTACCAGACCACTGTAGCCCGCTCCTTATCTCTGGTTGAAGCTAGTGGCTCGAGGCTACAGAAGCTGCTACAAGCACAACACACCTGAATCTCTGATCTATGGCTACATTCAGATTTCAGTGCTCGATTCGGATTTATTGCTCAGAGCTGCATCAGTTTCCAGTTTGAAAAAGGTCACACATGATGAATGTCCGTCTACAGTGACGTAAAAGTCAGGTGAACTATGATTTGTCTGTTCACACTGAGGTGCAAAAGATCAAACCTGTATCTGATTTGGACCATCCTGAGTTTGACACTGTTAGAGGAGTGCAATACTTAATTGTACTCTCTCAGTGTATACTAAGCTGACACTCTCTTTACACCAAAACAGCCTGTGTCATAGATAATACTGTGCTACCTCTGGAAGGCCAGCAAGCTCCGGGAGATTTTGGGGTTAGCCTGGATCTCGGATCTCCTCCGTTGAACGACCTCACTGAACAGTTTTTCAGTTGCATCCCTAGAGAGAAAAGCATTAAGTTACTGAGTGCAATTAGTAGATGAAAGTGAAATGAAGGGAACAAACAAAGGACGGGGTAAATTGTTTAGCATCGACCAACCTGACCAAGTTGATTATTGCTAACTTGTGTCAGAGGAGCACGTGGAATAAAATTGGTCTGTAAGTCTGATCAAGCTTCTCCTTCACACTTTGCCTCCTCTATTACAGGCAGCACCCCTTTAAGTGTGATACATCACAACGTCTGGTGTAAGTGCAGAGACTGAAATTGTTTCTATACATAGATCAGCCTTAACATTATGACCACTGACAGGTGAAGTGAATAACACTGATTATCTGGTTATCATGGCACCTGTCAGTGGGTGGGATATATTAGGCAGCAAGTGAACATTTTGTCCTCAAAGTTGATGTGTTAGAAGCAGGAAAAATGGGCAGCGTGAGGATTTGAGCGACTTCAACAAGGGGCCAAATTGTGATGGCTATACGACTGGGTCAGAGCATCTCCAAAACTGCAGCTCCTGTGGGAAGGCTGGTCAGTGAGGTCCGATCCAACAGACGAGCTACTGTAGCTCAAATTGCTGAAAAAGTTAATGCTGGTTCTGATAGAAAAGGTGTCAGAACACACAGAGCATCACACTTTTGTTGTATTATAGGGCTGCATAACAGTATGACCACCAGGCTGCCCAGGTGGTCATACTGTTATGGCTGATCGGTGTATATTTTCTATTATGGCTGCTTGTGTTTAGACAATGTTTAAAATTTGAAAACTTTGGCTTCTTTTGTTACATAAAAAAATGGGTTTATAGTTCCCATATTTATATTTAAGTCATGACACTCAGTTATCACACAGCACTATCACAAAATGTATATATTTGGACCACACCTGTCACATACAGTTTGACAGTAGGTCTCTGTTCTCTACTGTACATGAGAGAAATGTGAATACTGTGGTCAGAAAATCAAACATTCATTCCCTGATTTATGATCTGGCTGTGAAAAGCATACCTCAGCAGAATGTTGATTTTAGGAAAGCCTTCCCACTTCTCCCGGCACTCTGGGCACTCATTCTTGTGAGAGGACTCCCACCACAGAGCCAGACAGTGGCGGCAAAAGTTATGGCCGCAGGTCAGGGTGGTGGGGTTCACCAAGATGTCGTAGCAACAGTGACACGAGAACTCATGTTCTGAGATGTTGGTGGTGGAGGGCTGAGGAGGTTCAGATGAGTGAGGGGGGTCATCCATTAATGCTGTCAGACTGTCATCTAATGAATCCCAATCCATCTGGTGCAACATATCTGAGTCTGAGGAAGAGGAGAGACGAGGTTACAAAGGAAGAAATAAATTGAGAAAGTGATTACAATATGGTTACAGTGTCTAAAACCTTATCAGCGACAACTGGTGATTTACAGGATCATATCAGAGCTTCTCTATGTTTTATCTTGTTTACACTGCAATTCACATATATTTAACATGGAAACAATGCTGTTGTGTTTTTCCAGGAATGCATGAGCTTTCACTCATTTCTTAACAATATAATAATAATATTAACAAAGTAAATTATTTCAAGTATGCATTATAGTATTGTTCATCACTGGTAGATAATGCAGTTTAGGTCTGCAACTGACAAATATTTCCCAACTATCCATCTGTTTTCCAGAGCCGAAGGTAATGTCCTCAGATGTCTGACCAACAATCTAATCTCACTTTACAAAGATATAAAACAGAGAAAATCTTTACATTGGAGACACTGGTTGGCATTTTTACTTAATAAATGACTGGAACAACTAATGTCTTACTATGGGACTGATTAATCATTTAAGATACTGTATTTTTTGGGCCAGTAATATACTTTGAATGTCCCTTCATTTTCCATTTGTGTCTTTGTTACACCTAGTCTGTTATCTACTATCCATTTTGCTACATGAACCAAAGTGAGCAGTCATCCAAGCTGCGTGTGTGTGGTCATGCAAAAGAGCTTTCATCTGTCTCCTTTGTGGTACAAAGAGACACGAGCTTGTGTAAAGTTTGGTTGTTCTACTTTGTAATTCAAATCCAGTAACTGCACGCTATGCCACTGGTAGCTGTGCTGGAAAGCATCCTGCATCGCCTTTTTTTACAAAACAGTAAAAATACTTTCACTTTCCATTAATGACGTATTAAAAGCATATTTTAGTCTACACAGAACAAATGTGGGCTATACACTGTATACAGCGCAGTCCCTAGAGATAACCATGATGTACAGTAACTATTTCTAACCTAGTGCACAGCAGATTTATCACTTTATTCCAAAATTAGACTAAAGACTGGAGACTTAACTTAGACTCTAGCTTAAGGATGTGAAACTTTACATGAACTTACATTGTTAAAAGCTCTGCCCGCACACGAGAAAACAATATAATACACAAAAAGTAACTTGTATCAGCTTATTGTAAAGCCTCGTAAGCAGTTTGTTGACAACTTGCCTGTGTGCAAAGCATCACTTTGTTTCTGACTTGAGTAAAGATTTTGAGTACTGCTAAAAGGTACACAGCCAGCATTTGAAAATGGTCAGCATACATGTAAAGTATTAATCCGTTGTGGTTAAGGAACCTAAAATAACACAGGTACGATCTTTGTTGTTAAGTGTTGACTTTTGAAGTACATACACACATAATTTCAGCACTTAATGACATTAATTTAAAACCCAGCGGACGTGTTTTGTTTACAGACAGAAAGCGATAACACTGACTGAAACACAGACATCTAATATAACTAACTAACTTTAGTAGTTTAACATCAGATAACGTGAACTCATCGCATCTTGATGTTGACGTTAGCTGTAACTACTGTGTGCCTGCCTAGCTCGTCGTTAGCTACTAACATTACCTCGATCAGCAGCAACATTTACAGCCCCCCCTTTTCTTTCTTTTTTCTTTTTGTTAAAAGCAGAAACAACAGTTTACTGACATTAAACCTGACATTACAGATACTAAAACTACCATTAGCTTCAGGGCTGATACGCTAGTTAGCGAGCAACTGATAGCTAGCTAACAGTTCGTGTTTATAGAAGTTAAATAACGCCGATAAGTTTTATTTTTACCTCGCCTCAGGAATGACCTTTGACAGGTGACCAGCTGACGGATGACATAACTCCCCCCGTTGAACAACTTAACGCGTGCTTCTCGTTAAGTTAACCGTGGATTAAACCGTCCGTGGAGCAGATCGATATATCTGCTCGAGTGGCCGTCGCCATGGCTCCGCGCTGCTGTGGAACACCGCGCGTACCCGCCCACACGTAGAGCACGGGCACGCGCACGCACGTCAACGTCAACGTCATGCGGGTTACCTGATGTCCCTTTGTCGTCATTGGGCACACACACACACACACACACACACACACATAGAGGACAGGTGAGAGTGTGTGTGTGTGTGTGTGCAGCAGAGGAGGCAGCTGGTCCTCTCTCGTCCTTGCTAATGAGGTAATGCCTGTGATGGTGATGATGATGGTGATGATGAATATGGTGGCCCTGAGGTGCAAATCACAACGGCAAATCAGAAAACACAACACAAAAAGAGAAAACACAACACAAAAAGAGAAAGCACAACACAAAAAGAGAAAGCACAACGGTAAATCAGAAAACACAACGACATTAACCAAACCGTAAAAGGTAGGTACCCTCGGGCGACATGAGTCGTCGCTGATTGGACAAAAGAACTGGTCCGTCCTTTGAACCGGAAACACAACACCGCCAGAACTATGCGTTCAAGTTGCCAAATCTGAAAATTCAAACCACTAAATAAGGAAAATATTGTATTAATACCTCCAGGTTAATGTGGGATACCTACGAGAGGTAGAAACAGGGGTTCCAATAGTCCATATCGTTGTGTTTTCTGATTTGCTGTTGTGATTTGCACCTCAGGGCCACCGTATAATGATGATGATGATGATGGTGATGATGATTTAAAAAAAAGCTGCTTCAGTTTAAAGTTCACGTCTGATCCTGTAACTAGAGCTCAGATTTCTGGTCTGAAACGATAACGGTGACCTGTTAACTAACAGGTCGGCTCTGTCTGTACAGGTGAGGACATACTTGTGTTTGTAGTCCCGGGTCGCCACCATTGCACACATCCTATGAGATAAGATTTTATAGGAGCAGACTTACATAACAAGCAGTGTGAATGGGCAGGGGCTATACTTTGTAATGTAAATGTCATCTATAATTAATCATTTTTTAAGGTTAACTGTTTAATTAAATGTTCAAACAACTTGGGCCTTGTGGAGCAAATTATGACTTATTATAAAGAATCTGCATCACTCCGCAAACTAGTTTCTAGTAAAGTTTGTGCACCTGGAATTAAATAATAACTGCTTATAGCACTGCCATATTTTACTTTAAAGACTGTTTATCTGAATTAATGTTGTCTTAAGTCCCCTCTTTGAAATTTCTAGACTTGGCTCCTTTATTCTCGTTATCCTTGATGTTCAAATCTCTTATGGGGTAAAACAACGCTTAAAAATATAATACACAGTCGGCCTATATCTCAGCATTTAGCCTTCACTCTCTGCCTTTTCCTGCATCAGTTAAAACAACTAAAGAGCTAATAAAACAACGGCCAAGTGTCAGGGAGAATAAAACACTGAATTTGTCAAAAGAAAGAAGCCTACTAAGTATGTATGATTGTTAAAAATTATTAAATTATAAAAAAAAAACATAATACAAACAGAGAATTGTATAAAAATAGCAGTTATTGTGTTCATTGTTTTGGGTTCAGTGTACATTTGATCAGTTGCTCTCTATTCAATGAATACAACATTAAATATCCATAAAATGTGTTACTCAATGATAGAAACGGGATCCACTGAGGCAGTGTTGGGCAGAATATAACTAGTAAGAATGATTACTTTCCCCAGTAACTAATACTATAACTAATTACTAATACATATCTGAAAATAATATTACACAATCCAATCACAATCTAAGATTAATATTTGTAATTGTGGAGGAAAATAGTTTGGAAGATGGAAACGCTTATATTCAGAGCCTGGAAATATTCCAATTACTTTAACAAACAAAACTGTATTTCAATCCTAGTAAGTCTGAATTTTGGGGGGAGAAAGGGCACAAACGCACATTTTGTGGGCAGTAGCACAATAG
This sequence comes from Dicentrarchus labrax, assembly GCF_905237075.1. Taxonomy (NCBI): domain Eukaryota; kingdom Metazoa; phylum Chordata; class Actinopteri; family Moronidae; genus Dicentrarchus; species Dicentrarchus labrax. The sequence continues at coordinate 31,762,894 of NW_026136721.1, forward strand.
GAGCTAGTAGTGTAATTAATTACTGTTGGCAGGGAGTAAGAAGTGTAATAATATAACTTTTGAAAAGATTTATTTTGAGTAACTTAGCCCCCAAACACTGTTCAGAAGACACCTATGCACTGTTTACTGTAGCTACTGTTTATATTATATATGTTATAAGTTAATTTTAGTTTATATTTTATATTCTTAGGGTTAGGGTTTTTAATTTTAATTTAATATATATAATGTATGTTTTGTATTTTGTATGCTACAGGATATTACACCCACGGCGACCAGCGTGTAATCCCCGTACTGTCCAGTAGGTGGCGGTGTTTTCATCCTGTGTACTGCCATTACAGACGGTAATTGCTGCAACCGAAGAAAAAAAAAAAAAAAAAACCAAGAAGAAGAAGTGGTGGCGCAACACAGTATTAGCCAGGAGAGACTGTGTGTGTATGTATGTGTGTTTGTGTGTGTGTGTGTGTTTGGGGGGTGTGTGGGGGGGGTGTTTAGTTCCTGACAGCTGCCCTCATCCACAATAACGCCCCAACTTAGCCTCGGTTACTAACCCAGCCTGGTTTTCTTATGACATCCTTCAAACCCGCCGCAGGATGTTTGAGGTAACGTTGATAACTTCGCTTGTTATTCGGGGTTGTTGTTGTTGTTGTTGTTGTTGTTCGAGCAGGCGGTCGTTTGCTGGAGGGTTTTTTTTTATTCTTATTAGCTTCACTGTTATAGTTAACTAAGGTTGGCTCACAGATGTAGTTTGTTAACCTGGTGTGCGAGGTAAATACGTTGTTAGGTGTCGGTCGACTGAGGGTGACATTGCTCTTCATGTGAACCCCGTTTCTCCCTCCTCAATAGTGTTATATATAGATAATAGCTTGGGAGCTAGCTCGTTAGCTGGTGACCTTATTTATTTATTTTATTTGTTGAACTCACTAACGATGCATTCAGTAACTTATAACACAGGAACTTATCCAGGGAAATTATTTATTGACTGCTTCTGACTCTCGGGGAGTAGGAGGGCCTCCTTTGTGTTAGAAGAGACACATAGTTAGCTCATGGTGTCTGTTTATTTAAACCTACCGGGAAATTAGTGCTTTCGTGCATTTCAGATTGGTGTCAAAATCTCAGTCGCTTGTGCAGTTTATTAAAGGGCTGACAGTGTGTCTGACAATATATTTGTAAGATGTAAGCAAATGTAAAAAAAAATAGCTAGAGGATACTCAAGAGTAAGAAAATCAATGTAAGCATTTAATAATACACATTAAATAGAACATGAATGATTGGTAACAAAAAGCTGAACTAAACTTTTAACTCTTAATATGTTTGTTGTTATTTAATAATAATAAAAAAATGTATCAAGATAAACAACAGTGAAACTTTGATGACTCTGTTTTCATGGAGGAAGAAAACTTTGTGATTGTGGGTTATGAAAAAAAGGTGTTATTAAATAGGACTGTGACTAGTGATTCATTATCAATGAATCTGCCAATTATTTGCTTCATTGATTTATCGTTTAGTCTTTGAAAATGTCAGGCAATAGTGAAAATTCAACAATTTCTTGTAATAACAACATATCATGTTGGAATGAAAGGAGATAATGTTGATTTTGTGAAATGACAAGATAAAGTGATATGTTGTTATGACAAGAAACGTTTCTTTGTAAAAGTTGAACAATTTGGCATCTAGTAATAACAAGAAATATATATATATATATATATATATATAATATTTTTATGGCCATGGTGGTGGCAGTAAATGCTGCTGTAGATGACTCATATATGAGCTCATATTTTGAATTTAACGCCCCACGAAGGTCTATGATCGAACGTTAGTTTTGATAATAAACACAGTGGTGACAGTGAGCGTGAGTTAACTACTTTCTTCTGCATTATTTCAGCCTCCTACGCACCTGTCGACCAGGTGTGTATCAGACAATATCATTTAACTTGAGACCACAGGAATGCCGTTAATTATGAACACAGCCAAGTTGTAACAATGGGACATTTATCTTAATCTGCTGTCACGAATGTGGTATTACATGTTGTTACCTGTTTTCAAGCTGTCAACGTACTAACATATAAAGGCTATAATTCTTTACATTTACAGAATTTAGAAAGTGTGTTTTCAGAATTGTTTCTACAAATGAAACGTGTATTATTATGTGTGCAGCTATCCTGAACTTGTGGTGGCCACACATCTTGAAGGTTTCCAATATGTGTTACTGTATGGTTTACAGGCTACTGAGGATGAATGTCTCTGTCTTTATTTCTTAATAGGATCCTGAACTCCAAGATCCATTGTCACTGAGTCTAAATGAAAACTATGATGACCAAAATTCGCCACATCATGATTCAAAAAAATCACCAGGAAGCCCTGACTATAATTGTGAGACTCCAGACATTCAAGTTATCATCAAAGAGGAAGAGGAAGGCTGGACTGTGAGTGAAAACCGTGAGTGGAAAATCTTAAATATCAGCAAAGCCCTTACTAAATGAATTAGACACAGTTACTTGATTGTGACTTTTAACGTTTTTGTTTTGCCTTGTAATGTTAAACACAGAGGAGAGCTTCAGCTCAGAGGGAGAAAAAGAAGATACTTCCGCACACACTTGTCATCCCCACCTCAAAGCATACGGGAACGAGAGCTCCATTTCATGCGGAGTAAAGAGACATGAGAGAGTATTTTTGGTGGACAAATGCTCGGAGGAGTCTGGTGGCACCACTTTATCTGGGCAGAGCTCCTCTGTCAGAGAGGGGCAGCAGAGACACACGCTCATGGACGAGAAGCCTAAGATTTCCTGCATACGTGGAAAAGTGCCGGGAAATGTGACTGTGCATCAGTGCAATAACACAGTATGTGAAATGACCCCTAGTCACAAAAGGAACATGAAGTCCCATCAGGGAACAGACGCAGCGGATGAGTGTTATGCTCAAGACCAGAGCCTTGACGTAAAACAAAGCACATCTTTGCCAACAGAAGCAGAACTACGCGAGACCAAAAGATCAGCACCTTGCCAAACAGTATGTAATACTTTTTGTGGAAATTTGTCATATAATATTTATTGTTATGAAACATTTGTAATTGGTACAGAAAAATCTCTTCTTTCTTTCTATCTTTCTTTTTTCTTGTTATTCTAGTCATCTAGTAGCGGTTTCATGTGGTCAAACAACACGGTGGTTCCTCTAATACCACTGTTGCATTTGTTGAATGTGTGTTTTTGTTAGCTGGTTCCTGACCTGAAACTCCGTTCAAAATGTATCCACCAACGGAGCAGAACAGGAAGCCTTACATGGCAATATTAGGGCGTAGATTATGTTAATGACCACATGTCATCAATGTGTACCTCCTCATGAACCGGTGACTTTAATCCGGCTGAAAGGAGAAATTCACGCCAAGTTTGTCCAGTTAAGAGTTTGGTGAATCAGACTTGGAACACTTGTACCATCGAGCCTCATGTTAAAGATAACAATACAAAAATGTTCCTGCATGAGGCCCAATAACTCTTTTTCTTAAATAATAAAACCATTTTTAGTTTTAGTTTTGTTTAAACAATGTGTGATTATCAAGGCAGGCAGATAACTTTCAAAACTGTCATTGAGTACACTTTTATGGTTGAGGTTTTTTTTATCACTATGCATCCAACAAAGTGAGAGAAATGTCCGAATCTGATGTCACTATTTCCTATCGGATTCACTTAGTGTGTAAAGACTCCCAAAAGATGCAGAAATTGACTTCCTTTTCACACTGTGTTCTGTATTTAGGATTCTCCTGAATGTAAGCCCCTGATGTCACATGGACTCAAGCTGGCATCGGCAAACTTAGAGGACCAAACGCTCCATGTGACTGTCAGACTGCAGGCAGGGGATGAGGAGGGGGAACAAGAGGAGGAACCAGATGAAGAAATTGGTGGTTTAATCAACTCTGATGGAGAGGTGGTTGAATGGGATGGCAGTAAGTGATTCATAACAACACATTTACTGCAAAGCCACTACTGAAGCACACACATGCAAGGGAACACTCTTGTTTCATCTGAGTTTATTATATTTGGAAAATAATACTTTAAGCAGCAGTTAAAAATATAACACATTTTCTCAGGATTGGCAACAAAAGGTATTTCAATATTTCCAAAACAAGACCTTTTAAGTTTATGAAAAGGTACAGAGCCTTAGTTCTTTTCTTTTCTGTTATCATTTTGTTCCCAGTCACAGTTTTTATAGCCCGCAACATTATTAACATTCACAACATTGACTTTCTGTTTAATCTAGAATGCAGCCATTTATGTTAAGCTTGAATTAATAAGCTACAGTTTTAAAACACTGTGGAAGGTTTTCAATATCAGTTGTCATGTCAGGTATCTCTGAGCTTGAGTCAACTGTCTTGATTTTTACAGGAGACAGTCCTGACCGAGGCTCTGATTGTGCAGAAAGTCCTCAGCCTAGCAAGGTAATTTATCAGTTTTTTTGATACTAAGGCATAGATGAGGACTGTCCTATTCAAGTCTGTTGAAACCTCTGATTGCATACATAGCATATAATAATTTTGCATTCAACAGCACCACATATACAGCCTCTAGAATGACAGTTGAGCTATTACGCGCCCTGACAAACTGGAATTTTACAATGCAGCATTTCCACAAAGCGAAAAGCTAGAAATGACTACAGGAAAATGTCTTGGAAATGTTTTTATCATACAACAGAATTATGATCCACTTGTTAAATGAATTGTCATAGCCCCCTAAAACTTTATTTTTGACTGACGTTTTAGTGCTTTGTGGAGGGATGAAGGAGAGAAATCTTCACACATAACAGCTGTCTAATAATTATATAGCACAGTGTGACTTGTACTGTATGGTATGTTTCACCTTTAAATTCCAATATCAAAATACAGCAGTGAACCAACATTTATTTACTAGAGGAGAGAGTTTTCATTCTTACTGCAGGGTATGTGTAAATATGCAGGATTACTATTTAACAGTTTGCTGCAGTTGCAAGTGCAGCGCCGTACTGCCTCCTACCCCACACTGCTAAGGACAACGACAGTTTACTGCCACTAGTTGGATTACATCCTGTAACTACTAACATAAAAAAAAATATTTATCTCCGCTGTTTGCAGGCTCTAAGGTAAACTTTTGGTATTTTTCAGTGACTAATGGGGAACATTGTTGAAATTGGTCCAGCGAGAGCTGCAGCCAGCAGCTGTGAAACTGGCTGTATTGTAATCATCCAAACCTTCAATTCAAACTTAAACAAAATAAAACTCACCAAAACCGTCTTGGTTTGTCTTTCCGCTGTTCCAACAACCACCAGCTCTACTTCTGTTGATATAATTCTTTAATTAACTGAGTTAGATGTGAACATTTTGGGAGAGGAGCAAGAGGGAGGCTGGGCATCAAAGAGGCAGGAGGAGAGAAAGTGTCTAACAGCCAGAATATTTTTGCATCTAACTCAATACTGGACCAGTTTCAAACAGTGTTGGCCCCACTAGTAACTTCAACACAAAAACATGGGAAATAGGGTTGAAAAATACCAAAGTTACCCTTTAAGGGTGGGTTTGGTGGGTATGTTTCTGATGGTTTTTAATGATTATGATCACAGGGTGTCATCCTGTCCGAGTCTCAGCTGCAAGTCCATAACCAGAGAGACAGCAGTAGTCCGACGCTCATCATGGAAGTTGTTGGGGAAGATGAAGAAAGGGAAGAAGGGGAAGAAAAAGAGAGAGTAGTAAAGATGGCAGCTGTCCCGCCTTTATATCGTGGTAAACACAAGTCAAAAGAAAAATGAAGTGCACAGGTTGTAGATAATGGTTATGTCTCAGTTCTGAGGTTGTATTTCTGCACACATGTTATTACCAGGAAAGAGACACAGAAGAAAGAAAAAGCTTCCAGAAATAAAAGTGGTGTCGTTGGACGTCTCAGACGCAGACAAAGAAGTTCCTGCAAAACCTCCTGGTGAGTGAAGTGATGACGAAGACGAGAATATAACTATAATACACGTTCACAATATTGGTTCAAGTAGTGCGTGTGGAGGATTCAGAAGAGTCATAATAAGAAGTTTAGTGGATTGTTTTATTTTAATCTGGTATTTAACATCAATAATAACTGTTTCTTTCCATATGGTTATATTTTCTGCTGTTTTTCTTTGTCACAAAGTAAAAAGAAGAGGCAGAAGAAAGATTTCAGAAGTTCCACTGTTGTCCAGTGAGGACTTAGAGGCAGAGCCTGGAAGTGAGTGTTCCTCTTGATTTTTATGGCAATTGAATGCATTTTTATACAAATTGTTTTCTTATTACAAGTCTAATTTTTGATCTTACAGTATCAAGGCGCACCCGAAGAAAGAGAAATGTCCCTATCATAGTGGAATCAGAAGAAGTAAACACGAAAACTGTCCGCCGAGCTGTTGGTAAGACAAGCAAAAACCCAAGGTTCACAAGTAGGGTTGGGTATTGTTTGGATTTAGTCCTATTATGCTTATTGATTCTAGTTAATTTCATTTCATTATTATTCTAGCTATAAAAGAAAAACAGGTCTGTTGGGTATATTGCACAGTGTGCAAGAGTGGGGAAAACAAATTGTCACAGACAGTTCATTAATAGGCAACACCTCTTTCCATATTTTTTTTAAAATGGAAAATCACTTGTTCTGTGAAGCCGTATTGTAAATATGAATACCTAAAGATAGTTTTGAATCTTGATACCCAACCCATATTCATATGACAGTGTAACATCAGTTTTATGTTTTAGAGTAAAGCAATAAACATTTTTTTTCTTCTACCAGCAAAGCGACCTTACAGACGAAGGAAAGATACCAAACCATCTGCTGAAGGAGAAGGAGAAAAAACAAGTGCTGGTGAGAGCAGATAAACAGGACCACGAGAGTGTATAACCAGCGTGGTAGTGCATCCCATGGTTAGCTCGGTTTCAACAGTGTGTTAACTGGTAATGTAGGGTTTAATAAAAGTATTGCTGCAATGGTTGCCTGCAGTTAAATAAACCTGGTTCTGTGATTTAGTGTGGTGCATACACTGTTGACAGGATGTGTTTGACTTTTTACAATGTTCTCTAAAGCACTTTTAACACAAAGAACACACATTACAGAATCATCATCATCTTTGATAGTCGTCCCCATGCAGAGCAGCAGCAGTTTCAAGTCCAACCTGTTTCACAAATCAGAAAGAAAAATAGTCGTAGTGGCGGTTTCGATGTAGACATGGTGCATATTGTGGTTGAGAGAGGTCATAGATGTTACCATAAAAAACATTTGACATTTAAAAAAAAAAATGTTTTTCAAATATTAACACAACATCCCTAAATTTTTTATCTTTGTTCATGTAAAACCTCAAAAACAAATAAAACTGCAGCTATGAAAAAGAATCATCTTCAGCTGTAACTGCCTGCAGGTGGTGCTGTGTGTAAACAGCTATCACGTCACATCTACAGGTCTAAACTGCTACTGCGGTTATTTTCCTTTCTTGTATGTGAGAAAGGCATGTGTAAAACTGGTCTGACTATGAACAGACCGATCTGCATCTTCCTCAACATGAAACAGTGACTTTCAGTTTGTGAGTGAGTCACAAACCAGGTATTGATGAGAAAATCAAAACTACACCAGAGCAAGAGCAAAATAGTAAAAGCAACAAACTAATGATGACTATTTTAAAACACAGAATCTGGTCAGTATGTGTCCACAAGCTTATTTTTTAATTTCACCTTCTCTTTCCCCACATAGGGAAGAAGCGTCCGGGCAGAAAAATGGTTCGCATTCCAATAGAAATCCCTCCTGAGCTCCTGAAGAAGCCCAAAGAGAAGATAGAGTACCACTGCTCAGTGTGTGGCAAAGAATTCCCTCATGCCTACAAACTAGAGAGGCACGAGCTGATCCACACAGGAGAGAGACCTTACTGCTGCTCCATCTGTGGGCGGGGTTTCAACCAGAAGGGGAATCTCAAAACGCACTACAAAGTCCACTTAGGTGAGACTGGATTATACTTTATTTTATTTTATTTACATTTACAATTATATCCTAGAATATGTGTTGTCTACATATATGTAATGTAAATATCATAATACAGATTTCTTTTTTTTTTTTTTGCTGGACAAAAACTAAAGATTCAGAAGTCATCTCGAGTTTGGTATTTTGTATGGATGACCTGTATTGTTTTGTATTTGTGAGTGCCTAGATGTATTTCAAACCCACGATTTGAGACAATATGGCTGCCCCATAAAACTCAATGATCATCAGCCTAGGAGCCCCCAGAGTCAAACCTCATGCTGTCAGTCGAATAACTGGCCTTTTTCTTGCTGCATCAATGTACACAGAGCAACACAGGAAATTCAGCAAGGTGGTTTAGAAAAGTCTCTAAATTACATAATTGTAGTGATTATGTAAAGGAAGGCAGAGCAGCGCAACACAGAGCAAACCTTAAATACATAAAATATCCAAAGAATTGACCCCAAACTGGCAACACAGAGTCAACTTGGAAAGACAAAATTGATCCGAGTACAATACTTGACTCAGTGTAAACCGTAAGTGAATTCAAATTGAAGTCCTGCACAATGCTAAAGATGGTTATACTTGAAAATAAACCTATGATTTACTCTCCTTTTGTCTCTGCGAAGGTCGTAAGGGCGCTGTGGATTTTGACGATGAGGTCAATCCAATAGCGTCAGAACTCTCTGAATACTTGAAGTCTCTGCCGGGAGAGTCCAGGATCAGATCATCCCTCCGTTGCCTGGAATGTGGGAAAGAATGTGAGAGTCAGTCAGCTTTACAAGCACACCACATTACTACACACTCAGAAACAGCCGGTGAATCAGATGCAGTCGAGCACAGCACATCACAGCTTTTGTTCTGCCGCCGCTGTGGCATTCAGTTCAGTGAGAAAGAAAAGCTGGAAGAACACATGAAAACCCACGTGAAGGAGAAGCGCTACTCGTGTCCCGACTGTGGCAAGAGGTTCATCAATGAGAGCTACATACAGATTCACCAGCGCATCCATACTGGGGAGAAACCGTTCCTCTGCTCCCAGTGCGGCAGAGGTTTCCACACAGCTTCCTCTCTCAAGCTTCACGAGATGCAGCACTCGGGCGAGAGGCCGTTCGCCTGCTCCATCTGTGGGAAGACGTTTCGGATAAACTCGTACCTGACAGCACATTACCAGACCCACATCAAAGACAGACCTTTCATTTGTAGCGTCTGTGGGAAAGGCTACTCCAGAGCTGAGGAGCTGAAGGTGCACCACAGGCTTCACACTGGAGAGAGACCCTACGAGTGTGGAGAATGCGGGAAGAGCTTCATCTACCGCCAGGGTCTGCGGCAGCATCAGCGCACACATGCTGGAAGACGCATCGGGCCAACCAGACAGCTTGGAAGGCCGAAGCAAGAGGCCAGGCTGGACATCTAACAGTTGATCAGTTGATGCGGTTTTTTTGTTGTTAACTGTGTTTGATGAAGATATTGCAGTAATTTGCGCTTATTTCCTGATCTTCTTCCTTCCATTCCTTCCACCTACAGCAGAGGTAGTAACTATGTCTGAAAATATGCGCTACAGAGTCGGTGTGGATTGCCAAGAATAATGTGGAAGCTTACTGTGTTGTCCTTCTTGTATTCATGTTTTGTACCCATGTTTTCGTTCACTCTTCTCTAGTAGCCCATCTGTACAATTTGAGTGCCTTTGTATCCTGCATGCCAAATACTAATATTTAATGTTAAAAAATTATGCACAATATCCTTGTTATTTTAAAATCCATCATGATGGAATACAGAACTTTTTCTTAAACATGTCTGGGTTTTTTTTTTCTACATGTTGAATGATGTATCCTTACATTGCCCAATCAGTTTTTGTTATAGTCGAACAAACTGCACAAAAACTTCAGTTCTAGATGGATGACTGTGTTACTTCTTCCCAAAGTGAGTATCCATCCAAATCCTGTTCCCCTGTAGCCTTTAAAGTTGGCTGCGAAGAGTTTGTAGATTACTCATTTACAATATTTAAGATTAATATTTAGTTATTTCTTAAACTGATTAACTAAATATAAGAAAGACTACAACAACAGAGTGAAAACAAATCTTTACAAACTGATCTAAAGTAAGTATAAAATACAATAATGTTATTTATTCCATTATTTGCCCCCATCACATCTACATCTATGATCTCTTATTGAGTAAAAAGCTGTTACAGCCTTTAAATAAGTGGTGTTAACCTTGGTCTGTGATCTCCATTCAACTTATTGTGTGACCTCTAAAAACTGTAGCTCACTGTAGTATCGTTATCAGTTATCAGTTTTTCATTAGGTTATTTTATTCTGTTCTTATTTACATTCAGTCTTGTAAAAGAAAAGCGTATTTAGTGTCCATAGTAGTCATATTTTGGTTAAAGTATGAGCTGTTTTGAACAAACTGGGCACACGGAGGGACAGTGGAGGAGTGGATTCTGCTGCAGAAGCTTTACAGCATTTACAGCAATAATTTCAAAGCTGGTTAAATGTTTCAGAATCTTTTTAATAAAGTCTACAGCTAATGTGGAAATAAATTTATAGTTTGATTTGCAGAAAATTCATATAAAAACCACGAGATTGCTTCAATAGTAAAATACCTGAAGGTTTCCCATCTTGTCATTAGCTAATATCATGGTCTGATCCAGGTAGGTAGGTGTCCACTACACTACAACACCTACTGGGTAATTATATGCAAATATAAAACAAACATCTATAGTTTTTACACTTTATTTAACAGTTAATATGGAAGTATTGCCATCAGGATAACTTAAATGTAATAAGTATTCATATGCAGATTTTGCTCCAAGGTAGAAATGTGTTATGTAAATTCTCATAAGCTTATTAGTCAAAACATACACAGTTTTATATTTTTAGACACCCCACAGTGTGTATATATATTTTATATGTTGCCTATAATGAATCTAAGATATCAGTGCAGTCATACAGTGTGCATCAGGGGAAAAAAAACATTCACATTTAATCTATAAAAACAATATTTATCTGTGAATCCTTGTAGGAATCAGATTTAAAATGAGGTGAGGATACTGTTGAGACCGTGAAAGCAGGGCAGTGTTTCAGGGATGTGAGCAGACAGTCGTTATGGGCTCTATTTGACAGCTCGGATTGTTTCTTTCTGCCCCTCTTATCTGGCAACCCCCTCAACACTAGCCTGCCTCCTTCTCCAGCTAGCGCCTCATGCTAACTGTAGTAGTGCATCGCTGCTGGTACAAAACACCCCAGATACCTGTCCGTGCGTGCACAGTGGCGATGCTGAGACTCTTGGGTGTGAGTTGAGAGCCAACTGGATGATTTGAAGCCACCATGAATGAGGTGAGTTGTGGTAAATGTGCACAGAAAGGCCTGAGGTGTGTGTGTAAACATGGCTAGTTAGCTGTTAGCCTGCTGTCCAATAACAAAGTGTAAGTTTTGACTGACTGCTGCAGAGTGAGAGGGGTTAAAACATCAGGTTGTCTGGTATTCCAGTAAAGGTACCAATATCACACTGTAATAATACTCTGTTACAAGTCAAAGTGCTGTATTGAAAATGTTGCTTTTAAGTAAAAGTATGGAAGTATAATGAGGAAAATGTACTTAATGTATACAAATAAAATGAGTCAATGCAGAAAAAATAATATATTATATAATTAGAATATTATTACTCATGCATTAATGTAATAGCAGGATTTTACTGTTGTAGTTGGTTGAGATGGAGCTATTTTTAAACTGTTTCATACAGGACACCAACTTTGCAGTAATGGTATTTAAGTACCAATATCACACTATAAAAGTCCTGTATTTAAAATGTTTCTTTAAGTAAAAGTATTTAACTACCGATATATTCAGGAAAATGTACTTAATGTATAAAAAGTAAAAGTAGTCAATGTCCCTGCGACTGTTATACTATGATATATTATATAATTAGATTATTATTACTTATGCATTAATATAATAACAGGATTTTACTGTTGTAGTTGGTTAAGGTGGAGCTGTTTTTAAACAACACCACCAAATTATTTTTAAAAAATTATTTTCTAAATATTGAAAAGGAAAAGCAGCAAATCCTCAACTTTGAGAAGCTGCAACAATGAAATATTTGTCTTTTCTTTATGAAAAATGACTTTATTACCGTATTATAGAAGTTGACTAATTGATTAATCGACGCATTGTGTCAGCTGTACTTGTATATTCTATTGGGTAGTTAAATCTGTTATGTATTTCATACTTTATAAGCTCTTCTTATGTTTTACATGCCAAAACCTTAATTTGTTTGAAAGTTTCAGTTTCAATGAAGTAAAAATTTCCCTCTGACAGAGCGGAGTAGAAATAGAAAGTGGCAGAAAAAGAAAAGAACTAAATACAGTACTCGAGTAAATGTACTTAGTTTGCTAAAATCAAAAATAGTAGGGAGGTTCCTAAAAATAACTGTAGAGGAAACAGAGTCAGTGTTCATTTGGAATTTACATTTACACACTGAACTTGTAGTTTAACCTCTCAAGAGCACAGAGAGACAGTTTGTCTGGAGTTAATCGTACAGTTCAAACATTAATAAATCAATAAATAGTTCCAGTGCCTGGAGGTAAGGTAAGGTAATTATATGTACTGTCCATTGTTGTCTTGGGTTGTACAGAATTCCTGCCACGTTCCAGAAAATGTTGTACTACTGGTATGTGTTTATTTATCTTGTTTAAATGCCGTTGCTGGTTTCACCCACATCACACACAATCCGTGGCTCTGGAGGTGGCTCGCTTACTGCAGATGCCATGCAGGTTGTTATCAGTGTTATTAATTACACCTGTGCTTTCATGTAAAAACATTCAAGTTGAAAATAAAAGTTTCAGTTGTTCATCATTACATTGGCCGTCATTATTTTACAAAAGCTCCTGCTCTAGTTTCTAGATTTAAAAAGAATACAGCAATTGTTTAAGGTCTGGGTGTCTTTCAGGACCCCATTTGTGTCCCAGTATTTATTAATAACTGACTTTAAGTTGATCAGTGCACCTTTAATTGCATGTTGGCAGATGTAGCTGCTGTTATGTGTCCTGGTTCTGCCCCTAGGTAGTTTTATCTCTGCTTGGTGTACCTCCAATAGCAGGACCCCTCTCATGCATCCCAGGTTTCAAATCACCTCAAACTACCTCTTTGCAGTGCATGGGTGTAGTGAATATAATGAGTTGTTGAGCTCTATGCCCCATGGCAGGAAGCTTAATTTTGTCCTTGTGACCACAGGTGGTCAGAAACATAGTTGTGCAGTAATCTTGTCCCTGATTTATGTTCTGAAATACCTGACCAGTAGTTAATGTCAGCTCCCATTACCCCTTGATTAACTGTAACAGGGCTAAAATCTGTGAAAATCTTTTCTATTGTATTATTCATCACACCTGACCTCCTCTGAACTCCTCTCATTAGTATAAGATTTCAAATAAGACTGAGCAGTTTGCGCCCCCTGGTGGTAACTGGAGATTGTTGTAGAAAGATGTTTTTATCTATATAGTACTGGGCTTACTGGTGACCACACATTGACCTCCCTACAATAAGGTTAACTGATCTGGTTATCTGTTTATACCAGTCAGATGTAAGTAATTAAATACTCTGGAGGGCTGAGATCATTTATCTGGTATTCCAATACTTCAAAATTAGATGAATACATTGAATTATTAAATTAAAGGAATTCCAATAATCTAAATGTTGTTTATGTTACTAAAGTACTAAATGTTTTTTTATAATGCGATGTTAATTCATGTCATCAATTTGTTATGTCACCAAAAAACACACATTTGTCGCTCTATCCTTCAGACTCGAGATGTGGAAAAGGAAACCACACCAAAAACAAAAAATTAATTGGGGGAAAAAAAGTAGAAACTTCAGTAGTTGTAGTTGCAGTAGCAGAAATGCAATATGGGTAAACACAACAACAACATTATGGAAATAACAAATACTATCTTCGAGGCTAAAACTGTCTAAGGAATGCTTAACATAAAATTATGGACTTGAGTGGTTTGAATTGTAAGTTTTTTTTTTTAATTTAATTTATTTTTTACTCACTAATTACTAGTAATTTAACTTTCTTCCTTGTAGGAGTCTGATTCCAGCTGCGTCAAGCACGGTCCTGCCTGTAATGGAGTTGACTGTGGTCCTATGCATGGAGATCAGAGTGTAACTAAGACTAAACATGAGATAGCTTCATCACAATTAATAACTGAGAATCGCAGTCAGTCAGGGCTGGTAGAAGACTGGAGGAGAGGTGCTGTATAAACTTGAGAAAGTTTGAATATTGTACTGTAATTAATTCTATCCGGTTTTTCTTTCCTCTAGAAGAAGTAAAACTTTGTTTTAAAGACAAGAATAATCACACTGCTGCAGAAGAACCCCGGGAGACTGACAACGACAGGAAACATTTCTGTCAAATATGTAGAAATGTTTACAGAACTCAAAGTCATTGGTGCCAACACACAAAGAAAAACCACGGAGGAGTCAAGCCTTTCAAATGTATCTATTGTAGGAAGAGGTTTACCTTTCGAAACCCTCTGATTGTTCACCTGCGAACCCACAGTAAAGAGAAACCTTACTTCTGCCCTGTGTGTGGCGTGAACTTTCCTCTGATGAGCCATGTAAAGTCACATATGAAAACACACGCTGTTATGACGACTGTAGATGAAGACGATGCAGTTGGTGGTTTGATCACTGCTGATGGAGAAGAGGAACTGGATCCTGGCAAATCTAGTAAGTGGAAGTAGTTTTGTGAATGAATGAATTGTCATTGTCATTGAATTGGTTCACTCCTCCTTTAATAGAGGTGTGAGTGGTGAGGCTGCTCCTGTTAAATGACGAAAAGAATGTCATTCACTTTCTATTTCAGTCTGAAAACGAAATGTCTCTTTATTTTTTTAGATGTCATTCCTAATGTGCATCAAACTGATGATCAACAATTGGACAGAAGCATGGACCGGTGCTACTGCCATGTGTGTGGTAATAAATTATCATACAGCAGAACTCTACAACCACACCAGAGGACTCACCATGGAACTAAACCTCATCGATGCTCCCAGTGTGGGACAGGATTGAATTTCCCGAACAGACTGAAAAGACACCTTTTAATCCACTCCAAAGAGAAACCTTTCTCCTGTCCGGTCTGTGGCAAGAGATTCTCCCGCAAGGACAGGCTGAAGAAACACCTCAGCCTACATGGATGTTCATCTGAAGTCAAGGAAACTGCGGAGACTTTGGGTGGAGTGGAGACGACCGGTATTCAGATCAGCTCAGATTCATTACATTTGGAGGGGAATTCTGTTGGTAAGTTGATTCGGGAAAAGAAAAACATGGTGTCTTAGCATCAGGCCTGAAAGTGTGTCATAAACGTTCTCAGACTTCTTAGAATATAAAATGCAGTAGTTTATGAAAATAACTTTTTGTCATATTTGCTCAAACTCTGATTATATCCTGACTGTAGTACATGAGACGTGTGAAAAAATCTAGTTACACCGGCTCTTCCTCGTGTACGTAATGGTATTCTGCATCAGTCCATTGCACCTGAACGAAAACAACCAATCAGAGCCAAGAAACAGTTGTGTTTTCAGTCTCAACATGAGATGTGGGAATTACACTCAACAATCAGCCTATGATACCAATAATCCTTCCTGATTGTCCCATGTACTACTGTCAGGATATATTGTCAGTAAATATGACAAAAAAGTATTTTCTATGTTATAATAGTTTTTCAGTCAGTCACCAAAAACAACATCACATTTTTCTAACTTACCACTAGTGGTATTGAGCCATGCAAGTTTTATTTGCTGAGGTTTTAAGATTTGTTTCACAACCTCAGCATAATAAAGGTCGATGTAATTTTGTTTGTGTGACTCAAAGCAAAAAAACCCCAAAACATCTGAAAAACCCAGCACAGTGTGTCCTTCCCAGAAGACAATGTGCTGGTTATTTAGGAAAGATCAAAGCACTGAACAGTTTTCATAGGGTCTGTTTCTCTGGAAGAAAGTTGTTCCACTGAAAACACATGGCAGTGAGGTCTCTGCATTCTCCAGATTAACAGCCACACTGGGATAGAGATAGAGATGGTGTTAATATTTTTGGATGAAAATTGACAATGTTCTGAGCACCAGTAATTATCTCTGTTTTGGGAAGGAGGTTAAAATTCCAGAGGTTGATTTCTCAACAAATTAAACCAAAATGAAATGCATAGCTAAAAACACAAATGGAGGAAATGAAAAATTATGTTTTTTGTGATTTTGGTGAATTGACCCTTTAAGTCCAAAGTTAAAATAAAAAAACACAGTATATTAATACCTAAACTTGCACCTGTGCACCTACCAGCTTCTGTTTCATACATGCAGGTAAGGCCCCTGATGTTACATTACCCGATGACACACACACGGCTACGCCCGCCACTCCTGAACATAACCGTTCTCTGAAAACGACACCCAGGAAACGTCGGAAGAAAACTGAGGCTGAGGAGCTCTTCAGCTGCCCAGAATGCAGCAAGGATTTCCAGAGCGTATACGCCAGAGACCGCCATCAGAGAGAGAAACATGGCAAACGGCCACTTCACAAGTGCTGCGACTGCGGACAGACATTTAAAGTTAACCGAAGCTTGATAGTCCACCGACGGATATACCATCCAGCACCTGCAGTGGCTGCGGTGCCTGAAGAAGAGCAAAGGGCTCCAAAGACTTATGTTTGTTCAACATGTGGGAAGCAGTTTCCCTCTAGTGCCTCCCTGAAAAGGCACCTTATTATTCACTCAGGGAAGAAACCATACAAGTGCACTTTGTGTGGGAGAGGTTTCACGCAGATTGGAAACCTCAAAACGCACCAGAAGGTTCATAAAGGTGAGATCACTGAGGTCTACAGTGTTTGCCCTTTTAATTTTAAGACTTTCTGTGATTGTCTCTCTTTTTATCTGGCAGTTTTCCAATATTCTAGGTTTTTAGATTCTACCGTATAATTGGAAATAAGTCAGCAAATACACATCAAAGTGTAGCAGTATTCAAACTTAAAGGTTGGGTCTCGTACCCAACAACCTGGGAATGAGACTCCATGATGAATGACTAACCCCATCTTTAATACTTCTTTAATTAGTTACTACAAATGTTCTTAGACATTCAAATATTTTGCCTTCTCCAATTAACTTAATTAAGATAAAAATATCCACACGGCACCTCGAGATAAATGTTTTAAATGTGCATTAACAGACAGTTTTTTGTCCATTGAGTACATTATAAAGTTGTTATGGCTAATGAGTTAGAAAACAGTTCCCAGTTAAACATGTAGCGAACACAGAGCAACATTAGAATTTATTTGGAATCATGTTCACGTTGCCATCTGGTAAAAATGTATGTCCAGTATTCACTCTACTTTTAGCTCTGATTTTCATCTCCACCAACTCCTGAAAAAAAAATAGCAGCTAAATGGTCCAATGTAAAAAGATTTGATCTCAACTATGTTCACCTGCTACTGGCTAACTTTGTCTGCCGGTCATGTGGTGCTGGGTAGGTATTGTTTATCTTAGCTTTTTTTTTAAAACAGCTGCCTGATTAGTAGGGATGCACCAACAATTTGGTCAATGGGTGATGCTGATATTTTAATTTTGTTATTTATTCAGCCTTTTGTGCGAGGGTCAGCATCTCTGCCTTGCTGCAGCTCAATCTATTTCTCTTCTCATCCAAGATTTGAGACGCAGAGCTGAACAGTCGCTCACTGTCTGTGCTGCTGCGTGGAGCACATAGGGATATGTGTGCAATTTGTACCAGTGTTGGAATACAGAGGTCATTATTTTTCCAATATCTGAAAAAACTGAGTTGACACAACAGATAAACATTGGCCAGTCATATCTGTGAATGTCATCTCATTTCCTGATACACCGATGTCAGTCAACAAGATAAATATCGGTGTTAGGATAATAAATCAATGGATGCCTACTGATTAGACCTTGACCTAACGTAACCTTGATGACGGTGAGAGTGACCCAGACCAGTAAAGTTGTCTTAAAACCAAAACAACAAGCTTAAAATAGCTAAAACCCTCTGCATATCTGAGGGGAACTGCAGAGTAATATTAACATATTGATGATTGCAGCTTTAAGAATGTATGAACTTTATGCTGTTTGTCTTCCAATAGGGAAAATAACCAACATGGCAGCGTTAGACAGAAGTTTACCTCAGTCTGAAGAAGCTCAATCATCAGTGGAAATCTGCTTCTGTCATTTGTGTTGGACACAATTTTCAGAGAAACAACTATTAGAAGAACACTTGAAACAAGTCCACGAATCAAAGAAACCATTTTCCTGCACACAGTGTGGCAAAAGATTCATGTACATCCAGAAATTAAACGACCACGAAGCTTGGCACGACGGTCTGAAGCCCTACCAGTGCTCACAGTGTGATAAAGGTTTCCAGACCTCAAAGGGACTCGAGAACCACATGCGAGATCACACAGGAGAGAAACCTTTCCTGTGCATTGTATGTGGAAAAAGGTTTAAACAGGAATCTACTCTGAGAGCACACTATGTGACGCACACAGGAGAGAGGCCTCACCTCTGCTCCATCTGTGGTAAACGGTATGCAAGAGCCGAAGAGCTTAAAGTTCACCTCAGAGTTCACACAGGGGAGAAGCCGTACCAATGTGACAAATGTGGGATGAGTTTCTACTACAGGCAAGGCTTCAATAACCATAAGAAGACTCACAGTGCCAAACCCATCGGGCCCACCAGGCAGCTGGGCAGACCCAGACTGCTGGGGAGCACCAGGAAGTCAAGCAGGCCCAAGAAGGTCTCACAGAGAGCTCCGCCTGATTCAGATGGAGAGGATCTGACCTGGGAGCCTCCTGACCTCGGTGGGTGTGTTGATTGACTGAGTTAATCAAATCAGAGCCTGTGTGGGTAAAACACACTATATCATCCATTACCAGTTCTTTTAAAGTTCTTTTAAACGTCATTAATAAATCTATCCAGCTTAACAGTATATCATTTTACTAGATAAGCTGTGTCTCACGTGGAATCTATAATGCAAGGGCTTCCTCCAAATCCTGTTTTACATTTTGTTTTTCACTTGTTAAAAAGACTGTAGACTGCGAAGCACTAACTATTTATATAAATATAATAGAGATTTTCTTTATTTTTCTGCTCCACACGTTACAGGTAATCCGTGTTACACAACACCTCTTAAAATTAGAGGTGGAAAAGTACACCCATTCTTTACTCAAGTAGAAGTACAGATATTTCTGAAAAAGACTCTGGTAAAAGTAAAAGTACTGACTGAAGTAAAAGTGAAAAAGTAAAGGCTCTGAAATACTATATATTTATATATATATATGTATAAAAGTAAAAAGTAATCTCTTGGTTTCTCTGGAGGACATTTCTACCAGCTGTTTCTGTGCCAAACTAACTGAAACTTTAAACAGTTGAGTCTCCCTCTGTTGTCTGTTCTGTCATGTGTGATTTGCACCAGTTTTGATGTTGAAGATGTACAATGATGCAAAAAAAATCTGTCAATCAGTAATTCCCCACAAGTGCATTCAAACTACTAAGTATTGAGCTTTGAAAATGTAATTATTAGAAAATAATGATATATTTGTGTAAAAATGTAGGAGGTAAAAGTAAAAGGTCAAAAAAATAAACTATACTCAAGAAATATTGAGACTACTATTATATCTCGAAACCAATCAGAACAGCTGGATTATGTAAAACAAACGTTTTTATTCCAAAATGGAACTCATCATTTGTTATAGAAATTAAAATAAATGTATCTTTAATTGTGTCTCAGCTATAGTTGTATAAAAGCTGTACAGTTGTGTTATTTTGACTGTTAACATGTTTACTCAAGATCATCTCTCTAAGTTGTAAATGAGTTGCAGCAGTAACAAAACATGTTTAGTAAGTCATGAACTTTGAACTCTCTATTTGTTATGTCACTTGACCAATAGCTGTTACACAATGAATATGAGTCATTTGTTTATACAGGAAATAGGCCCCACCATCACCTTGGCAACCAAGAAAACCATGCTGCAGAGAACCGCAGTCAGGTGAGAGAAACTGAATCATATAGATGTTAGTTAATGGCCTGGAAACATCCCTCACATTCATTGTTGCTTTATATATTTTACAGACAACTCCGTGGAACTGTGGTCATTATACAGCATTCAACCTCTGGGACCAAAACCCAGATACATCCAACTGGAGAGCAGCAGAGGGCCACCAGGCTTACAGTGCTCCAGCAGGAGCAAGCGTTGGTTTCAGTGCCCTGCTCAGGGGCACAGCGGTAAGTGATGCTAAATAATTCCTGACTTGTTAATGTGAGAAAGTGACTGAATTTGTGTGAAGTTGCTATATAATTGTCCATAGTACCCAACAGCAGCATTCTCAGGTTTGATTATGCCTCACATTTATATAATTTTCATTACATAAGATAGTTCGAGACGGATTGCATCTTTTGTTACCTTTAAATGTTCAGTACCTTTTGAGATTAGTTTAAAGAACCAGTGTGAAAGATTAAATGGCATCTAGTGGTGAAGTTGCAGATTGTATTGAGGTTTTTTTTTATCTACAGATGGTAGAGTCCTCCTTGCCATGTTTCTAGAGTAGCCCAGAAGGGACAAACCAAACACTGGCTGTAGATAGGGCTGTTCACATTTTTGCATGTTTCACGGTCACTGTAGTTTCTCCCTCACGGTTGGAAAGGGAGAGTGAAAAGAGTGAGTTGCAGTCTACAACTACACCACTAGATGACACTAAATTCTACACAATTAACCTTTTAAATAAAGAGATGGCAACTGCATTTTGCTTTTGATTTTGTGACACATGTTGATCATTTAAACCTTTCATGATCACAGGATCAAGAGCACTTTAAAGAGAGCTGTCCAGCGAAGCAGCCCTCCTGGCCCTCTGAGACTTCCTCTGTATCACCACCCTCTGAGCTCCAGCTCACCCCACCCCTCCCACACAACACCACATCAAAGAAAATAGACCCGAGAAAGCCGAGTAGAGCGGTGACTCACCATGAAGAACACAGACCTGAAACAGAGGAGCAGAGTCGCAGAGCAGCACCTACAGGTGAGTTTGAACTTGTGTTTTCTGTGAACACATATAAATCTTACAGATGTGTAAGAATTATTGTCTTTACTGTTGTTCAAATTCTACCACTTGGAGTCATTGGCATGACATAAAATATGCTGTTTGAGCTTTAAAGTAAAGAAAGGAATCCACAGTCCATCGAGAAAGATACTTCCATTCACAGACAGTAAGCCTGGAACAAAACACAGAAACATAACGTATTTGCCTCAGGAGTTGATGGAGATGAAAACAGAGCTAAATGGAGAGTGAATATTACATTACTTACATTCCTCGAGTAAAAGCTAAAAATACTCTGTATTTGCTAGAGGTTAAAATATTATTATCTTCTCATATTAACTTTATGAGAAGATAATATGTTAATGTTGTTAATGCTTTCCCCCTATTACTGGAGCTGCTCGCTAAAGGTTTCTTAGAAAACGTGACCATATGTTCTCTACCTTATGTTTTTTTTTTTTTTTTTTCAAAAGAAACTTTAAGACGGTCGGAACCTGAACACAGCAGCTCCCATGAACAGCTTCAGGAAAAGCCTAAACAAGACCAAGGGCCTCGCAGATTCAAGAAGAACTACGACTGTCCGACCTGTGGAAGAGTTTTCTCTCACAACACCGCTCTGCAGCGACACCTTGTGATTCACTCGGGGAAAAGACCTTTCAAGTGCTTCATATGTGGAAGAGGATTCACTCAGAGTGGAAACCTCAAAACACACATGAAGGTTCACAGAGGTCAGTGGAAACAAGAAGCTCCTTGGTCTTTAAGGAAGTTACTTTTATTTTTTAAATAAGAAAGCTCTGCTTATGTGTTTTTCAATTAAATCTTCTGAACTGGTCATATTACCTTAATAACTTGTAGGTTTTTTCTCTGATTAAATGACAGATCTGAGCTTCCACTACAGTGGCCTTATGCTAAAAAGTCTTCTTTTTTATTTATGTGTAGAAATTATTATTGATTAATATTGTGGAACTTATGCCCTAAAAGCCCTTAAAAGTGGCACAGCAAAATTCATGGTTGTGCCTACGAGAAATATTTGGTCATAGAAACTTAGTGACTTCTCTCACGGCTAGTTGATGAACAACTGTAGCTGGTGAGCTAGCCACTAATATGCTAGCTAGCCAGTAGCAGCTCTGCAAGTGAGTCGCCTAAGGGACAGATGTATTTATTGATATAAATTTGTTCCATTTTATTTTTATTTAATGAGGCAGTCTCATTGATTTTACGATCTGTTTTCCAAGAGAGACCAGAGAACAAGAACAGTCAACAAACAGAAACAACACAGCTACACAATAAACAAGATAGATAGAGATAGATAGAGTTAACAGTTACAAGATTCATAGAAAACAGTTTGCAGATCTTTCCATTTAAAAATAAACGTTTGAAACCAGTTCTGCCAACACTGATGCGTACATTAGGGGATATCTAAGGTTTACTCTTTACTCTTAGTCTACTTACTGGGTCTTTAAAAGAGGTGGTTTAATAAAAGTGATGATACAACACAGCCTAAAGGCAAAACAGTGTGTGGATTTACAGTCAGTTCACTCAGTACAGTAATTCCATTGATTATGAATTGATTCCGCAGCACATTTTTTTTCAACGCAGGTGTGACCATGCCTTAACAATGCAAAGCTGTCTGAAAATAAATGTCTTTATTTTCCTTACAGGAGAGTTACCAAATTGGACATTAGTTCAAGAGAAGAGTCCCCTTAAAGAATCTCCTGTAACGGTTCATGTATGTGGAGAGTGTGGAATGGATTTCCCTCAGAAACAACAGCTGGAGGAACATCGCCAGAGTCACAAAAAACCTTACGCGTGTCCCGACTGTGGCAAGACTTTCAAAAACGAATATTATTTTAAAATACATAAGCGCGTTCACTCGGGAGATTCACCTTTCCTGTGTTCAGAGTGCGGGAAGAGCTGCGTCACAGCAGATTCGCTCAAAAAACACGAGCTGACGCACACTGGAGAAAAGAATTTCCACTGCGATCAGTGTGGCAAGGCGTTCTCACAATCTTCCCACCTCAACGTGCACCTCAAGACTCACACCGGAGAGCGGCCTCACCTCTGCTCAATCTGCGGTAAAAGTTACTCCAAAGCATGTGACCTGAAAGTTCACCTGCGAGTTCACACTGGAGAGAAACCGTATACTTGTGAGAAATGCGGCAAGTGCTTCTATTACTCTCAAGGTTATCGAGCGCATTTGAAGATTCACGACAAGAAGCCAAAACCTCCAACAAAACCGCTGGGGAGACCAAAACAACAGCTGTTACTGGTAAATAATCAATAATGTCGTTGGGGAATTCACAAGTCTGAGAATGTATAGAGAGTAAAAGTAAATATATTACGGTTTGCTCCTCTGTTACTATGTGAAATAAAATATCTTTATTACTATCTATATTCAATATGATAGTAATTGCATGTATTATACGGTGTACAGTCAGCTCCATTATTACATACTTGTATTGGACTACAGTATTTAAGAAAATAAATCATTATATTGTGAATATTTGTTCATTTGTTTCTGTGTGTTTCTTTTTCTTACAAAGGAAAAAACTGTAAAAGTATAAAAGTACTTTGAAATATATTTCAAACACAACATCTAATTACTTCATAGGTGCCTTTTATTTAGGCTAGAACATAAACAGCTTAATGCATTGGACAGTGTTCCCACGCGTCCTGGAAAACCTGGAAATTCAGAGACTAGTTTTCCAGTTATAAAAACGCCTGGAAATTGATTAAAATGAACAAATATCCTGGAAATGATCTATGTTGTCCTAGATATTTTTTATTTCATTTTCTCACTCAGATTGTCTCCGTCACCCTAGGTTAGAGTCAAATCACCAGAGATGCTGCAGAACAATTGGCTGTGAGAACAGTGGAAAGTGAGCTAATGCAGAGTCTCATAAATATTAACCACATGCCTATAATGAACCTGAGACACTTCATCATGGGCCCTGCATCATTAAAAATGGACGAATAAAACTGGAAAAAAATGTGTTGTGCTGTCCTGTATTGTCAATAAATAACTCCTGGAAAATGCTTTCTTAAAAATAGTGGGAACCCTGATTCGGATTCATACAGCAGGATAATGTTAATGTCACTTCTACCAGTGTTGGAAATGTATTTCTGTACCCAAATTATGGCTCTCAAACTATCAAAAGATTGTGAAAATCTGAAATATAATATTTGAAAACATTAATTTAGTAAAACTACAGTAACAACAATAGTAGAATTGTATTCATTCATTAATAATAATACCGAGAACACGAAAATGCTTTATTTCATCATGTTGATGGCCACGTAAAATCGGTCCGCTCTAATTTCTTTATAGAAGATATTTTGCATTGTCATAGCAGGAAAAAACAGGTGGATGTAATAACATTAATTTTGGCTCTGTTCCAGCAATGACTGTAATGTAATGCAACTGATTGTAATGTACTGATGTATTTAGTTACTGTAACTAAGAGTGTCGGTTGTGAAAAATATCTCTCATTTTTATTATAATTTTTAATTATAGTCTTTGAACATTATCCATCACTGCTCAGAAGCTTATCTCAGTAAGCAGAGTAGCCCAGATGATTTTTATTCCTCAACCATGTCCTCCGGTTCCTCCAGGCTGATCCTGAGGTTTCTCCCAGTGTGATCAGCCTCAGAGTGTCCTACCAGTCCAACATGCCTGGAAAACCTTCAGGGCGACCATCAAAAAGTTTGAAACTTTCCTGTTTCTTTATCCAAAGAAGATTTTGTTTTCCTTTTTCTATTTCCCCATTAAATGATGGTCTTTTAAGCAATGCATGGCAGTTATATTTATAAAGCATGTTTCATACACAACGGTAGATTCAATACAGTTAAATGATAAAAACAGCACAGTTCAAAATTAAAAAAAAAAAAGAAATAGAAATATATCTAAAAGTAAGATCAAAAATAAGATAAAACAATAAAAATGAAAGTACAACATTGGCTTTTACTCTATAATAATCTAAAATAATATATGAACACACACACACTTGTTATTTTTTATAGCAATGGGTAAATATAGCTGACGTGAATAGCCAAGATATTTTTTATATTCTAAGAATAAGTGGTTGCTGAGTAGTTTAATTCGTGTGAGCATTATTATATTCGACATGTGTGCGTGTTTTGCAAAACAGCTGCAGAAAACCCACAACACAAGAAGTTCTAGTAGCCGTGCTTTTATTTTGACGTTTAAAAAAAACCCAACCGGAAGTTCCGACACTACTGTAAGTGGCTAGCAGCTAAAGCTAGAAAGGTTACCACCAGCTCCAAACGCTTATTTCAACTTAACTCATGACTTAGTTGGCCTTAATTTGACACATTGCTTCAACACAACGAGCACGAAAATGAGAGAGAAGTAAGAGCTATTGCCAAGTTTCAATAAACTTCTATCGAGCGACTACTTTTTCTTTTTTTTTTCTTTTTGTACCTGAGGGAGAAACCTATGCTGAGGTTGGTCAAAATGTCTATTGTCTGTCGTTAAACGTTAGCTAGCTGAGTTAGCGACTGTTACACCAACAGAGAGGAGTAAGGGGGGGAGAGAGGGTTGACACACATGCAGCATTATTAACATCTCTCTTTTAATTCACGTTGGACTTTTACGTCTGTGAATCTACCGCGAGTGTTATTTGTTATTGTTGGGTTAGCGGCTGTAGCTTCAATCGTGAGCCATCAGCAGCAGAGCTAGTGAACGCCATGTCGGTGGTTAGACCCGACTCCGGCTCATAACAGTTTTCTGAGAGGTGGTCGTTTGACCGAAAGGGCTGGTCGCCGACTCACGACTCCAGACTCAAGACGTGTGTCTCATTCAGAGGTCAAACCGCGGGTTTGTCTGCGCTGCAGCGTGCGTGTGCTCCTGGTGTAATCGATAGCATGACTCCGTAGATACCAACAGGTCAGTCAATTAGGTTGCTGCATAACTTAAATGGTAATTAATGGTGAAGAAAAGAGCCCCCCCCCCCAATAACCAAGCTAATGCTACTGAGCTAACTGGGGCTACTCAGTGCAGATGCACGATTTCCTCGAGTGCTTCCCTGGAAAGCACAGGGATTGTTTTGACACTATATAACAGCACCATGATCAATAATGCTGCACCTGAATAGCTTCTTGGTTTAAAAAAAAAACAACAACAAACAACTACATGATTGTAATGACAGCTCCTTTTTTTTAAGGTAGACTGTCCATCAGGCCCAGCCAGGTGGTTCAAGCACACTGTCACAACAAAGCATTCACCCTGCTGAAGTGTCCTTGAGCAGGACAATGGATGTCTGCCAGGGTGGAGGGGTGCTGCTGTGTAGCTGATCCTCCCTGTGGAGGGGGTGGGGGGTGAGATCCGGTGCTGGAGGTTGAAAATCTAAAGCTGAACCAGAACGGAATAAATAAAAAATGACAGTCACAGTTATCGAATGAATCCTTTTGGGGTTATTTACATAACTGATCACAGCACTATGAGATAAAGCACAACTGGATCTAAATATAGTAATCAAATATATTGTGCTGCTATCTGAAAACAATAGTATGATTCATCCATGTCACCACCCCAAGTATGTCACATATGTTTGAAAGCATGCTGCAAGCTTTTAATCCTAATTACAAGAATAATTATTTCTTATATCTTTGATATATGAACAAACAATTAAAGAAAAGAGAAATTGTATCTTTTAGGCTGTCAGATTTGACCATTAAAGCGTGCTTGATTTATGCTCGTAACATTGGATATAATGGTTAGTATCAGCCTGTATTATCTGTGACTGTCGTTGATATATACATTATTTAGCTTACTGCAAATAATACACGTCTTTTGACTCTAGACTTTATCAGTTGGGTCACTTTCTGCAGAAGATTAATTTATCTTTGTAGTGATTTGCCATTTTGTAAATAACCTCTCAATTTTCCTTCAGAAGCTAAGAAACAAAATCTAAAACATAATGGCTGAAATGATTCAGTTGGTTTGTTTGAAATCACTGTCTGTCTACAAGCTGGTGTTTTTGTGGACCACACATCCAATGATAGATTAGTGTTAATGTACTAATAGTCCAAAGAGTCAGCATCATCAGCGGTTGCTCAGTTGTCTGCCAAATACTTTATTTATCCCTTGGTTAGTTAATTGTGAAGCTTTTGTCCGTGTAAGGCTGTTTATATTCAGTCACTTGCTATTAATTGTAAGTTAAATGTCTGTTTTCTGACTCCTGATTGTTCCCCTCTACCAGGTTGTATATTTGAGAGATGGGCTCCGAAAACCCAGAGGACTTTGGACCAGCTGTGATCCTCGCTGAAGATGATCAGCAAGAAATCGGAGGCCTGATCAACTCTGATGGAGAAGAAGTGGATTTCTCAGATCTCAGTGAGAAAATATATTGTAACCAGCAAAGTATAAAGAATAGGACCACAGTTACGTTGTAATGCAATCCAGTATAACAGGCGTGTAAGAAATACTAACGTTGTGAAACTTTTTTAGTTGTTGACACTGAGTTTTTATAGTTGGTGGTGGTGCTCTGACTGCATACTGAAATTACATTGCCAATACATTAGAAATACATCACAACATAGTACAGGCTCAAAACTTGCCATAGAATTGATTAAATGCATGGGATGTTTGTTGCATGGTTATCATACAGGTAATTTGCATTTTTCTTTTTAACCCCTGTAACATCTGGATGCTATTGTCTGTAAATTTGATTAGTAAACAAACAAATACAGTATGCTAATTTCCCTTCAGAGCAAGCCCTACTAATATCTACTGTAGAGGTCATGGATGAAAGAATATCTTGACACAGAGAGGCATAGTTAGATTCTAAATGATAAGTGAATTTATTTTAATGGTTAAGATTAAAAAGACATTTACTCTGGGCTACTTCTATAGTGCAGTATTTATTATATATAATAATTATACAAAGTTGGCATAGACATCCACCTTTATGCATTCCCAGCAAAGTTTGACGTGTCTGTCTTAGATTAGGATGCATGAAGGTACTTGAATGCATCGTGTCTGAAAGCTTGCATACAGAGCACAGATGCAGTGAGCCCATTTTTCCCAAAAAGATTTGAACAGTATATAGGACTACATGTCTGAACACCATCAGCATCACTGTTTGTTGTGCTCAGTGATTAGCCGTTTTAAAAAGGTTTCTTCCACCTTTTTGTTCTCCTAATTAAAATGCTTTCTTATCTTTCTGTTCACACAGGAGAGAGTGCCATCCCTGGCATTGTACCTGCAGAGGTTCCCTCAAAGACATTTGATCAAAGCGAGAATGAAAAACCACCGTCTCTTCACAGCTGCTCGGTGTGCGGGAAAGACTTCCCTTACGCCTCTAAACTTCAGCGCCACTTACGCACTCACTCAGGAGAGAGGCCTTTCCCCTGCTCGATGTGTGAGAAGAGATTTCCCGAAAAGGGGCTGCTCATGATCCATGAAAGGGTCCATACTGGGGAAAAGCCATTCCCTTGCACTTTCTGTGAGAAACGATTTGCTAGTCAGGGTGAGCTCAGGCTGCACCGACGGACACACACTGGCGAGAGGCCGTATCACTGCTCCATCTGTCTTAAGAGCTTTTCCCGACACTGGCATCTGAAAACTCACTTAGAGGCAATGCACTCTGAGGTTGTCGCTGGCTTTACTAGGAAGAAGTTTCCGTGTTCGGACTGTGACAAGAGCTGTAACTCTGCAGCTGAGCTCAGAGATCATCAGAGGACTCACACCGGAGAGAGGCCCTACCAGTGCTCTTTCTGTGACAAAAGGTTTGCCTTGTCGGGTACACTTGTGAGACACGAGCGTCTCCACACTGGCATTACGCCCTATCACTGCTCCGACTGTGGGAAGACATTTGCCCAGCAGTGGACTCTGACAACACACATGCGGACTCACACGGGAGAAAAACCATATAGCTGCACGCAGTGCGACAAGTCTTTTGTAGCTCCGGGAGAGCTTCGGAGGCACACCAGGATTCACACAGGAGAAAAGCCGTACACCTGTGCGGACTGTGGGAGGCACTTCTCACTGGCAGGAACTCTCAGAAACCACAAAAGATCATGTACACAGAACAAGAATGGATCAGCCACAGGTGTCATCTCAGACCCAGTTCAAGCTGCAGTCGGTGAAACATCCCAGCAGGACCTGAACAACAGTATGAGCTCAGAGGTAGTGACAACACGCAGCAATTTAAGTAAAATCTGTGTTTTCTTATGGTAGTATTTTCAGTTTCTCCTACATTAATACATATTGTTCTTTATAACCCACTAATTCATTGTTGCCTCCATTTGTTCCTATGCAACTGTTTTTATAGGTGTCTGACAGTCAGAGTTTGCCCAGTGCAGTTGAGCCCCATTCCTCAGAGAGTCTTAACTGTGACAAAGCAGCTCAGTGTGAAAGTAATCTGAGAGAACCAGAAGACCGTCGGGAGGACGTCACTCCCTGTCCGCATATGAATGTCATAGTGAAAGAGGAGGAAGAAGAGGAACCTTTGTGTGGTACATAAAAATGAGATTTCCAGATTTTCTTGTTATATTCTAATGGAGCATAAATGCCTTTGATGATGATTTCGATATTGATGTGTTTTTCTTTTTTCTTTCAACTTCTCCAGTAGAAGAATCTCCTGACCAGGTGTCTGGTAGTGAGGACTGTACCACACCAGAGGAAACTGAAGAGCAGCAGCAGGAAAGCAACACAGAAATTAGGATTACAGTAAAGGAGGAAGAAGAACTTGTCAACAGTAAGCAAAATACTGCACAGTAAAGGGGCAGATCACTGTGAAATGTAGTTTTTACCAGGAACATGGACCTAGTGCTATTAAAAAAAAAATGGATTAGGTTTAAAAATTTCCTGAACTAACTTTTTTTCCCCTCTCATTTATTCCTGTTATTGATTTTACTGACCTATCGCCTCCCCGCAGCTGTTATTTTACAAGACACAAATTACAGCATTCTTTTTATTCACTTTTATTGTTTCACCCTCCAGTGTTTCTATGGTGTGCAGCTTTACTCTCTACTGCAGTTGGCACTACCTAAAGCCGGGCAGACACTGTATGAATTACCACAGATTTTAAGCCCCAAATCAGATCGAATAGAATTGGGACAACTTTCATGCCAGGTTATTGTTTGAGGGGGGATGTTGGGCCGGCGGTCTTGCAGTTTGAGCAGTTCCACAATTTTTCCTCTTCCACCGCGGCTGCTGTCAAAAGATTGGTTATAAGCAGTAGTAGCTTACACGTTGTAGCTAAAGCTGTAATCTTGACTGCTGTGATATAAGTCTGAACATAGTTGCAAAACAAGACAGTTAAATTACCTTTCCTTATTTTTTGTCAACATTGAGGACACCGTTGACTTGTTTGAATAAACTTAATTGGAATTGTCAATGGACAAAACAGACCAGGGGGTCCATGCTTTTGTTCAGTGGGAGTGTCGTGGCGGATACTAATACAGCACTTTTATCCAATTATAATTGTATCCATACAACTTGTAACTTACCAGTGATAGCAGTGAGCAGGGTGCTGGCAAAGGGAGCAATTTGGGGACAAAGACACTGACAGCAGGAGCTGGGGATCGAACTGATAACCCTGTGATTAGTGGACAACCCGCTATACCTCCTGAGCCACCCAACCAATTAATCTGTACAGCATGAGCATAAAAGCTGGAGGATCTGTCCGTACAGAAAGGACAATTGAAACTCTCAGTGTGAGTTAACATAACATAGAAGATGCATAAAAACACACAATGTCTGCCCAGCTTTACACACCTAAAGGTTTAATTAGCAGGCTTCTCATTTTTAGCCAGTTTCACTGACAGACTTCATTAACTGTAGCTAATATAATGTGAATGCTCTGAGTTGGCCAAACAGCAAAATCTTTAGCTTTTGTCTGGTTAATATGCTCTCTTAATGTGCTCTTTTTTTTTTTTTTTGTACCTTGTTTGTCTCACAACCAAAGGTGGTTTCTTGGAGAAAGAACCATCACTCTCTATTATTTTGACATTTGAAATGATAGAAAGTGGACTGTCTTTTTTCAGTTCACTCCGACTGACTGTTTGGTGTCTCTGACTGACTGGTTTGAAAATGAGAACCCTGCACTTATGGTTAGTGTTGATTTTGTGTTTCTTCTTAAGGCTCCTTTAGAATTTCATTAGTTTTATAGAATTTCCTCTGATTAATTTAAACATAACATTTCCTTTAGGAGATTCCTTTAGGGACTGATTAGCAGACTGTGTAACGTTGTACTGCTTCTTCTTTGATAAGTCCATTTAAATTCAGTGGAATACTCCTAGGATGAAAAGCCAGCATTTTACCTTTTCACTTTCTTCTAGTGTCAGGACTATGCTTCGAAGTGGACACTTGTACCCATAGAGATATCTTATCAAGAAGTGTGTAAAATGAATATTACTGCTGTGGACATTTTTTAAGTTTGGACAGGTGCCGGTCCATAGCAGGGTGAAACATTTTGTGCTGCTCTAAACATAAATTCATATGTGCTTCGCTCCTTGACTGGAAGATAATGCTTACATATCATACAAGTTGATCATCGTATAATTTGTTTTTATCCACTTTCAATGTTATATCATGTTGGATTCCATAGTGAGCAGTGTCTTAACAAGCAGAGAGGTTAATATCACTTATTTTCTGTCTTCTGTGTTACTAAATGGTGCCTTTTAACTTGTCTCTTATGTTTCCACAGTGTCTGAAGAAGATCCTGATCAAGTCGGCGACAGTGAAAAAGAGAGTCCTCCAGCCTCACCAGTGCAGGATCCCTTTAACGACAGTCTGACAAAGAGCTCCTACTGCTGCGGGCTCTGTGGAAGAGACTGTCACAAGATGTCTGCTCTTCAGATTCACATGCGAATCCACTCGGGAGAGAAACCTTACCAATGCAGTCTGTGTGGGAAGCAGTTCACGCAGAAAGGTCAACTCAAAGGTCACCAGAAAGTCCACACGGGAGAGAAACCATTCTCCTGCCCGGACTGCGGGAAGAGTTTTGCCCACTCGGGGGCCATGAACAGACACCGGCTCACGCACACAGGAGAGAGGCCCTACCACTGCTCTGTGTGCGACAGGAGCTTCAACCAGTCCGGCCGCTTGAGGGAACATGAGAAAATCCACTTTGGGGAGAAGTTTGACTGTCCAGAGTGTGAAAAGAGTTTTACGCGAGCTTCAAGCCTCAAGAACCATTTCAGGCTTCACACAGGCGAGAGACCGTACGGCTGCGACATCTGCGGGAGGGGCTTCAGCCGCTCACAAAGCCTGAGGCTCCACAGAAGGAAACACGAGCAGATACAGACTGAGGAGGAGTCGGCATTCGGTGTGAAGAACGATGATTTATCACAGAGCGACGATAACTCTCCGATTAATATGTGTATAACAGACAAAAATGACTGATAATGTATTTATATAAACCATAGAGATATGTACCAGTAGTAGTATTACAATACAAGATTTTAGGCAGTAAAACATGGATTATAAGAGGGGAAAGTAAAGGACTACCTCTGTGAATAGACCTTCATTAAACCTTTACGTGGTGGTTTACAAGAAAGTATTAAAGCTAAAATATTTAACTCCCACAAATTAATAGACAGACACATGTCAGGTGATGTTCAGCAACTGACAACACAGTTTCAGACAAAATGACCAAACAAATATTTACTACAAACACTACTTTGGTAAAAAAAAAGTCTTGGAAAACTGCTAACATGATAAATTTAGATGTCATATTTATTCGCGTTTATCACTCTTACCTATGTTAGTTGCATTGAAGTATCACACTCACGTTAGTATTTATGGTAGTACAAATGACTCATTGAAGGTCTGTGATTTCACTTTTTCCATGCAGTATTTGTCATTCAAACTAATTGTGTATGTGGAAATTGGATTGAAGAATAATTATGTTTTTGTATCCGACGTTACGAGGGCCAATGAGCAGTCTAGGAATCAGGTGAAACTGGAATTCATTCTTTAGGTATGAGCTACTGAAATGTCAGAAATATGTATGCAGTAATGAAGCAATGGGATTATGATATGCATCAGGTATTTTTTTTTTTTTTTTTGCCAAAACCATTTTGCCTTAGTGGTGATTATGTTTTTATCTCTGTTTTGTACAGAAGTTATTCAACAACCAAATCATGAATTGGGTTCACCTGGTTTAGACAACTCTCAAAGGCCAAGTAACCATTGTGAATAAAGGCATCGTCCTCTAAGGCTGATACAAAAGCCAAGTCATGAAGCCATGTAGATGGTAAATATTGCCCAGTGCTGCCTCTGTCTAATTGTATGAGACATGTTATACTGAACAATAAAAGTAAAAGTACTAAACACTGTTTTGTTTGGGGATTTCTGACTGCGGAGGTTAATGTACGAGAGGTACAAATATATGTACAAAGGTCATTTAAGATGTTTCGTATAAAGGCATCAACTGTTGACACTGGAAAGATCTCTGAACAAATACTTAAAAATCAAGAGGGTGTTAGCATTTATACAGCAACAATATTCCAAATTCAAATCTGCCTGAGAGTTGCTAGGTCATGCGTGAATGTTTTGAATAAGGCAAATGGTTTTTTTTCTGCTCGAGTGGAGGTAGTTTCAGAGAAGATGTCATCTGTGAAATTAATTCCCTTGTCTCTGGCTGCATATTTCTTTTTTTTTACCCCCATCTGACTTTCAGTATGATTGCCCAAACCTGCTGGAGGGTGTGTGGGAAAGGACAACCAAACATATTGTGGGAACAGGCGACGGTAGATGTTATCTTTTGCAAAAAATATATAGAACAACGTTTACCAAGCAATAATAATTGAATTTCTTGAACCGTAGAGCAATTTGAGCTGCTCACTCAATCGTTTACTCTTTCCTCTACTAAATGTTCCCACAAGATAAAAAGAAGTGACAGCTTTATATTTTATACAGCTAATATCCTACTAGTATATACTGCTGGTTATGTGTTCTAATTTCTATCTGAAGAACTGTTATTTAAACCAGCTCACTCTGATATTATCCAGATATTATCTTTATTGTTAAAAACCTGTACGCCGCATTGCCTCAGCGCACCTATCTACTTATATTAGATTTATTAACAGGTAGACTTTTCATTTAAAAGGTTGTACAAAATCCAAAGCTGCTCCTGAAGGCAGCACCGTGGCAAGGAAACACACAAACACACTTCGATTTAAAAAAAAAGACCCCATGACCAATCATAAATTAATATTCTAATTAAACATTAATATATTATATATAGCATGTCGTCGTTTACATAAGCACATAACATGACATTATGAGTTTAGTTAACAGATCGAAAATCCGACACAAGCGGTTGTTGTCGGACAATTAATCCGGAAGTTTTCGGGATTACGAGCTACACTGAATGCGACATGAAGATAAACAGACGCACGCCGTGCGGACGGTTGAGATTATTAGCGTCACGAATTACTCAACGTTAGCTAACGTAATATTTATTTAAAGGAAAAGTTGATCTGTGTGCTGTATGTTTTTTTTTTGTGTGTCTCTCAAAAGACTCAAAGCCCACCGAGGTAAGAAATGCTAACGCTCTTGTCGGCTAACGTTAGCTGAAGTTACAGTGACGTTAAAGTCGGCTAAGGCTAATAACGTTAACGCAGCACTCAGAGTCTCACGGCGACCGGGTTGTTGTTGTTGTTGTCTCATTAATGTGATTACCCCCCGGGTGTTTGTCGGTCAGTCCCCACAGCTGCAGTCAGTTAACTAAAGAGGCAACCGTCTCCTTGGTGAACTTTGACATTCACATGATGTTATATGCGGGGCTAATGCTGGCTAAAGTTAGCTTCAGTCGGTGCTTGGGACAAAATGTGCAACAGCTAACATCAGCAGCCTCCCTGTGTACGTTCACGTGATTATAACGTGATTATAACGTGATTATAACGTGAATATAACGTGAATATAACGTGAGATCGTTTCAGTGGTTGTGTTTGAGACATCCACAGAGTCAGGACTGTGTTTCATTCATAAGTATACCTGCTTTAAACACGATATGTGACCTCAGGATGGAGGAGAAAGGTGCAGCGTTGTTCTGATATCCTATTAGTTATTATCAGTGAATATACCTGAATGGACCGTTGTTCTCAGCAGCCATTTTGACATTAAATAGTAGCATTGCACACAAAAGGCTCAGCTGCAGTAAATGGAACAGAAACTTAGTTGGTATCATTGGTAACACCTGTGTTTACCTACTATTTCATGTCAAAATGGCTGTTATGAAATGGGTCTGTTGATTATTGACAGTGTAATTGCACATCTATGGTAGCTTAAGGTGTCCTTGCATGTTAAGTGTTGTGTGTGTGTGTGTGTGTGTGTGTGTGTGTGTGCGCTTAAACAAATGATCCTAAAAAAAATCTTCTTTATAGTGCCAATTTATTCTGTATTATACACATTTTCTGCTTTCTGTTGGACCTTTCTTGTGCTACGGCGTTAAAATGAAACCGTTCAAATCAACTGTCAAATCAGAAAAAACTAATTTTCACTTCACTTTTGCACACTTCTCCAACTCCAGACCTCAGGAAATGATATCTGTCATTGTACTGAACTTTGTCCTGCTGCCTCTGTCTCTCTTTCTCTCGTGTGTCCAGTCACTCACTTTAACAAGCACACGCTATCAGGATGGTGTCATACAAGCGGCTGAACCCTGAAGATGTTCAGTTTTCCAATGCAGCTTTGTCAGAAGAGCCTCGGCCTGTTCATGAAGAAGTTCCAGTGAGTTCTTATGTTTATCTATAATAATAAATAAACTTTATACTGCTTTCTCTGCCTCAGACCTTCTGCAGACAGTGTTAAGGATTGGTCTCTTTATGGGAATTTAAATCATTGCTGCAGCGACTTCATGGTCTTTCTCCAGGCTTCCAGTCTGGTGGTATATTTTAGAGTCTAGATGTTAGTATCATTATTTTTGTGTTTTGACCGTATTAGTTCAATCTTCTAAAGAGCTGAAATAAATAATCCATTGGTCAATAAGCTTCTTAGTTATGAGGATTTGTTGCTTTTCTTTGGCTTAGTTTTGGGCTCTTGGTTGGACAAAATAAGATGTCAACCTGTGATAATAAAAACAATGGTTAGTTGCAGACTTGTCAATTTATTTTATGCTTTAGGGCAGCTCTTAGGTGGCTTTGCCACTTTAGATTGTTCAAGGATTTGTTTGTGTTGTTTTCTATGTTTCTTATTCTGTAACATACAGTATAACAGCCTTGAAAAAGAGATTCTTGCTCTCATAGAGGCTTTTCTGGTTAAATAAAAAAGCTGTAATTTTGATGGTTTTGTTCCTCATACTAGAAAGGAAATGTAGTCATGTGAGACATCTGGTTTGCAGATTGCTTTTTCTCAGTTTGTTGCTTGTCTGATTTCCATGTTTTGTTTTAAGGTGCCGGAGCCAGAGGAAGCCTCTTTGCTTCCACGGAGGCCATCATGCTCCGTCACCTCAGGCCTCCTGGTGATTGGCTGCCTGCTGCTGCTCCTCTGTGGAGGCTGGCTACTGGGGACTATATTCTGGCTGCACAGGCCGTCCAACCAGCAGCCACATAAACCTCTGCCACCGGCCTCTGCACAAACACCAGTAGTAAACGACACTGCAGCTGCCTTCCGCCAGCAGTCTTGCAGTTTAATCCCTGAGGCATGGAGGTTTGATTGCTACCCTGAAAGAGGGGTGGTTGTGACTCGAGAGTTGTGTGAGGCAAGGAACTGTTGCTTTATCCCCGCATCCGCTCCCTTCTCATCAGCCACCCGGCCGTCGGGGAGAAACGGCATCCCATGGTGTTTCTATCCTCTGGATTTCCCTTCCTACTCCCTTGTGTCGATAAACGACACGTCCCTGGGACAGAAAGGTACGCTCGTAAGGGACGTGAAGACCTACTATCCAGCAGATATCCTCACTCTAGAGGTGGAGATACGCCACGAGACCGACACGCGCCTACGTGTCAGGGTGAGTGAGTTGGGTACTCGCTTGAGTATTAATTTATATTTAATAAGTCACACAGCATGCTTCCACGGCCTTTTTCACAACAACTTCTTTTGACTTCTTTATAGTAGGGAAAGCACAGGTGTTACTAATAACATCAACTATGGCTCCCTTTTATTCAAGCGTACCAGTCGGCCAAACAGGGCCAGCATGAACCAGGACCCTGAAACTGAAGCCCATCTCATTAAGTGTATATTGACACCTGTGCTTTTCTTTGTGTGACATGTCAAAATGTCTCTCGTGAAAAAAGCCTTTCCAGCATGGTTGTTATACACCCACACAGTCCAGAACAGAGGTCTAATTAGCCGGAATAAGTGAAAACAGCTGTCAGTGTTTACTATGGGTCTTTGTAGGGCTTTTACTGGTTACATGCAGTATCATATTTTTCATGGAAAGCAACAAAATGTTCCCTGCTGTAAATAATTCCACTGTGTAATTGACCGTAAAGACTCACCAATACTATTACCAGTTAAAAAAACAAGCACAGACCTACATTGTTGCACACTGAGTTGTTGTTTAATTAGAGTTAGAGTTCATGAAAACAAGGGTAAAGTGGAATCTCATCAAACCATTATACATGCGAGCATGCAACAGATTCACATTATAAGCTGTAGCCATGTGAACAAAGGTTTCAATAAGATCCACCGTGCCAGTCTTTAGATGAAACCAGAAGGGTGCAAAGATAATATCATAACCTTTTTATAAGTCAGTTGATTGGTTTTTATTACATACCGCTGTAAATGATCTGGTCTGTTATTTAATTATAAACTATTTCTCTCAAATTTCTCAATCTAGATTACCGACCCTTCTAATTCAAGGTTTGAGGTTCCAATCTCTGTTCCCACAACCACCAAAAAGGCAGAAAGTCCATACTACATCGTAGAGCTTTCGAAGCAGCCATTTGGTCTGATTGTGAAGAGGAGCTCTACAGGAGCAGTGCTGTAAGTCAAATGACTTGAATAGGCTTCATTTGGTTAGGTAAATAAAGGGTTAGTGTTAACAATTGGACAAATATTACGTACAAGAAACTCTCTTCAGGCACATACAGTTGTTGTAATGCAATAATTAATGATATTCTGTGTTCCCTTTTCAACGGTTTCCTGTCAGTCTGAACACCACAGTGGCTCCTCTCTTCTATGCGGATCAGTTTCTCCAGTTGTCCACCTCTCTGCAGAGCCAGTTCATTTACGGCCTGGGCGAGCACCGCTCCACCTTCCTGCATGATGTCCACTGGAACACACTCACCATGTGGGCCAGAGATGTGCCTCCTACGGTATGGAAGTGCTTGTTTTTGTCATTGTTCTGTGTTACATTTTGGCCACAGACACAAATATTAGTATCAGTGACTAACAGCAGACATTTGACTTTTAGTTGTTAACTAATGACATTAACGATAGCTCAGTTCTGTTCAAGTGCCCCAGTTAGTCATAACAGTGCGCTAGCATGTAAAATAGACCTTATTGCATATATTTTTACATAAAAACTGTAAAATTAAATAACATCAATAACAGCTGCATTTCTGGTATTGTGCACGCTGGCTCCATGGAATAACTTTATGGGACCAAAAGTGACCATGCTCCAAATTTTACGCCACTCTAGATCGGCATTCGTCACAATTCCGTGCTGGCGGGAATCATTCAGTAAATACAGGCATGGAAAACAGCTGTAATGGAGGTAGTAAGTGGATGGACAGTGAGTTGTTAGACCTCTTAAGTGTTTGGGGTGACCCTACTGTACAAGCTAAACTTGAGAGGTCGTATTGTAACTGGTCTACTCTGCCTCCGCTTCCACACAGAGCTCCGTACAGAGGCTGGCTGTGTGAATGGAACTGAGCCATCATTAATATTATTTACACGTCTGCTTTCCTACTGTGTCAAAATGTCTTCTGTGAAAAAGGCCAAAATAAATAACATTCATGATTTTGCTCCTTCATTGAATATGCAGTTCACCTCAGTCCAAATAAGATTAGATGAATTCTAATATCCTCTCTACAATG
The DNA here is from genome assembly GCF_905237075.1 of Dicentrarchus labrax. Taxonomy (NCBI): domain Eukaryota; kingdom Metazoa; phylum Chordata; class Actinopteri; family Moronidae; genus Dicentrarchus; species Dicentrarchus labrax. The sequence continues at coordinate 31,801,902 of NW_026136721.1, forward strand.
TAGGAACAGACAAACCTATATGGAGCCCATCCGTTTTACCTGGCAATGGAGGACGGAGGGAACGCCCACGGCTTCTTCCTGCTGAACAGCAATGCAATGGGTCAGTCTGCTAGTCGCCCCGATACTTCAACATCAACTTGTGCAATAATACACATTGGTGTTAGAATTGGTGGAAAAGTAGCTGATCTTTTACAGTGTTGAAACTGTACAGATGACTATATTAAGCAATTTGATAAAAGCAGAAGTCCTAAATAACAGTTATCATTATGTCTGTGTTGTCACAGCAGTGTGACTGCAGTGTCAGTGAATGTCAACTTGTGTCCAGTGTTGTATAAAGAGGTGACCTCGAGTCATGTTGTATTTCCTAACAAAGAGACTGACTGCTAACTGAAAAGTTGGATAGGTTTACAATCTAAGTCCAAGTTTAATTTAATTGGTTTCCCTTTCCCATCGTCATAAGAAAGGTTGAAAATATTAGCTTTTAATGTTGTAATGCAGGTCTTTGTTGTTGCTTTGTTGCTCCACAAGCAGGAAATGCTGTACCATACATTTTATTATCATAGGCCATGTATTTAAATAGATCTCTCAGTTGTCCTAATTGTATTTCAGAAGGATTTTCTTATAAATAGCAAATGTTTAATCAGTAGTTTTTCTGTTTCATCAGATGTGATCCTCCAGCCCGCCCCAGCACTCACCTGGCGTACTATCGGTGGAATCCTTGACTTTTACGTTTTCCTTGGTCCTGATCCCAGTTCAGTGATCGAACAGTATGTGGAAGTCATAGGTCAGTAGGAGTTTGCTGGGATGTGGGGATGTTGTGTTCAGTAGCTGCATGACTGTTTTACAGGAAATACAACTATTGTATCCCAAGTGTTACTATCTAAAAGAGGCAGTTCCACATGTCACTGACTGCGTTTTTAAGCACGTTTTGCGGCCACAATAGCTTCTCCTTCACGCTTGGAACGAGAGGGTGAAGCGAGGGAGTTGTGATCTGCAAGACGCTTGATCCAATGTCACTAAATCCTACACACTGGTGCTTCAAGTGTGAGAACGTAACTCTCTGAATTTGGCCTTCCTCCTGCTTTACTTTAAGCAGAAATCTTTGACCACCACACATAACCACAACACTACAAAACGACAAAAGTGAAATATATTGATTGTCAGTGCATGATCAGAAAAAGATTTGTGAAATCTCTGTGAAAAATCTCTGTACAGCCTGTTTCTGGATAAAATATAATATCAGGTTTGAGCCACAGAAACTGAGAAAAGAAGAAGAAGAAACACTATAAACCATTGTTGTTTGGGTTGTTTGTCGTGGTATTTTTGGTATATGGCTCCAATGTATTCATTACTATTAACCCAGTTGTTCTCAGACTGTGGGGCACAGAGTCACTGCAGGGGGGAAACATGGAGTGAAACAAAGCTGAATGAATATGAGTTATGTACGGAAAATAAACCTGACCATTAACCCCAGAGTTTGTTTCAGCTTCTGTCAGTTCCTGCATTTGTAACATACTCCTGCCTTATTCACACGCCTCTCTCTCTCTCTCTCTCTCTCTGTCCTCATCCCTCCATGTTTTCACAGGTTACCCAGCGATGCCTATCTACTGGGCTTTAGGCTACCATCTCTGTCGCTGGGGCTACAACACTAGCGATTCTACCTGGGAGATTGTCAAGAGCATGAGGAATTATAAGATACCCCAGGTACAGTTTCCTCAGGACTATGTCTGTTACTATGACCTGTTGGTTTCTTTTGTGAAATAATTATATGTGTGTCGATTTGTTCCCAGGACGTCCAGTGGAATGATATCGACTACATGGACCGATTTTTGGACTTCACTTTTGACTCAACACAATTTGCCACGCTGCCTGATCTGGTCAAGGACCTGCACGCTCATGACCAGCGCTATGTCATGATCCTGGTACACAGGAGTTTGTATTTGCTTTCGTGTGTGTTGTGTCTGTCATTCAGGGCGTACTGTGTTGTGTGACAGTTGTGTCTCAACCTGCAGGACCCAGGTATCAGCAGCACCCAGCCTGAGGGCTCATACTGGCCATACGATGAAGGGCTGAGGAGAGACGTTTTTATTAAAGACGCTGAAGGAAAAACACTCATTGGGAAGGTGAGACACTAAACCCTGTGCTGATGTTTCACAAATGAGATTAAGACACAATAACTACTCTCTCCTCTGCGGTCAAAAGGAAAACATTCAGGGTGTGTTGGATTTAAAAGTCTCATCTCTTCCTCCAGGTGTGGCCTGGTCTGACAGCATATCCTGATTTCTCTGACAATGCGACACATGAGTGGTGGTATGAAAACCTTCGGAGGTTCCATGAGAAGGTGCCATTTGACGGATTATGGATTGTAAGTATGGAAATGGGTGATACTGGTGAAGAACTCACTGTAAGGATTATTATTGTGGCTCCCTTAATTTCATGATATCCCTGACCTTTGTCTCATTCATTCTTTTAGGACATGAATGAGCCGTCAAATTTCTTGGATGGGTCTACCAATGGCTGCCCATCAAACAGTCTTGAAAATCCTCCTTACACACCAGGTGGGAGATGTGGATCTCAACTACAAAATTCACCATCACAGAGTACATGTGATTATCAGAATGTAATGTTGGGTCTTTTTCCTTTTTAGGTGTACTAGGAGGTCTGCTGAGAGCCAAAACTGTGTGTGCCACTGCACAGCAAAAGCAGTCTATACACTATAATATGCACAGCCTCTATGGACTAATGGAAGCTAAGGCGTCTGCAAGGTAAAGACCTACACACACACACACACACACACACACACACACACAGACACGTATAGACGCACAACAAAGATAAAATGCTGAACATTGAAAGACTTGTCTTTTCTTGCTCCATGTCCTCTTGTCCAGCGCTCTGAAGCGGATCATAGCAAAGAGACCTTTTGTCATCTCTCGCTCCACCTTCCCCAGTCAGGGGATGTACTCTGGTCACTGGCTGGGAGACAACAGGAGCCAGTGGAAAGACCTGTACACATCTATAGCAGGTTAGATCACGTAGACGCATGTATTACTCAGTATACAGCCAACGGCCAAACTAAATTATTGCAGCTTTCAAGTGATTTTATTGCCATGTTGTTCAAGAAAATGTAACCTATTGAGAGGTTTTTTGACAGATTTATGTTGTTGTATAACTAATACAAGCTAATTTGAGGGTTGTGCAGTGGCAGCTACACATTTATTGAACACACTGCTGTAATTATTCTGTCAACTTCAGTAAAATGAGGAGGATCAGTAACACCCAAGCTGATTTCTTAAAAATGTGTATGAGTTTTTCAGTTTACTAGTTAAATAATGGTTCCCTGTCTCAGATTCTCTGCTTGTCCTCCCACCTCTCTTTTGTCTCCTTCAGGTATGTTGACCTTTAACCTTCTTGGCATCCCGTTGGTGGGAGCAGATATCTGTGGCTTCAGTGAGGAGCCACAGGAGGAGCTCTGTGTCCGTTGGACACAGCTGGGAGCTTTCTATCCCTTCACACGCAACCACAACGCCATCGACATGAAGGTAAGATCTCACCACCACTGCTCCAACGTCACCATAAACCACAATGAGTAAATACACTGATTTGTTTATTTTACAGCCTCAAGACCCGACAGCTTTCAGCCCTCTGGCTCGTACAGCCATGAAGCAAGCTCTGCTGCTGCGTTATTCTCTCTTCCCTGTCCTCTACACTCTCTTCTATCATGCACATGTACACGGACACACTGTTGCACGGCCGTTGATGTTTGAGTAAGTAAAGCTGTTCTCTTGATCTAGTTGTTATTTTGGCTGGACTGCGAGGGGCTTTACCTTACTTTATGCATCCTGTATTAACTCAAAAGGTTCCCAAAAGATGTGAGAACTTATGGGATTGACAAACAGTTTCTGTGGGGGAAGAGTTTATTGGTGACACCGGTGCTGGATCCTGGAGTCGACTATGTGGAAGGTTACTTCCCAGAGGGCCTGTGGTATGACTACTACACGGTAAGGCCCGCACTCTCACTATCAACATAGAACACAGAGTATACAGTGTTGTGTGAGTCTGGAACAACATGGTGTAAACAGCATACTGTACTAACAATCTGGCCACATGTGCTCCTCTACCTCCCAGGGCGTCTCTGTGCACAGTAAGGGCGAAGAACTTCCACTCCATGCACCTCTAGATAAGATCAACCTGCATTTGCGTGAGGGCTCTGTTACACCAACGCAGGTAAACACAGGTTTCTTTGTTCAATTAACACTGTTGTTGTTCTTATCTCATCTGACGTTATCTTATCTTTGTCAGTACGTTTTTTTTCCCCCATCACAAACATTTAAAATGCCATTTATTGAGTTTGTCAAACGACATTTTTATCACTACTGTACCACAAAAACATGTTATGATTTGGGTGAACTGGCCCTTTTAACCTAAGCCTAAAAAACAATGTTGACATCCTTGATGTTTTTTGGGATAATTTGTCTCAGCTGAAATAATCGTGGACATGTGCACAACCTACAGACAGCAGTTTCCAATCTCATATATGTTTCTCTTTGTCTCTGTGTATGTGTGTGCAGGTGCCCAACTTGACCCTGTGGGTAAGCAGCGGTCAGCCTCTCCATCTGGTCTCAGCTCTCTCTGATGATGGTTCAGCAAGTGGAGATCTGTACTGGGACGACGGAGAGAGCATCGACAGCTACGAGACCAATCAGTACTCCTACATCATCTTCAATGTGGCTCAGGTGCTCACACTCAACTAGTTTTGCCTTAAAAGCAAAGAAAACATCCACCCTCGGTATCTGCCTTCTGGCCTGCTTTGTCTGATTACCCACATTTCAGAAAAAACCTGCTTAAAATTGTGTCTGAACTTGTGATTCGGTTTAAGGTTATGCGTGTAGATGAAGTAAAAAAGTGAGAATTACCTCTTCTACTCAAGAGGCAATTCCCGTTCTGACATTGGCTGTTGATGTTGAAATAACTGAAAATCTTTCAAACTGATTTTTTTGCCACACTGCAAATAATTTCGTCATTCTCTCTGTCCCCTGTAAGAGAAGTGACATAAGACAGAGCAATAATTTAAAGCAGTATTAAATAATTAGGATTGGCAGCAAATGTGATAGCATTTATGTTTATATCCGGCAGACACGCGGTGTGAGCAAACTGGACTATTTACCCATCCAGCAGACATGAATGCATTAGTTAATTATTAATTCAGAGTAATGTTTCTGGCCACCGGATCCAATATTTACTCTGCTTCTAGTTCTGTTTTTGGTCTCAACCAGCTCCTGAAGGAAATATCTGGCTCTTTTAACAGTTAATTTCTCCACTATGTTCACCTGCTGGTCACTATCTTTGTCTGGCAGTTATTGCACGGTGGGTTTATCAGCTGTGAGAGTGTACCAAAACAGTCTTGGGATGTAAAACCACTGACAACTGCCTCATTTTAATGTAAAAATATTGAGTAGTGCAGTTTTAATGTCTAGTTTTTAAGCAACATTAATTCAAACCGTCTGCTTATTTTGTAGAACGTGATGACATCAGAGGTTCTCCATAGCAACGTGGAGGCCACATACATCACCGTGGAGACTGCCTCTTTCTACGGTGTGAAGCAGAAGCCAAGCAGAGTGCTGGTGAACTCCCAAGATGCAGGGTTCACCTACAATATCAACCAGGTGAGGTCAGGGGCCAGGGGTACTATTGTTAATGTTGATGGCGTAGGATTTTTATTTTCCCCCACGTTAACATGTAAGCAGTAATTAAATGTTGTAGTCGGCTGATGGGGAGATCATTTTAATTATATATCTTTTTGGTAGTTAAATCTAACAAGTTTTATAACCTGACCATATGTTTTTTTTATATATATGAAATAAAATCTTATTTACAATCTGTAAAGAAACTAGTAACGTATAGTATGAAAAAGTATAAAAAATATATATAAAATGTATAAAATGGAAAAAAGTTAAATACAAGTACCTGAAAATTGTACTCAAGTACAGTTTTGGGTAAGTATGTTGTGTGATTGCAGTTTCAATACAAAGTCCACCTCATTACAGTAGGCGAATTTCATAAAATGTATTATTTTTGCAAGTTAAAAGCAGGTCCAGTGTAACTTAAAGGTATTACAGAGCCTCTTGGTACTTCCTCTGCAGTACATGAGTTGTGTAGTTGTAAAGTTTTCAAGTGTTTTATGGAGTTTATCAGAATGAAGAAATGCTTTGTGCTGAAATGTTTTCTTGCCTCTCTTTGCAGATTTTAACAGTTGCAGATCTTGGTCTCAACCTCAGTCAGAACTTCACCATCAGCTGGATGTACTGATTGAGATGGTTTTACGCGTTTGGTTTTATTGGTTTGGTTGGTTTTGTTGGATATTAGAGCCACAAGCTGGCACACAGTTGCAGGACAGTGATGCTCCTTTGTGTTTAGGCTCTGTTCTCCAGCACACTGGATGTAGGAGGGAACAATAACTGAGGTTAAAGTGTGAATTTTCCACTTTAAAGTAGTTCACATTCGTATTGGTTTAGCACTCTTGGACCTTTTTATCCCAAAGGACTCTGCATATAAAAGGGGCTGCGATTCCAAACTGTTCCCCTGATGTGGTTGCAAAATCCCTCATATTAAAGCATCAGCACTTTAACCTCATGGTTATTGTTTCGTTTCATGTCTAATGTGCTGAGACGAAACAAATATACGCTAAATGGAAAAGACAAAGCATAGGTACTCTGGAGTGAGTGAGGTCAAGTTTGTGTTAATATTTATAGTGCGACGTTAAAAAAAGGGGGGACTAAAGCTTTTTTTGTGTACAGAAACACATGAAAGCATCTGAAACAATACGCAATCACTGACCTACAGTTGTCTGGACAATGCTTTAAATATCTGTGTGGAATATTTAATGTTCTAATAACTTATAGCTGAACTGTCACTGACTAAAAACTAAAATTTTGGCTTGGCCTCGGTACCTTTTCTTTTTTTTTAAGTTTTATTTTTAGGTCATAAATCATATCTGTGTTTTTTTAAATTCTCATCAGCAGAAAGATGACGTGCAATAAGTGAAAGAGATGTAAAATATTGTGCTTGAATGCTTTTTACAGCCTATTTTTGCACTAATTAGTGTACTGCAGTATTGTAAAGGTAGATACAGGTGCCTTATGATTCCTGTTTGTGTTGTTTTTGAGTCTCTGGGTTTGTTCCAGATAATTCATTGTCCAGCTTTATATTGTAAGCACTGAAGATCATAGTACTGCTATGCACGAGGATTACTGCATTAACTGCATAACTACAGTATACTAGACCAGCCATAAGTGTTCTGCAAACATCCTGCTGTGAATCTTCTCAGACTTCTGATGGCAGAAAGTTCATTCTGCTTAAATTTGACCTTAATGCTGTGAAAATCTGATTTGAATTTATAGTCTTTCTCACAGATCACTAACTGTGAAAAGCTTTCACCTTTTTTAAAGCAACTTTAGAATACTAGAATAATTTGTTCAAGAAACCGTTGATGCTTGTGTGCTGTAAAGAAAAACTACACAAAAACACCAAAATATTTTTAAGCATGTAAAGACATCAGTACAGAGTATATTTTACTGTCATTTGTGTTAAAGTAACTGAAATTGTGTCTAAATATTTGCAGTATTTTATGATGAATTCTTGTGGTTGATTTTTTTTTTTTTGTGTGTGTGTGTAATTGCTTAAATTTAATTATATGAACAATATGAAAACTACTGGAGTTGTATTTATTTGTTATTTTATGATCCTTTGGGGCAGACAATGGAAATTTGGTGATTCCAAAATGTCTTGACCCCAAATTCAAGGCAGAAATTTCATTAAACTTCGCGATGAACAGATTTTATTTGAATAAATGCTATTTTGATCTGAGGTGCTGAAGCACATTTGCCACTAGAGGACACACTTTCTCAATGCTGTGAAGATTGTTGGTCTTATTCCTCACAGCAGATACTTTTGTTTCCCCAAAAGATGATTTTCCACACTTATCTGTTTTCAGGTATCCTAGAACAAATTAATTAAGCCACATACCAAGATTGAGGTTAACAGCTTTATTATTAATATAATAATGTTGAAATATAGCCATCTGTATCTTTTAATATCTGTTGTGCTAGAGTGAATTACGGCCTTTGTAGACTATAGGGCTGGTTAATATTTACCTTTATCTATTTTAGTACAGTTGCACTTGGAGCCATTAACAAGGTTGAAATCCTTGTGTGTGTTGGCTCAAATTAACAAACTCATATCAAATATTTTCCTTATTTTTCTTTTAAATGCATCAAATATCCTTCCAGTCGTCTTTCCAGCTGAAGGATTCTAAGTTTTTTTTTCATCACCTCCTCTTCTTTCTCTTTCTTCTCTCAGTGTTGTCCTTTAATCAGCCCTCCATCCCTCTGTAGCCTCTCTGTGTTTTTACTGTCTGCCATTTGAAACCCAGTGCTTATGTAGATAGCGGATTCTCAGGATGTCGGTCATTAAGATACACAGGGTCATCTGAGGACTAAATTAAATTAGCTTGTCTCTTTAAAAATGGAAATAAACAATCTCTATAGTACGTGCTGCTCTCCGTAGAAACTAACCAGAGAACAAGCTGTAAACTGAAAGAAGTTCTGAAGCAAAGCCAAAACTCTGATTGGATCTCATGAGTCATGACACCAGACAAGTACAGGATTGTCTTCAGCAAACACACACACACACACACAGAGACATCAGCTTCAGAAAGTTAAAGCGAACGACTTGTCCTGTATTCCCCTCTGATAGCGAGGTTGAGTTATCCTGATAGACTTGCGATAGACATGTTTTTATTGGCTCTGTGCAAACGTTCACAGGCTAACTGTTTCCAGATGGAAGTTTGTGGAGGGCACATATATCATTCAACAGAGGGGGAGGAGGAGAGAGAGAGAGAGAGCGGAGAGAGAAAGAGCAGCAGGGGTCTGTCAAAAGCATTCTGCTCTACTGACGAGGGCATTTCCTGTCTGGATTTGGGAGGATTAAGTATTTGTGCGTGGGGGGTGTTTGTATGGTTGGCATGTGGAGAGGGGGACAAAGTACGGGACTTCGCAGGACTTTTGGGGCTTTCTGCACATGTTTGATTTGAATAACCATGATTGTAATGCATGTTAGGAAAGGAATGAAAGTGGATATATAAAAGCAAGAAGTGATTTATTGTCAGGGTTTACACATCTTTGAGAAAAAAAACATTGTTGCCAAATAGTGTTTAAGTCTGGGCCTTCTGAGGTTGCTTGTTTTGTCCAGTTGAGTCCTATTTGTGTAGCTTATTTCATACTGCAAGCATTCAATCTGTTTTTAATCATTTTTGACAGATGGTTATTGTGCATGAGAGTCTTGGGGGTCATAATAAAGCTAAAAACAGCTTCATTGTTCAATTGTTTTTACTTTTCTGTTTTTTTCCCTTGACTCATAAACAGTACAACAACACAAACTGCAGCTCCTTTAAGTGTGTGTGTTCCTTATTTCTGTATTCACTCCATCGAGAGTTTTGTGAAGTCAAGTCCTTTTTGGCGAGTCCTCACATGTTGGAGAATCGTTTAGGATTTGGGTTTAGGTTTGTGATTAGAGTTAGAGTTTGGTAAAGATTAAGTGAAGAAATGTCGTATATATGGATGTCACGTATTGTTTTAAACTTCAAAAAAGAAAATGGTAATAAAAAAACATGATTAAACTCTGTAGGGCAGGTACTTTTCAGCTTGCTAACATATGCTCACAGACGACCCTAGAAGAGAACACCAAGTGTGAGCTCATCCAGGCACAAATATTCAGGTGTAGGACAAATAATACAGGTTGAAATGTTGCCTTAAAAAAGAGAAATGAAATATTTATTTGGAGCCAATCTGTGTGCAGACTTTTTCTCCTTTGTGCCCCACAGTGACGATGCTTACATGCTCACAATCACAGTTAACATTTGCTAGGTAGCAATAGCTGAAGCTGATGGGAATGTGATTAGTTTTGTAGGTATTTTGCTATAAACCAGCTTATTCAGTCCTTCATTAGTCTGTATTTGTCCTCCACACCTACAGTCATTTGAATTTGGTCTTTTTCAAAGGTGTTGCAAGGTCTGCTACTCCATGACATTGCTAGTCAAACATCTACCATGTTATCAGCTTCACTTTTCTTACTTTCCCTTTCTTTTTGCTCTCTTCTGTTTCATATCTGCTTTACCATCATACTATTGTGTGTGTGTGCGTGTGCGTGTGTGTGTGTGTGTCTGCTGTTAATCATTGTCTATTTATTACAGAGTCCAGTTCTGGCTTGAAAGTCCAGTAAATTCACCACAACTGACAGATTCCAATGACGGTCTGAAGCTTTATTCCATCATTGATGATTTAGGTAGTGTCCATTTAACTTTAGCATCTGACAAGACAAGCAACATCTGACTATGAATTAAATGACAACCATGTGACCAGCGTAAATATAGAAAAAACTAGTTTGACCCCCTAACCCAGAGAGAAAAAATCATGATTCACGATGTAGAGTCATGGGATTAAAAATGTCACCGTCATATGAAAGAAGAAGTTCATGCAGAGGCTCAACCATGACTAATACAATCCTGTCAATCTAGAAAACAAAAAACCAGGAAGCTTATCTCTCCACCAAGGCTGCACATTGTTTTAATTTTAATAACAAAACATATCTCCAAGTTTCAATTGAAGTGCATAATGGAATAATCACTTATCTGACTGCAGCCGTGATCTTTGGAGAATACCTGAATCATGTCATGGACTTTTTAAAACGATTTCTTTAGCTGTGCAACATTTAAAATGAAGTTGAGCAACACTGACCTCTTCTGCTTGAAGGTTTGGCCACACCCAACAGTGATGTCACAGTGTACTGAACACACTCAAGAGTGCACTTCTACATCACTGCAGCGAGTTGAGAATTTCAACCAGTGAAGGTGCATTTTAAGGTTTGGCCACAGCAAACAAAGCTGTAAGTTATTACCATAAATGTGTTATCTGTCCAACATTCAGTCTCTTTTATTTTTTTTAGTTTCCACCAACTCCTGAGAAAAACATCTGACTCTTTAGCAGCTAAATGATGTTTACCAGCTTTGTTTCTGCTGTTTGGTGCTGGGCAGGTAGCGTACAGTGGATGTCTGAGACCTTTATTGCTTCTGGAAATAGTTGATTTGAACAGAGAGAATGAACCAAAACAGTAAAAAAAAAAAAAAAAAAAAAAGGAGCTGAAAGATGCTAAAAAGCTGTGGAGGTAAGAGGAACTTGGTGATCATTTTTGAGCACTACGAGTTATCACTTCCACATACACACAGTAATTTGATCCATTGCTAGTATGTGATGTTGATTATTGCAGCTTTAAAGTGAACGAGCGCCACCTACAGGCAAGATGCATGAACTAGGATTGCTTAATGTTTTCATGTTAAACCCCGTTCAAGAAAGATGGCAACTTATGTCACCTCAAAGAATTTGGGAGCTAATTATAGGAAAATGATCAAACATCAAAAAACAAGTGAAAAACCTTTTAGTGGATCCTGAAATATGCATTAAATTTAGTGAAAATGGAAAGTGGCCTTAGTTCCGACTGGTTTTCATTGAACTCTGCGGAGGGGGAAGCAAAGTATTTGCAAGATTGAATCAGCAAAACAAAGCCTCTCTCTCGCTGTCGGCCTGCTGCATTATGAACAGAGCATGTGTGCAGGTGTCAGGTAACTTAGTGAACAGACACCACCCGCCTCCTTCAACACACCCTGCTGACAGGACAGGACAAGCTGACTTACATAAGAAACAACCACACCTGGTTAACTGGTTTCACAGTTTATCCTCCATTTACTAAAATAGCTCCATTATAATTCTTAAATAAATATGTTCCTGTAACAGCAGCAAATAGAAATATGACACAAACATGTTAGGGTAACTATTGTTGTGTTAATTTTGTACTTAGGAGGTGATTATATTTAGCAGGGCAGCAGAGGATTTTTGAGGAGTTTACACACAACATAATTACACACAAATTACATGTGGTTGGGTTTTTAAAAGTAGCTGACTCTGGTATTCTTTGTGGTATATGTTTAGCATCTTAAATGTGCCAAAATAAAAGAGGATTATAAGCCATTCCTGGTATTCTAGAGAATTCTCTGGAGCAACATTTACACCATCATATAGTGAGATATAATATAGTAGTTAAATAAAAAATATATGGACACCCTGGTAGCTCACCTGGTCACTGTCACTCTACAAGTGTCATTATCAATTAAAGGCAATAAAAGCCCAACAAATATTTAAAAATATAATCATCGGCAGAGCAGGAGGGGTTGCCTCTGGGGCTCCGGCCCCCAATGTTTTCTCAAAAGCCTAAAATCTTTTAGGCTCATAAATCGGCTTGAATTTAATTTCAAAAATCTAATTAACAAGTTCTATTACTGGGGAAATATATGCATCTCTTAAAGGTCCAACCTGTCTTGTGTGTGTTTCACCCAGTCGTGTCACCTCAGTGAGGAAGCTCGCTAACTATCTTATGGACTATGGACATGAGGTTTATCATGAGAAGTCAACCTCAACTATTTTGTTGCCTCTTTTTTAGACATCAGGAGTGAAAATGAGTCATCCTCAACATTTGTTGTGTTATGGTCTCAGCTGGAAAACAATTAGAAACAAAATAAAATGTTTTTCTCTGTGCAACTATCCCACATTTTCCCCAAATGATGTACAGAATTTGGGTTCTGTTATCTGAAATGGCTTGAGAAAATAATGCATATAGCTGCCATAAATGGGACCCCTGGAGCCCCCCCATAGGTTTGGGCTATACAACATCCAGCTCCGCCCCTGTATAGAATATAAACGTTTTTTGTTTGTTTTTGGTGGCTATAGTTACAAAACTTTCTGGAGTAATTTAGACTCATGATCTCATAAAATCTTATCTATAGCCCTGTGATTACACACACACACACACACACACACACACACACACACACACACACACACACACACACACACACACAGAGAGAGAGAGAGAGAGAGAGAGAGAGAGAGAGAGAGAGGGTTAAAAGAAACACAGACGCGGACTGAACTCCACCCATGTCGCGTCACTACCGACCTTTCACAGGTGTCACATCCACTTTCTTTCCACTTTCTCATTCGAGAAAAGGTGATTCCCACACACACACACACACACACACACTCACACACAGGCCCTGCTGTCTGTCACTTCCCGGATCCAGCGGATTCAAGCTGCTGTGGAAACTTTCACAAGTTTGCTGTGGGAGGAAGGAGGGAGAGGTGGGGGGAGACAGATCTGTGAGCCTACAGCCGCACTGCTGCTCTCACACACGGATCAATTCGGGATCTGAGCTCCGGGATGTCGGCCGTGAAGGCGCTGCAGCAGTGGTGCCGGGTCCGGTGTGAGGGCTACCGGGATGTGTCCATCACCAACATGACCACGTCCTTCAGGGACGGCTTGGCTTTCTGCGCCCTCATTCACCAACACAGACCCGATCTCATGTAAGTACTGAAACCAGCAGACTGGATGGACAACAACGCAGGGACTGAGAGAAGTGTTTGGAATTTCCGATTTTGATAAAACACACCGTGTCAGTGGTGTTTGTATCCAGGATGTGAAGTGTTTAGGGAAGAATGAGTCTGTTGGTTTTACTTCCCTGCGTTATGTTTCAGCGGTTCTTTGATTAAAGGGAACAAGCTTCAGCTTTAATGGGTCTGTAGGAAAAGTAGGAGCAGGAGCTGTGGACTGTGGAGCTCAATGTACAACCACACTGCCCCCCCGCCCCCCAGCAGGTCTGCAGGGAGGGCCACTGAAGCTTATTATAGTTAAATAAAACTGAACTAAAACTAAAGTGTGGGAAAGCATTTTAGTTCACTGAAATACAAATAAAAACTAGACTAATGTACCTACAAAACTGAATTAAATAAAATGAAAATATATAAGAAATGTCTTTTAGTTTTCATCCTTTTGTCAGATTTGTCAACAGAAGAAACTTAAAACTAACTAATAAAACCTAATGAACTAATAAACTAGCAAACCCACTTTGGAAACTGAAACTAAACTCAACTGAAAACAGCTGCTGAGATTTGCATATTTCTACATTTGGATTGGTTTTTATTTGACTAATGTCTTTGGACATTTTACCCGTCCTCGGTCAATCCTGTTGCTCAATATTTATATTATTGGGTGCATAGCTGTAGACTTAAGACTCGAGACTCCAACAGAGACAAGCAACCACACTGACCTGTAAAATCCTGGGTTTAACAGAACAACAGGCAGATAGCATATGGAAGAAAATAATGGCCTGAAGGATTTGAATCTTATAAACAACTGGATACATAATTGTGAAAATTAATCACTTGTGGATCTGTTAAAATGTAGATACCACAGTATTTATAGCACTGAAATATTTCACTTTGAAGACCATCTTTATGAATTTATGTGGTCTGATCTGTTACACTAAAATTCAAGATTCTGAAGTTGAAGTTGAACCTGAATGTAATCAGTCAGTCATTATTTGCTTCCGTAATAGCCACACATGATCTTAACTATTAGGCTTGTTCAATGTGAACAACACCAAAATACTTAAAAACTGCTCTTTTTGTCTCATTTGTAAATTAAAGTGGCACAAACCTCTCCTATTCATAAGCTCTCATCCAGTTTAGGGCAGAAACTAATGATGTTTATCATTATTAAATATAATCTCTTGCTTTTTTCTTTGTTTGTGTAGACCATAAAATGGAAGAAAACAGTGAAAAATGCACAAAATGCACATTCCCAGAGGCTACAGTGATGTCTTCGCAGTGTTTGTTTTATCTGGCAAAACCCAAAGATATTCAATTTACGATGATGATGATGATGATGATGATGATGATGATGATGATGATGGAGAATAGAAGCAGGAACCAGTTTTAAGTTTGGAATTTTTGCTCGATTAACATCTTAAACGAGATGATTGATTATCAAAATTATATTGTTTATTGTTTCAGCTCTTCTCATCGCTGTAGCCACTGTTACTTATTATTGTTTAGTTTGTGCACTTAGAGCTGTAATTCTGAGTTGTGTGGGATCTTCACACAGTTTGTGTGTATGTGTTAAACATCCTTTTCCTTTTGGTTCATTGATCAAATGTTTGGAATTAAGTTTTTACAGGAAAGTAGGACATGTGCTTCCATTTTTTCCCAGGATTTCCTCATAACTACCTGGGAATTTCCACTGGGGAATAATGATTTAATATTTAGTACTTGCAGCTGTAAAGCCTTTTGACGCAAGATGGTCTGAATAATATCTCTCCACGTCAGGCTTTGGCCTATTTCTTTCAGATATAAAGGCTTGACTCACCATCTCAAGTTGAACTTTGGCCAGTTTCACACAGAGACGCCTGGTTTTGTTCCAGAGCGGCCATTATGGCTGACACACAGTAGTTTCGCTTTAAGAAGAGGCACAGCTGTTCCAGTCTTTTCCATTCCTGTTTTTACCTTCAACTAAACCAATGTGGACAAACATTTCATGTTTATGTGCTGAAACCCTAAATATTGGTTAAAGGCTTTAGTTTACTCAATATATACACTCTCATGCACTGAATGCAGGCTGAGCTTTCTGTAAGTTTCAGTGTTGTGATGACACACTGGCTGTGTATACATGAGATCTGTGACACCACAGCTTCTGTGTAATGAACTGATCAGTCACACTGTCGGTGTCGTGATATATGTCAATGTTAGGGAGCTGTGCATGACTAAATAACACATGTTTGGTCTAGACTGCTTGTAAACAAATGGACGAGGGAGGAAAGAGGGATCACATGTGTTTTGTTACTCATTTTGTTCTCCTCTGTTGCAGCAACTTTGATTCACTGAAGAAGGAAAATGTCTACGACAACAACAAACTGGTAAGACGTGACATTCTGCATATATTGACCTCTGAATGTTTCAAATTTTTTTTGAGTTCCTCCTAAACAACGTATGTTTGTCAAATACATACAAGGTTTCAGTAAAGTACATTTCTCTTCTGACCCTCCAGTTAACAAATGTACTTATTTTTAGCTCTGCTAGCCACTCAACAGATAGCACTGTTTCAATATGAATATGACTTAAAGGTTTCCTATAAAGTTTTAGACCTCTATGGAGCTGTTTTTCTAGGAGTGGGTTCCCATTCTGTGTATCTCAGGTGATACATTGTCAGTGGTTACAGTGGTTTCCAGCATTTTTGGTTTTGAGTGAGATGTTTAAACAACTATAGGATGGAAATTTGGTGCAAATATTAAAGGTCCAGTGTGCAGGACTTAGTAGTGTCATGTAGTGGAGTAGTTGCATATCATAACTCCTTCCCTTCCGAGCGCGAACGAGAATCTACGGTGGCTGCATACTGCGTGAAAAACGCAAACAGCCCTATCCAGAGTTAGTGTTTGTTCCTTCTGGGCTACTGTAGAAACATGGCGGTTCAACATGGTGGACTCTATGGAAGGTGACCCGTGGCGTCTGTAGATATAAAAGGTTATGTTCATTCAAAACATAACAATGCCCATATTCTGGTAATTATACACTACTGAAAATATTTCTATCAATAGATCTTTTCAATGATACACACTGGACCTTTAATGTTCCCCTCAGGATGAATTGGAATAACTTTTGTGATCTTTGGATTTTTCATCTAGCGCCATCATCAGGTCAAAATTTGTTAAAAACTTTGTTTTATGACCACATTACTGCAAAATGAATGACGTTCCCTCCGCCTCAGCTGTACGTACTGGTTATTGCTTATTAGCAAATATGTCTAAGACTGTGAGCATGGTAAACATTATACCTGCTAAACATGTCAACATGTTAGGATGCTGACATTAGCATTTAGCTCAAAACATTTTCAACTTCATTCTTGACCTTTTGAAGTAGTATTTATGATAAATTAAACTCAAATGAAGGTCCACCTATGAGCTGTTTCCAGGGCTTTCAACCACACGTCATAATGTCCTAATAGTGGATGGAGTTTTCTCTGATGTCTACACTTGACCTAAGACGTCACCCTGGGCTGTGGGAAATTGTGACAGACATTTGTAATTATTTTCTGACATTTTATAGACTAAATGGTTAATAAATCAGTCCAAAAACAATTGATTGATTAATCTATAATGAAAGCACAGCCATAAATTGTTTCTACATGTCTGTTGGCTCTGGATATTGCTTCAGCACCACTTGATGTTGGGTAACAGGGAATTTTCTAAATCAAAAAGCGTCAGTGTTCAAACAAAGCTGAGAGGAGAAGTCATTGCCAAATACAGAGTGTTTCAATCTGGGCACTTTGACGTTGGCTAGTTTGTTGCATTCTTTACTTTCAATTTCTCCCCAGAGCTTCATTATTAGACTCTTTGGGACTGACAAAAGCTCAACTTCACAAACTTTTGCTCTTTGCAGTGCAGAAGAATAAAAGCCTAATTTTGCGGCGATTATATGGCACTATTCAGGATCTTAACAGAAACAAAGCAGAGCATGATGGTCAATAAAACCACAATAAGCTGTAGAGATTAAAGTGCCATAGGGCACAGCAAAGCAAACAGTGTTTTTATGGCTCCCTTGATCATCTGATTGCTGATTTAAATTCTGCCTTTGGTGCTCTTTGGCCTGCCTCTGCTTGTTGTTTCTTTTTGCTTCCATGGAATTGCTGAATGTGAGTCTGGAAATTCCTGACTACCAAACTACTCTCTTAACACATAAGGTGTAGATTTAATCTTTGGTCAGAATTCTTCCATTTGAACAAAACCAATATCCACATGGGTGGGATGGGCATCTAAAAGCAAATGCCAGGCACTCAAATAAACAATAAAAACTAATTCAAATGAAGACCTTTTTAAAAAAGGACCAATATCTATTGGCACTCTGGCTTTCTCTTTCATTTTGACCTAAACTGTCTCTAAAAAAAAAGATCCTTAAAGAAGGCCCTGGTAAAATAAAGCTAAAATCCTAAAAAGAAAACCCTCTATAATCTTTTTCCAACAGTCTATGCGACACAGAAGCAAGCATGCACTTGAATAGTAACATCAAGCAGCAGAGGTCTTGTATGAAGTGTGCTAAAAAAGGGCTGCACAATTAATTGAAATATTATCTAAATCGCAGTGTGGCCTAGTGCAATATCCAAATCGCAGAAGCTGCAGTTTTTTGATAAAGGTAAAATGTGTGACAGTCAGCATTATAATGAAGTACTGTAGTTCTGTAGTGCTGCCCTGTTCTATTAATCTTATACTCCAAATGTAAGAAAACATGTTTGTTCATCACAATTGAATAGTTTTTTTTTTTTTTTTCAGTGAAAATAAAAATTGTAATGCAAAAGTTATCATTCCCACTAATTGTGAAACATATCATAATATCTGTCAAAATAATCACAATATGATTTTGTAGCACTAGTTAAAATGGTCTCCAGGTTTTTCAGTGGCGTCTCACAAAGTCAGACTATCTGCTTTGTATTTGATTTATTGCTCCATGTCCATCTTGGGCCCCTTGATCTAGATCCTGAAAATCCATCCTGAGCTTTTCCTGTTTTGATGGATAAAGTCGATGTTATTTGCAGGCGTTCAAGGTTGCGGAGGAAGAGTTGGGAATTCCAGCTCTGTTGGACGCAGAAGACATGGTGGCTCTTAAGATTCCTGATCGCCTCAGTATCCTGACATACGTCTCACAGTACTACAACTACTTCCATGGACGCTCCCCGAGTGAGTATCTCACTGTGTGCATCTCTGCCTTTATCCCCTTCTTCCTGTTTCATCCGTCTATACAGATATATATTTATCTATGTGTTTGCTGCAGTTGGTGGTATGGCAGGAATAAAGCGCCCAGCTGAGGACCCCACAGAGGAACCGTCTGGGAAGAAGAACCAGCCAGTGGCTTCAAAGGTGTTTCCCTCTTCAAAACCCGCCAGAGAGAACAGCCCTCCCCCGTCCTCCAACATCACAAGGCCCGCTCCTTCACCGAAGAAAACCAGAAATGCCACGCAGGTAATGTTTCCTGCCTGAATGCTTCACAAAAGCATTTGTAAGTTATGAATCACATTTGAGATTCCTCGGTTCTTTTGGAATTACTTCACTCACGAGAAATGTGGAAGTTTGTCAAGAAGAAAACTTTAAAGATGAACCCAAATAACTACAAAGTTCTGTTGTTGTGTCTGTATCACACTGCTATTACAAAACAAAAACCCCACGTTGCCTCAGACCAGTTACAGCGAGTACGGTAATAGATTAGCTGTTGTGAATGATGTTTTTCCACCACATGAACCCTCTCTCACCCTTTCTTCTCTTCTTCCAGGATGAGAAATCCCATCCTACAGGCACGCTGAGTAACAAATGTATGTCCTGTAACAAGCACGTTCACCTGGTGCAGCGACATCTAGTGGACGGGAAGCTCTATCACAGGAGCTGTGGAAAGTAAGGGCCCATGTAAATGAATTGAACCGTAACTGATCCTTATAATCTATGGAGACTAGAGTGTGCCAGCAGAACGTTTGTAGATGTTTTAAGGTTTCAATTAAAATCAGTTAATTAATTGATAAATCTAAAAAAAGCAATTATAAATTGATTAATTAAATTTGCATTTGAATAATGCAGTTCTAGATTCCTTCACCGATTTAGCATTGCACTCCTGTAATATTTTTAGACTTACAATTAACAGTTTATTTAAAAAAAGAATAAAAATTACCCTACATTACCCACAATGCAACATGACTTGATAATTGGGTGCCTTATGCTAGTTTCAAGCCCCTAACCTCAAGCAAAGATGAGGAGCGGGCTTCAAAGTTCTGGTGAGCTCACTTCTTTCTAACTAAACACCCGCAGATTGTTTTATATTTTCAAACTTGTAGTCTTTAGACCCAGGGTGACTCAAGTGACATCACTTGAGGCAGTTATCAGATTTCACGCAGCTCCTTCTGGAGCCACTAAAGGCTTTACACCTTTTCCACATATGTAAGCAGACTTTGATGTGTAAAATTGGTAAAAAAAAAAAAAGGCTTGTAACAGTTAATTTTTCTTCCATTTACCTTATTATATTCTATATTATGGTTCATTTGTGTCCTGCTTTAACGTTTACAATTTAAAGAATAACTTATTGCACTTCTGTGAGGTAAAAGTAATTCTGCTTCTGATTCAAGAGAAAATCAACAAATTCTGACAACATCACATTCACACTGATCCGGGACATCTAAAAAATCAACATGCCTGTATGGAAAGTTCTGGTTTTTTTTTTTTTTTTTTTAAAGTATTTTTTGGGGCTTTTATTGCCTTTATGATAGTGACAGCTGGAGATAGACAGAAAAGGGGGGCAGAGAGAGGGGATGACACGCAGCAAAGGGCCGCAGGTCGGATTCAAACCCTGGGCCGCTGCAGCAAGGACTCAGCCTCAGTACATGGGTCGCCAGCTCTACCCACTGAGCTATCTGGGTGCACGGAAAGTTCTGTTTCATTCTTCCTGACCTCCACACACTGTGGCAATCCAAGAATTACACACTGTCTCTCACATCATCCAGGATTCATAAAACACTAGTTATACTAAGGGAGTGTATTGAAGTTAAAACGGCACCAACAAAAGCTCAGCAGGCCAGCGGTTGAGCTCTGACTCTCTCTCTGAAGTGTGCAGGAATGGAACGTGTGGGAATAATTTCTATCTTGTACTTTCTGTCTTTTCAGGTTGCTGTCGCCTTCAAACACAACTGCACCTCTCAGAGATTTACCCACAAACACTGCTGTTTCCAAATTCAGCCCTCTGCCAGACTCCACAAAAACCTACACAAATGCTCCCACTCATACCCCCTCCAGACTGGGACCAACATGGCTCACGGAGAAACCCAGCACCCCTCCCAGCACTTTTTCTACTCCATCTCCTTCCCGGCCTGCTTCAAGTCTCTCTTCTGCTGCCAAAGAGAGTCAGACATCTTTATTCTCCAAACCCTCAACTTCACAGACTACTGAATCTACCTTCACCACAACCACTTCCATCAATACCAGGCCCACTGCTGCTCCTCGTACCTCAACCACGGCGGCAAAGACGATGCAGTCCAAACTCAAGTTCTTCCAGTCGGACAACACCGCTAACGATGAAGAGAAAAAGACTACAACCACCAACATTGACATAAATAAAGGGCAGAATGTGACTGGTAAGGTCCAGCAGGGCGCAGCAGGTCAGGCTGTGACTGTTGTTGTGAATGTTGGTGGTACTGGCAGAAAGAGCTTGGACACAGGTGGGGAGAGAGGTAAAGCAGCTGGTGTAGGTGGAGATTCAGGAAAGGCGTGTGAGAGTAATATGACTAAAGCATCTGCAGCAGCCTTCATCTCCAAAAAACTGGAGGTGAACAATAATAACAACAGTAAGCCATCGTGGGCGACTGTATCGCTGAAGAAAACTGACAAGTAAGTACTCATGCCTAGACCTTTTATTAACTTGCCTTGGCCTGACCTCTACTGGTGAATAATAGCATTTATTAACACTTCACCTCTTATCAGACCCTCTCAGGTCGAGACTCCAAAGAGGGAGACGGAGGGTGTCAGAGGGAGAGTGAGGCTGAGAGCAGACCCCTCACTCCTCGCCGACCTGCAGACTCCGGACATCCCGAACGCTGCTCCGAGCCCGGCCAGCAGGAGCGGACTCAGAGCCAGAACCCCAGACAGAGGCGGCTCAAAGCCTGGCAGTGCATCACCCAACACCTCAGGTTAAACTCACACACTTTGATAACGGTGGTTGTTTTCTGGTATAATGCCTGTTTGTGTGTGTATATCAGTTTTTTATGATGTTAGCAACCTGGGTTAATTTCAGGTGAGGTGGTGTGAAGCTGCTGGGAAAACCCTGATTTGTTAGTGGTATAAATGGATGAGTACTTGTTTAGAAAATATAAAGTAGGGCTGGGTGATTATAGTGAAAATATCACAATATTAGTATATTCTTATATTGATATATTTTATGATGCAAAATCACATATAAAGTAATGATACTGTTGTCTGAAGCCATGAACTGTCAGAGTCATACATTTAGACAGCAGAATAAAATAATATAAGCAAGCCTCCACACTATTGAAGTTCAGAGTGGAAATTAAATGCTCTGCAGAAAAAAGAGATCTTCAATTAATGAAAAATAACTGCATCAAATTGATGTGATGCATTAAATGCACAGAGAGCATTAATATAAGATAGATTTAATGGCTCTGGGGACATTTTTACAAAAATTAACCACTTCATGGTTTAAAAGATATGAAATACAGAGAGTAAAAACTTACTTGTTTGTAGTTACTACATTGTACATGAGGAAATCCTTGGACTACTAGATGTAACTTGAGTTTAGATAATTTTAGCTGTGTTTCCATCCAAACTACTTTTAAAGGGACTGAAAGGTTCCTTCAACCAGTTGGTGGCATCCAAGGTGTTTCCCTCTTCAAAAGCCCTCCCCCTCCTCCAACATCACAAGGCCCACTCCTTCAACGAGGCAAACCAGAAATGCCACCCAAATCTGATTAACTGGCTCAAGTGATGTCACTTGACTCACCCTGGGTCTAAAGAAAACAAGTTTGAAAATATAAAACAATCTGGAGATGTTTAGTAAGAAAGAAGTGAGCTCACCAGACCTCTGTAGCCCGCTCCTCATATTTGCTTTAGGTTAGCGGCTTGAAACTAGCATAAGGCACCCAATTCTCAAGCCGTTTTGCATTGTGGGTAATGTAGGGTAATTTTAATAATGTTTTTTAAATAAACTGTTAATTGTAAGTCTAAAAATATTATAAGCTATTAAGTGGCTTAGATTACTTTATTACACATGTCTGCAAAACTGTTGTCACTACAGCTACAAACAAGTACATCTTTACTCTCTGTATTTGTGTGTTTCCTGTGTTTCCACTGCGGTCTAAAGACCCGTGAAGATCAGGCAAATTAGTCTGATGATTACTGATGTATGAAGAAGTGACGGTTGTTTTTACATGTCATGCGTGACGGTACAACAACGAGGAGTCAGTCAGTCTGTCGTATGCTTTCTTTTGTAACTCCATGTTAATGTGTCGAAGCACAATGAACAAAAAACAAACTGGTGGCTGAAAAGGATTTATTGTGGGGTAAAATAATCCCCGGAACTTAATTTTGGGTACATTTAATTCCTGTGGTGGAAACGTACTGAGTTCCTCCAAAGGTTCCTACTCCCTAGTGAGAGTCCCTGCAGTGGAAACGTGGCTTTTGTTAAACATACTGTTCACAGAGGTAAAGAATGAGTTTTACAGACACATCTTTTGTAAAGGCTGGTTTTGGGAAAAAATACTGTTTGTATTGCGTGGGATTTTACCTCAAAATGTGGAAAATTGATTCCTCAATGCCAACCTGAAATCAGCCTGTTTCTTCACCCTGTACATGAGAGTTACTGTTGGAAGACACACAGCAGGATGCTCTTAATGTGAACTTTTACATTGTTTGACCTCCTGTTGGTTGAAATCATTCATAACGAAGGAATAGAAATAGGAACTGACACTGGATAGTGGGTGGGACTGTGGTGTGATGAAGGAACTGCAGCTGAAACTGAAAAACACTCAATTTTTGTTTGATTTCTTTTTTCTCAACAGTATCAGAAAATCAGTCCCCTGCCGACTGGAGGTCAAAACTCAAACCCATCTCCAAAGAAACCAAGTAAGACTTATTTGACGTTGGTAACGAAACAGAACAAGTCATATTCCATTTCCATTTTCTGTTTCCTGTTATTTCCTTGCCCTTGCTGGCTCACTTCCTAATTTCATACCTCCAGCAGGGAGTATCTGTACGTGGGTGTGCTCACAGCACATCAACATCATCAAGCGTTAACTGTGTGAGCGCTTTTTTCCCCCGATGTCCTGTCCATCCATCCATCCTTTGATCCAGTCTTTCATCCATCTATCCAACCATCACTCCCACAGGAAGCCTGTACCTGCTGCTCCTCCAAATGGCTCGGCCATCATTTGTAGTCAGGGCTTTCAGTCTCTCCTCTTCCGCCACATGCATGTGAGCCCCAAATGGTGTCATGACTGAGTAGAGTCCTCCGTGGTGCAACATATGCTCAGTGCTCTGAGTTCCTTTCCCCAGATGACCTTTCCTCCCACTCCCATGAATCAAAACCAGAGCGAGACAGAAAAGGGACGACTTGTAGGAGCAGATAAATTGCCATTAATTAAATTCTGTCTCTCTTTTTCTTGTTTCTGCTCATCCTCCATCCATCTGCAGACCGGCTGGTCCTTCACAGTCTTCCCCTAAACCCTCGGCTAATGGAGCTGGAAAGTCATACACTTCAGAGCTTTCTATCGGGCCTTCCCCCAGCCCGAGCATTTCTGTCACTCCAGCAGCACCAAAGGGTAACATGGTCACCATTATTGTAACATTGTTATGTTTTAACATTATTTGGACAAAACAAAACCCCCCTTAAACGAGGTTTAAGTGGTCTCCTTAAAGATGAAAGTGAAATAAAATATGAAAGAAATATGAATCATAAACCTAAATAAGACCTCTCTGGGTTTCCTATTTCTTTTGTCTTTGTTCTTAAAATTCTTTTAAATTATTTTCTGCATTTTACCTCCTTCCTGTTTCAGGATTCCTGAATAATCCGGAAGACCTAACTGCGAATGGTACCAAGTCAGAGTTGAAGATTTCCAAGGTACTGAATCCGAAGTCATTTTTAAATTGAATCCCTTTGAGGTTTTTATTTTTTGTTCAGTCAAAAATGGCATTTAGAAGATGACACCTTGAGCAGTACATGTTAATCATCCATATACTACTGCATAGTGCTGTAACTTCACTAAAAACTCAAACTAACAAAGCTAGCTGGATATGGTCTTTTTTTTAACCAGAATTTTCACACTCCATATTAATTATTTAACTAAAGTATTATTTATATATGTTTTACTCATCATATTTGGGCCCTCACAGTAAGATGTAAGGATGTTTGACATTTGTCCACCTGTGTTCCTGATCTTGTCTGCGTGTATGTGTGTTACATGTGCAGACTAAGCCGGACTACATTCAGAAAGAGGACATCATAAAGGAGCTGCAGGACATTGAAGATAATTTGAACGAGTTGGAGAAGAGGGGAGTCGAGCTGGAGATGAAGCTCCGCAGCAGTGAAGAAGGTGAGATAAACACACACACATACTGTATGAGCCTCCTATTGGGTCTGAGTCAGAAGAGGAAGGTTATATGGGATTAACTGTGTGTGTTTGTGTGTCAGAGGGTGAAGACGACTCTCTCATGGATGAGCTCATGGTCGAGTGGTTCAACTTGATCAGGAACAAGCAGGTGGCCATGCGCCGGGAGTCTGAACTGGTCTACATGTGAGTACACACACACACGCACACACACACACACGCACACACACACCCGCACGCACGCACACACACACACACACACACACACACACAAACACACTTAGAAATGGAGCATGCCACTATTAAGCGATTAGTGAGACAGACTTGTGGCCAGAAGGTTGACAGTTTGAATTCCCAGTGTCCTCCCTCCTCCGTCCCACAGCAGGACGTCCTGGAACAAGACTGCTCACCCCCCACCGGCTGCAGTGGACAGAGAAGTGTGAAGCAGGATGCTGCTTAACAGCACACATGCACTGCAATTATTCCTTTCATAAACTGATGTAAAAGCTCAACCTCTACCAAGGCCACAATCCTGTAAATATCTTTTTAATAACACAAGGTATTAATAAAAATGCCTGCATTCGACTTCAGATCTGCATTAAAATACGCACTGTGTTAGAGAGCATGGAGATTTTTGGAGAACAGTGGGTATAGTAGAAGGATTTTGTACCAGTGAGTTGGACACTGAGCTAAGTTC
Source organism: Dicentrarchus labrax (assembly GCF_905237075.1). Classification (NCBI taxonomy): domain Eukaryota; kingdom Metazoa; phylum Chordata; class Actinopteri; family Moronidae; genus Dicentrarchus; species Dicentrarchus labrax. Next base: position 31,827,676 of record NW_026136721.1, read on the forward strand.
ATTTGGCAAGCTTGACTTACAATCAGGAGCACAAACATAAAAACTAAAAACAGACAAAGTGCAGACAAAAACAAAAAGTACCAAAAATACAAAAATGATTCCTGTACATACAATATACAGTAAACCGTAACATAACAACGATGCAAAGAAATTCATGAGCAAGATACTAAAATGATGAAGATGATAAAAAGATAAAATTACATGTGCAAATTAAGCTGGGATATTGCACAAGGAACAAAAGAGTTTTTACTGCTATTGCACTTTAACCTTGGTACTCTAAATCTGCGGCCTGAGGGAAGAGTTTCAAACTCAAGGTGAAGGTTGCCGACCTTAACAATGTGGTTCAGGTGGTTTTTATACGTTTATATGTTTAGGTTACCATAGCAAACAATCACAGAAAAAGTAAGTAAGCTAATGAGCATTTTACTTAAGGCCATTTAAAGCAGCTCTAATCAATGTTTTTTACAGTAGAAGAAATGATCAGGTGTGATGTGAACAGGTCTCTCATAGTGACAAACCCATATAGAATTACCACCTGCCTCTAATCCGAGTGTTTAGTGTCTTTCAGCTTATTGTTTTAGTTTTATGGCCTGCAGCCTTATGGTTATGGTTCACTCTCACCGCTCTCATCAGCGTCTCATAAACCCACTGTACAAGACCTGCTCAGCACCAGGCGGTAGACAGGCAAAGTTAGTGACAAGCTGGTGAACATAGTGAAGCATTTAGCAGCTAAAGAGCCAGATATTTGTCATAGGTGTCGGTGGAGACCAAAATAGAGCTAAAAGAGAGAATATTGTACATTGACAAGTTTACGTATTTTATAAAAGTGTCAATCTTAACCATCAACCAATCTTACATTTATATGTTGTTTTTACGTGCAGTGGAAAAACCCAGGACCTGGAGGAACAGCAGCCCAGTGTGGAGCAGGAGCTTAGGAGACTGATGGATAAACCAGGTGAGGGGTTTGCGGGGAAACGCATTCAACACAAGACATTAAACAGAAACAGATCAAACATCTAAAATGTGTTTGTGTTTTGAGCAGATCATCTGAAAACAGCCTGGGACCGGAAGAGAGAAGAGCAGCTGATGGCCAAACTGGTGGAGATTGTCAATGACAGAAATGCTATTGTGGAAGGTCTGGATGAGGACAGACTCAGGTGTGTATACAACTGATTATTTAGTTGCTTTTAGACACACATAACAGAACTTCTGGACAACATGATGTTACAAGTTAAATGGAAAACTCTATGTAGTGTATGAAATTAAGGGTTTTAAGGTGTTTACATCCATATTGTGTAAGCAGTGTACATGGGAGCCCTAACCCTAACCAAGCAAAATATTCTTGGCTGATTGGTAGCCAGCAGGCAAAAAACCTCCCAAAACAAAAAGGCATGAAGCATTTCTGTTAGATCTCAGGAATTTGACTCCAAATATTAACTTCATGTATAAAAACAGTATATGTATGCTCACACAGGTACGAGCGGCTGTTAATCTTTTTGTGCGTTCTCGTTTGGTTTTCTCAGGGAGGAAGAGGAGGACGAGGAGCTAAACAAGATGATGATGAATTTCAGTGAGTGTCTCCAACACCTCCACAGGCCGTCTGACCCCCTTCCGCTCTGTTCATTAGTTATCACAACCCCGGTGTCACTGCAACTTAGTTGGCTTATAAATTATCCAATTGAGGATTTCCATCATGGACGCCTCTAATTGAAGTAGATAGAATTCTCATTGTGGTTTTCGGAAGTGAGCGTGTGTGCGTGTGCGTGCGTGCGTGCATGTGTGTGTGTGTGTGTGTGTGTGTGTTTTTTTTTTGTGTGTGTGAGAATGTGTTGCATTTTTAAGGGTGCCACTGGGCGATGTTTTCATCTCATTTGATCTAATGACTGCTAATGGAAAAAGCATCAAACAAAATGCTCCCCCTCTTTTTTTGTCAGCGGCGTTCCTATTAGACAAATGGATAATGCTGCTGGTTAATTTGACCCTCTGATAGAATAGAGTTAAAGCCGACTTCATTTGCAATTCATGACTGGGAAAGCAGGGCTGAAATTGAGGAGATTTATTGAACTTCAGTGAAAGGTCGTTATGCTACAGCGAATGAACGCCGACCGTGGGCTAAAGACTAGCCATTTCAATTTAATGTATTCATAAAGTTAATGCCAAAGTTTCACAGTTCATTCCCGCTCTGAGTACATGTGATAGTTTACACACATGTCGTATCACATAAGATAAACGCAGCTTTATACCACGGCTGCCGAAAATACCACTTTTTGATTGGCTGGCAGGTGTTTTCTTAACATCTTGTAACAGGAAATGTCAAACATAGCTGCAGTCAACAGGTTAAATGACTAAATTACAGTACATTAAACCGCATGTAACCATGGCAACAATGCTTCGCAACACAACTTTTGTACACATACTCTCTTTTTGCTTGTGATAAATGGTTGTAGTATGAGCACAATAATGGATGCAGAGGTAGTGATAGAATAAGTAATATATTTAAGAGAATTTAAGAGACTAAGGTTTTAGTTTCATCTATCAGGGAATCTTGTCATGTGATTACTAACTGAATGTCTAGCGCTCATGTAGTGACTGTCGCCTCATATATAAAGCTGCATTAATCAGTTTTTTTGTCCGCTTTGGGGCAGAACAATACAACAAACTTTTAATTATACATGTTTGGGCTTGACTATACGTCGAACCACGTGCCCGTGACGACGTGTCGAATTCCGTCGATCGGCCATAAAACAGTACTCATAACTTCAGTGTACAATGTCCAATGTCCACTAAACTTCACATATTCTGTAACAGTCCCACCCTGAACACATCCTCACAACTTCAGTGTGCATGGTCCAATCTCAATGAAACTTCACACGTTTGATAAGAGTCCCGCCCTGAACACGTCTACATGACAATATTCAGATATAGTGAGAGCGCCACCTACTGGCAACAGGAAGTAAGCGCTGCGATTATGATCTGATTTACGTGAAATTTTCCTGTTTTGGTCCGCACTTGTTACACCTGCACGTGACGCGGCCACTGCACACCCGAGTTGCGTGGAGTGCGAGGGCCCGTTCATCGCTGCTTGCAGCTTTAATTTATGTTATTTTTGTTCATTAAGTTTTAGCGAAGTTTGTTTATTTTTAAATATTTTTATTGTCGGAATGTTGTGTTTTTTTATTCCTTTACTCTTTTGCTGTGATGTCATCGGAAATTTCGTGATGTCATTCCAGATCAAAGCCAATAGAATGTTCCTTTGATACAAAGGCGAACATTCCGTCTGAAAATGCATAAATAGGATCTAAATCCAACATCAGTTCAGACTCACTTCGAACACAACGACAAACACAGAAAGATTCTTCAGGACTTTGGATTTAAGAACATAAACAAATACAAGGATGGATCAAACAGCAACTGATAGTCTTCGCGCGCACATCCGACAGTGCCTGGAGAAGCTGACAACCATAGAGTGGTCGCTTCTGAAATCCGGGTCCCTCGAAAAGGAGACCGAAGAGATTATAACTGACATTTGCGTGGATATCGTGAATACGATATTCATCCACATATATGGGGTGTTTAGAGAGAGGAAACTGAAGTGGAGAGACACTCCCAAATCCTCCAAAAGCTCTCCTGGATTAGCCAGATCACAGAAGAGCACGGTATCTGAAGACGACGTCCGTGGTTGTCTTGAGGACTTAATCTGTCTGGCCTTATCGGAGGCCACCGGTGTCCCAGACATCAATTCCCGAAGTGCGGAGAAGCTAACGGACGCTGTGATTACAGAGGTCACAGAAAGATTCAATATGGTCTCCAAAAGCTCTGAAAGAAGTGGAGACGATGAGGGGAGCAGACCTCTCATCTCACCTTCCTTCACTGAGAGACTGAAGACCATGGTCCGACACGTGGCCAAAATCTTGATGAAGTGTGCCATAAAGAAAGGTCAGCAAAGCCTGACAACGGAGTCAGCGGAAAGCCAGATAACACTGGAAAACTTGCCAGTGGAGGACCCAATGTTGGTTGGAACGGAGGAGTCCTGCTGCACCCCCGTTGTTCCTTCTCTTGATGACACCGAAACAGAGTCTCCGAAGAGCTTCGTGGACAAAGTCACAGAAGCCGTAAAAATCATTGTACAAGAAAGGGCCAAGATAATCAAACCAATTGATTACTTCGTCCAGGTTTCGGAGGAAGATGGCGACATGTTCGAGTTGGAATCCTCCTACGACATGGCTGAGGTGGCTTCTGCAATTGTCGTTGAGATAATTGAGGAGTTGAAACTCAATTCAGAAGTTTCACTGCCTGACTCTCTGGCAATATCAGAAAAGACGTCCCACTGGAAAACAGTGGCAGCCAAACTGAAGGATTTTTATGCTCAGCGTTTTGCAATGGGGTCACTACTCAGCCTCATGGCAAAACTGAGGCGTAAATATAAATGCGTCCGAGAAGAACAGTCTTCTCTGAGCCAGCTGATGGAGGAGGCTGATGAGGTAGTCAGGAGTATCATCTCATTGACTGAAGAGGATCTAAGGAAGATGAGAACAGATGAGACACCTGACGAAATAATCAACTCTGTTGGCAGGGATCAGGACAACACAGCTGCCATAGAGCTCGGTGATTTAGTTTCTGAACACCTACAGCCAGAGGCTCCCATGGTGGACTTCCGCCTTCAAATACAGGACGAAGTGGACACCTTTATGGGACAGATCAGGCGATGGCTTAACGTGCAGCTGATACGCCACCAGAGGAAGAAGGACCACGTGACTCTTGTCCTGAAAAAGATCAGGGAAGTGGTCTGTCAGACATCTACTGAGACCCCCTCCATCATAGGAAGTGGCTGCGTGACACCTGTGGAAGTTGAAACTAAACCACCTTCCACCCCCATTCGGTCCCTAAAGTCACCGGTGGGAGCTAAGACTGGTGACACCCTGATGGTTGAAGCAGAATCACCTTCCACCACCGTTAGGTCCATCAAGTCACTGGTGGGAGCTAAGACTGGTGACACCCTGGTGGTTGAAGTTGAATCACCTTCCACCCACGTTAGGTCCATCAAGTCACCGGTGGGAGCTAAGACTGGTGACACCCTGGTGGTTGAAGTTGAATCACCTTCCACCCATGTTCAGTCCGTCAAGTCACCTATGGGAGCTAAGACTGGTGACACCCTGGTGGTTGAAGCAGAATCACCTTCCACCCCCGTTAGGTCCATCAAGTCACCGGTGGGACCTAAGACTGGTGACACCCTGGTGGTTGAAGTTGAATCACCTCCCACCCACGTTCAGTCCGTCAAGTCACCTGTGGGAGCTAAGACTGGTGACACCCTTGAAGCCAAACCACCTTCCACCCCTGTTCGGTCTGTCAAGTCACCAGTCAGTGATGAAGCTGCGGTTGAGACTGCAGCACCAGCAGCCGATCAGTGGGACGATACCAGATGCAGGCTTATGGTCATTGCACTCGTTCGTAGAATTATGAAAAGTCCGATACATCTGGACATTCATGTGACCTGCAGTGACTTTGAGGCAGTCAGCAGGTCACTGGCGGAGACGTTCCTGGAACAGATCACAGGTTCCGAGTTTGCTGTAAAGCCAAGTGGCCAGCACATCAAGAAGGTCGCCAAGGCGGTGCACAAGGAGTTGTGCAAGCTGACAGGCGATGCAGAGATCTTGAAGATGTGCCTGCTGTCCCGGGATGCATCTGTTTACAGATGCATAACTGAGACACTAGCGAAGCATCTGGTGATGCCGCAGAAGAAGACAGGGGTGAACAGACTCTTCTCACGTCTCTTCAAGACCGTGGCCAAGCCGTTCACTGCTTGCTTTGGACGCAAAGAGTAATCTTTGCCGGTTTTTGACCGGACGCTATCTGAGATGACACTGGGTTTACTCTGAGAGGCTTCGGTTCGCCCACATTTGAACTATAATGAAAAAAAATGATCTCAGTTAAGAGAAGAATTGTCTGGTGGATCCTGACACTGGACATCACGTGTCATAGGGACAGGACATGCGTACTAACTGGGATGACACAGGGTTTACTCCGAGAGACTTCGGTTCGCCAACATTTGAACTATAATGAAAAAAATGTATCTCAGTTAAGAGAAGAATTGTCTGGTGGATCGCGACACAGGACATCAGGTATCATAGGGCCACACAGGTGCCTCAGTGTAACACTGTGGCCTTGCAGCTATCAGGTGAAGGTTAAATTCCAGCCTTTGACCCCCTTTTGCTGTGAGGAGTACAGAGTGCTCAACGTGTTGGCGTGGGTTTTCCCCGAGTAGCTTTGGTTTCCTCCCACATTTTAAAAAATAAACGATTGAGCCAAACTTATAGCCACGTTTGGCCTACTCAGCAGGGGAGCTGGGGCCTATCCCAGCATGCATTGTGTAAAAGGCCTTGGGACACACCCCAGAGATGTTATTAGTCTAGACAAACCCATTCACACCTACAGCCCCCCCCCTAAAAATAAATAGATAAATAATCTAAAATAAAAACAAACAATATAACATATAACAAGCAATCCGTCTGATAAGAGTCTCACTATGAACGACCCTAGTAGAAACAGTAAATGTCATATACTTTCATGTACTACTCCGAGCAGATTGATCAGATCCAGCTGATTTTTGCTGATGATATTTACTAAATGTTGTGACGCTTCGTTGAACGGCGTCTGTGGCGTTTGGCGTTGAATTTAGAAAAAAACTACTTATTTTGATGCTTTGAGGCATCAAAGTCTGCTAGCAAGTTCAGTTTTTGGACCTCTGTAGTTGTACAGCAATGCTAGTAAGCCTGAAATTGATATTGGTTGAATATAAGTTGGGTTCTGCCATTTTTTAACTACTGCTAATTTACTGCAACAAAAATATGAAAGCTTTGACTGTTCATTTGTGCTACATCACTTTAAAACATCTGAGTTCCTCATTTGTTTTTGTCATCAAAAATGTAAGAACTGATTGAGTTTATTGATTGAAATTTCACAGAATTACTATTCACAATCTCACCTCTTATGCTTACTCCCCCTTCCTACTTCTCTCTGTCCCTCTCTCTCTCTCAGACATAAAGAAAGACAAACCAAAGAAAAAGTCTCCAATGTCCAAACTGTTGCGCTGGGGGAACAAGAAGGAGGGATGATGCTCCGCCAAAACATAGCGCTGCTTCTTTCTTTGATGTTTTTTTTTTTTTGCTGCTCTTGTTGTAGTCTTAATGTCAGTGTGATCAGCCTGTGATTCATGGGATAACATGGGTAGTCTGTGTATGTTTGTGTGTGTGTGTGATCTGTCATTTTAAGCATTTATAGAGAAATGCCCTCCCCTCTGTCGACTGGATCACTCAAGATGTGAAGCCACTCTTGCCTGCCAGGCCCCCCCCCCACACACACACAGACAAACACAGAGGATGTTGAGGGGTTAATGACTCACCAGCGGTGATGTGATTGGGTTCAGCGCTCCACTTGTTAGTTTTAATACTCTTCTAGTCTTAATCTGTCTACTTAATGCTGTCAAACACACACACACACACACACACACACACACACACACACACACACACACACACACACACACACACACACACACACACACACAGATACACGTTTTCTCCTCTCCTTATATATATATATATATATATATATATATATATATATATATATATATATATATATATATATATATATATATAGACAGACAGTGACCCTGAAGTTAGTCACAGATTCACTTGTGACTTGTAGTGTGCACTAAAACATGACCAGAGAGCAAAAAACAGCTGTCTGATCTTTGTTCTCGCATTGTGTATGTGTATATATATATATATATATATATACACATACACACACACACACACAGTTACACTTCAACTACAGATGCTAATGCGAGAACAAAGATCAGACAGCTGTTTTTTGCTCTCTGGTCATGTTTTAGTGCACACTACAAGTCACAAGTGAATCTGTGACTAACTTCAGGGTCACTGTCTGACCCTGTTGTAGTAGATTACATGTTGAACTGCATTTCTCTTTTAATCTTAAAGGTCTCTCTCCGTGTAGTTTCCTGTCAAACACAACACTCATTTTTTCTTGGACAACACGTTTACTCAGAGCACTGCCCTTTGTTAAGGTCTTTAATAGCATCTGCTACACCAGTGGTTTCCAACCTGGGGTTCAGGAGTTTTGAGTTCACAGGAAAGCAAAAAGTTGAGAAATCGTATTTACTTTTGACTTTTGTCTCATGAATTATTGGATAATTGTGAAGGAATAATCAGTCTTTGGTAGAACAACCTGCTACATAACTTTGTTTTAAAGGATTAAAAGCCCCCCCAAAAAGTCTGGAAACCACTGTTCCAGAAACACACTCACATGTGCAGACATTAGCTGACCTTTAGGAACTGTCGTATGTGAAGAGAATAGGCTCAAAGGTTCACTTACTAATTATTTAGAGCTTTCAACCGCATACTTAGCTCTTCATTGAGCGATCATGATCCTTTAAGAATGAAGTGAAATTGAAATCAGTGAAAAGCTCTGGATCAATCAGTCAGTGTACCTTTGAGCTTAGATTATCCTCATCACATACAAACTGCAATCGAAATAAGACACTCCTGAGTTAACGCATATTTGATGCTCAAACATAGTTTTATGCTGTATGTATATGTAATGTAATATGTAGTTTGTGTTTCTGTCAGTTGACTGGAGGACAATTGTGGTGAATCTGGTTTATGACTGGAAGGTTTAAGGATTCACACCAAAGGGTTGACTGGATGTTTGTTTTAGAAATACAAGAACTGGTCCATATTGGATCTGGATTTGTACATGTTTTAAATATTTTAGTCTGTGTGTCATAATCTATTAATTTGGAGAGTGACCAAACTGCTTAATTTCAACACAACTGGTTGGTACCACATAATTTTAATTGTATATATGTTAATGTTCTCGTCCTCTTTATTCTCCTATATATCTCAGCTGTATGAATTGTATGAAGTTGATGCTAACAGTCTGATTGTGGAGAAACTGGCCTGGATTTTAAATAATTTACTGCAATAAAATTACTCCAATTTTAATAAAAAGGTGACATTAGTTGATCTTTGTCTTCTATATAGAGTGATCCATACTCATATGGGAATACAAAAATATACATAACTTAAATGGTGAATATAATTTAAAGCAGCTCACTCTCGCAGGGGAAGTGGTGGTGGTGGTTGTATTTTGCCTTCATATTACTTACTGAAATGTGTTGGGGTTTAAATTTTTGGTGGTTTTATTCAGACACTGTAATGTTTTCATCATGTTTGGCCTGAGCTTGATTTATCTTTGTCATTTCAAATAGTTAAACTCCTGCAGTGATGCATTTTCTCTGTACAAACACTAGGAGGCAGCATGATCCTTTCCATGTCACTGAGCTCCCAGAGCATGAATCCATCAGTATGTTTGGTCTGTAGAGCTGACAAATACACTAACGGTCCAACCCAGACATACAATGAAAAAGAGGATTTATAACTTTTTTATTTATATTCCTCAAAGAAAAGTAAAGTTTTGAGCATCAGATCTTCTTTTATTCTCACTACTGCACAAACACTCCTTAAGCCTCATTCTCCGTCACCTCCAACCCAGTCTGCTATCACTTCTCCTGTGAAACTATTACATAATATACAAGTTGTCACGTATATTTCTGTTTCTCTTGTCAGACATCGATATGACAATAAAAACAAATAGAATGCAGAATCTGATTGACATTAACAATAACAATCTTATAATTAATATGTCTTCTGCAGTTAGTTGCTGCACAGGCTGTTTGTTTTCTACTCTAAAAATACATCAAACTCTTCATAAACAGAGTGAGGACTGATTTGCCCATCTTAAGATCAGGTTTCTTTAAAGTCCAGTGAGTAACATTTAGGAGGATCTATGAGCAGAAATGTTTTTGTTACCTCAGAATGAGCTGTTTTTCATCTTCTACGGAGTCCGCCACGTTTCACTACCAAACCAAACACTGGCTGCAGATAGGGCTCTTTGTTTTTTTTGGTGAGTTTTGAAATGGGAAATGGGAGGGTGAAGCGAGGGTGCTGCAGTGGGCAACTGCACCGTTATAGATCCCACACGTTGTACTAAACCAGCTTCAAGTCAGGTCAAGTAGATTGTATTTATATATAATAGGTTAAAATCACACATTTTCTTCACAATCTACAACACCTCTGTCATTTTTTTTGTTTGCATAATGACACATTTCTGCAAAGGGATGAAAAAGATGTCCAATTTATTATAAACATATAGAGGTTATGATAATAACAACAATAATTGCCCATGTTGTTTCTCCACCTCATGCTGTATTTGAATTGTGTGTTTGATCAGGGGTGTAGTGAGGAACTCCTGGTCCACCATTTTAAATAAAAATATCAATGAGTCCCTAGAATCATCATAACCTTCACCTTACTAATAAAGATGCTGTATATTGGTTCTATAGAGGAGAGCTAAATATATTATTATAAATATTTACATTACAGTATCCTAGCTGAATTTATTTTCTTTCTGTTTTCAAACCTCCTCAGAAGCTTAGTATGTGTGATACAGAAACTCACATAGAATATTTCAAGCGTGTTCTTATAATATAAGACTTCTGACCAAAGTACGCATGCAGAAATAGACGCCACGCAGAGCTTTGAGTGTTGAGGTCAAACATGCAAACACAAGAACAATTTCTCTCTGCTATAGTTACAATATGCATTTACATTAGCGAAGAGGAAACGAGAGAAATAATACAATAAAAGAAGAAAAGAGCAGGGAAATTGACTTTTAGCTCCAAGTTGTTGTTTTTTTTCATATCTTTTGGTGTGAAAATACAAAACTGCGTAATCTTTTCCCCTCTTAAGGCAACATTTGTTCCTGTTGTTATGTGTGAAAGTGTTTGTTGATTCCTTCTTTAAACCATGATAAAATGTTCCATCACCACACCGCTGTGTGTCTGAATCAATCATGTCTCCGCTTGACTTTGGAACATGTTTATCTTTGGGGTGAAAATGTGCCTTTAAGTCGACTCAATAAGGTACATTTATAATGTTGGAGACTGGGGTTTCAGTACAGACTGTAAATATACCTTTGAGGTGGTACATTTACATAACACAGTGGGCCCTCACATATTCTTCACACAGACTTTTAAACAGTTAAGTGAGTTTCGGTGAGGCTCGACTCGACTGTTTTGAAATAATGTGATTCAACCATTCACATGCCATATCTGTTTAATCCATCAAAATAGTATAAACTCGACATTAGCATACACTCAACCTGTTGGTATTGTTGTTTAACACGCCTTTATGCTCTTTTTCACAATCTTTTAAGGTTTAAAAGGAAGCTGTGTTCATAATTTGACACACTGCACACTTCTCACTGTTTGTATTCATCCCTTTAGTGTTTATAACTTGGTCTTTGTTACACACACCTTGTAGATTTTATTGTCTCTTCAAGTAAACTCAAGTTAACTTCTTTAATTGATTATTTTAGTTGTCTATTTTCATCTTCCTGGTGTGACCTTAAACATGCATTGTTTTTATTTTCCACTTGGGGGCTGCGCAACCAACAAGCAGAAAACTCAGCACTGACATATTATCACCTGCAGCCCAGTCTCATGCCTACACATGTAATAGACCCACCGATCCACTGCAGGATACCGTGTCAGTGTCACGTTTCTCCTCGCACAGATGTGAAATGGACACACGTGTATGAAGGTGCAATATAAAAAGCAACAAAGTTCACTTAAGGAGGAGGTTGGCCTGGATATATGGGTCTAACAAACACAAGAGACTGCTGGACTAGTTGCCGGAAGATGCAGGACCAACAGACTGAATAGTTCACTCATTCCTGCTGCAGTTGGCCTCCTAAATAACTATGTTATATCTGTACTTACACTTACTTATTTATTGCCTCATTGGTTGATGCCTATTGTTTGTTGTCTGGTGATGTTGGTCATGTATATGTTACTGGCTGTAGAACAAATTGCCCTTTGGGGATAATAAAGCTACCCTTGAACCTTACTGTAAAACCAAAATTCAACAAATTAAAATTAAATTCGGTACTCAGTGTGTCCTCAGCAAGCTTTATATTGAAAGTGTAATCAGACATTGCATATTTATTTATTATTGACTGATAGTAAATGTGTTAGCATGTTGCCTATTTACATCCAAGGAGCAACATTAATATTAATTTGGAGTCGTGTGTGTGTCCATCGGGTACATGTAAGTGCAATATCCTTTGAGCTCTGTTTTGGTCTCCATCACCTCTTGAGGGATAATTTGTCTCTTTTGCTGCTAAATGCTCCTCTATGTTCTCCAGATAGTTGCTGAGACTGAACTAAAACAGTAAAGTTGCAGGCCATTAGATCAAACAATGCTCCATAGAGCTGAGGGAAACTGCAGTTACAGTTACACCTTTCACATACACATAGGACACCTCTGTCCTCATACTGTTGGTGGTTTTGGTCAGATGCTGTTTCTTGCAGATTGGGCTTTAGGCCTCTTAGTTCCAGTTACCAGGAAACTGTACATACGCAATGTTTTAGTGTTCCTCCCCTGTTTCAACATGACAAACTATTAAAAGTACTTTCCCAGTTTGGTGTGGGACAACTTGACTGGCCTGTACGGAAGCCCTGACCTCAACCCCTTTCAACACTTTTGGGATGAACTGCAACAACGACTGCAAGCCAAGTCTCATCGGTGCCCGATGTCTGAAAGGGAACAAATCATGCTGCAGCCAGGTAACAAAATGTGGTGAGAAAGAGTGAAACCAGAAAGTTGTTGTTCACACATGTAATATCTTGGTGTCTAGTGTAAGTGTCTAGTTTTGGTGTAAGTTTTGTACCTTAAATAAATGTTTTCTTGCATTGACTATTTATTCTCCAGCAGGAAAACCTGAAATTTCTTGCGCAAAATATAGTAAAATATGTTGAATTTTAAGGTAACCTAATTGTAAGTAGACCTAATACACTGCACACTGGTAGTGCAAGTCTTGTAGAAACTGCAATGTCTTGTATTTGTATGGCAATGTCCTTCATTGACACTGCATAGATTAAGGGTAAATATTGTACTAAACTAAAATGGGTTAATCTGACTTTACAGTCTAGTTCTTACTCAAGTTAATGATCTGTTTCTGCATTTTAGTTGGTGTGAAATGATATGCCCTATAATGTTTTTTTTCCCTATATGATTATGAAGGAGTGTGACTTCCTCATCCTCAGTGTGTTTTGATGGATTTCACAAGGTTCTTATAACCCAGTGAGAGGTCATAAAATGGACCACATGAGGAAGTTTAAAGTGCTGTAACCTTATTTTGAAGGCTGCTTTATTAAAAAAACCCATCTGTGGATATTTAGTCTGTGCTCAGATAAAATTCTTTGCGGCACAATATGTTCTGCTTAGGCAAAACAGTGAGAATAAGGTGTAAAAGTGATGACAGATTCGAGAGTGAAGACAGATTTTTGCATGAAGGAAGAGGGGGTTGGTGTGTGTGTGTGTGTGTGTGTGTGTGTGTGGAATCCATAGCAAAGTGATTTTTGGTGTTCGTATAATGCATTGCTGCGTACATGCACACATGAGGTGGAACAAAGCGGATGGGATTGAACTGCTTGGTTTTCTATTTAGTTTTTGACAATTTTTTTTGTGTCTTTCCTCAGTGTGTTTTGACAAAGACTGCCGTTTGAGTATAAGTGTGTCTTTGTGATGACAGCACTGGAAAAGCGATCATAACCCACTGGACCCCCTCAAGAACCTCTGGATGTCGCCCGTGGAAACCCTTTGCATGTGGTCTCTACTTGCACAAACACACACACAGACACACACACATATAGTAAAGCGTACACACACCTAAGTGGTGGTGACAGGCGGGAAAATCATCTCAGGATTTTGGTTCAGGTCTCCTTCTTTGTGTTTCTCTAAGTGTCTGTGACAAGGCAGGAGGGTAATGATCAGTGTGTGTGTGTGTGTGTGTGTGTGTGTGTGTGTGTGTGAGACAGATTAAGCTCCTCCATGGATGGATACTTATGGTTCTCTGAATGAGTAATGTAAAAGACAGAGAGTGTATGTGCTCAATGAATCACAAACACCATCTATCAGGGTGAATATTTCCACTCACATTTGCAAGCCAACACTTTTTAAAAGATTGACAATGGTCCATAAAAAGTGATGAGTTTTCTTTTTTGTAACTGATTTTTGACTTTTTAAGGCTACTTAAAAGTCCAGTCAAGTGAGTTTATTTATGAAGCATTAATGTTCATAATACATTATGTTGTAACACAAACTGATATAACATATATCGGTATTACATTTTAAAGGAAAAGTTATACAATCAGATATTTGAGAACAAGCAAGCACTCCCTGACTGAAAAGTGAAATGAAATCTTTAAAAAACACATTAACCGATATCGTGTTTTCTTCATATATAACATGTATAAATCCCATGTGCCTATATGTGAATTGCAGGTGATGCTACATGTGATTTTTTTAATTTCATGCGATGTACATTTCACATCAGTGGGAAAATACTTTATTTCTTGTCTCTGCAGACTCCAAAAAAAAACCACGACTGTAACCTCTAATGGCTGCGCAGTGTTATCTACTCCCTTTAAAGCCCCCCAAAAATGTATAAAATCTCAAGTATTTCCCCACAACACCATAAATATTTACGACCAAATAAACAAAAATAATAATAAGATAAAGTTTGGGTGGAAAAAACTCAGCTGGTCTGCTTCATCACGGCTGTGTGGGTGTTAATAATTGGCAATATCCTGGCAGCATAAGCACAATTTTGATTCTAAAATCCTGATCGGACGTAAACAACTGTTTTCCAACTGAGCACCGCCCACTGCAAAACCAGTGAAAAGAGCAAACACAAATACAGAAATCTCTCATATCCCAAACTGTTCCTACATTGGCAGAAATGTAGAACCCAATCGCTCAGAGTAAGAAGCTGATTGATAACATATGTTTTCAAGGCCTTTAAAATAATTTAATCTTTAACAGTTGGAGTCCAGATTCCACTAAACCTGTAGAACCAGAAGGAAAAAAAACTACTTTACCTACAGAAGGGAGAAGATAACAGCATTACGAAATAGAAATTACCTTTTGAAATATCTGAAAACTATGTGTCTACATTTAAATTTCCTCTTTTGACATGATCAAAAAATGAGAACTGTCATGATGATTAGGCTATATAACTGAAAATGAGACATAAAAAATTACTTTCCTTGTGGCAGCCTAATTTTATCTCTTATACCTCTTTCGTATGTTTGAAGGTCAGTGAAGTACACTGACACTGTGTATGTGTGCACATGTGAGCTCGTATTTATTGTTAATTGAGCTGAATCGAGATCAGCGGCAGCAGCAAAAGCTTAAAGCAGAAAATGAGAGAAGCACTCAAGTGGCTATCAGTATCATAAAGGAACAAAAGTGAAGGAGGGGAGGGAGGGAGGAGGGATGAAAGGAGATGATTTGCGGCGTTAATCCAAATTGAATTACACTGATAACATCTCTCTTTCTGGCTTTATTTTATACATTTTTTTCATTTCATTTCAAACTTCCACTTTCCACCTTTTCGCACTCATGAGTTCCTCGAGACAATATGAGCTGCAGTTTGTCTTTGGTTAGAAAAGGTGGCAGCTGGCTGGTTGCTCACTACAACATTTCTTTAAAAACACAAACTAACTAATGAACAAACAGCAATCAGTAGGTATTCATTAGACTCTCTCTCTCTCACTCACTCTGTTAATAGTGTGAATTAGCATATAAATGAGAGATAGCATGTGATAGAATCCACTCTGCTTCAATCTGTCCATTGGGACTTATGATTATCTCTTTCTCCTCCTTTTTCTTTATTCCTTATTACTCTTTTCTTCTTCTCTGTCTCCTTTCTCTCTCTCCAATCCCAATCGCAGCCAATTATACCCTTCTTCCATCTCTATTTGAGGACTCCTTTCTGCTTTTATTAACTGATACAGTTGAAATGAGTCATTCGTTCTGTTTGTGATTATTTGTTTACCTGGATGTGTGTTCGGGTTGCCTCTGTGTGCGGTTAGTTTAAGCGTACTTAATTGCTCCTGACTAATTAGCAGATGAGTCGAGGCATTTGGGAGATAGAGAGCACACACACACACACACACACACACACACACACACACAGACATAAATACACACATTATAGCACCTTTTCGTCCGTGTCCTAAGTGTTCGTCTCTTGTTCCTTCCCTCTCTTGGCTTTGTGTCCCCAGACAGTTGAAGCCCAGCGGTACGCAGCAGGAGGTGTTAATGATGTGAGGGCTCTGTGTTCTCTGCTGGGAGCGATCTGTTGTGTGTTAGCTGCTGTCTGTCACCATACGGGTAGAAAAACATCTTCATAGTTCATGTGAGTGTGTGGAGCTCTGAAACTGATGTCTCACTGTACTGTAGGTGTGTGAGTGTGTGTGTGTGAGTGTGAGTGTCTGGTTTTCCACTTTGCAGTTGCTCTGCATATTAAAAATCATGAATCTCCTGCCCGCCCTCCCTGCCAAACAACACTCACAACTTTATTGGCGTGTGTGCAACCATCCATTTATGGTTATGAGGTCTTTGCTTTGCGTCACTGTTCCCCTTTTTATAATTCAGATTTGTTGGTTGTACATACGACTAATGTGTTCATGCTGTGTTTGTGTGGGTGTGTGTGAGGTCACGTTAGACAGACAGACAGTTTTGAGGTACTGGTACGTTTTTTTTTACTTATGGGAGACTTTCCACTCTACTCACTGCACTTCTGAGCAAAATAGTACACATAAATATAACATTTGATTGATGGCTTCAGTTACCAGTTATTTAGCAGATATAATCATTTAATAGCAAGTGCAAAAAAGTGTCACTAATATTATTTTTAATGTGGGTCTTTCCTTTTACTTTTTGCTCACTACTTTTTCATCTTTCACTTCTCCCTTCTCCCCTTTCATGCTTTCTCTGTGTCCTTTCTCTTCTTTCTTTGCTTCATCTTAAAGAAAACAAACAAACATTCACCTATGTTGATGCCTTTTGTTTCAATGGTCAGACTATATTCGTCTCTGAGACACCTCCCTCTAGTCCAGTACAATGAAAGGAATTTTATTTGTCGAGCTAAAACAATGAAAAAAATGCATGTAAAAAAATACATGCCAAAAAAAAATGTCAACAACAACTTGTCAAATGACTGTTACTATAGATAATCCATACGCTGTTTTATTAGAACCACCATTGGCTAATTCTCAGCTGCTGCTGCTGATCATTTTATTACAGCAAAATATGGATTTACTGGGGTGGAGTGAGCACTTGCACACAAATCAACAAACATGCTAACTAGCCTCTAATCAACTCAGCTGGCATTGTGGGACAGGACAGCAACGGTGGAATATATCAGGAGAGTATTTCTTCATTGAAAGAAGAACAAAGAACAGCAACCTCTTCTTGAAGAGGAGGCTGCTGATCTGAGGAGGCTACTGCAAGCCAGGAAGAGGAGGAGGATGGTGCTATCTTAGTGTTTGTCTCTAGCTATGTAAGTTATCTTATAAAGTTTACCCAAAGCAGTGCTTAACTAAACAGAATAAATACGGACAGTAGACAGAAATATGGCTGCAGCGGTCTGTGTGACTGTAGTGCTAGAGGGGTCTGTCGGACTGGCAACCTTCTCAGCCCGAAAAAGTCTGAGCACTTTCTCGGTTCGCCATAAATTTGCGTAAAACTGCTGATAATCACAATCTACACAGTTGATTTCTCGATTCAAAAGTTAATTTTGTGGTGAAATAATGTGTGGAAATAGTAAAAAAACAGACTAAAACCATCACAAGCCTCACAACCTGCTATTGACAGAAGAACTACATACTCAATATGACGTCATATTGAGTATGAATAGTACGTTCGTATGTGATTTCCAACACAGCCAAGTCAACTAACACTTGTGCTCAATGTGTCCATCATCAGGACGATCATTCTCTGCTAATGTTTGGTACTGTGTTACGCTGACTGGCGTTTTCTCTGGATAAACACTGAGAGCTGGAGTTGGCAGATGCACAACCTCACACAAATACAGTAGATGTTAGAGTAAACATTTGAATAGTCTTAATTATTGCCTCTAGAAGACGTTTTTCCAATAACCAAAAAGTGAAGCCATGCCAAATGAAACACGCACTCTGGCGCTGTGTATTAAAGACAGAAAACCAAGAAAATGATTTATCATCCGGAGGAACACTGGCACCTCTGTTTCACCAAACGCAGATTTGCATTCAGTTCTTTTCTTAGCTTCCATTTTTCTTTTTTTTTTATTTCTGGCTCTGCTGCTTTGCTTTTTTTTCCAAACTGGTTTTTGTTGTAGCAGCTTGGTGATGGTCTACATAAACTAGAACAACACACACATAGAGGACGCACAGCGGTGATGAGGATGGATGACGCTGGAGTGAGTGAATTAAAGTGAATCACACTGTGTTAGGCTTCCCCTGCACAGGAAGAAAATTTCAAGACACACACACACACACACACACACACACACTCAAACACACACAGACATACCAAACCCTTAAGGTCTGACACCCTTTCAGATATCCGCATTAGACCCTATAATCTAATTCCTGGCTATCGTTTTACAAATCGAATCATGACACACCACTCATATTCAATATCACCAAACCTCCAGCCTTTTAGTTTGGCCTCTCAAACCACCGTGTAAAAGCTTCATCATGGGCCACGCTGATGAAATTACCCTCTATTATCCCCCCTCTCTCTTTCTCTTTTTCTCCCCAACTCTCACTCTCTCCATTCTGTCTTACTTGAAGGAGTGTGCAGATTTAATTTACAGCAGGACTCATGAGCCACTTAGCGCAATCTCTTGCCGTGTGCAAGGATTGATTGATTAGGCCTTATCTTGTTATCTGGGTCTGTGGTCGTTTGATAGGCCTGTTTGTTCTCTCACTAGTCTCTCAGTCTTTCTATCTGTATCCCTTTCCTTTATGTAATTTCATGCCTCTGTCTTCTGTGTAGTGTGTGTGTGTGTGTGTGTGTGTGATGGCCTGCAGCTTCTCTGTCTACTTTTCCTCCAATGTGGGAATCAGACACTGATAAGGACGGATTGTCTTGCAAGATCAGAATTAGGAAATTACATGCTTTACTCGTCGCAGACTCACACCCCTCCCTCCCTGTCTGCGGACTGCGAGAGGATATTGTTTCTCAGAATTCGCTTAAATTGCTCGGCTCTGGTGGTTGACTAAGTAAAATACTCCGCTGATGCTTGTTGTTTGGTCATTGTAGTTTTAAAAACAATTTAATTCATGAAAAGTACTGAATTTAATCTTTTACCTGTGAGGGTTTAATTTGAATGGATGCAGTATATAGGGAGCAGGTGAACTGCAGAGTGCCTTAAGAAAAGTAATCCATTATTAATTCCAACCTCTTTCTGATTGTGATGACCCAACTCACTGACACATTACTTCTTAGAGGATAGAATAGGTATTTCTTAAGGATAGATTATTAAGTCTGTCTTACTCACATTCTCTAAGTACAGTACCCTGAAATAGCTTTTGGTTGCTGTAATTGTCTCACCAGTCTCAACAGACTTAATTCTAAAGCGACCAATCTAGTTATCAAGATCCACAGTCCTGCCTCTGTGCAACAAACCATCTCGCCAGAACTAACATGAGGGTTTAACTGGCTAAATCAGCCAAATCGAGTGGGTATCATCCAAAAGTTTATTTTCATGGACAGTATGAATGTACATCCTGGTAGACACATGTTTTTACTGGCTTAGGGATTAATTATGCTAATTGTGATGATTTTTAGGCATTGCAGAGATAACTGGTCGCAGGTTACGACTAACCACAAAACTCCGGCCGGTGAGCTGGAACAATGCTCAAAATTTCACCAGAGCTTTTGCTCTGCATGGACTACACGGCTTGTCTATTTTTGAACAGAAGCTGCTGTCAGTGTGATCTGCTCTGTGCTGCTTGACACGAGCACTGGCAGGAAGTCAGACACAGAAACCAGGCCAGAAGTCAGTCAGTCAAAGGCAGGTTAGAGGAGATTTGAAGCAGAGAAACACACTGTTTTGTATCCTTTAAATACCCAAATAAACAATGTTGGGCAGGCAACATATCTTTGACAACAAGTCACTATATGTAGTAGTACAGAGGAAATCAGTGTGGCAGACAGGAACACATGCCATTACCTGTTAATGGAATAAGATTATGAGCTTCAAGATCAGGTACTTTGACTGATGAATCTCAAACATGAGAGCACAACATACCGTACATGTCATCATGTTGAGCATTAATTGCTTAAATGATTGGTTACAAGTGTATGTTTTAATCTTTCATATATAAAATAAAATATACATAATATCAATTGATAAAGTTAAGAACTTTATTTCCCAGTGGAGCAGATATTTTCCTGCATTTACACCCGAACAGCAACCTGCTGTAGAAACAAAATGCAAGAAAAAAACATGTCTGCCAAATAAATGCTAAATGTTTTTTCTACATTTAAGTAATTTGTGTTCATCTGCTTCAGCGAGTGCAGACATTTGGAAAAAGTGTTTAGCGCTACAGTAAATAGGTACTAATGAAGCAGTTAAAACATCTGCACCGGATCCAAGCGTCACTGTTACAGTACAACTCCTCTGATGAAAACCACACAGAGAGGCTTTACAGTGAAGGAAGTGGTTGGCTTTTTATGGGTCAAACACACATAAGAATGATTGTTTGATGGTAAAGATTATAATATTTCGGATCCCTCAAAGTAATCATAACTAAAAGTGCTCATGCTCATTCAACCTTTATTTCTATTCATTTCAAACAGAATGGCTTTGCGATCCTGACTTTGGCTGACATTAACAAACTTTTTCGGACTATTTTAATGTGACAGCGCGAACCTTTCAAGCTCCCTTGTCCTCATCCTGCGTTCACTCCCAAACCTTCTGCCTTCACCTCTTTTTTGGCCAGAAATCTCAACTCACCCCTCCCACAGTGCCTAGGCTAGACCCTTCCTCACCCCTCCACCCGCTCCATCAGTCCTGACCACCTGCACTGCTCCTCCTTATCCAAGCTCCCAACCTGAGCTCAACCCACCTCCAGTGCTCTTTTCCCACCGTCTGCCCCAACCTGACTCGTAAACACCCTCACACACGTACACACACACACACACTAACACACACAGTTGGAGCGGCAGGCTCTCTCTAATGACGTCCTCGGAGTATAATTAGTCTGGCCAATTAACAGCAGTAACGATGCTTGCATTCATTATGTCAAATTACACTGTGCTGACAAAGTGTCAACTCAGCTACGCTCACCTGCTGAGTGTGTGTGTGAGTTTATGTGTGTGTTTTTGCTGGTTTATTAAATCCTACTTCATCATTCTATAGATGAAGAATGTCCTGCCCATTTCACGCACACACACGCACACACACACACACACACACACACACACACACACACGGACACACACATACATGCATTCAATTAGCACACTTGCAATAGATCTGTTATTCTGGTGCCTGTCGTCGTGGCGATGCTCTCGTGGCCAGGAATAAGGCCTGTGAAACCAGTTGGATCAGTACATTGCATTATTAAATCATGGATATTGATTTTCTGTGTGTGTGTGTGTGTGTGTGTGTGTACAGTGTTATTAAATGCTATATATTACTATGAGTCAGATGGGATGGTGGTAGCTGTGATCTGTGTGGCCCGAGATGTGATTTTACACACGCACACACACATTTGCATAACACTGATGAATGTGAGAGAGGAGGGGCGGGGCCAGGAGGGGCTGGAGGTGGATTCATCTTAATTAGCATCTCGGTCCTCTGGAGGTAAACTACACTGCTGGGAACACACGCACTCACACCTACACACACACACACACACACACACACACACACACACACACACACACACACACACACACACACACACACACACACTCACACAGAGGTGGAAGGTGTACTGGAATTGTTTAAGTAAAAAGTAGCAATATACTACATAAAATACAACATTACAAGGACAAGTAGTGCATTCAAAATTGCACTCAAGCAAAGTACAGTATTATTATTATTATTTATTATTAACACAGTTTACTATTATTACATTTAATTATTTATTAGAAATATGCAGAATGGCCACTTTCATAATCATATGTTATTTTATATTATTGGATTATTATTACTGATGCATTAATGTGTTGCTGTAGCCGGTCCAGGTGGAGCTAATTTTATTTTCTTCTTTATATACTGTTATAGTACATTACATTTGTTTAGCTGATGCTTTTATGCTTTTTATTTCTTTTAAGTAACTTACAAGAAATGCATTCAGCCACGTGGATACAAGAATCATGCAAGTACATCAACTAGCCTCATTATACTGTTGTGTAGTGAAACAATGCATCATAATTTGTAAGATATAAGATATTCTAAGATGTTATTCAATAAGAGTCGAATTCCATTTAAATGGAAGTATATAAAGTAGCATAAAACTTAATATACTGTACTGTACATTGCCTCAGACTTATTTACAGTAAAGAACGGGAGACTTAAATCCACAATTATTCCTATTAACGAGTGTTTGTGTAGTGACAACCTCATGCTTTCATGCTACACAAATATGTTATCATCCAAAAACATGTTTTCAAAAACTCCTTATACCAAGATAAATAGGTTAAAACAAGACATATCAGTGTTTTCTGATATCGCATTCTGGTTATGGTCTCTTTTAGGCAAATATAAACTACTCGACTGACTGTGACAAACAGCAGCCTCAACTCAAACGTCCACTTGCTTTTATGGTGCTATCAACCACATAGTCTGTATCAGTTAGTGGAGCTGGTCCAGGTGTCACTGTAGGACCTAAGTGTGAATCCTGAGCCTCATGCAGCAGTTGAAGCTTATTCCCCTCAACTTGTTGAATAAAATATTGAATAATGACAACTAATACTACAGTATGCCATTTATATGCATGTTGCAAGTTTTTGGGCCACAGTGCAGTTCTATGGTACAGAGGCAGAAGTTATATGAGACTGTGGCTACAGAAACAATACTTATTATACTATTCAATACTTAACGTAAAACTTCTAATAAAAGCAGAGTTAGTTGTCAAATTTGCTGAAGAAAACTGAGGAGAAACAGCACAGTCTGAAAGTATTTTCTATCTTTGCTAGGCAAGAGTTTTGTGCAAAAGGAATTAAAGGCCAGTCCCCAATGAAGACAGGATGAGTGCCATGATTTAAGCAAATAAACACATCCTCCTTAAGTTTTACTTAATACTAGCAGGACAAATTCATTTTTTATACTAAATAAACAGTTAAAGACCAGTGTTATCCTTTAGGAGCAGTATTGAGTAAAGGTACTTTGTTACTTTCCACCACTCAATAATCATACATTCATATTTATACATATGGGCTCATACATATTCCAACACATGCACTTAAACGCAGACTTGATCCAAGCAAAGGACAGGGACCGGAGCAGTCCTCTGATAGGCAATTAGCTCGTAAAGTGACATGGACATGCATGCAAAGCTTCTGACAAATACACAAATACAAGTACACACACACACACACACACACACACACACACACACACACACACACACAAGAGGCAGAGCTGGTTTGCTCTCTTGATAGGCAATTAACTTACTTCAGACACCTCATCAGCAAGTGAACAAAAATCCCCTTTTAATCGGACACACAGACGCACACACCTACACACACACAAACGCGCACACACACACGCGTCCTCACAGCTTTGCATATGCAGTGTTCATTGAAGCATTGATATGCAGCGTGAGCGGGAGAATCTGTTCCCACTGCTAGCGCCTTAGCATTGCTAAATTTCAAATGCACATACAGAAATACGTTCAGCCACACACACACACACACACACACACACACACACACACACACACACACACACACACACACACACACACACACACACATACACACACACACACTCACTCACGTACACTCATTGGAGGGATCAGGGGGCAGATGATTCGTCAGGAGTCCTGCTGAGTTAAGTAATCACACTCGGGTGTTTAATCACTAACGAGAACCTGATGATGCTCTTTAATTAACACAACACTAATTGAAGAGGGCTGGCGAATCACAGCTCTTGGTCCTGTCTGTTATTTGAATAATTAGAAAGCAAAGGATTGTGGGCGAGGAGCCTCCAGCTGTAGGTGGGTCGGAGGCAGTTTGTGAGGAAATTTATTAGAGAAGAAAATAAAATTTGCTTAATCATTTTGTTAATTTGTTCAGTTGTAGGTTGACAGAGCGACAATATTGATCAGTGTGAACGTATTTCTTCAAAGTCATACTGCACTGGTAAACTTTCGGGACATCGTAATGGTACAGTACACTTGGGTATACTAATGTAAAATAAGAAATTCTGCTTACTGCTGTAACACACATGTACTACTAGGCATATTTGACTTCCAGTATTGTGTGAAGTTAGCTTCCAGACCTTAGAAAGTCAGGTAAGGAATTTGTGGTGGATAAGTGGGGTAACCATAGGACCTTCCTCTAGAAGAGGAATCCTGTGTGAAGCAAGTTGTTATATGTATAACAGAAACAACTGGATATGGTTTTAGGCTCCAAAGTGACAATAGGCTATTATTTTCACAATGTAGAGGATGGGAAATTTCTTTATTGCAAACAATATGGTGGTGAAATATGGTGTAAATGTGAAAGTTTAATCTTCAAATAGGCAGTGAATTTGGTACGCTGATGATCAGTCAGTTTCTGCACGTCTTGACAAGTGACAGGGAGTGTCGAAGGAACAGAAAAACCACACAAAGTTCAAGGTGATTACACCAAATATAAAAACCCATGAAGTTTTTTTTATTTGTTCTGTGAATGATGTTAATGAAGTGAAACAAAAATCCAATTCAGGCTGGTTAACAGCATCATTTTGTTACTTCACTGATTCCACCTCTGTAAGTCAACAACCCGTCAACACCAAGGCCCTGGAGTCTAGTTTCTGATAGTTGTTGTACAGGTATATTTTACAGCTGCCCACTAAATGTTTGAATGATCAGTCGAAAAGACTCCATGGAGACTCACATTTTGTCACTGCTTTGTCGTTTTACACAGACCAACGCAGGATAGCAACATGACAACTTTTTAAAACCAAGTCTTCTCCTTCTCCTTCTGCTCTGGTGCTAAATGTTAACTAAACTGGCTCTTTTGTCTGTCAGACAAGAGACATACTTTGTGTGTTATAGTTTTCTAACTGATCTATGACCAGGATGCACACTTTTTATTTGAACCGAAAGAAAAATGGGACCCGGCTTTATCAATTTCTGTACAGTACATTCAAACATTCAACTTGTCTCTCCACTGCGTCAACGTGCTGAAAGCCAAGTGACAAGCTGAGAGCTCCCTCAATCCTTTGTTCAACACAGATATTCGTGTTTTATAGACTGAATATAGAACACAATGATTCATAATTCACCATGAATGTACAAACATGTACAGAACCGTTTGTGTGAGAAGCTGAGAGGATTTTGACATTTGTTAGCCTGTTGTAAACAACTGAGCAAATGTTTGGGAACTTTGTCCTTTCTGTGTCAGCGCAAACGCTGAAGACGACACATGCAAAGTTAACAGGATTTTGATTCGACTGGGCTGACTAGAGCGTCTCTGTTAAAGTGGGGCGAGAAGTTTGGAGAAGTTTTATATGACCGAGAGGGGAGGATGGGGCCAAACATGGCAACACGGAGGGGGGATTAGTGTTTTGTTAATGAGGATTACCGTACAAACCGGTGAAAGGCAACTAAGCTGAGCGCCACCGTCATCAAACCGATTTAGTTCCTGGCTCCTATTTAGAAGGATTACCAGACAATGTTATTGTAATTACAATTGTTCTACCAATGAGACTGTTGAAGCTATTATTGTCTGTTGTTGCTTTATATATACGGCGGCTAGTGTTTGCGCATTTGCTCTGCCAGTCACGGTATCAAATTTTACACATTCAGGAGACCTCGTTTTGTTAAATTTGCGTCACTAATATTGTTTTAATGTTACAGGTAAAAGTTAAACACCAACAGTATCGCTACAGAGCAACAGAGCCACAGATTCTTCCTCTACTTCAGCAGGAGGAAGATTAACCTGAGAAATGTTGTCTTCGTTCTCCTTCCTTCTTTTATTTCCCCCCAGAAAGCTGCTGCTGTCTGTTTATAGGCTCCATATGGGAGAAGGACAAAGGTTTAAACAGAGGGGGGGATTTCAAAAGATAATTAAGGAGGAACGAACAGGCAAACTATTGAAGGAGGCACGGAGGAGGGATTGGGAGCAGGGAGGATAACAGAGGAGCGGAAGCTACCTTTGTTGTGTCTCAAACAAGTGGATCAACTCAACTGCCTCTCAAACGCCATGAATATGTATTATATCAGGTTATTCATCCGCCGCCATTGTTCCACTTCAAATTATGTCCCACCAGAGGAACACTGAGGGAAGACAAAAGAAAATTGGGCAAATGAAAATGTAACCAAAACAAAAACGACAGAGCTGTTCTTTTTATGTCCACGCAGGTTCTTTTGTGGCATTAGAGAAATCTTCAGAGATGACTCGTTTTTATTCAACCGAATAATGCCATCTTTTGAAGAAACAGCTCTAATTAACATCCATTTGAATAATCAGATTATTCTACATTCTTGAAATGTGCTGGTGAGAATGAGGGAATATATAGCGTGAATATGTCTTTTGTCATCGCGCACTAATACACCAAAGGTAATATGAGATACTTTGCATTAAACCTCTTTTTTTTTTTACATAAAAACGATGGAGCAAACTAATTAAGGGGTTTGTTTCTGAATGGGTTTCCATGTGAGGATGTGGCAGATACACATTTCAGATCTTCCCCTATGGATTCCTATTTTATTACTGATACTATATTTTCATTATTCAAGAAGTTTAGATTGGGGCTACAATTACTGTGTGGATCTATGGATGGCAGTGTCGGTCGGTTGGTTACGCCACCACTTTGTTCCAGATTAAAATGTTTTGTACATGTATCCGTGGAGCCCAGAAGATAAATCCCACCGACTTTGGCGTCTTTTCATCACGATATCCCACTCGGTGAAACGAACTGTGTCAACAAATGAAAGGCACAATGGCTGCAAAATCCAATATTAACACAAATACCTATGTTTGTATCCGGTTGCAGGTGTTTATATACCCACTCTGAACACTGTATCAGCAGATCATTTAAGCCATATGGCAGCGAGGGTAGCCATCTTGGAATAATCCATATAAACTCCCAAGTCGAAAAAGCAGAACGTTAAAGTTATATTGTATATTGTTATATTTGAATTTATCCTTTCCTTAGAGTACAGGTATATCTTTATTATTTACAACATATAGTGCCATAAGGTGGTAGTGTGCATGTGTAGGAAATTATAGAGTTGGTAAAGATGTAGAAAAGTCTACATATTTGATTTGACAATCATTTTAATATGTTATATCAATACAGAACAAGACATCCAAGTAAAGCTTCAAAAACCCCTTATTTAATATTTTCTAAGCCTCCTAGCCTTGAGAGTAAACTGAATTAATTCGCAAGAGTGTTGGCTTTAATTAAATGAAATATGAAGACAAGCGTAGCAGACTGAGTGGCTCTGAAATAGTTTAAGTGATTTTATGCTCATATATACTCTACATATTTATGACAATGCACATTAAAATATTAAATAGGTAAACAACACAGATTATAAATAATGATTTAGTGCTAATTATCTGGGTGATACACATGCAAAAGACAGAGAATTAAAGGAGTGTTTCTGCTTAGCAAAAACTGGCGTTCCCAAGTCAAACAATGAACATGAGACACACACACACACACACACACACACACACACACACACCTATTCACACACTACATTGGCACAAACACAATAATATAGGTAGCACTCACCTGGAGGGAACAGAGGAACAAGGGGCTAATTAGTGATGATGAGAAGTTAATTTAGTCAGACACCTCAGGTAATAGTCTCCCCCCTCCTGTCTTCATCTCCCTCTTTCTCACCTTCCCTCTGCCTAAATCGTTCCCCACTCTGCATATTGCTTTTTACTCTCCCGCCCAACAATTTTCATGTTAAGACAAGGTGTCAAATGTTCTGTTTTGAGCTTTTTTTAAAATCCCTTCAGTGTGTCTCCATCCCTCTGTCTTTGTATCTATCAGACACACATACAAACACACATCCACGTGTATTCTTCAGAGATTGCAGAGGCTGCAAAGCAGGTGAGATTGTCAAGTCGACTAAGTGGGAAATTACATTATCTTCTGCTTTGACATTGCTGAATTGTATAAGTGTGTCTGTGTGTGTGTCTGTGTGTGTGTGTGTGTGTGAGAGAGAGAGAGACAGAGAGAGAGATGGAGCAAGCGGGCGAGATGGTTCCTGAGCTAAATGTTTGCTAGCAGGTGAGCCTGTTGTTGACAGATGGTGTTTGTGAGAGAAGCTCGCTCCCCGCAGAGTCTCACCCCAGGAAAACGCTCATGCTAACGCAGACAGGCCCACTGTACACACACACACACACACACACACACACACACACACATACACTAACACACGCACAACCACACGTACTGTACTTGTGCATACATAGAGCAGTAACACACCGTCACCAGGTCTCTGAGTGGATTATAACCTGTTCAATTTGTGTTGTTCGCAGCCAGTTCACAGCACAACCAGGTGAGACAGACCACAAAGGAACGAAGAGGTACAAATAGTGAAGAGAGGAAAGAATAACTGAGGGGGTAGCTTTACTAAAACCATCTATGAGTGATAAAATACAGAAAATACCGTCACCCATTCTCCCACTAGACATGCTTTATATGTGCATAATGATGTAACATATCCTGTGTTACCTCGAGGTGTGTGGTTGTACCTCATGTCCTCAGGAATTAACTGCAAGAAGCAGTTAACAGGTTAAGCCAATGAACGGTGGGAGCAGTATATCAGAGTGCAAAGTAAGGTCAGCCTCTATGAAGAGAAAGTAATCGGTGATGGCGACATGATCTCAACATTAAAGGGCAACGCACACCAACGGCTCGTGAGGCGCATCCCTAATCCGGAACCAATGTTTTCTGTACGAGTCTTAAAAGATATTCTTGTGTCAGCCAGACGTGAATCAGCTCTGTTCTGCCACAAGCAAACAAACTTTTTAATCCTTCATGTGCTCCTCAAGTATGCAGGCAAACATGTGAACAATAGCAGCTGCTTGTCTGGTCATATGTGTTAGTGAAGAGCAAAATGGGTCTAATAGGGACAACCTTGTGTAAATCCATTTGGATGTTAAATATTCTTCTCGAGCTTAACTTTATTCCTCTCTTTAGTTGTTTAATTCATCAGTAAGACCCCTAAGTTAGGTCTTACCTTCTGGAAAGCAGCTGAAGTGCATCTGGACAGAAATTCCTTCTTTAACAATTATTATTGCAACCACTGCCGGCTTGATTGCTTAAAAAATTCAAGACAAAAGGGTCAGGGGCTAGTTTGTAATAAGTTAGCAGACTGAACGATTTGTCACAACTTCTACATTTATAGCTCATTGTGTCTTCATTGTCACAAAGTAGCTCCAAAGTAAAGAAATAGAAATAACAAAGAATGGAAGAAAAAGTTACAACAACAACCAAAACCTGAAATCCTCCAACTTGTGACACCATTTTACTCCTCGGCCAGCCAACCTCACGCAGACAGCAGCCATTTTGTGCCTCTGAGATCAGATTAGTAGTCTGGTGGCACCGCTTCCCATCAGCAGGTCTGCTGGAGCATGACAACTGTGGAGGAGTCACTATTAGAGCTAATGGCAGACTAAACAGCCTTTAAGTCAGGCCTGTTGTGTGTAATGAGACTTTAAGTGTGATGACAAGAGGAGTGAGAGGAAGGAAGCACACAGCTACACTGACAACTACACACTAAACAACCACTTAAAGCTTCTTTAGAGCTATATGTAGGTGACAAATAAGCAAACCAAAACAAATATGAGAAGAAGTAACTAAACTGTAAGGCGATAAGACAAACTTGTGTCTCAGAAGGGTCAAATTACAGAGCCGACAGAGAGAGGCAGACAGTCAAAGTGTTAGAAAGAGAAGAGCGATACAGCGAGGGGAGGGGGAGCGAGTGAGAGCTCCTGTAATTAGTCAGTTAATTACATCTGGATGATGATCTGCTCGGGGGGATGGATGTTGTTTGAGCTGTGTGTATGCGTGTGTATGAGTGTGTATGAGTGTGTGTGTTTCTATCCTTGGCGGCTGTGTACACTCCAGAAAGCGTTTACTGAAATGGGAGCTAATTCTCGCTGTCTGAGGCCATTACGGTATTAATTTAATTTGGGTTAGCTGTCGCTAGCTCATTAACACATCTAATTAATTCATTGACATCAGAATTAAGTTGTTTCACTGAAACTGACACCTCTCTCTCTCTTCTAAGAGAGAGTGGGAGGAGAGGCAGCGACAGATTGAATGAGAAACGGAGATCGGAGAGGAGATGGAGAGGCATGATGGATTGAATCATATCTACCAGGAAAATACTATTAATAAATGTTGTTAGCCGCGGTGAGTGGAGTCAATCAGTTATGTGGGAAATACGGGAGATAAATGAAGGGTAAGAAGTTAAGAAAATGGTTGTTAGAAACAAGATAGAAAGTGGATTCTTTGGTGTCATTTGAGAGGCGAGGCCTTATCAAAGGGAACAGCCACTTCTGTGACTAATCACTCTAGAATTTATGGAGGAAGAAATGAAAAGATCACAAAGGGTATGACCTTTGTGTGAAACTTTTGACGCGCTGCAACTTAGGAAAATACGCCCAGACACGGTGTGTTCTTCACTTTGTTGTGTGCCCTGGAAACTGTGTTCTACTTGCAGTGTTT
The DNA here is from genome assembly GCF_905237075.1 of Dicentrarchus labrax. Classification (NCBI taxonomy): domain Eukaryota; kingdom Metazoa; phylum Chordata; class Actinopteri; family Moronidae; genus Dicentrarchus; species Dicentrarchus labrax. Next base: position 31,858,516 of record NW_026136721.1, read on the forward strand.
CTGGATTTTGTTGGGTTGCCGAATTGGTAAAGATTTTTTTATTTTTTACTTGCTTTGTTTGTACACAAATGTATATAAGAATGTAATTTGTCATAGGCTTCCAAAATGCATTGCCCCTATCAACAACATAGTTTTGTAAATGCTGCAGGCATTTTGGGCTGATTTACCTCAGAATTACTCGTCCCTGGGCCTTGGTCGGGGTTTACAGAGCCATTTTAAACCTCTTGACCTGCTCTTTGAATTGTCTGGGCTGTCCCAGTAATTCATACGTTTGACATTTCAGTGTTAAAATCTGGATGATTACGTCAGTATCAGTATCAGTAGAAATCCCCCAAAAATGCCAATTCTTGCATAATGTTGCTTATTATAGAGTTGTGGGAGATTTTATTCCATTCGTGTTTAGCGTTGGGTGATTGGATGAATATATTGGTGATTGGTCCAACACCATTCTGGTTTTTTGGTTAATTTCTGTCAGTGTATTTTGCTCATTTAATAGTCTGCCTGCGAAGAACAAGTGAGCGATGCTGCTTAGTGGAACAGTACACGCCCACTGAACTGAAGAACGAGCGTGAGGAAAAACTGTTTGCCACATCTAACTCAGCAAATTAAGTTTTGATTTTTGACCAATTTGACGAGCAGTTTGCAGTACCGAGGTGATTAAGCAGCTTCGATCAGGACTCTGACTCCTAGGACGAAGGCACGATGAGTTCAGGCAGGGAGACAGAATATTTCTCACATCTAACTGTGAATTAAGTATTTATTTCAACCAGACCACAGCTGGTGATTGTTGGAACAGTAGAAAGACTAGTCAAGACAGTTTTTGTTCTTTTCTTTTGTTTGAGTTTGAAAATGAATTAACAAGGAAATTATGTGAATGTCTTATTTTTAATGTTTAATTAGGAAAATAGGTGGAATGATATTTCCTTTCTTGACAATTTGGGATTATTTTGTTGAATAAAGATAAGAGAGCTTGAACACAGAATACAGAAAACACTGGAAATACATTTTTGGTAGATTCATATGTTTTTTTTTTTTACTATTCTTCTTTGATCAGATAATTCCTGCAGCAGTTTTATCCTCCCCATATTCCAACAGCAGTCTAATCCTTATAGACACTTATAATGTATATTGTAGTTGTACATACATGTTCTGATATGGAATCAAATGATTTAAATATGTTCACACAGTTTAAATCTCCCTTGTAAGAACACCTGAGAATATGGGCCAGTTAATTAGAGTTTGGAGGGAAGATTATTTCGGTGCAACCTGGCGTGGGTGTGTAGTTAGAGGTGGGACACCTTTGGAAGTGGCACGCAGTGTGAGCCTGGCTAGAGGTAGGGATTATTTGGATGTAACACACAGTTGGTTTCTTGTTAGAGGGGGGCGTCGTCACAGTCTGTCTCTGTGGTAAATTTGATTAAGGCTGGCGGGAGGAGGTGGTCCAACCGTGAACAGGTGCCCCTCACAGTTGAGTCGGGTTCAACCCTTGGTCTCGCTCTCATTGACATTGTACTTCCTGCTCTTTGTTCTCCCTCTGTCTATCCGTGTAATCTCTCTCTATTTTCACCGCTGTCTCTCCGCGCCACCGCTGCCCCTCCGCTTCATCTGTCTCTGTTTGTCTGGTAATCAGTCGCGGGATTGGAGGCCTGGTAGCACGCAGGACCTCCACCTTGAAATGCTTCTCCATCCTCCGCTGGTCTTTTCTGCTGTGTGACTTTCACTGACCTTCATAAACCTCACAAGCCCCCTCCCCCCCTCCTGTTCACTGTATCCCTACTTTCTATGTCTGCACCCCCACTTCCTCCTCTGTACTACCCACCTGTCTGGATCAATCCAGCCAAACTCAGACCACTGGATCAGAGATTTTTCTCTTTTATTATACCCATTGTTACTGATATTAGTTTTAATTTGAAGTAAGGTGTGAAATCTGCTCCACTTTATGTCTCATCAACCATCAGTTTGAAGGCTAATTTCACATTTCTTCATAATCTTTGACAATATTTCTATCAGTTGTAATAACATTATACTCACATATAATCTGGAAACATGCAACAACGTTACAAAGGCTGACAAGGCACGAAAAATGAGCAGTCAGATGATCAAACAGGTTGTAAACAAGCCAACAGTTTAGCCAGATTGTCATTACCATTTTATTTGTAGTTAAACCGAAAGTGATTAGCTTGGTTCCAGACCTCTGAATCACCGCCCAGACTTCAGATTTTTTCAGACATTCAAATAAGTCTGGTGTTGTGCTTGTTTTCCCAATTGAAAGAATAATTGAGCTTGAAGGTCACCTCCCTGTGGCCTGCAGCCACATGGCCATGTATCCAGCCCATCCATGTGTGGGTGCCAAATTGGTTGAGATGTATGTGATTGGTTTTTTTTATAATTTTGTTTTACTTTTTTACATTATTTTGCTTCATATCTGTCTTATTTAAATTTTCTTTTTAATGTTTTATAAGACCCTGATGAAGGCAACAAGCCAATACAGTTGTTCTTTATAGCACAGGTATGGTATTCAGATTTTGTCTCTTCTCCATGCACCTTGGAAATTGGTGAAATTATGCCAGAAATCTCTTCTTCTACAGGTGTTCTTCTAAACATCCAGTGTGTAACATTTAGGAGGATCTATTATCAGAAATGGACTGTAATATTCATTGGTATGTTTTCATGAGTGTTTAATAGCTGATTATTGGTTATTATTATTATTATTATTGTCGTGTTTTCGTTACCTTATCACCTCTCATTCACAGGTCGTAAAATAAATACGCAAGTGGTGTTCAGTTAGTTGCAATCTGCAACTTCACCGCTAGATGTCACTATTCCTTCACACTTTAAGACAGAGCCAGAAAGGTAGCGACAGAAAAAGGCAATCAGCAAGAGTTCAAAGTTAACTTTAGTAACAATACATCAGTCACTTGTGCTCTCCATTGTATTATTTTTATTAAATGTGTATTTTCTATCTATTTTGTTGTATCTGGAGCTGCTGTGTGAGTGAATTTCCCCAGTGTGGGAGCAATATATATTATCTTAAAGGTAGGGGAGAAAGAGGAGATGACTGGATTCAAACCTTGATATGTGATACGCACAGGTTTTCTGTATGACTTTGCAATTTTGTCTAAAAAATAACATACATTGCAACATACATCCCAAATCTTTTAGAAAAGCTGCTGTGACATCAAGCATTTCAGGCTGCAGCAATCCCCCATCAACTGTTAGTATTAACGTTGGAAAATCAGATAAGAAGATATTACATGTAAACTAGATAACGCTGGCATTACTGGGAAGTGTAGTCTTAGTCAGAGGCTATCTCCAGCCTCCAGGCCTCCAGCCTCTCTTCACAAAACACAGACACAAAATTGATATTAACCCTCCATCTCTATCTAAAACAAACAAGCTGACCTGCTAAAATACTGTGCTTGTAAATAATGACTTGAGTAATTCACTTCTACCGCCATACCCAGCCTTTATTATAACATAAAGAAAACTTTCCCAGGTGGGACAGTTTGTAACAACTCAAAGTCATACTATAAAACTTAACCAACCTAGAACCAGGAATACCCACAAAACTTCTATCCATCAATTTTGGCAAATCCACTCATTGAACCAGAAAACTGTGTTTGGAAAATATTTTATTTTTGTTTTATTATGTGTCTTTGTTTTGTTTTCCAAAGTTGGCGAACCGATGTGAACATCAGTCAGACCTATTCTGACTGATGTGTCAACTCAGCAAATAAGTTAACTGCAGCAGAGGGTTATTATAACCAATAGAAATCATTACCAAAACTAGGAAAATAAGTTGTAATAAACCAGAACCTATACATAAAAGTCTCCTTTTCCTGTCTCCTTAACACTGTGTTAGACAGCTATTCCCAGAGGAGAGAGAAAAGGAGAAAGAGGGAGTGATCGACAGAGAGAGAAACCTCACTTCTCTTCTACTGAGGAGCTACATCACCAGCTGCAGCAATTAACCCCTCGTTCCTCCGGGGAACCATTAGAAGGTAGAATAGCCTTTAAAATTGCATATGGCTGCAATTAGGGCAGAGAAAGTGATGAAATGATTTGGCTTAGATTTTTCTGTATAGATTTTTTAGGAAATGGCCCTTTTTATAGGTCCATAAATTGGAATTAAAAGAGTAAAGTGCTTTAGCCTCTCCTCTCCTCTCCTCTACTTTTTGTTCCTCTTCTTTCCTCCTACCCCCTTTCCTCCTCTCCTCTTATCTCATCTCCTCATGTACTCTCCTTCCTCATCTCCTCTTCGGTTTTCCTCTCATTTCATCTCCTCTTTTCTCTCCATTCCTCTTTTCACTTCACCAGATCTTCTTTTCTCATTCCATTCTTCTCATCCTTCATCTTGCCCTCACATCTTCTCACTGTACATCTTTTCTCGTCTCGTCTTTACTTTACTTCCACTCTCCTCTCTACCTTTCCCACCTTGTCTCCTGTTTCTTTCCTCCCATTATCTTATTCGCTCTTTCCTCATTTCCTCTCCTATTTGCTCCCCCTCTTTCATCTTCTCTTTCTTTTGGTAGCTTCATCCTATTTCATCTCTTCTCTGGCCATTTCTCTTTCTCTTCCATCCTTTGCATCTCTCCTCCATAAGTTAACCTCTCCTTCCCTCCTCTCCCTTTGTCATGTCTCCTCTCCTAATTTCCTTCCTCTCGTCTCCTCATTCACTCTTACCCAATTTCCTCACCTCTCTGTCTGTTTCTCATATCTCTCACTTCCTTTATTCCTCCAATCCTCTCCTCTCATCTCCCCTCTCTTTCTCCTTCCTTACATTTTGTGTCTCTTTCCTCTCTTCTTCGTTAACTCTCCCTTTTCCTCTGCTCTCCCTTCTTTCTTTCATTTCCTCCTCTTTATGTTCCTCTGCTTTTTAATCTTTTCCTCTCTGCTCCTCTCTATATTTCCTCTTCTCCTCTCCTCTTTTCCTTGCAATAACAGAAGGAGATGGCTTAAGCATCTGTGTCATCAGTGCAGATTAATGTCCTAATAATATTCACAGATGTCATTTCAAAATTCTCCATTTGTTTATTTTTGCTCTCCGTCTCCCCTGGAGCTCGCCCGCTCTCTGTCATTTTTCGCCTCCCTTTCTTTCTCTTGTCAATGAATCACAGGACTAATCACAGGCTCATCACGGACTTCAAAGCAGCCACTTAAGAACGCCTGTCTCGTTCGAGTGTGACACACACGCCTCTCCAGCAGCAGTGTTTTTGAATCATTCTTAATCGGGATAATTACACATGAGAGGAAGTAAATGAGCGAAATGTTGAGTAAAAAGGGGGCAGGACAGTGAGAGCTGATAGTGAAAAAAAAAGGAACGGGGAGGGAGGACAGCAAAGTGCTTCTTGACACGTTTATTCATTTGCTTATTATTTTGCTGCTGTAGTTGTTTGTTTACTCATTAAGGATAATCCAATTAAAGCACTTAAGAGCAGCTTAAGAAGAAGCATACACACAAACACATCTCATGGCCTCAGAGTAGGTCCAGTCTTGGAGAGAGGACAGGTTGTGGTGGGGTCTGTAAAGCCTGCAGTTTCCACCCCTCCCCGCTACTACAAACAGGGCTTCAGGAAAGAGTGCCAGGGGCTTGGGGCGCTGAGACCATAACATGCCTCCATGGCGGCTCCGTGTTGGCTCCGGAGCTGGTCAGTCGCCTGCCTGCCTGCGTCCCCCCGCAGCGCTTTCCTGTCGTGTGTTGGCTGACTGGTCCCCTTGTGCACATATGCCCGCTTACACTGTGTTCCTCTCTAATTAGCTGCTCTTGTCTACACAGACGCACAGGCTTTGTTAAAACATTGCTATGCCTTTCCTGGCATGTTCTCTTCTTGTAAAAATGAATCCTCCTCACATCAGCAGACGATAAGGCAGGTTCATTAATCCTGGCCTTGTGCATTGCAGTCTGGACTAATAAAGAGGATGCTCATGGCTCTTTTTACACCAAACAAGCAATAATAATCTGGAGGGCAGGGAGCGCAGGTTACCTTGGTAACCTGAGGGTGGAGAAATGCCTCTTACCTCATTTCTGTTGGTTTTCGATGAGTCATTTATTTAATCTACAAGATCCCTCATTGGCTTACTGCGATACCAACGCTGCTTTTCCTCTAGTCATTTTTCATTACTCTCTAACCAAATCAACTGTTATCTTTTTTCTTTGTTAATTCTTCTTCCTGTGATAGAGGAGGAGAGAGGGAGAGGATGAGAGTGACTGTACTTTAGAGTTTGATCATTAATTATTAGTCTCTCGTTCCTCTGAGGAGAGAAGCTGATGACAGCTAATTAAGGATGAAGTGATGTATATGCTCTCTCTCCCTCTCTCTGCCCCCCCCTTCCTCTCCTTCCTCTGTCTCCCTCCCTCCCTGCCCACCTGCCAAATCATATGCTGGAGCTATAGACAGTAAATATCCAGAATAAATGTAGGGACAACGGCATCACACATTGTGTTTACCACATGCTTCAGTAATCTTTCTGGTACTCATCCTAAATATGGATGTGCTGGGGCCTTTGAGTGGAAATATTGGGGTATTTTAAGGGTGGCCACTGTGGTTTTAAGCACACATTTAACTAACAGGAGTAAATAGTGGATTTAGTGCGGACACTTTTCGGTTGTGGATTAATACACATTTGTTGCTCTATGTGTTTTTACGTCAGCAGTAAAGTGTAAATAGGACTGACTCCAAAATAAACTACAATGCAAAAGTGTGGCTTGTTTATGTGTGTTATTTTTATAGTTTCTGGACACTGGACACTAGAGGTTGTACAGAGGAATGAGATATACGAGGCCTTATTTGTTGGATAAATTAAAGCTTAAAGATTGGAACTTTTGCCCACTAGTGGCGCTATGGAGCAATGTTTCGTTGGCCCCCATTGTTTTAGTATTTTGTGCTGTGCTAACATGCATGAGCATGCAGGTGATAGACATTTCTGCTGACTGCAGAGAGTAAATGTCCGTCCACACCAAGAACAATAAATATAACAATAACTATAACCATTACAATGTGAGTATCCACACACACACGTACTTCGAGCTCTAGCCGGTCGCTAGCTTACTAGATTGATTAAGTTATTGATGACCTGTTACTGCTGTGTGTTGCGCAGAGGAAAAAAAAAGAGAAAACCAGAAAGATTTAGGTTCATTAAAGATTACTGTTACGGGAGTTGTCGTCTTTTTTTATTCATACTTTGATTTTTTTCAAAAGGACATCAGACCCCATCAGCACTAGAGACCATGTTTCAGGTAAAATTATGTTTTTTATGTGATTTACAGCCTAATATTACGTTATATAAGCTTTTTATAGGTTTTATACTACAAACTTGTTTATCAAATGTCTCTGAAAGTCATCCCAATGATGTAATTCACCACTGTTATTGTCATTATAGTTGTGGTGTGGACTCCATCCACTTGAGCAACAATGATTTTTAAAACTATATTTATAGTTATTGTGTTTGGTGTGGACGGCCCTTAATGAAAACTTGTACTCTAGTTAGTTGCACTATTCCACTGACAGCTGGTGTTTATGCATCAAAAAAATGTAGCTATGCACCAGCAGAAAGAGGACACAGATTTTAGACATGTACTTTTTCTTGAATTGTGACCCATAAACAGCCAGAGTGATACTGTATTTGATACCAATATAATATGCAAGGGTTTTAACAATATAGTAAGCTGATAGTTATTCTTTTTTACGATACGATATATGTAGGATATTTTGCAGTTGAAAAATAACCTTTTCAAGGCAAACTTTGCAAGTTGTCTTTATTTCTGATTCAGGTTATTTTTGTAATGCAGTTTCTTTTTTACTTATCTGTCAACTTAAACAGCAGATATTGATACATCAGACATGTCTATCAATATATCGTCTCACTCTTCCGTGCCACACAAAAAGGTCATGTAATTTTTTTTTATGAAAGTGGTCAGACAGCTCTTGGAAGATATGAGAAAGGAAAATAAGCATTAAATCTTTGGGGAAATTGCAAAGTAAGCAAGCTTAAACAACTGAGAGGTGTGGTCTCTGTTTGGTTTTCGCTTCATCATCCTCCATAGCTTTTGTCTGTTGTGTCGATTCACCTCCAACCAGATCCACAGAGAAGTGACTGGCAGATAGATCATCATGTCACTCCTGCTTTCCTTCCTCTGCCCTCAAACAGTGATGATGATGTCTTTATGACACGTCCCCGGGCAGGAGGAGGGGAGGAAGAGAGGGAGCCAAGGAGAGGTGGGTGGAAAGAGAAAGAGAGAGAGAGAGAGAGAGAGAGAGAGAGAGAGAGAGAGGTGGAATGAGGTGTTATTTTTAAGGTTTGTGGATGGAAAATTGTGGCACATTGACTGCAGTTGGACCACAGCTATGGAAGGCCCAGCTGGACAAACTAAATTCTAATTTGCTGAATAAGACAAATAAAACCAAGAATAATTTTAGAGATTAATGCAAAAAGATAAATGATGAGAGGTCATTATTTTTGTTGAAGTAGCCCCGCCCCCACCAGCCACCATTTCTCCTCTACCAACCTCCCCCTCCTGCCCCCGCCATGCCCACCACCCTGAAACCTCTCTCTTGAATTTGTGGTGACTCCAGCAATAGCAACACCAGTGGAGGAAATCATTTGTGCCTCCAGGCGAGTCATTACAGAAGCAGAGTGTGAGATTGCAGTGACAAAACTCTGTCTCTGGCCTCACGACCAGCCAGAGACCAGCACGCTTCTCCACACTCATTACTTCATACCTCCTCTCCCCTCTTCTCCAATGCTCCCCTTTTATTTTCATTACACACACTCTTTTTTTTTCATCTCATCATATTATGTTTATTTCATTATGCATCAGTTCAGACTCAAATATTTCAAGTAGTTCCTTTTTTTTTTTTTGCACAATTTTCTATGTTTGAAAGTATGCAGAAGAGCACTTCACTTCTCTCAACCCAAAAAAATATATATTAATATTGACATACAAAAGTAAAAATCACAAATTCTGAAAGTTTAAAAGTTGCAAATGATAATCCAATATTTCTTATAATGTTCAAAATTTTAAATCAGTGCCAAATTGATTGACATGTCAAACTAGATTTATTAATATGTCTATGCAGGACTAAAACAGGCACAGACTTCTGTGAATATACCTGTAACATATGTATTTAACAATGTGTTGACAGAATTGTATTGTAAATTGAATCTCGTTTTCATTTGATCATGTACAATTATTTTATACATTTGTTTTGTGATCTTTAAATCAATTCACTAACTAGAACTGGGCCTTTCAGAAGAAGTCGATAACTTTTATTTTGTGGACACTTTAATTGAAAATATATTTTAAAAAACACATAACAAAACCAGACTTGTCCTCTTGCATTTGCAGGCTGTTTTTGCCCTCGCTGGCCAGAAGGTGTCAGCTCTGTGTTGGGTAGTGGTCCGCAGCTACACACGCAATACACACGCACACGCACACACACACGCACACACACACACAAAGCTGGGCGCTATGGCCCACTGATGTCCAGCTGCTCCTGTCAACACTCCGCTACAGCGTGTAATTCACCCTCACACACAACGGCAGCTGAGACCTGAGAGGAGCCCTCCCCCCTCCCCCCCAACACACACATGCACACACACACACACACACACACACACACACACACACACACACACACACACACACACACACACACACACACACATAAGGTCTGAAGGGATAGGAGAAAACAAGAGGTGTAAAAGAGAGAAACTATAAAAAATAAAAGTGGACAGAGAGCTGGACATGGAGAGGGAGAGTTGTGGGTGACAGACGCACTGAGAGCCAGACAGACAAAGAGAGAGAGAGAGGGGGGACACTGTGTTTAAGTGGCCTAATCAAGGGACCACCCCTTCAAAGGGAGAGCCGGTGTGTGTGTGTTTGGGCAAAGGGGGGCTGGGTGGGTTGCACATGGACAGACTGAGTCCAAGTTCCCCTGCAATTATCAACTTACCCATCCTCCCCCTCCGCCTCCTCCTCCTCCTCCTCCTCCTTCATCCCCTGAGAGACCCAAGCTGCTGTACCCATCAACAACTCATTCAGGCCTTAACAAAGCAGCACCACGCCTACCCACACACACACACACACACACACACACTTACACACACATTAACAACTGTGCAGCCCAGTCGATGCTGACTTTGTGGATTAATCCCTACATGAGAATCATTTGAAAACAATTTCCAAAATTAGGGGAACATTTTGATGCGGTTCTGTTGTCTTTTTGTATTGATCCTTACACATAATACTATATTACACAAACACGTCTACGATGTAAATGTTGTAATCATCAAGCACTGCATTTACAAGAAATGTCATTGCTTTTATTCATGCTTAGAGGTCATGAATTAAATTTAAAAACGTTAATCAAAATGTAAAAAATATCACATGGTGTCGAGTAGGCTGACTGCCAAAGTCACTTTTTCAGAAAATTGTCTTTTTTAAAGACGATACAAACACGTAAAAGCATTTATGGATAACGGATTATATTTTATATAACTGCTGTGGTTTTTCATTCCATTTCGATTTCACCCTTACAGTCATTTTTGTATTTTATTTTATTTTTTTTGCTGATTCCTGAGTCTGAGAATGAAAACAAACTCTGAAATAGAAACACTTTTTCACGTGTTCCACTTCAAGTGATTCTTTTGGGTTTTTTTTCTCATTTTGGTTGTAAAGGTCAGAGATCTGGGAGGGGAACAAGATGTTTTAATAGACTCTTACCCCCATAACAGAGGCTTTTTATATGGTAACCCTTGCAGTATCCTGCCTGCTTTTACAGTTAAACTCTGGTAATACGAAGCACAAGGGAAACTCACTGTGTGTGTGTGTGTGTGTGTGTGTGTGTGTGTGTGTGAGACGTACATGGCTGGCGTGTGCCGCTCCACACGCTGAACATGCCCTGAGGCCATCATTTCACCTGCGGCACTCTTAATGTGGAGTGGTTGCTGTGTGTGGACAATATATGCATTTATGCCTGCGCGCGTGTGTGTGTGTATTTGTTCTCTAAGCCTTCAGTAATAAGGTTGGCCATGGTGAATCAAAGATAAGGCATTAGGCTGTTGACCTCTGACCTCTACCTCTGTTTAATACGGAAAACTGGTCACTAACACCCAGGAGAGGCCATGTTTAAGAGGCGCAAACTGCTTAATGAAATCAGTTTGTGTGTGTGCGCGTGTGTGTGTTTGTGTGTGGTAATTGAGCCCGCATTGTAAAGCAGCTGTATTTAAAGTGTTGTCTTGCATTCTGAATTAGCTTTAATAAATGAGGTGTTTGAAGATGATTAAATCAAGTTTTTTAACAATGAAAAAAATGTCAGCTGTCACTGTTTTGTTGTCACTTGACAGCAGTTGTGCTCAACACAAAGCAGATCTGTGGCTCTATTATTAGACCCCTCTCAGAGAAACTGCGATGCTTGTTGGTTAATTTACGTTTTAAATTAGTTTTAATGTTTATGGCTTTTTGGATTTCACTGACAGAAAAAGATCCTTATTGATGTTGACTCTGTACAAACATTGAAGGATCATTGCCGAAAGAGCTGTAATATTTGGTACACAAGCAACAAAGGAAGTTGTAGTGTGGAAATCCGTTCCTCTGGGAAGTTGAGAACGATTAACGCAAATTCAACCAATACCCATGAATTCTGCGCGACCAGTTGCGATGATCCACAAATTTGACCAATCATTGTTGTTTCCTGTGAGTATCACTGATCATAGCAGTCTCCGGTACAAATCTTTGAACCACACGTCACCGAAATTCTAACAATTTAATTCTCACTGGAACAAGTTGCCTTTGATTTGTAATGAATTATACAAAAGAAATCACAACTATAATTGCAATTATCACTTTTTCCTGCAATTGTATAGCAAACACGACTTAAAAACATTAGAACATACATACATTTTATAAAAGATGCTCTGAAATCTGGCATTTTAGGCCACACCAATCTGCCTGTGAAATCCTGGATGCAAAAGACAGTTTCACCCACTTTACAAGATGAAAGAATTTCCAAGTTTCACTGATCAAAAGAAACTTTATACTTGCGGATCATGTATGAGCATGGCAGAGCCTGGTAGGACCTAAAAATGTAATCTGCAATAAGAGAATGATTGTTATCGGTGTAGATATACTGCTCACAAACTGCTTTTGTTAAATAGGCTACTGTCTAATTGTCTTATAGTTGCTGTAAGGGAGTATAGCTATCTGGTTTTGGCATTGGATAAATTTGTTGCCCTTTTTAGAAAAATAATGAAGTTTTGTAGCATCTCAATGTCCCCAGAGTCAAATCTACCACTTTGGCCCTTCTGTGTCCTGGTGGACTGAGGACTGTATTCAGACGTAGAATACGTGAATAAAAATGTGTTACGTAAATGTGCCGAAGAGTGTTCACTTTCTACTTATTCTACTTATACTTCTATATTTTTACTTCGTTACAATTATCTTACAGTTTAAGTTTCTAGTTACTTTACAAATTAAGATTTTTGCACAAAGATGTTTTGTTATAAGTAAAACTACCAAGCAGTAAGTATAGCTGAAATTATGAGCTCATTAATGAATTGACAGAAACTTTTTTGGTCATTGTTCATTCCAAAACATTTTATGTTTCCAGCTTCACAATTGTTTTTGATTTTATCTTATTATTTTTAATATTTTGAGCATTGTGAAGGTTTCGCTAATTGTGATGGTATTTCTCCCTATTTTATGAATTTTTACAAACCATAGTGAAAATAATCATTAGTTGCAGTCTTATACAAAGTAGTTGGTCCATGTGAACCAACTACAACAATAAAATCCTGCTTTTACATTAATGCACAAGTATTAATAATAATATAATATAGTATTACAGTCACAAGAGGCATTTTTCTGCGTTGAGTGCTTTTACTTTTGATACTTTCAGTACACTTTCCTGATTAAACTTACATATATTTACTTAAGGGCCATTTTTACTTGTAATAGAGTATTTTTACATTGTGGCATTAGTAGTTCATTACTATTTCAGTAAAAGCTCTGAATACTTCCTCCACCACTGCCTTAACCAACGTGCTTGCTGGAATTCTCAGTCATGTATCTATGAGCTAAAATATTTTGCTGGAGACATGGTTGGAATTTATCAGATTTAGTTTGTTTCAAGCATACCTCGACCTTTATACTGTATTTTTCTGTGTTTTAAACTTTTGTTTCTGTTACTTTTTGTGACATTTCCCTCTCTAAAAATATTTTCTGGAAAAAATCTTATTCTATCTTATCTTATCTCATTTTATATTTCTTATCTTGTCAATAAGGACTTCACTTCTGCATTGTTTCATTTTTGTGTGTGTCTCTCAGAGATGTGTGTGTCAGGTAGTTAACCGGGTTTGTCCGGGACACTGAAGACATTCTCCAGCCTCTCCTCCACTCCATTAGTCTGTAAGTGGAGGCGGAAGTGTATCAGATGTGTGTGTGTTGTGTCGATATACATATGTGTGTGTGTGTGTGTGTGTCTGTGTGTCTGTGTGTGTCTGGTGCGTGGGGTGTCACTCCGGCTGTATTGGGGTCAGGTTGGGAAATATAGAAGCTTCCAGGCACTCAGCACGTAATTGAAAATCTATTTCGCTCAAAGTGAGGAGAGGGAACGAAAGAGTGGAGAACAAATGAAAGAAGGAAAGCAGACGGAGGAGGAGGGGAGGAGGGGAGGAGGGTAGGAACAGGTGACCAAAAGATAATAGTGAGGGGGAGGAAGAGAGAGTATAGGGAGGAAGAAACAGAGAATGAAGGATATATTATTTTAAAAGGTGGAGTGTGAGACAGTGGGGGAGGCGGCGGAGGTGAGGGAAGGACAAAACTGGCGGTGGAGGGTGAAGAAGCTTCACTGCCGTCCTAAGTGGATAAAAAGCAGAAGAGACGGCTGAGAACAGTTCATTTTTCTGTCCTAGTAAAGACTTCCTCCCTGTATTATCCAGTCCATACTGATCTGTCACAGTGTGTTTCTTTTACTGCTGATCTCTTCTAGCATCGCTGACTCCCAGGCTATAGTCCTGTCTAAAAATAAATCCCTATACGTTCATACATATCATATATATATATATATATATAGTCATAAATAAGTACTATTTTTTTTAAAGAAAAATCTAAGTTTAAGACATTACAATTTAAAATGTGCATTTGTGAAAATACAGAAATATCGTTTGTATGAATATTTTAGAACCACATGTTCATTTTATGGCTATTATTGGTATTAATAGTCTGTGTAGTAATAAAATGTAATGGTTATCATTGTTTGTTTGTATTTTAGTTTTCCTAATTTCCCAGATATTGCACTTTTAAATTTATAGACACTCTATTTAAAGGTCCAATGTGTGATCCAAATATATAAAATAAAACAGAAACACCTGCAAAACCTCTCAAATGAATTGACCCTTTCTATGTTTTTAAAAATATAATACAGCAATTAAAGATGTAAGCAGCGATGATCGGGTCTTCACAGTCAAATAAATCAGATGATGATTGCCATACCTGTTTCATGGCAAAACGTTGAAATACGGCACCAAGCCACGGCTATGCCGTTTGACACACAGTCACAAAGGGCACAACTTTTCATCTTGAAGGTGTTTCGACTGCACTGATGAAATTTTAAGTCGATCTGATCAATTCCATAGTAGGAGTTTGTTAAAATACAACGTATGCCGGGTTTCATGAATTTCAGAGGATTTTATTCCCCCAAAACTTCCATCAACTGTAAAAAAGTCAATGTCAACATTTGGTGAAATGCGCAGCTGGGGCTGCTCTTTAGGGGGCGCTGTTAACTTATTACATAGAATATGTAATTTTTCGCAATTCATTGTGGTTAAGAATAATAATCAGAGCAGTTTTAATAGGGTCCTTTATGCAATTACAGCAGGACTGAGAGGAGCAAATAGTGTAAATCTTTATACACAGCAGAGATTACAACTAAAACGTTTGTGAAAATGACATTAAATGAGTGAATTTTATGGATGTAGACGAAAACCAAGTTAAAACGATGAAACAAGTACATTTTCATTGCAGCAGCAGTTATCATATAGGCTTTAACTTCTAAAAGCAAGCACTGCAGTGCAGGCTGATTCGTCAAATGCAAAGTAAACCCAGGGAACATGTTTTATTGAGTTAAAGAAGCTAGTTGGGAAGCTAGCCTTGGACGTTGTGTCATGACTTCAGCTCTCTATACAGCTGCCTTTATATCCTGACTCTTCTCATTAGTACTCTGCTAGTGCTGTAATGTTGTTTGCTTCTTAAGATTCCTCCATCTAGAGGACTACATTGGGATTGGGATTCTGCAAGTCCTACCCAATGCAAATTTCATCTTTGGCAAAGATGCGAGCAGTTGGTTAAAAAATGAACTGCAGGTCCCGGGATGTACAAAGGACCAACCAGAAAGGATGGAGATCAAACCAACAAATGGAGTTGAAAGAAAATTAAATCGTTTTTTTACAAGATAAAAGCAAAGCAAGGTCTGACATCTGGAGAAATATCTGTTACTGACACAGTAAAATAACGTATTTTCCCCTGCAGGACAGAAGAAGACTCAAAATCTCTTTAGCGGGCGGCAGTGGACACCACATAACGAGAGCTGGCGGTGATGGTAATGGTCAGAAATCAGAAATCTACCTCCATCACCCTAACCTCCTACTTACGTCTCTGAGCTTTTGGAATTGCTGATTTAACTAAGATTTGTGTTTTGTGTTCAGTTCTCGCAGCAAAATCCTCTTTGCTGCTCAGATTCTCTGAGAAAACATAGTTTCCCTCCAAATCTAACAGTAAAACGAACTGTAAATATAGTTTCCATTAATTTTCAGCTCCTTTACAAGTTGCTAACTGTCACAGCACTGAAATGACATGGCGGTGTAAACACACAGATGTCCACTTAACTTGCATATTACACGTCACTGTATTGACTTTGCACTCCGGTTTACAGTGTGTTCACCAAAAACAGCAAGTTTACTGCTTTGTGTCTGAAGCCTTTAATGACGGGCTGTTGACCATCTCAGGGGCCTGTGTTTGTCATGTGAGAGATTTATGTTGATGTGCAAATGACTTTGAAAGCCTGTGTTTTTACTTTTAAGACCATTGGAGCAGCTGTGAAATTGTCACAATACTTTCACACCTACCAGAATAGTGTTCTTGGAGAAACACCTGCATTTGTTGTAAAATTGCCTCAGAATAAGAAGACAAGAAGATTACTCTAAATAAATATGATCTAAGTCACGGGTTATATTGTTATTTCTGTGCCTAAAAACGTGCATGTCCGACTACTGTTGAATTGGATAAAACAAAAGCAACGCAAATAAACAATGTTTTAATAGTCTGGTCGATTTTTATATTTCTATATCTGAGATGACGCTCTTTGTCCTCATTAATCCTGCTCTTGTGACCCTCACCTCAACCCTAATTAGTAAACATAACTCTAAACTTCAACCTACGTGGGGCCAGAATATTCCTAACTTTCCAAAAAAAGTCCTCACTCTCGCTGTCTAAAACTCAAGTTGGTCTACGAGAAAATAAAAGTACATCAGAGTTTTTGGCATTCAGATAAACTACAATTGCATTTTTAATTAGTGGAGCAACAACAACAAGTAACAAGCCAACCACATAAACACTGACACTATAGTGCAACACTTCAC
Organism: Dicentrarchus labrax; assembly: GCF_905237075.1. Taxonomy (NCBI): domain Eukaryota; kingdom Metazoa; phylum Chordata; class Actinopteri; family Moronidae; genus Dicentrarchus; species Dicentrarchus labrax. The sequence continues at coordinate 31,875,151 of NW_026136721.1, forward strand.
CTCATTAAACCCGCAAATACTGAATCTGTGAAAATGAAAGGACAGAATCTGCAGGGGGAAAACAGCGTTTTTGTGAAATGAGAGAGAGAGAGAGAGAGAGAGAGAGAGAGAGAGAGAGAGAGAGAGAGAGGATTCTATTGTTTGCTGCTGTTAAGATCACATCATTAGTGCAGACATGAGTCCATGACAACAGCAGCCACATAGGAAGTCGTCCTGTGCACACATAAATAATTGTTTCGATATTCTGTGTCTATATAATTTTGTGTCTTTGAGTCTTTACCTGTTCAGGTGAGGACAGCCTGGAGGTTTGAGGGTTGAGGAGATGTTATATACTGGGATAAAGACGGAGACAAAGCTCCAGTTAATAGTGGTGGGAAGTGACAGGAGGCAAGTCTGGAAAGTAAAAGAGGGAAGATGAAGACGCTTTGACTCTGACAGATTGAAGAAGCAGAAGAAAGTAGTTGACGTACACAACAAAATAATTTACCAGACTGATTGTCAAGAACATCATCCAAAAAGTCAGAACTTTTATATGCTACATTAAACGCCAGCATCCACAAATAATGGTTGTAATAGGGGTCAGATTCAGTGAGGATTGGAGGGATGGAGTTTCTAACACCTGTAAATGATGTTTTGATGAAATGAATTGGTGGGTAGGACATTGTGATTTGTTTTTGATGGTGAGTGGCCCTGCAGGACCAGACTGTATCAATGTTCTCAATATTCTTAGAAATTGAATCCTCACATGTTAAAAAGCCACAGAAATGTAACATTATACCTTTCAAAAAGTACACTACACATTAATATCTATATGATTGTTGCTATGTTTAATCAAATATTAAAGGACCAGGGCATCTAACTGAACACCACTCGTGTCTGTATCTAATGACCTGGGAATGAGAACAGGCTGTGAATCTTGAGAAATGTCGATGGGCCCTATCTACAGCCAGTGTTTGGTTTGTCCATTCTGGGCTACTGTAGAAACATGGTGGTTCAACACGCTACATGGCGGCCTCTATTAAAGGTGACCTGCGGCATCTGTAGATAAAAACAGCTCATTCTAAGGTAACGAAGACATAATGATTCCTGTATTCAGGTGAATAAACACTAATGAAAACATATCTGTGAATATTTTTTTCCATTGCTGCCAACAGATCCTCCTTTAACTCCTATTATGTAAGTATATATATTTGAATGTTTAGTCGCTCTTTGAGCTGTTATCAAATGGTTTATTTATAAATTATTTTCATTTATACAGCATAAATCAGGATTTATGGTACAGTCAAAATCATGATGTGAACATTTTGTGACAGAAGACCAAAAAAGCTACTAAGAACACAATTTAGCTCATCTGTCCCTATGTGTCTATATGTGTGTGAGAGAGACAGATAGTGTGTGTGTGTGTGTGTGTGTGTGTGGCCTGTGCCTGAGGCCTCTTCATCTCATCAGTAGAAATCTATTCTGCTCAGACTCATCCAATAAGGTGGGTAATGATACTCCACTCTAATATTGGGACCGTCCAAATTGAACACATTTAAACTTTAATGCAAGTCAAGTCCTGGGGAGAATGTAATCTGCCCCACTTAGTGTGTGTGTGTGTGTGTGTGTGTGTGTGTGTGTGTGTGTGTGTGTTTTAGGGTGGATGTATGTGAGCCCATGTGTGTCTCTTTCTGTGACGTGTAAAGCACTTTTCAGTTTTTTTTACCTCCCTCTGTTGCTCTACTAATGAATTTAAATATGCTGAATTACTTTTAGGAAGAAGGTGAGAGGTGAGGCGAGAACGTGTGTGAAGTGCTGCGTCGAGGCTGTTTAAGCAGTTGAAGCAACAGTTTCTATGTTTAGACGTTGCAGCTGAGAGGAGCTCCGCGATGAGAAAAACACATTGCACACCTTTCAACCTCGTTCCCCTCATCTTCCACTCAGAGAAAGTTCACGCTCTCTTGACTTTGTCCTGTGAATGTATAAAGTTTGTAAGCTTGCTTTTGTAGATTGGCTACATTTTTATTAGCCTTATCAATAACTTACAGCAGTAGCCACTTTACATTCATTACAATAATCATAATGTTGTATTTCAAGGTAAAATACAAAAAGCCTGAATCCACCAAATGTAACTTTGTAGCCATGCCTTGTGCAATAATTACCGCACTAACATGCTAAACTAAAGTGGTAATCATTATACAAAACCATTCAACATATAAAGGTTAATATTATAAACGGTATTTTATAACTATTATAAAATTAGAGTGTTTTATTCAAAAAGTTTTATTTAATTAACATTATTTATAAGCATTAAACTTTTGTTTTTACCTAAAAATTCTGGCAATGATTTCTGCCAAAAACAAATAAACCTAACCCAACAAAATGTAACCGAACCTTTTAGCCATGCTTTGTGTATAGTGATAATTAGCAAATGTTGTAAGATAATGAACATTAAAAAATAGAAAACCCTCTTTGCTTTCTTGCCGAGAGTTACGTTCATACCATTTTATACCTTTTAATTGTAAAACCAAATAAGAATCTCCAGCCAGCAGCCGGCTAACTTAGCTTAGCATAAATACTGGAACCAAAGGGAGAATATAGCCAGCTCTGTCCAAAGGCAACACAATCTGCACAAGTTGTATCTCCTAATTATTCCTTTAACATCAACAGCACAACCTCACAGAGCTGTTAGCAGTGCAGCGGACTCTCAGTAGTCTTGTTTTCAAACATAAAGTTAACAAAGTAAACATGTACTATTGTGTACAAACAAATGTATTTTTAATTATAAAGTATCAAGTATCAGAATCCTGCTGTAAACACTAGCATGAGGAAATCTGATGATGATAATTATGTGAATTAGTTTTCTTCCTTTTTCAGACACTTTAAAAATGTATGTGCTACATACTGCACAGGAACTGGTTTATATTCATTTGTAATTGTTGTTTAGCTTTTCATAAATTAGGCAGTTACAGCTTTTACAAATAGTTTAGTTTACACCTCAAAGGAGTCTATAATTAAATTTGAGGGTATCAGTGTCCGTGTCATAATTCGTGTGTGTGTGTGTGTGTGTGTGTGTGTGTGAGTGTGTGTGTGTGTGTGTTGAGGGAAAGTATTGTGATAGATTATTTAGACACGTTGAGAGCCTTACCAACTGTGTGTGTGTGTGTGTGTGTGTGTGTGTGACGTGTGAGGTGTTTTACCACTAATCCATGAAGAATCCTCTTCCTCCTCCATTTCCTCTTCCTCTCAGGATGTCAGGGTCACATCAAAGGAAGAGCAGCGACCTTTGACCCTGTGACCCCAGTTTAGCAGGTTTACGAGCGAACAGGGCGAGAATCCATTAGCTACAGCAACATCATCAACAACAACAACAACGGCGATGACTCATATAAATAAGACTTATAATCGAGTAAAAGCCACAATATTGACTTTATAACAATTCAGTGAAAAATAATGAACCAGTTATTGATTACATTAAATTGCAACACAGCAACTATTATTAATGTGATAAAAGGATAGAAATAAACAACAAATGTACATAATTTGACAATGACAGTGATTTGTTCCATCAGTAACAATAATCACATATAGTATCTTCAATAACTCTTCTTTTTTTTATTAATGTTTCAATGACACAGTTATTTTGTACCTGGAAACCTGATGAGATTAGATTGTTTTCATAACTAATGAAAAATGATAGGGCAAACTGAAAGGCGCTCAGAAAGCTGAGTGCTGTGTGTGCCTGCGTGTGAGTACATTTGTGCTTGTAAATGGGGCTAACCTGCATTTAAAGCAGCCCTCGGCATTGCTCCCTGTTTTTGTCTTTCTCACAATGAGTAACTTATCTAAACCATCCCCTCTTCAACGCTCAACTTCAGCTGCCTATTTATCCATTTTGGGTTGCGTGCAGCCCGTAGTTAGTATTCCAGTACACACCTCAACAAAGCCATTATCATAAAAACACACACATTCACATGCAGATGGATAGCTCTTACCCTCTTAGCTCTGCAGCTAATGGTGCTAGCCACTTAATTAAGGTCACTTATGGACAAACTCTGTTAGCATGGGCACTAATAAGTACTGCCCAGACAATGGGACTGTGTGTGCGTGTGTGTGAGAGTGTGTATGGTAATGATATTGCTGTAAAGCCTGACCTGCAGTCTCCATTACCTCCAGCTTATTGAGTGGTTTGTTTTGCAGAGTGGCTCTTAGAGGTGGGTATCATTGAAATTTCACTAGATGGACAACTGGACACTTTAGAAAATGCATCACAATACATTTTGGGCTGAAGTGTGTGTGTGTGTGTGTGTGTGTGTGTGTGTGTGTGTGTGTGTGGCCCAGTTGAGGGGCACCCAGAGACAAAAAAAAAAGAGATAAAGTGTCTGCAGTTTTCTCACCAAAACCCATGTGGAAACTGAATATCCGGCACATTGTTAATTTATAGCCCTCTGCTTTCCTCCTCTTCTCCCTCAGTCCTTTGCTCATGTCCTCCCTTCCGGAGCCTCTCCTCAAGTTGCCTCATCTAAAAACAATTAGTTCCCCCAAGCAGACTGACCAACCAGTCAGGTTAGAGAGTGTGTCTATGTGTGGTGTTGTCCCGTTGGGGAGCATAACATTGCCCTCTAACATCACCACACAGGATGCTTCCGTAGACTTGGTGACCTTTCACCTTCTGCGGTGAGGATGAGAGACGAGGGGAAGCAGAGGAGAGAGTTGGCGGGGGGGGGGCGATAGGGAGACCCCTTAGTGCAGGATGTGGGAAAGCACCTAGTTAGGACAGTAGGTGTTTAAGTTTGAAAAGTGGCACCCAGACACTAACAGACACTGTTGTAGTGGTGTGAATTGCATTATTTTCAAGAGGTAAATATTCCTGTTGATACAAAATAGGAAACCTTCGCACGGAATTTGGAAAAATATCAAAATTAAGTTGTCACTTTATTTTGTGTTCTACCAACTTTTCAAAACACAGTGTAACCTGATGTGTCGCGTCGTCTTATCCTATCCCGTCATATCCCATTTAATCCTGCTGTATCCTATCATATACTATAGTATCTTTTTCCCAATGTAACATAACCTGTAACATGCTGTGTTGTAAGCTAATGTATCTTTTCGTAACATAATGCACAATGTACATGCAAAACAATCTAATGTAACACGTTGTCTTATTTAATCCTACTGTATCCTGTTGTATACACAGATATACATAACGTACTATGATATGTCGCATCTTCTCACATCGTATTGCATCATTGTAACGTAATGTAATGTAATGTTATGTGTTTTGTCTTGTTCCATCTTATCCTACTCTTCCTATAATAATATAATATTCCTAAATATGTTTTCATTAGTGTCTAATCAACTGAAAAATAAGAATTGTTGTGTTTTTATTATCTTATGCTCTTTTCACACATTTCGCAGCCACCTTAGTATCTCCTTCACGCATGTAACTGGAGGGTGAGGCGAGGGCTTTGCAATCAGCAACTACACTGCTATATGACACTAAATCCTACACACTGGTCCTTTAAGTAAAGGATCTGAGTACTTTCACCATTTAATCCTAATATACTAGTAGCATAGTATCACATATTTTACTATGTGTTGTATTTTACGGTATTGGATTTGCCCACATTGTCTGATATCTTACTGCATTGTTTTTTGAGCAAATCCATGTTTCATTCATGTGTTCAGACAGACATTTACTGAGAGACATTGATTTATTGCTCCCCAGGTGAAAACAATTGATTATCTCCTCACAGGGACACTAAAGAACAGCTGTTTCTTTCTTTCTGCATTCACTTCCGCCACCATCTTTCACCCTCACTTTATTTTCTCCTCTTTTTGTCTTTCCCTCCGTCTTATACTCTCTCTCTCTCTCTCTCTCTCTCTCTATATATATATATATATATATATATATATATATATATATGTCCCCCATAATCTTTAATGGAAGGCTACCTAACCTTTTTTGCTTGTTTTCAATTTTCAATTGTGTCTGTGTTTTTGTGCGTACATCTGCTGCAGGCGCATTGTACGTGGTCTCACGATCAGGAACCCAAAGTTCAGAGGTCAGATAAATAGTTGTCAGGAGGGCCTCATCCCGAGAGAGAGAGACAGAGAGAGAAAGAGAGCAGGATTGTTATTAGATGAGAAACTTGAAACTGCATGTGAAATTAGCATTTTAGCTAGCGAGTACACAGCCCTGGCCCCTTTCTCCCTCCTAATATGAGCAGATATGCTTTACTATAATAAAAGCTTCAACTAAATGTAGTTTAATTAGGACAGACATTTCTGAGCATGAAAAATGTTTAATAAATGAAAAATGTTGCCTTACAATATATTTTCCTGTATGCATATTGGAATTTCTTTGAAACATGAAAGTATTATATCATTTAAACTGGAAATTAGACTTTACAGAGCATTAGAAAACACATTTATCTTATATTACCAATAAGCTTCAATCTTGGGTTTCAGAGCATTTCGATATGATTCATTCTCCTGAACGTCCTGCACTGCTTAAGATTTTGCATTAAAAACGTTGCTGGAGATGAAATAGGTGGCCTCCCTTCACACACACACACTGAGGCAACAATCCCATTTCCAAAAGCCATGTGAAATAGATACGTCAACACAAAATGAACAGGGATACAGAGGGAGGGAGAGATGGGGGTTGGAGGAAAAGGGGGAGATGGGTGGAAGGATAAAAGATGGATTAAGGTTGTGTTTAAGATTGGCAGGAGCGGTTTGTATATGCTGCACGTGTGTGTATTTAATGTGTATGCGTTCAGGGCGAACAGTAAGCTGGAAGATGTGCGACTTTATTTGTTACAGTGTTTTTCCTGCAGCCTGCCATTCCCCATGTCTCAGAAGGAAAAAAGCCTTCTTACCCAACATACTTATCTCTCTCTCTCTCTGTGTGTGTGTGTGTGTGTGTGTGTGTGTGTGTGTGTGTGTGTGTGTGTGTGTGTGCAAACCCCCTTACATGTGATAATGACAGCTGTAATGCCTGTCTGATATCTACTCAGCTCTGGGACTTCAGTTGCATTTTTGTATCTGTTTGTGTGTGAATGTGTGTGTGTGTGTGTGTGTGTGTGTGTGTGTGTGTGTTTGTGTACCTGAAACATGCACTTGGGATAGACATGCTTTAAACGCTCTTTGTGTGAACACAGGAACGTATCAGAGAGGGATAATCTTTAACGTGTGTGTGTGTGTGTGTGTGTGTGTGTGTGTGGCAGGGGGAACACTGTGTGATGAATAGTCTATGACAGGTGTTGGGGATGAGATCTCCAATTATCACACTTTAATACCTTTTTTCCTGTTCACACATAAACATACACCTCAGTGTGGAGTGGAGGGGCAATTCAGGAAGAAGTGAAAATGTAGTGAGAGAAGAGAAGAGTCCAAAAAAGAGAGAAAGACCAGATCTTTTATTTGTGAACCTGCTGGACTTCAATACTGTTGTAAATTCCAAAATAAAACATCATATACATCAAAAATAAAGCCATTACAAAAGCTTCCATGGCATAGAAAACACATTTCTGAATGTCTGGCAAGTTAATATCTTATAAAAGAACTCCACAAACAAAACATTAAACATCAAGAGCAACATATATTAATATGGGTAACCATAGTAACAGGTTTTCCTTGATGGAGTGAAAATAATAGACTGATAAGGAGGAAGAAACATTGGATTGTATTGTTCTTCACCTCCTCCATGATTATTTTTATTTCAGGATATCTTGTTGAATGTATTATTTCTTATACAATTTACATTTTTACACGATGATTTTCAGCAACACGACAACAAAGTCATGCCACACTCACCACTCACTGTTCCTCTAATAGGGGAGTTTAATTCCCCTTGAACTCTTACAAAAGATGTTTCACAATCAAAGATTTCCAGGGAAGGGGAGACACTATTGCCCTCAAAGCCGAGATAACCCTGATGATGTCGTGAGGGTTATCTCGGCTTGGGCTTGAGACAGACTGGAGGTGAGAGGTTGAGGGGTTGCATCATGGGACATGTTATTGGAGTTATTTTTAAAATCCTAACTTTATGGAAGCACAATACTAAATTAAAGTAAAACAGATGGAGGAAATGTGGAGACTTTTATAACATATATATACTAATAAACTACAAACCAGTGGGAAGAAAAAAAAGACTGTGTCTAATAATAACTGGTGCATAAACATTGCAACTGAGGCGAGTCCTTTATTTGAGTAAAAGACTCACTTCAGTTGCAACGCGATATCATGTGATGGTGTACGAATAACACGCCACCTTTAAGGACATTTTGAGTGTATGCATTTTAAACTTTTTTGCATCTTTAAAGATGTTGCATTTTATGATTTTTCGACATGCAGGAAAGGAAAAAGTCAGGTGACCTTTGTCAACATGGAAAACATGGTGTGAGTTAAAATAATGACATTACTTACGTCACTTAAATAACGTATGCAAGCTAAGTTACGTTACGTGTGATAAACCAACATAAACCAAGCTGCAGTATTTGACAACTCGGGTGTGAGAGCAGGTTGTTTAAGCACATGCATGCACACAGTTTCATCATCAATATTCAGTCTCCCTCCCTGTATGTTTCTGTCATCTTTCATCCTTCTCTCTTATGCAGCAATGGAGCTGCCTTTCACTCTCTCGCTCGCCTTCCTTTGATCGTTCTGTATCTGCTGCATCAGCAAGGTGCCAGGAAGCACAATGACATCATCTAACAGAGACAGTGTGGGATGACTGACGCTATCCTGTGCCTGTCAATCCTCGTCACCGCCCTCTAGGACAGCTGTGTTTATCAGCAGCTGTGACTGACTGAGGGACAGGTGCGTGTGCCCTGTCCAACACATGCCATCAAACGCAGGTTTGACTGCTATTCTGTGTTTACCAGGACCAACTATTTACTGACATCCTCAATTTTGAATATTTGTCGTGTATCTTAATCCATACATTTAAGGCTGTGATCTTCACACTAACTTTCTACACATTCAAACTGCTGGAGTGATGATGGAGCTTTGTTGTTGGTGCTCTGAGGTAAAAAAAAAAAAGGCATCAACCAACCAGGTAATGTGAGCGTTAGAAATTCATCAATATGTTATTTAAGTGATCAAATGCTATGTCATCAGGTCTGTCAATTGGACAATTGTGACCAGACCCAATATGGAGAGTATGGAGAGCATCTGCAGCCCAAATAAATAAGTGGGTTTTTTTGTGTTTTGCCCAAACATTACAGATTTAAATTAAAGTCCTAGTGTTATACATGGTATTACTTTTGACTTTTCGAAACGTCCTGACATGAGGTGATGTTTTTGTCCATCAGTTTCTATTTTTTTACCAAGAGAGGATATTTCAAAAGCCCCTTCAAACCATACACAGAAGGCAATTTTGCGTATTTAACACAGTAGAAACTTCACTTTCTTTCTCACTTTCTTGATAGGACTAAACATAAATTTCGCATTAAATTAGATTTCCCACTTCCCATTTTTCTAACCGTATCTCATTGTCCCATATTTTACACTGAACAGGATCTTGTTTCTACAATTATATGGAGCAAATTTTTTTGCATTCTGAATGAAATTATCACAATTAATTTGTTCTTTATTACTAGAAAATAATCTGAAATGCGATTTATATGCCCAGTGGTGAACAGTGTTGCACATTTCGTTTGTGTGATGAGAAGGTAAAGAGCAATTTCACACCAGTTGAAAATCTTGCTTTTACGGATTATTTAATAATGTCATACTTTAAACATATTTAGGAAAAAAAAAATGTTTTATTAGAACATGTCCTAGCATGACCAAATTAAACACAGACAAACACAGATTGATTTGAAAACAATATATACAATTTAATGGTCCTTTGAGAAATACCAAATTAAGATATGTTCCTCTGTGCCTGCAGGGAGAAATGATCCAGCAGCTCATAACTCAGCAATAAAATCCAGCTGCTGACCCTCCAAACAGACCCAGTCAGGGAGAAACTCATTGGTTCTTGGATCAAAAGAACCAAAACAGTGTTATTCTTGGACATTATTGAGGCTAATAAAATATCTTTTTCTATTCAGACATACAGTTGTTTGCATTTTACCAACAGCTACTGTGGGGAGGTTACATTTGTTCATTCACATGCTTGGATAAGATTTAAACATGTTCTTTATTCATACACTTATACAGCAGTCAATTATAATTTTCAGTTATTATTTCATGTTTAACATCACATCAAATTAAATCTAATTCATTTGGCAGATGCTTTTGTCCAAAGTGATAAAGTGCAGTACATTTTACCCCTGCACATAAATCTAAGGACACTTTGACATGTGTAGGAGCCAGAGATCAAACCGCCGAACTGTATGATTATGATGTATAATACCACAATGTATGTTCAATAAGCATAAAATGAAGAGCATCTGGCCCATTTGAGTTTTCTTTGCGTCTCCAACACTTGAATTATGTAATGTATTTCTGTACTAAATTTACATTAACAAAAAGTAAATTCACATGACATGCATTTAAATGTTTAACAATTCAATATAACTAGAAAACACTAAATAGTGTAAAAGTAAAATCCTGAAGGCTATAAGGTTAAAAGCTGTATGCTGCTGTGGAATTCACTAAATAAAGGGACTTTTTTAATAATAACAGACACAGTTGTTGATTAATTTTCTGAAAACTGAGACATTTCTGTGTAACTCAACAGATACTGGTTCTCTGTTATCATCATTTTAATGTAGTTTTTAACAACTCATCTTAACTAATGCTGGTTTTTGCCGTTTGTTACCATCTGTTGGAGAGCGATGTGAACCCCAGGCAGACACACAGTGTAACCAGAGAGGAGTCATTCATCTCTCTCAATACTGAATTTGGAAAATGAGAGCGTATTATTTACTATTACCTGCTCTGCTGCTCTAATTTGACATTTTCCGCTCCAGCTTTGGTTTGGTTTCAGGATTTGTTTCTGCAAGGGCTGCCTAAATTAAATAGGATATTTGTGCATATGCAGAAGTGATCAGGATAACAAATGCAGCAGATTATTTGTGGATGGCTGTTGGACAGGTAAGACAACATACAAGCCTTATCTTTTCTATTATTATGGTCTGCTGACAATGAATGTTATTATTATGGAGAAATGTTAATATGCTGCTGTTCTGGCACCAAGCTGGTGGCTTGTGTCATCTGTTTTTATGAATTTGCTTCCTAAAACATGAAAATTATTAGATAAATGCTTCTGTTTTACCACCAATATGTTTTAAACAGCTTTTTGCCCGTTTATTAGTGATTCAATAAACATTTCATCAGTCCAGCTATAGACTGAAAATCACTGATGACTGTCACTGAATGGGGCCTTTGAAACCATAAGATGGAATTTTCTTGTGTGCATTCGTTCCCGTTCATGACTTTGCAGTGTTTGTACAGTTCTGTATGTTTTTACAGAAAGTGTGTGTGAGTGTCACGTGTGGCCTGTGTGTGTGTTACGGTTGGACGACTGTCACAGGCTCATGAACTGGCCGTGATCCATACTGGTGCATACAGTATGTTTACACATGGTACTGTATGTGTCTGCACGCCAGTGTGACTGTAGGTGCGTTAGTGTAAATGTGTGTGTGTGTGTATATTCGCCATGACCCATAATGTTTTTTCTTTTCTTCTCCAGAAAAAGAGGGGAAGTGAACCGAGCGTTGTGCCCCAGTTTGGAGCTCCACTGGCGGGGTGGTCAGGCATCCCGCAGGGCCTGTGGCTCTGGGTCTGACCTGCAGAACGTTCCAGATCTGTGAAGAGTCACCATCCGTAGAGGATAGATTTTTGTATGCGTGTGTGTGTGTGTTTGTGTGCATCTCGCTGATTAGTCTGACTGGCTGCTTATTGATGTACTGATTAATGACAGAATGACACAGACAGATGAGGAAGATGAGGTAGAGGAGGAGGAGAAGGAGAAGGAGGAGGAAAGTAATGACTGATGATAATCTCCTATATAGGGAGAGAAAAAGACAGACATACATATCCCTTTAACCGTCTCATGCAAAAGCAAAGACCAGCTATTGTTTACATTTTCTAGTTTCTTTCGGCAATAAAAAATTGTGATTTTAAGTGACTACTCAGTTTTGTAATTATGAGCCTCCATTGAATTATTAAGATGATCAGTTCATATCTAGACACAAGACAACAATAAAACACTGCATGGTGAAAAAACGAATTTTTATAATAAATCTTTCTTTACTGTCAACAGAAATGTGTAAATCCCAATAAATAAAACAAACAGATAAACAGAAAATAATAATAAACTAAAGCTTGTGTACAATTATTATTATTATTATTATTATTACAGCATTTATTTTGAAATCTCATAGCAGAACAAGCACATGTGTGATCAATGCTATCAATATAGGCTGCATTCCATTTAGATTTGCCATGCTGGCTTATTGGAACACTTTCAGGTCCAGTGTGTAACATTTAGGAGGATCTATTGGCAGAAATATAATACAATATTCATACTTGTGTTTTCATAAGTGCATTATCACCTGAGTATAGGAATCATTGTGTTTTTGTTTTCCATAGAGTCCACCATGTTGAACTGCCATGTTTCTACAGTAGCCCAGAAGGGACAAACCAAACACTGGCTCTAAATAGGGGCATTCCCATTTTTTTTCGTGGCCACTGTAATATTTCCTTTTTGTTTGGACGGGGAGGGGGAAGCGGAGGAGTGCAACTACGCTGCTAGATGCTGTTAAACCCTAATTAATTAATTCATTATTAATTTAATGTACAGAACCATTAGCAAAGATATACTTCAAGTATCAGAAGTAGAAGGACTCATCATGCAGGTGTCCCTGGTGTATTTTATTAATTTCATTGAAGTAAGTATTATAAGTGATGCTTTACTGAGCACGCAGCACTTACCAGGTTGAGATGGAGCTAATTCTTACTACTTTATTCACTGTAGGGTAGTTTAATCAACAACAATGCATCATATTTTACAAGATTATTATAGATTTAATATAATCTACGTACTGTGTAAAATCTTAATCTGTGGTTACTTAAACTGTCAGACAGTGGGGTAAAAAGTATAAAAAAAAAAAACTTCTGAAATGTATTAAAGTAGCATAAAACTGAAATGCTCAAATAAAGAATCTTAAAATTGCACTTGAATAAATGTATTTTGTTGCAGTCCACCATTGCTAATTCATTCTGTTCAGTAAGCCCTCTAAAACTTAAGTACGGCAATAAAATTACCCATAAAAAACCTCCCCGAAAACATGCCACATGTCAGAGAGACTTTTCTGTCACTAACTATATGGAAGGAAGCCACCTGAAAAGATCTGCTTTTTAAATACTGTTTGGGAGTCGTAGGGAGTGTTTTACATACTTCATCATACAGGTCTACCGAATGAAACCATTAAAGGAATATTCCTGCTGTATGTGTTTGCTATGTTCTACGGTCTTTGTGTCTTGTTGTTCGGAGACTCTGCTGTCTTTGATTGTATGTTACCTTGTATTGTTTAAGTCCTCCTGGGGCATTATAATCCGCAGTTTTGTGTGTGTTTACATGTTTGTCTGTCTACATGGGTTTGTATCAGTGGCTACATGTGTGTTCATGTATACACCCGTGTGTGTGTGTGTGTGTGTGTGTGTGTGTGTGTGTGTTGTTAGTGTATAGTCCCACGGTGACTGTTCCCCTGCTGTAGACGCCTGTTCTGGCGATAGCATTGTCTCCATGTCCAAAGACCTGCCGGCTGCCCTATTCCACCACGTCTTTATCATGCTAATACAGAGAAAGAAGGAACGAGGGAGGAGGGAGGAGGGGAGCAGGGAGAAGGGAGAGGGAACGATAGCTCGACAAACAGAGAGAAGGGGTAATCTTTCCCCTCCTTTCTCCGTCCTCGTCTCTTCATTCTCACCACCTCCTCCGTTCTCTCTATCCCCCTCTACTTCCCTTTCTTCTCGTCCCCGCACCCTCTTCATCTGCCGCTTTCTTATCTTCCTCCTTACTTCTTTGATAATCCCTCCGAACATTGTCTTCATAATTACACACAACAATGATTCCCATCCTTGCAAGAGAAATGTGCGCTGTGCATGGAGAATATTTCATAGATGAAGACCAGTGTGTGAATTAATAACTTGGGTCTCTCATATAAGGTTGTTTCTGTGTGTGTGTGTGTGTGTGTGTGTGTGTGTGTGTGTGTGTGTGTGTGTGCGTGTGCGTGTGTGAGTGTGTGTGTTTGAAAGGGGGAGCACATAGAGCCCAGTGTTGTTTTAACACGACTGTTACATTATGCATGCTGACAGCCCTGCCTGTCCCCATTAAAGGCCCATCTTGTTTCCCCATTATATCTGGTTTCTCTGTTAATAGAGCTCTTTGTGTGGCACTTCCCTTTATACTGGGGGTGTTACAACAGAAAGGTCAGCGCCGGTACAACCTGCCACTATGCTGCGACTCGCACAAGACCCTGAATGACGACAAATGCAGAGTCCTCTCATTACAGCTCTGGTTTAGGAGGAGCTGTGGTATATGCTTCCTTGTGTTCACAATCTCTTCCTTTGTTTTTCTTTCTTTCTACCTGCATCACTTTCTCATTAGGCACACATTATGGGGTTTATAAGCTGTAACTAACAGCTTTATTAATGGATAATAAATGGTCTATGTCTGCTTTATAGATTAGTAACAAAGTAATAAGAACAACTTTTGATTGTGAGAAATCCAGCACAACTACTCTCTAACTAACTCATCAGAAATACCCTATTAATGGCGAACCTATTTTTTAAAGATGTAACTTAGTTTGATAAATACATGTTACTTTGTAACAGAGACCAAGGGCTACAATCACAAGTGTGAAGGTTTATCAGACAGCAAAGATCCTTCTATGAGACAAGATTTTACAACTCTGACAGTCTGGAAAGTCACTGCAACAATCATTTTAACCTCTGTTGGCAAGATCGACAGGTACAAATATGCTGTTCACATTCCAAAGTAATCAACCAGGAATGTTCACTTGGACATATTTGATTGGCTGACATAGTGCCTTGCTGGATGTTGTGTCAAAAGCCAGATTCAGCTTTTTTGTTGGGCGACCCTGCAGATTTTGTATGCCTGAACCGCTGTAGGTAAAAAAACCCCCTCTCATTCCTATAAATGTGATGAAGCAGGGGTACCAATGCAAAAACCACAGGAAAAAAAAAGTTGAACTTGGCTCAACTTTTACAACAACATGACGTCATCCAGCAAGGTGCTGTGGTGGCCAATCACACACCTGCAATTGCACATTCTGAGTGTGATAATTTTCCAGTGTTATAAAATCCTGTCTCATAGTATTATCAGAGTTCAGTGATTTGCTGTCAAATAAACCTTCAGTATCATGGATCTGTCAATCTGGACTTCCTGGATGGTATTCAGTGTTGATTTTTTTCACCAGTTATTTACCCACCACCACGATCCTCCCCTAACCTAACTCAAGTGCTTTAAGTTGCCTAAACAAATCCTTAAAAATGTTAAGAAGCCATTTAATATACTGTAAATTACCATCATATGGTTGTTTTTTTGGCATTTGCTAATTTGCTTAGTTGTATGAACATCAAGTTTTTGCTCAGTGGACAGTTTGATAACCTTCTCAAAAAGAGTTGCAGAGCATCCAGACCAAACCCCATTTATTAAGATTATTATATTTCAGTGGGAAAACCCCTTTATCAATCACTACAGGTCTATTAGCTTATTATAAAGGGGAAAAACTTACGACCGTTTATTAATGCCTTCCAATAAGACATTGAGCCTGCTGTTATAGATATTTTCTTCATCCATCCGCCTATCTGACCAGTCAGAAGCCGACTAGATAAAATATGAATAGTTATGTTTGATGTTAAGTTGAATTCCCAAATGAAATAAAGCCACATTCATGAATCAACCCTTATTTTAGTACCCATAATTCTGTGGGTTTGAGGCATGTTTGGACGTGTTTCCGTCCAAATTCTGTCAGAAGTAGAAAAAAATGCAGCCTATATGCGCGTGTATGATTATATTTGCATCGAATCCATCGCGCGGTTTAACGCAGCTACTACTTAGAAATCCTCCATCATCACAAACGCTGTGGAATGACTTCATTATAATAACTGCATGAAATAATATCCTGCTCCCTCTGCCATCTTTTCCCTTCATTCCCTTCTCCTTTCCCCCCTTTGGGTTTTTTTTTCTGGATGGTACCTTTTTGACCTCCCCTTCGCTCCTTCCTTCTCCCTCTCCCTCTCTCATCTGAGTCCACTGTGTGCAGGCCTCTGCCAGTGATCCATGGACGGTAATGGCCATTCCTGCTGCTCCCACAGCACACACCATTACTACTGGAACACCCAGACGGAGAGGGACAGACGGGGAAGGAAAGAGGGAAAAAGACCAAGAGAGAGAAAGACGATGGACAGAGAGAAAGAGGGAATATTTTGGTTAAAAAAAGCATAATCATGACATGAAACTGAAAGCATAGCAGCATGTGTGTATAGTGCATAGATGTGTGTGTGTGTGCGTGTGTGTATAGATCATTTCATGGGGAGGATTAGAGAGGGCCAGGTATGATATCTTGTTTCCTGTGACCTGCTCATCGCGAGGTTTCCCACACTCATCACTTCACTCTATCACATCCCTCTTGCTGAGATATAAAACATATAGACATTGTTCCCTCTGACCCCCAACACACACACACACACACACACACACACACACACACACACACTTATACACACACACCTATACACACACACACACACACACACACATACACACACCGTCCCTGTAACATCACACACTTCCCATACCTTTATATGCTGCTGAGCTGTAAATCCAAATTATCTCCAAATACCTCATTTCAGTCTATCTATGTAAGTGTGTGTGTGTGTGTGTGTGTGTGTGTGTGTGTGTGTGTGTGTGTAATGCTATATTCCTGTCATACTGAAAACTTGAGAGATGTGTGTGTTTCCTGTAACTCACTGTGGGTTATGATAACAACCGTTTCTCCTGTCAACAGCCCATAATGTCAGATTTACAGGGTTGCCCCCGGTAACCAGCCGGGCTGGCGTGCCTGAGTGATTCTACAGCATCTGTCAGAGCGAGAGAGGCCATCTATCACACACACACACACACACACACACACACACACACATACACACACACACTGGCACTCACACACACACACACACACACATATCTGATGTGTCTCTCGCACAAATTTTCAATATAACAGGGATACAATGTCAGCATAAATTATCCAACACCTATCCACAGTTACAGACCAGAAAGGTCATCAGTGGTTGTTCAAACAGCTTAAAACAGTATGTGTTTATGTATGTATGTGCAGCAACAGGAAGAGGTTGTGTAGTGTGTTGTGATGTTTGGGTGTACAAAGCATCTGATTTTGTGTGAGGACTGTTGACAGTGAATAATTAGTGGACAACGCTTCCAGGTCTGAGAGATGAAGCCATTGCGGAAGTAACTCAGAGCTCCAGTGTGGAATAAAATATGCATAACTATGTTTTCATTAGTGTATAATCACCTGGAAATAAGAATCTTTGTATTTTTGATGCATTAGAATGAGATTTTTATATCTACAGACACTGCAAGTCGCCTTCTATGGAGTCCTCCATGTTGAACCACTAATGCTATTTTCAAGTCTTCTTCGATACATTATGATGTTAATTTTGTAAATTATGATCACGTTCTCGGTCGGTCCAGTGCCATTCACAAAACTCAGATTAAACTTTCAAACTAGACAGTGCTGATCAAACTTTAAAAGATTTTGTTACTGCATTGCTTATTTCTCGCCTCAAAGGTTTTGAGAAACATTCTTTACTGTTTATCTGTCATACAAGAACGTGTGACCTTCCAAGCCGTCACTGTTTCCTGCTTCATACGGGTTGAAACTAAGCACAGACAATGAGCGCAGCCCATACCCCTGCTGGTAGCAAGAAAACCAACAACACGACCATAACGCCAAACGTGAGGCTTCAAAATGGTACTCCACAAACCAATGGGTGCCACGATAGGTTCGCACTGGGAAGGGAACTAGGCCTGGTTCCAGGCCTCTGCGTCGCAATTCACATCTCAGATTTTCTTCAGCAGTTCAAATCGGTCTGGTCCTGTGTTGGCAGAGCAACTGAGCCGATCAAAGCTTTGCTGGTGAGTGAGAGCGTGAATGAGATAGACGCAGCTCTTTTGAATAACCATGTGGGTCATTTTTGGAAAAAAACAAAACTTAGTTTAGTTAATGAAGACTTTATCTTCAGATTGTCTTCCTACTTTTTCCTGTTTCTGTCTCTCTTTTTGGTGTGGTGAACATAGCACAAACAAATGAAACAGTAAAAGTTATGCCTTTCTTTGCCATTAATGTGATCAAAGCTGTGTTATAACTGTTTTAAATCTCTGGCAGGCATTTTCACAGATGTGAAACCTGGGAGACATATCAAAGGATGTGACTGTGTACCACATTCGCATTCTGACTGTTTAGTTCTTATCACACCACACTATACTAGATCTGATCTTGATAGACTATTTTAATTCTTATCATAATAGACTATTTCATGCACTGATGCCTTTTTATTCCCGTGCAGCTGTGATGAGGTATAATTGGTTTGTTATGCACATATTCTCAGGCTGCCTCACCGTGCAGCGGACAGAATTTTATTGTGTTTTCTCATGTTGCCTTTTCTTTTTCTTTTGTACTTTCACTATTGTGGAAACAGCAGCATTGGCCTACTTCTTTCTTGATATATCTTCAAACGCACACGTACACACACTGAGGTTAATAGTTGTTGCAGTGCTGACAACCACTGATGATTGTCCACCGAAGCGCAACTTCCGTCTCCTCCAATCTTAAACACAAAGTCAACACATGCACGCCTGCAATGACATGATGTCTTTGGGTTTTTCTATCGATGAATCTGTCAGCGGGTTGTTTTTCACTCATTTAAAAGTTATTATTTAGTATTTTAAACTTAGTATTTAGTTAGTATGTATATAGCACTTCCTCAAAGGTCAGGATAGAGCACGAAGTGTAGTACATTTGAAAGCAATAAAACTTCTTTCCCAGAGGGAGACGGTGTCATGAAGTTTTAACACAGACTTATCTTAAATTGGGACTTGACTTGCCCCAAAACACTTAAAAACAGCTCTGCTCTGTAGATTAAGATGCAGAAACCTTCTGTGAACATTTTCATTCTGTGGATAGCTTAGGAGAAAATTAACGCCTCCAGAGCAGCGATCATGTTGATCCAGTCGGAAAAAACTAAATCCAAGGACAGCCTAGTGATGTACAACGGGAGGTCTTTGTTGGTTTATGAGGGAAGGAAAGCAAATGTCAGTCATCTTATGATATATATACGTATATAAAACAAGAAAATCTGACATGTGTCACACAGCCAGATAGACATTGCATCATGCGGCAACACGAACAGCAGCAACAATCAACACCTTATTCTTCTCTGATTTAATGGCAAACCAACTTGTATAGGCACATACCGCCACCAAGGTCATCAGGTTACATTATAGTAGAGAAAAATAATCAACACCTGAGAAAAAAACACTCCTTAAATACCAACAGGTAAGTAATTAGAGTGGCCTAAAACACCATTAGGGGTATTTTACTATATACAGTACATATAAAGACACAATTAACACCAAAATATTCTATATTTTATAAAGTTTTTGTCATAAATTGGTAAGCAATTACCAATCAAATATGTACTGTATGTAACCATCACTTTTAAGAAAAAATCCTTTCGTTACAACAGACACAAAACCCCCCTCTGCTCCTCGAACATAGTACAACCAGGAAGTATAAGAGGACATGAAATCATCCACAGACTGTTTTGCTTGAAGCCCTGGAGGCAGGTGAGGAGGAAAGGTAAGTTAGAACCTATATTTAAAAGGGTGTTAGGAGTACTTAGATTAGACTACTGGTGTACCTGCCTGTAGTACTGGTCCAGCTGCTCCTTTGTGTTTCATGCTTTGTGTAGGACTGACTTCCAAGGCTGCCAAGTACTTCTTGAGACAAACTCTCTTATGTTGCACAAGCATCAACACACTAAGAGCATGATTACATGCGTCATTAATGTCAGTTTTGAAATGCACACACACTTCCACCCACTTCATACACGTGTGTTTACATGTGTAGCTGGGGATGTAGACAGAACTCAACTTTTAGCTTTCAGAAATTACCCGTTTACTCAGTATTCAGTATTACTCAGTCAATGATTCATTATGGACCGGGCCTCGGAATGCCAGGCGGCTTCCCTCATAGGGTAAGTATACCACTAGGGCTCCCCAGTGCACTTAAACGGCATATATTTCTTTTGTTCTGTGGAAACAAACTAATAGCTGCTGACTTCACATTGCAAACTCAGTCTGCTTGTCCTTTGTAGCAAGCTAGGATATAGGCAGTCTTGTGTATGTGATGAGTGCCTATTGAAGAATTAAGTTTACACTTCTAGAAAGGGTTTCATAAGTTAAGATATGATAGAAGGGCTGAGATAGGACACAACCAGTTTAGGAATTAAATAAAATCAATTCAAGGCAGTTTAGGCCACAATGGCAGAGTAATTATAACCCATAACAATGTATGTGCACTGTAGTCACCACCTGGATGTGTGGGATATGTCATAATGTGTTATGTTAGTCACTGCCCCTCTGACAGCTCATGTCAATAGGTGGGTGATACAGCTGTCATCATATTGTGGTGTGAATGAGCTTGGCTCAACTGTGTGAGTCTATATATTTGCACTGTGTGTGTGTGTGTGTGTGTTTGAGTGTGTGTCTGCAGTCCCAGACGGAAGCCCAGAGGACAGATGGTGGGTTCAGACGCAGACTGACACACCGTAACCAAGCGATTACACACTCAATGACTCCCCCTGAAGAGAGAGAGGGAGACGGGGGGGACAAGATAGAGAGAAAAAGAAGTGGAGAAGATGGATAGAGGGAAGAGATGTGGGAGAAAGAAAGGTAAAGAGGGTGGGAGCAGATCAATGAAAAGTGTGGGATATCTGAGGAGAAAGAAGGAAAAGGTGTCAAGTTTTTCATTTACAAATCTGCAGATTTAAAAATGGGGGGGAAGAGGAGTGAATTTTGAAGATATGAAAGTGAAGGAAATAGGAGGAGGTGGGGAAGGAGGGGTGAGGGGCCCCGTACCAATAGCAAGGCAGACGAAGAGAGATGGTGAGAGTGAGAAAGAGGGAGTAATGGATGGATAGAAAGTCTTCAGGGACACCGGATTACATGATAGCCAATTAGAGCGAAGGATGTTGGAAACTCCCTTGATGAAACTGATATGTGATTGGTTCAGGGTTTATTAGGCTCACTGAGCTATCGTTGCCTCTTTAATACAGTCAGATGCACACATACACACACGTACACAGTCAGAGATTAGATTTGGTAATCTTAAACTGCCGATGTTTTTTGTTTGGCACATGATACTGTAGTGTTGTGGATCCGGCATTACCAACATGATTTATTCCAATAATGTGCAGATGTGAGGAAAAGGCACCAGATTTTTAAGGTGGCTTCTAACCTCTGCCCACCAGAAACACTGTTTACAACAGCGAGCCAGACCAAAAACACCCCCAACACACACACACACACACACACACCATCACCACCTCCCGAGTCTAGCCCGGCCCAGGTCAGGTCAAGCGGGATCATGGGAAACCATTCCTGTGGCCCTTCTCACCTTTTTCATCTCAGAGCGTCTCAAAAACATCCCAGACATCTTGCTCTCCCCTCTTCTTCTCTTCCTCTGTCTTCACACACACTTTCAAGTCAAAGCTCTGGGAACAGGAGCCACAGAGGAAAATGCCATGGTGCTCTTAATGTTAATGTTGATGGACTCTTTTAGTCTTTATTAAAACCAGACTGAAATGTTCACAAAAGTTTTATCGACTACTTTACTGAGGACTGAAACAATCAAGTAAAATATGTGTTTTCTTTGAGTAAAACAAGACTGAATTGTCTGTGGTTCTCTCTAAGACATGACGAAAATGTTAAAGTCTCCCCTCCCTAACTGTGACGAAATAGACTCTATTTCAATTGTAAAAAGCAAAACACTGACTGATCGTAACTCCAGTTTGTGCCTCACACACATAGCTGCTGTTAGCATTAGTATTAGCAAACATGATAAACGCAGATAGAAAAAAGATCATACATGTACAAGATGTATTCCTCTGCAGTGGCAGTAAACAGGAACCTTGTGGGGCTTCTGGACTTACGCAGTAGTTACCTTATGCACTTGTTTCCAACCCACAGTGGTTTCTACCAAAGAAGTTAACATAGATGCTACTAGCATCAGTTATACCAGAACTGGAGCATATTTCTTCTTTGAAAGCAAAGAACGGCACTGAAGGCTTTTCTCGATGGAAAAGATTGTTGATAGACAGATGGTTTATCCAATCACATTTGAAAGTGCCTGACCTTTTCCAGTTTTCTGATGACAACTTCCCAGAAAGTTGCCTAGTTTTCTAAAGGACAAATTTCTGGTATGCTTAACATTGCTTGTATGCAACTACATATATCTCTATACCTCTACATATATTCAGTTGGTTAAAGCAGGATGGTAACACCTCATTCACATAGGCCGCCTGAGCAGCGCGGCTTTCACACCGAGAGAATGAATCTCAGCTGCGTGGCTGCTGCGGAGCTGCTGCTGCCAGCTCTATGTTTCCATACACACTTTTCCCTGTACAATGTCTAATTTAAACGTAAATGTGAGAGAGAGAGAGCGCGCAGTGGAAAGATACACTTTCAGAAATCTTTTCACAAGTTAAGTCATGTTAAATAAAAGATTACTACAGTGCTTTTACTTTGAAAGGGAAGTTTAACCGGACTGAAATATGTGGATATGACTACCAACAGATCCTTTCACTGTGCCCTTCTGCTGGGAGACGTGCACAGCTTGCAGTAAAAAAATAGGTGAGACTAAAAATGTTTTTAGTTAAAAAAAACTTTTAAATGTATCTTGGTAGAGGCAGAAGACCTACAAACAAATCTGTGCTAACAGGGCTACCATGGTATTGTACCATGTGACTGACCAGGCTGGGTATTTCCTTGGTACTTCTTTATAAGTTTGGGCGGGGGGCAGTAATGAGAGGGCCTTTCCCTTTCATTCATGTCACTGCAGAATCATTGTGAAACTTTAAATCCGGCCCTGTGTGGACTTTTGAAGCTGCTGCAGCAGATATTTACAGATTGAGGGATTAGGAAGATAGCTCTTATTAAAACTGAGTCCTCATCATTTGACTGTCATTCTATTTAATCATTACTAAATGGACTCATTAAATTCCTCCTCTAAAGTGTTTCCCTTCAAACACTGCGTCTTTGATGCGCTGCGCAGACACACATTCGGACACACGTACACACTGCACTGACCCAGTCTATTGAAGAGACTTTTATCAAATGTAATTTATCAACTTTCTAATGCGACCAGGACTTGTGATGCAGTTAATTCTCCAAGAAGGATTAGTTGTGTGTCTCTGGGTGTACTCTGTGTGTGTGTTGTATTGGAGGGCCGTTGTGTGTCATGTGCTGTAGTGTAAAGGGCATTATTTTACCCTTCACAAAACTCGAACCCTGAGCTGTTGGGTGAATCTAGGACATTTGCTACACAGTTTCATGTCCCTTTCAGGATGACTTGTAAGCACTTTGATGATCCCATAACATCCATATGCCACCACCATCAGGTAAAAGAGGAATTTGGTGTACAACCAAATCCCTGCAAAAGTAATGACAATCTAATCCTATTTTCATACTTTTTGTTTTGTGCTAATTAACAAATGTTAGCATGGAAATCAATGTATGTTAACATTTAGCGAACAGTGCCACTGTGACAGTCTAACAGAGCTGCAAGCATGACTGCATACTCTTAGTCCTTTTAATGTATAAGTGCCAAAGCTTGAATTTAAGTGCTTTTTGAAGTGCATTAACAAATGGCGGACAGTAGTCAAACAGAGGCCTCTTCCTCAGTTGTCCTCAAATATTTTTACTTTCACTCTCTCCTCCCATGGTCCCCTTCTCTCCTCGTCCTCTCTCCTTTCTATCGAAGCCGAAACGGGTCGTTGACGGTTAATAGATTTAGCCGCCATACTGGTGGAGAGACAATGAGAGAACCATCAATTTATCCGCCGTTTAACTGCTCCAATCTAACCTCCGTAAACTCACCCGGTGAAACTCATTTCTGTGTTTCCTCGCCAATCTGAAAAGCTATCATCTCGCTAATCTTGGGCTTTCAATTCGCCGGGGGGACGGGGGGAGTCAGACCAATCCCGGATCTCGGAGATGATCTGTTAGCCTGGCGTAAATGTTTATAACACGGGGCAATCTCCAGGGTTTATACGTTGATGCACATGCACACATCCAGTCACACACACATACACACACGCTTCCTCTTTTTTTTTTCTTCCTGTGTCTTTCTCTCACTCTCTCTCTCCTCGCCCTCTCCGGGGCATTTATAGGGATGTGAAAGCTGTTATTGGGCAGGTCAGTGGAGTGGAACTGTCAGATAATAGGCTAGTTACCGTGGCAGCGCATGAATGAGGGATGGAACGGAGGAGGGAGACAGAGGGAATAGAAACGCTCAACTCCCTCCTTAATCAGAAGGTAAACTGGAAATCTGGGGAGTTTAGACTCCCTGCTGAAACAGTCAGAGAGGAGGAGGAGGAGAGAAGAGGGGGAAGGAAAGTAAGCAAGTGAGCGAGATAGAGGATGACAAAGGGGGGAGGACAGAGGAAATGTGAATGGGCATGGAGCAAAGATAAAGACACGGGGAGAGAGCTTATTACCATTCCCAGGGAGCCAGGTGTTTATTTCTCTATTTGTAAACGCTGGCTTCATTACCCAGAGTTCAACAGGAGCCGGCTGAGCTGCGGCTGCATCAAGGTCAGACTAATCAGACGGCGAATAGGAAGAAAGACAGAAGAGGGAACAATAATTATGTAATGTATCCTCTCTGCTGTTCTTGCCCCTCCATTCTTGCCATTTTCTATCCGTCCCTGGTCCTCCTCACCCCTCCTTCCCTCGCTCCCCTCTTCTCTCAGCCAGCTCACCCTCCATCTCCCTCGCTCTGTGGTCCACAGGGAACAGAACTCTTCAGACCATCCCTGATTGAGACTGACAAAGTCTGCTTTGTAGAATGACACTTGTTTGTATATCCTCAATTTGCTGGATGCATCAGCAAGCACTCTGTAAAACCTACTTTGCTGCATATTTACACTTGTTTTTGTTGTTCCCCGAGCCATAATGGAACAGTTTGCATCAATGTGCTTATGTGCATGTGTGCTTATGTGTTACATTTTGAACACTTGAAGTGAGAAACTCTACCTAAAAGCACAGAAGTGGCATGACTTCATCCAACAGTCAACAGACAACTTCACATGGACAGATTAGTTATCATATTAGCTATATATTAAAGGTATAACAACAAATAATTCAGTCACAGACCCTAACTTCAAAGAAATTACCATTTAAAGCAAATAATTATAGTTAGATTGGCAGAAAGGTCAAGTCTGGCTGTATAACCATTTGCAGGGACTGTCAAAACTTTCCAGTAGCAACAAGGCTTATATATACTGGGAGAATAAACCCCCCTTTAATAAACACATATATTAAAGTTACTTAAAATTTACAATACCAAAAAAAGAGTAATGGTGAGAAGATAATTAGAAAGGCCGTGCTGTACAGTTGTATGAATGCGATTGGACGACACCAGTGGTATCCAAGCAGTTGATGAATGAGCCAGTTATGCATGAAGCATGAATTGAGACACACAACAGAGAGACACACACACACACCGATGAAAGTCTGCTAATACAAGCTCGACTTCAGGGCTCTGCCAGAACTAGTTTCTTGTGAAAAGTGAATCATTTGTTGTAATGGAGTTCATCCAAGATCCTTATCCTGATCCAACCATCTCGTCTTAATCTCGACCTACCTATAGAGCTATGGTGGAATGTAATTAAGTAGAAGTTTGAACACATTTTCATACCTCTCGTGTCCACTGAAAACTAAGTATAACCAAATAATTTTGAATTGGATGATTAAGATTGAGAAGATTCTCCTGCTTTAGTTAAGTTAAATAAAATATTTAAAACCCTCTTGGATTAGCTGAAAAATCGTTCAGCTTTTCTGAGCTAATAAAATGGACTTTTTAGAGATATGTTGTTCTTAAATCACAGGGATGCTAAAAACATACGATGATCTTATAGAATATGATGCATCGCTGTAGATTAAATGAGCCAACAGTATATAAAGTTGTAGAAATTAGCGACATACACATTTATGCACCAGTAATATTAATCCAAAAGCATCATAGTAGAAGGGTCTGAATACTTCTTCCACCACAGTATATTCAACTGTTAACCTTAACATAACCCCCTGAAGGATTGTAGGTATGAGCATAATTATTATTATTATTATTATAGCTTAGATATATAAACCCCGCCTCCCAGCCAATCACATGGTTTCTACCCTCAAACCCATGGGACTGTGGGGAATTTGTGGTATTGTAGTGACGTATTTTACTACAGGAAATAATTCTGCTGTGCATCTTTTGAATTAGCATCTTTATATGTGAACAGCAGCAACAAGATAGTGATGATAATATGGTTTCATCTTCATACAAAAAGAAAACAGTGTCCATCCAATTTGACTGTTTGAGCACTGATTATCATTGATTGTCCGCCTCCTCTCGTCGTGAGCTGTCGGCTCGAATGGAATTCCATCCACATTTTAATCTATTCAACAGGTTTAAACTCCTTTTGCTAACTTAAACTCTTTTTTTGATCATTTATAATATAGCCAAACACAAATTACATTCTAATAAACACATGTTGATGTTTTCCTCGTCAGATGACCGCACAGATTCAATAAGCACCATTTTTAGGTAGAAGAAAATTCCAGTTTAGAGCAGACTGAAAGCCAAAATGGAGAGAAACTGGTGCAATTTCAAGCTATGGACATGACCTCAGTGGGGTCACTTCTTGACCTTAGGTTCAAACAGCATTGTTCTCACCAGCCAAACAAGCCAAACTAGACACATAAACACTCCAGAGCTTAAATAAACCACTCAAAACAAGCTTGTCGTGATTGCACCCTCCAGTATGAATTATGGATTGGTATGTGAAGGTATCTGTATGCATGTGGGTGTGTATTAAGATAAGAAAAGCTTTTTTTTCCCTCACGCACACATGACTCTACGTGGTATTGTAATAATCACAGATTCTTTTGATGTCCCAGACTTGAAAAAGGCTCTCAACAGGGCTGTTCTCCAAACTGCTAATCTCTCAAAGGTAGTGAAGAGGAGGAGAGGCAGGAGGAAGAAAGAAACGAGTAATGAGGAAGGAAAAAGAGAAAGAGAGGAGGAGGATGGAGAGCGGTGGTGGACGGGGGAGATCAGTGAGAAGGAGGCCAGACTTGCGGAGAGATGGAGGGACAGAGGGGCAGAAATGGGAAAATGAATGAGAGGAAAAGCGATAAGAACTCTTGCTTTTGAACTTGAAGAGCTTAATTTGAAATGTCAGGGCTACACCCCCACCTCCCCACCATCATCCTCCCACCTCCTCCCTCTTCCCTGCCGCACTCCCTCTCCTCAGGAGTCCCTGTTGTGCAGTAGTGTGGATTAAAATAATTAAACAGGCTCTGTTTTAATTAAGACAATAAAGCTGGGAGTCTCTAGGTAAGACCTGAGAGAGATTGAGGGAGAGAGAGAGAGAGAGAGAGAGAGTGGGTGAGGGAGGGAGATGATAAAGTGGTCTAACGAGAGAGGCAGGATGATAGGAGGTACAGAGGGAGATGCATTATCTTCATTACTTATCTATCTTGTCTGTTTCTAGGCACAAGATTGCGTTATCACTTTGTATGTAAGTATGTTTGCACTGGTCCTCCATGTACCAAAGTGTGTGTGTGTGTGTGTGTGTGTGTGTGTGTGTGTGTGTGTGTGTGTGTGTGTGTGTGTGTGTGTGTGTGTGTGTGTGTGCGCGCGCGCATGTAGGGTAGGTGTCGAGGGCTGCTTGTTTAATGACTTAGGCCCGCATGTGAGCATGAATGTATAAATGCATTTATATTGCTTTCCCCTCTGCCTTTGAAGCATGCGTGTTTGTGTGTTCCTGTGTAGCACATGTGTGTGCACGCATGCATCTTTATTTCGTCTTCCTCTCAGACTGCTAATGAAATATTTATTTATTTCTCGGAGCGAGGGCGCCGGGTGGCGAGAAACTCAAATGAAATGTCATATCTCATTGTGTCTCCACGAGAGGAGAGGAGGGGCAGGGGGGGCAGCGGGAATAGAGGAACTGAATTGCTACTGAATTATATACGGAGGATTCAGAGGGGAGTGATTACAGGACAAAGAGGGAGGGGGACACAGAGAGAGAGAGAGAGGGAGGAGAGGGGAGAAACAAGTCATTCATCTCCCATAACTTATTGTTGTGTGTGTGTGTATGTCATGTTGCTTCTGTGTCACATCATCAGCCTGCAGTTCTGAGCTTCAGATGTTGAACTCTGACTGTTGTGACTCCTGTTTGCTGTAGCGCTCATGCATGCACACACATGCTGAAGTGAGCCACAACAGTGTTTTAACACAGCCCATCTAGACATACCAGAGGGACCAGCTACAGCTTATCTAGTAGTAGCTGTTATCAATGCACAGAGAGCACACACACACACACACATACACACACACACACACACACACACACACTGGGCCTTGCCACCAACCCAGAGATTACAATTTCTTAATCTTCCACGTCCCTACTTGTGTTGCACACACATGCACAAAAACACACTCAACACACTCTAAGCTGTTCCCTAACAAGAGACTCTCTCGTGGGACTGCTACGACTTGTAAGTCACATGACAGACGAAAGGCGTCAGTAGGCTACTCTCTGGTGATGACCAGTGAAGAATAACACAATTGACCTTAAATAGGAGTTAACTCTCTGCAGCAATGGGTGAAAATGTAATAAAGTCTGAATCAACCTGCAGCGTTTCTTTGTTCTTTCCCCTATATTTAGTTCAGACAAAGCAGCAGGCCTACATTACCACTGTGATTCAAAAGATTTTTGTTTTTTTTGGGGGGGGGGGAGGAGATAAAGAGGAGCCATTAATGGTTACAAAAGGTCTAATAAGATTTTGAAAACCCTATTCAAGAATTCCTTAAATATAAATGACTTTCCAAATGGCATGAGGTTGAAGTTTGTGGTTTTGAGTGAAATGTCGATTATTGGATGCATTGCCATGAAATTTGCTCCAGACATTTATGTGTCAACTTCGGTGGTGCCCTGACATTTTGTGTTGCGCCACCATCAAGTCAAATTTTAATTTGTCCAACGCTTTTTCAAAACTAATGACATTCCAACTCAGCTTAAGTTTTTTGTTGTGCTAATGAGCAAACGTTAATGTGCTAACACACTAAACTACCGAAGTACATACTTGTTGTATTTCAGTTTTGTTATCACAGAATCTTTCCTTTAATTCTTTAATGTTAATCTAGAAAAAAAGTCTTCCACCAGCTCGGATGAGTGTCTTGGAGAGTATTAGAGAATATTATTTAACATTTTTTTTATTCAAAATGAATAATCAGTTAATACTAATCTATAAGAAAACATTGTAACAATAGATTGCATAGTCAAAAGTGGGCAGCCGCAGTGCTAGCTCACTACCCCTGTCGATCATGTGACCTCGCAGATCTTTGTGGGCCCTCGAGACTCCCTGTTCCCTTGAGGGTGTCTTAACATGACCGTATCCTCTCCCTGAGCCTTTCTCACGACCTTACATGTCTGAGCTGCAGGTGCAAAAACACGCCGATAAACAAACAAACAAACTGTGAAAACAAACGCGGGCTAATGACGGGACAGCTGCGCTCCGCTCACCAGGGTTCTGTCCATTAGTTAAATGCTTCTTTATGACTTTCCCTTAAGGAGTTAATGTCTCAGGGAGCGAGAGTGAAAGAGAGTTAACACCTCAGCATTCGATACGGCACAAGTCTGAGTCAATTCTCCATCTGTTTTAAAGGAGGCCGTAGATACACACACTTAAACCTGCAGTAAAAGAAGGAAAAACACACCAAGCTAAGTGCACAGTTGTCACCTGCTTGCAGAATGCTAAGTGTGCATTTTTAAAACTGTTGTAGGGTGGAAGATTATTAACTATCCAACCCACTTTGTTCATGTTTTCCTTATTGTTTATTTTCTGATCATACTGTTAAGCTAATAGGCATAAATAGAAGTGCATACAATTGTGAGTCATTTTCACAGAGCGCTGAAGCAACCGGCTCACTGACAACGGTAAATATTCAGACTCCCAGTAGCACGAGACCATGACCAAAGAGACCATTCGCAGCAACACACTGAACCCTCAGCTCTGCTCAGCTGCAGGAGGGGGGGCTGATTGGGACAAAGTTGTGCAAGAGTGAAAAACAGAACTGATACACTGGGCCAGCTTTTTCTCTATTAATGCTTGAAAAACACTCTTCCCTTTAGGACGTTAATATTTCAGTCTGAGATCAGCAATAAAATACTGGGGCTATATTTGGGGCTGAAAAGTCAGTCTGAAATGAATTTCGTGGGTAAGAATATTGCTGCGCCGTACTCTTGCCAGGGGCAAGAAATGAGACTGTCACACGTACAATATTCAATAACGAAATCCCATCATTCTCTACTGCAGGCCAGCCCTAAAACTATGCCAATCAGCTACTGACACTTCCTGAAGTTGAAGAAATGATTTGCAGGCAGGTGAAGTCTTTCAATTCTCATTACGTGAGGTCAGACAGACTGTACCCTATGCATTTCGCACTGAATGTTCATGCTGCTCAAGTATCACCGCACAGCACAGCATTTTAGGCCTATGTTTAATTAAAGAGAAACCGTGAGCTAAAAAAACCCAAGTTACTTCTATGTACAAGACAGTTTCACTGAGATCAAATGTCTTTTTGAAGGAACATGAGGCCAAACACGTCTTACTTTACAAAACAAGATTTTTGCATACAAAACACACTGAGAGCTCATGTGTACTGCCCTCGCAGCGCGTACTCGCTCGACAGCCAGTTAGCACTCGAAGGTCCTCCAATAAACGCACAAGGCATGACTTTTCTTGTACTCCCTGAAGTCTTGTTTACTTGTTTGTATTTGTGCTTTTGTTTTTCAAAACTGAAACATTCCAGCAAAAAAAAACATAAATCATGTAAATTCCTACCAAAGTGTAAAGCAGCCAATGAATGGACAGAGATACTGCTATAACTGCAAGCTGGCACAGCATGTTTTACCAAAACAAAATACCTTAAAAATACAATTAGTCCATTTTGATAACCTTTATTTTGTATCATGTAAAAACATTTTCAGATTTACAAATGTGAGGACATACTACTTAAAATAATTGTTTCAATAATTTTAATTCATTTTTTCTCTTCTGGGTTCTGGGTGATTTTGACGGCACAAACTAAACAGTCAGTTGATTGATCAAGAATAATGTATCCGTCGTGAAGGCTGAGTTGTCAGTGCAGCTATGTCGATCTCACCCGTGCTTGTTGCCATTTTTCATGACTATGGCTAGCTCCATATGTGCAGCAGTTTGACATCCCCATTGTTTATGACAACTAAAGCTTTGATTAGTCTATTGTTTCTCTAGTAGAAGAAGCAGTAGCTGGGATTGTTGGGAAAATGAATAAGAAAACAAATAAAAAAGACAATAAGCGTTTTTAGTGGTTATGAGTACAAAGACCTTTTGCCGTTGCCCATAAATCACAATACTTGGTTGAGATTTAAATTTTGACTTCTAATGAATGAGGGGCCACTCTATGTTACGTTCTAGCATCTCCAAAGCCTCATCTCAGATGTATGTATATGTAGCAACAACTTTATTCACCATTTTCCACCCTCTCAGGTGAATTCTACGTCTGCTGTGAGCGACTATTTTGCATTAAAAGAAGGCAAAACAACCTTCATTCAGAAATACTTTTTGCTTGGAAGCATGAGAGATTGAAATGTTCATTCCCGCTGTTCGGTAAAACACAGTACCGCGTGTTGTTTTCTGTTTGACAACATACGCTGGAGTCTGTGCTTTATCTCATGAATAAAGTGAGGTTAGAATAAAGCTATACGCAGAGGGCTGCCCTCAGTCTGGTGTGTATGGAAAAGGCTGCAGAGCAAGTAATAGCAGCAGGCATGTGGGAGGGTTTAATGGAGAGTGGAGTAATTTGCGCTTTTTAATGATGATTAGAGGAGGAAATTGGCTCAGATTTACAGTGTCACTCAGCACTGAGACAGAGGAGGGAGAAAATAGAATAAAGGCCTCTAAATTGTCTGATACGTGTGTGTGTGCGTGTGCATGTGTGTGTCTGTGCACAGGTGTGAGACAGAGAGAGAGACCCGTAACGTACGATTGACCCCCCTCACAACACCCATCCACCCACACACCTCCACACCTCCACTTCCAGAGGAAATGTATCACTTAAACCAACTGCAGCTCAGCTCACAGAACCTAATGAATCTGGACTCAATTTTACGCCTAGCTGCCCTTCCAACTGACACACACACACACACTCTCTCTCTCTCTTACACACACTTAAATACTGAGGCAGTCTTACCTATAGCTGGGTGGTAATCTTTGTAACGTAAAGAAGAAATTGGAAAAGTGTGATTATGGCACTGATTGGCAGAAGAGTCTTCTCTCAGACTTTTCTGTCTTCTCATCAACACTTTATTCTCCTTTTGACCTCTCCATTATCCAATGAAAACCTCCTGACATACAACTCTGTCTCTTCATGGGTCTTTTATCTCCGTCTGTTACACCTCTTGGTCCAATTTTTTTTATTTTTTTCTCTCTACTGATCCCACCATTTGCCAAATTAATAGAGGGAAGAAAGGTGCTGTGGTGGAAGTTGCTCAAGTTGTTTTGTTTTGTTTGTCTTCTTGATACTGTACATACTGATACTTTTGCCTTAAAGAGTATATCATAATCAGTCGTCACTGAAGCTGTGTTAGCTAGCTTTAAGCGGAGGGAATGGAATCAGTTTAGTTTCTACAAAGAAAATTAGCAGGTTTTACATTTCATGACGAGATGTCCTAATGAGAAAATAATAGGCAAGGCATCGTTGAAGGGTTTTACAGTTGAAAATAAGTCGTTCCTTAATCAAATCTGAGATTTCATCTGTACAAAGACACCTCAGAAGAGTGGTGTGTTGTCTTTTTAGTTGCGTAGTAGCAGTAGTAGTTACTAGAAGTACCGTCATTGCAAATCGAAGAAATATTCTGATTTAACAGTTGTTATATCTTCAAAAGGAGTTGCATCTGGCAAGGCCATTTTCAGAGGGATCTCTTGACCTCTGACCTCAAGATATCTGAATGAAAATGGGTTCTATCTACGACTCTCCCCTTTGTGGACTTTATGCTAATACCATGCAGATTTGGGCAAAAACCATGCAGTCTTTTTCATGTGGTATAAATGTGTTATTTTCGCCTGTATCTGAATATTTCTGCATGCTGGGGGCCATGAACAGTGTTGGAATTGCATAAACTGGGACTGACGGAAACCTGAGACACATACTTAATGCCACCCCTGCATAAATCAGTGCCCCACTTGTTCCACCCCACTCCAAAAAGGCTGGACACGCCTCTGCTGGCACAAGAGAAGAGGGTACGTCTCCCCTTATAGTCTGCCCTACAAAGCTCTTGGCTTGACTGTTACAACTGGGGAAACATCTGTTAATGAATACATCCTATTTTAATGACTGAAATTTGTAGATGTGTGTGGCAAATTGGAAATCTGGAACCAGGCTGGTCCAGATTTCTCTGACTTAGACACAGCTTTGTAATGTCACCAAATGTATTCAGCTGAGGTTATGCTGGGAAACAGCCGTTCACCAGATGAACACCAAACCTTTTTGGACTGACTGACTAAAAAAATTGAGACGTGGGCAGTTTAGCAGTCTGGTACCAGATACCTCCAACTCTCTTCAAAAGCATTTTGAATTATTTAAAACTGTGTCACCTTTTTAATGCTAATTGTGAATATTTTAGAACAAAACTCTTCAGTTTGGTAAAAACAAGCTGGGTCGACGCTGAACTGGTTTCCCGCCTCCACTGAGTTTTGACTGAAAAGCTCTTGAAAATATTTTTTAAAAGATATGACATTTAGTATGAAATCACTCAAACAATTTTGATCGTTGATAACAACAACTTGAGAGGAGAGGAACCCTTAAAATGCAGGTCTGTTACGATTCGTACAAACAACCCAAAATCTCTCTCAAACATACACCCACAAAGACAGACACACACAATCAGGTCACATACATCCTGTTATTCTGAAGATGACTTGTGCAGCTTTTTTTTTTTTTTTTTTGGTGTAGAGCCGTAGCATGCATTTCTCTATTAAGATATGTAAATTCATAATCTCTCAAAAGCCCATTTTTACATCCATTTCTCTCTGTCATTCAAACAGTCTTCATTCTCTTCTTCTGTCAAGCTTTCTCCCTCTTTTTCCACTTCTGTCTCGTGGTTTGTCTGTCTGTCTTTCTGCTCCGTCACCCTCTCCCCTCTGCCTCTGCCATCAGAACAGCAAACACCAATGAAGGAGACTTGTCTCGTCCCTAAAGGCCAATTGTCAGGCATAATTACCATCAGAGAATTAGAGGTTGAAAAAGCAGATTAGATTAGAGCGTGTGTTTAATTTTTTTTTTTTTGCCCCCCTCCTCTTCTTTTTGCATTGTTCCTCTGCACCCTTTATTTTTCTCATTATTATAGAATTAAAGAAGAAAGACATATAAGATTGAAGAGAGCAGAAAAACAATGTGGAAAAAGAGAAGAGTAAAATAATAGTTTGCATTAGGGCTGCAACTAACGATTACTTGCACAGTAGATTCATTTGTCTATTACGTTTACTATTAATGGCTGACTGTAACTATATCATGAAATAGTGAAAAATGACTCTTAACACTTTCCCAGAGCCAAAGTTGACATCTTTAAATGTCTTGTTTTGTCCGACTGACAAGCCAAAACCAAACAGATATTCAATTTCATAAAACACAGAAAAGCCTCACATTTGAGAAGCAAGGAGACTTCATATTTAATTCAGTTCAATTCATAAATTACCAAAATTGTATTATATTTTATAGACTAATGGATTCATCAACTAATCATTTCAGCACTAGTTTGCATTAAAGTTGGATAGTCAGTTGCCAGTTTAACTGACAGGTATTTCAGTTATTTTGTCCACCCCATTTATATCAATGAGGGTATGTTGAATAACAGAAACACCTCCCTGTATCACACAACACAGTTCAACAGCACCACATCCTCCAGAATGAACATACAGTGGAATCAACACGTCTCTAAATCAGTTAAACAAAAACTGAAAATTATAACCTTTATGGTTTATTGTAGGTCTGTTGTGTTAGGCTGCATTCGTTTCAGCTAAGTTAAGTGTATAAGCCAGTAACTGAGCATATATAGTCTAAGTATAGACACTCACAGGCACACACACACACACACACACACACACGCTTATTGATTGACTGGGCAAACCTTCAATAAAGCTCCCCCTCTGCAGCCGTCTACCCTTCTCCAACAAACACACAGACACGTAAAATGCATAAATGCCAGCCCCCACATACACACACACACACACACACACACACTTACACTTTCTCTAAAGCTCCAACACAACCACAAACACGCATAGTGCAACTGTGTTTGATAGAGTGAGGAGTAAAGCTCAATTTGGTCCTTTGGCACCCTGGAGTTTGGATCCTGTCCCCGCTCTTTGGCTATCCTCTGTCATTTCTGCCTTGCCAGCTCTGTCGCTCTCTTTCTTACACACACACACACACACACACACACACACAGAGCATGCCAACTGTTACACTATCTAAGCCAGGATGACCATGTGTTGTTGTATCCTTCTAATGTCTCCATCATAACAGCAGCGCTTCTAATAGCACTTGATCACTTCTATGACACAACACGGTTTCTTTTCTTGACTAATGTCCTCCCTATTCTCCTCTGCTATTCAGATCAATAGCGACTGACATCATTAAAATTCAGCAGGCCGATCTTTATACACCTACACACACACACACCTCTACAAACACACACACACACACACACACACACACCCTCTACACACACACACACACACACCTCCTAGAATCAACACAATAATTGAAATATTTTCAACCTGATTAGGTCTGGCCTGCTGGCTGGGTCGGTTGCTAGGGCTGTGCTCCCTGGTTGCTAGGGGGAGTAAATCATCTGGCATTATTTGATTTCTGTTCCAGATATGAAACCGTTACCGCGGCGATTAAATGTCTCACAGCTTAGACACCTTGAGGGGGGAAAAGACTGAGGAAGAGAAAAGAGAGGGAGGCCGAGAGAGAGATTAAGTTGAGGAGGGGGAGAGGGAGGGGAGGCAGAAAGAGGTCCCTCGTGAGAAAGAAATATGAGAAAAGGTGAGAATGATAATGCCTAAGTACAGAAATACAGAGTGTGTGTGTGAGAGAGAATAACAGGGTAATAAGGATGAAATGTTTTCCTGCACTTCCATGTCTCAGTTGGCTGTTCTTTCCTCCTGACGACTGACAGGTTAGTGTGTGTGTGTGTGTGTGTGTGTGTGTGTGTGTGTGTGTGTGTGTGTGTGTGTCTGTGTCTGTGCACGTGTGACAATAACGTGTTTATGCTAGCATGCGTGCACAGTTTCCGATGGGGCTGACAGGCGTGCATTCTGGTGAGTGCGCTGTTTGCACTGTGTTGATATAGCGACGTCTACAGAGTCACGGTGAGGGCGCAGGGATCCGCCTACACATGGGAACTGTGGGCGTTCTCAAATGTTTATAAAACACAAACTGAACCAAGAACTCCCACTGGAACACACGTTCTACACAGAAGGAGACGAGCAGAGGGGAAAGAAAAGACAGAGTGAATGGAAAGGGATGTCGTTTTACTTGGTTTTAAAATGTTTTTATTGAGAGAATGGATCCATGCAAACCTTTTTATTTCTGTGCGTTGGACTCCATTGGATGTTGTAAAATGTAGCTGTAATATCAAGGTTTTGTATATGAGCAGATTCCTGTTTGATGATCTGTATAAGAATGGTAATAATAAATGACAAAATACATGTTCACAGGGAAAAGCTTCAGTCACAACAGTTATCTGGTAAATACTAATATTACCTTGTTACAAAGTAAACCAGGAATACAGATGTACATGTATTGTGTACGTAGCTACAAAAGCCAGGTTCCACTTTTTTTTTTTGCAGGATGACCTTTTGGGGCCACTGCTCCACTGTGTCAGTGCAGTGGTGTCATTGAAATGAATGAGGTAGCTGTCTGTTTTGTCGGTCTGAACACGGCCACATATAAAGATATATCGCGAGGCAGTTACATTTCACAAATATGTGAAGATTCAAATCGGTGGGATGGAAAATGAGTCGTCATGTTGTCAACGGTGATATCAAAGACATCGGTTTCACTTCAGAAAAAGAAATAAGCATTGTTTGGCAGTTAATACCTTCCTCAGAAATGAAAAATAATAATTTGACAATGTGATACAGAAAATACATTTTGTAGGTTTTTGTCAGAAAATATTTTTCAGTAATAATTTGTCTTCATTTTTTAAATCATATCATAAACCCAGTATTGTGAATTGTTAACGTCTCAGTCTCAAAAATATTGATACTGTTGATAAAATGTTCATTGACAATGTATTTGTTTTCTTTTTACAATACATTAATAAAGCAGTGACTATTATTATTATTATATACTTACATACAATTATACTTTTAATGGTTATGTTTATGCAGCACTTGGTTAAGGTTAGAGAAAGAATGTTGTCTTCATGTGGAAAAAGTCAGCAGAGACTTGAGTCACAACGTGTTTATCGACCTTTAACCGAAACCACCGTCTTTCTCTAATCTTAACCAAAATGCTTGTCACCACAACAAAAACCATTTAGTTAATTTCTAGCAGACGGGGTTGGTTTTCATACATAAAGCACAGATATTGTGCAAATATTTCCTGTGAAATGTTTGAATTCTTACAGTCGTCTGTGTGTCTCTTCCCATTTCATGTTGACACAGTTCATGTTGACCTCTCACAGGCCGCATGAAGCCAGCAAGCCCTGTCTGATAGGATTACAGCAGTAAGCGCTTGTATTTGTATGTAGCTGTCTATGGCTGTGCCTCTCTGTCCCTCTCCCCCTCTCCCTCCCTCTCTTTGTGTGTGTGTGTGTGTGTGTGTGTGTGTGTGTGTGTGTGTGTGTGTGTGTGTGTGTGTGTGTGTGTGTGTGTGTGTGTGTTTTTATAACTGAGCAGGGAACATCGTTGAGTAATATAAAGCTACTTGAACGTGCTGTCAGATGGTGAGATGAAAATGAAAGAGGAAGAGAAATGATTGTGTACCACTCGCAGCACTCCACATGAAGAGCCCCCAGACCATTTCATGTCAAGCACCCCAAATAGTTCTGTATTTGATCATGGACCCCCTTTTGATAAGTTTGTGTCCTTACCCCACATTCATAATGTCAGCAACCTGGTTGATGGGTTGCTCTGTTCTGACCAGTTGTAGCCGGCGTGAGAGGCTCTGATTTTAACAGTGCGGTGGTCGAGTGCAGTTCAGTGTTTTACAGCAGTAATACAGCCCTATGCAACAAGCTGTAGCTTCACAAAATGTAATACATCTGCATGCATCCTTTTCTCAGGACCTGTAGTCTTTTAAGTTACAGAAATAAAAAAACTTTAAATGTGTAACTTTGAGCAGAGCTGTTGCATCATAAAATAAAATCACAGTAACAAGGAAGCGTGAAAGTCTGATTGGTTGTTGATGCTCGGTGACAACAAAATGTTCATCCAACTTGTCGACAAACTTTTCTCAGCCGACAAGCTTGTTAACCTTCTGACCTTCCATGCATCAGTTGCTCAGCTCAATTGGAAATTATTGGACTTGTAGCGACTTGTTGATTGTGTTGTTTGCAATGTTAACATGAGGTTAGGAACCGAATCGGAGGAGGCTTTTGTTGTTGACTTAATGCAGAAATATATAATTATACACTGCTATTAAGGAAGGACACACAAATCCACCAAAGATTGAGTAGAAACTGAAATCAGATTAAAGAGTGTCCACTGTAATGACCACACGGCATCCTTGGTATGCAGTTTATTTTTTAAATGTCACATTACTATCTTGTTGTCATGTTTTTTCATATTTGTATGTATAACTTGATTAACCTTTTGCTCAAGAATTCATTCTCCTCATAAACAATTTTATTAACTTTTCCCCTATAGATAATGTTTTGAAGAGAAATTAGCATTAATATCTAACATCTGTTGGGTCACACAACACCTTTAAGGCCACTGAGACTAAAATTGAATACACAAATACATAAAAAAAAAAAACACTCTTTTAATTGTGATTAAGTTGAACTAATTGAACTCTCACAATTGTCATATCTCTTTATTTTTATATTTACATATATATATATATATATATATATACTGTATATTAAAAAAAACTAAAAAAAACTTCCCTCTCACCCTCTTGGGGTGATATCTGTGTGTCATCCTCAAGCTCGGGTCCTCTACCAGAGGCCTGGGAGTTTGAGGGTTCTTCTCACAACTAGGGATCAATGCGATATATATATATATATAGCCTATAAAATGTTTGGTTTTGTGTTTTATTCATATAATTAGGCAAACCAAAACTATGGTTACAATAATGAAAACGTATCTGCTTTTGCTTTTAGATAATGTTACTTTAAACATTAAAAGTCTTTGCTTATATAAAAAAATTTAACAGTATTCAGTATCACAGAGCTATTGTTTGACTGAAGAATAACTTTAATAGGAAAAAATCTGCAAACCAATTGAATTGAATGTCATTTTGTTTAGTTGGTCATCAGTTCAGAGGGCTCGCCATAACACACAATGATTAATAACTAGTGCCAAGTCAATTTTAAGCATACTATTTGGACAAGAGGCGGGGCTGATTCATTTAAATAGCCAAAACTGTCCAAATGGTACAAAATATAACACAAAATATCACAACTTTTACCTGAATAAAACACTTGACTAAAAGTAGAAATACTACAGTGTAAACAGAACACCACAATCTCTCTCTCCAAATCTATCAAACAGGGGTTACTGAACAATCACATATGCTGTCCTAATCTGGAGTAGAGTTTCTGTCATTGTGTTACTATCATCTGTGCTTATGTGTTTCTGTCTGCACTCATATGGTTACGTCATTGTTTGACTCTGTGCTTATATGTGCTTTTCTATGTTTTCTTTTAATGTTTTCACATATGCCGTCAACCTGCCAGGAACTGCAGATGAAAATTAGCCTGTATGGCTAAATCTGGCATATATTTACATGATTGTGCTCATGTTAATTAATGTGCATTATCCTTTCTCAAACAAACAAAGAAAATAATCAAATTACAAATCTTGCATATCTTGCAAATATACTTAAAGTTCCCATTTGGCCAAGTCCAGAATACTATATATACTATACTATAAATACTAAATCCTTCATATAGTGCTGGGTTGTGAATTTCCCCTCGGGATCAATAAAGTCAAGCCTTATCTTATTATCTTATAAACCTAGAATGATACATGATGCATTTGCTGATTACATTTTGGGGTTAGGGTTCATCTGAATCTGCAAAGTAACTCATAACTAAAGCTATCAAATAAAGGTAGTCGAGTAAAAAGGACAATATTTGCCTCCAAGTAGAAGTAAAAAGGGCCAGGTACCTTTAAATGTCCAGTACTTGACTAATTATACTTAGTTATATTCCACCACTGCAATCTGGGAAAACTGTTCAGATGTAATGTGATGCAACATTGCCTCCTATAAATTATGTTTGCATGCCACTAATTGGTTTCACCATAAACTGGCGTAAGTGAATTTGAACTTAAAAACAAACAAAAACCAAGTAATTTAGACCAGAGTAGTACCCATCTCACTTAACACATACCCAGAGTGTTTGTGTGCATGTGCTCTTTTTGTACTTCACATCATCTCTTAGAAGAGGTTGTAAACGTTACATTTTCTGTTATGTTGTAGTTGTGATATTGGCAACAATACAGCATCTGTGTTCAACAAAGTGTCTTGTTTTACTTTCTTCCATTGATGTAATATTAGTCACACTTTGGGGGTAGTTGGCTAACTGCAGTGAAAAGGATCATAGTGGGTTTCTGGCGGAAAGTACACTACTCTAATTGCCTTAAACCTGTTTCTCCCTTCAACCAGTCAATATGCCTGCAGTGTGTGTGTGTGTGTGTGTTTGTGTGTGTGTTCCACTGGTCAATAAAGCGTGTGCTGAGAGGCAATTGGTTGTTTTTCCTCAACTTGACACGTTAAATGCAGTCACACTTCAGGTAAACACACACAGGCACTGTCACAAATACACACAAACCACACGCACACACACCCTACGAGGCTATTGGGTAAATGGTATTGATTCTGTCCTGTTTTCAACTTATTTTCCCTCATAACCCCTCAGAGCTCAATCACACTCACTGACGAGCATGGAGAGTCTCTTAAATCACACCCACATGCAAACACAAACATTTATTCATAAGTGCAAACACGCCAACAGAGAAACAAAGCACTGTTGTAAATGCCATTTGTTGACCCAAATGAAAAATAGATGATAGAAAATTTC
Source organism: Dicentrarchus labrax (assembly GCF_905237075.1). Classification (NCBI taxonomy): domain Eukaryota; kingdom Metazoa; phylum Chordata; class Actinopteri; family Moronidae; genus Dicentrarchus; species Dicentrarchus labrax. The sequence continues at coordinate 31,916,779 of NW_026136721.1, forward strand.
CACTGATGACTTGAATTATTTACTTTTAAAGCCACTCTTACTGAGGCGATGTATTGTCTTTGTTTCCGGCCGATCAATGCTGGTGTCGACCAGATTTAATTGGTTTGGTTTGAGCTGCTTGAATTCCACCCACTGCAGTCATGTTTGTATCAGCTGAAAGGCACGAATGGTACTGCTGTTCGCTTCTATTCAGTGTTTATATTTAAACTTGGCCCTTTTTGTAGTTTGGGACAGACATTGTTAACAATCTATGTCATTGACTGACCACTTGTATTCCTTGCTGTGTTGCCCTCTATCGAGATTCTACTGTATCCCCATGTATCAGCAATTAACTTGATGTGTAAAATATTGTGAAACTGATGAATTATGGTTAAAAACAACAAAAAATAAGATTTTCCTCGAATATTGAACTACTGTAGATAAAAGACACTGATAACATATCTGATGTTTACAGGCTCTGAAATGCACAAATCTGAGCCAGATATTTCCATTACATCCATTGTTCAGTGCCAACACTGGAAGAAATGTTCGCTTTATGTAATGAGGTGGAAAGTAAGGGTGTGGAGGTTGGGGTGGTGGATGGAAGTGACTTTCACACACCAGACCAGATTTTGTGTTCTGTTACAGACCTGCAATTAACATTTGCTTATTATCGGTAACTAAGATCTGTCCGCGACCTTAATCAAGTGTCTTAGTTGAGTAAGATTATGAAACATTTTATGTGTTATTTCTATGTAATAATCACTTTTTATTGTCAATGTGTGAACGGGTTGTAGCTACAGGTTAGCTTAGAAACGTTATAAACGTTACAGGGCAGATAACGTTATTCAGTGTGGCTGGGCTAACCTTAGCTTGCTTGCTCACTAACGTTATCACAAACACAAATATACTGAGTGGATATGACGTTAGCTTGCAAGATTACATCCCCAGTTAACAGTGTGTCCAATTAGCTAACTAGGTAGGATAAGGTAGCCCCGCCCCAAAAGCATATGCAGCTTTATTTGTCTATTTCACTTTGACCATAATTTACTAAATAAACATAATGTTGTATGGAAGAAGACTTAAAACTAGCAACTGAGACCATAAACTCATTGCGAAACAGTTTACTGAGCTCATAAATCAAGTGAGAAGTCGGGCCATTTCTCCATAAGAGTGCATGGTATCATTTTTTATTGCAGCCAATGGAGCTCCCCCTGCTGGCCTTTACATAGAATGCAGGTTTAAGACACTTCCACGTTGGCTTCACTTCACGGACCCAGAAGCTCTGTCCGTTATATATACTGGCAATGGGGCAACAGGACACTGACTACAGTTCACTTAACGGCCACTGGTGTCATTATTAACAACAGTTTTCTGAAAGTTACACAGAAAAACCTTTAAATATTATTTAAACGAGATTACATGAATCATACTGTAGTTGCCATGTGCAGATATTGTAGAAAGCAAGATCTATTTTTTATTTTTAATGGGTAATAAGGTTTTTGCGAAACGTGTTACGATAGAATGGGTCAAACAGTGTCGGTTGGGTGTTTATTTCCATAGAGGGAAATGTCTATAAAAGTACATCTGGCATACTAAAAGAATGAACAATAAATCTTGCAGGAGGCTTTTTGTCCAAAAGTATCATTCTTTAAGAGAGAAAGATAGAAAGAGGATGGATGATACATTTCAATTATGAGGTTTACTCAAATTACAAAAGAAGTGGAAACTAGCGACGCAGTTGTGGTCTTTATCTGCTGAGATTTTGAGATATCTGTCTCTGAGATAGCTGCCTTCACCCCAATGCAATGGAGAAAATGGAATTTCAATTCATGTGTGCACTGTTAAAAAGTTATATTTAAAAACTACAGGAGTACTGTGTGTTTCAAAAAACAGTGTTTCTCTGAATACTCCACAGACCTTGATACATATATTTTAGATTGAATCTTCTGCCTACCAAAGAAATAGTCCCTATGGAAACCACTGTAAATAACAGGAGCCTGTTTCTGGACAGACACAATCATGTTGAAGCTCTGAGCACCATAAACACCTCCACCATGTTCTCAGCAGAAGAAGCCAAAAAAATCTGTCTGGCTAAATACTACTTGAGGTGAGTGGGAATATAAGAAGTTGGCCTAAAAAATCAAAGATGATGAGTATTGCTAGTGTGTAATTAAATATGATTGAGTTACATTATACACAAACACACCAGCGATACTGCTCCTTGCTGCCAGTAAGGCAGGGGGGAATGCTGTTTTTTAGAGGCAGGAGTGTGAGCTTTGACACCCTCGCAGCGTCCAAGGATAAATAATTAGTGGAGTTGGCAGCAGAGAAGACGGGGAACAGAGATGTCATTATTTACGCCAGATTATGGACTCATACACACATTGACTCACACGTGCATGCATATACATATTCACACACACATACTTGCAGATGTGCAGCGGGTGATGATCAGGTTTTGATTTGGCAGTTGCCTTTAGATACATCTGATATAGATGCACACAGTAGATTTTTACTGATTAGTGTTTGTTCTTTGTTTTTCCTCCATTTTTAGCCACATTAGTAGGGATGTTTGTCTGTCGTTCCTCTACTATGGTCAAGACAAAAAAATGGACTGCAATGAAACGTTTGAGGTTCCCAGAGGATGAATCCTACTGAATTTTGTTTTTTAGTGAACTATCTCGACAACTATTGGATGATAAAGATTTATTGACTAAATGTCTGCAGAAGTCATGACATTCCCATCAGCCTCAGGTGTACTTTCTGTTTAGTACTAATGAGCAGACATTGCTGCTTATCTAAGATGGAAGATTATATCTGTCAAAACATCAGCTTGTTAGCATCCTGATGTTACCATTTAGCTCAAACATCGCTATGTCTGATTACCGCCTCACAGAGCCAGCATTGCTTAGTCTAATCCTATGAAAACACACAGATTAGCCCTGAGTTGTGAATTAAATAATTTACTTTCCAAAGAATTCCCATTTTAATTAATGAGGTGCATTATAAATAGTTTATAATAGCTTAAATATCCAGTGTGGAACATTTAGGAGGATCTAGTCGCAGAAATGGAATATAATATTTTCATTAGTGTATTATCACCTGAATAAAGGAAATATTATGTTTTTGTCACCTTACAATGAGCTGTTTATCTACAGACGCGGGTCACTTTCCATGGAGTCTGCCATGTTTAACCAGCATTTTTCTACAGTAGCTCAAAACGGACAAACCAAACACTGGCTGACGCCTTTTTGCATTTTTCCCTGGGTTTTGCGGCCACCGTAGTTTCTCCTAAACACGTCACAGCCTGTTCTCATTCCGTGGTGTTTAATACAGACAGCAGCAGCATTCACTTAGTTGCAACTTCACCGTTATCTGCCACTAAATCCTACACACTGGTCCTTTAAATGACATTATTTATAGTTGTAAGTTCAGAATTACCCTAACAACCGCTAACGTTGGTGCGTTAAGAGTTCTCTCTTTCTTTCCTCCCTTGTGTTTTAAATCCTCCGTTCTTTCTAATGTACAACCTCGCTGTGCCACTCCGTTTTCCTTCTCACCCTCCTTCCCCTCAACCTGCCCCACCCATAGCTCTCTAACTCACTTCAAGCGGACATCCAGACGTTTTTAGACTCACATCTGGAAATAGCGTTTAGCTCTGGTCGAGTCTCAGGAAGTTTTCACACTTCACGACTCATTAACCTGCAGACCTGCAGGCCTCCCAAGCAAGAGGGAGGGCAGCGGGGGTAGTGAATGGAGGAGGAGGAGGAGGAGGAAGGACAGATAGGGGGATGATGGGCTGGATATAGGAAGGAAAGGGAGATGATGGAAGAGGGCTTGAAGGATAGTTTGAAACCAAGGAAAATTGAGCACTCAATCTCAGCTTAAGTGGAAGTTGAATTGGCACATTTAGACACCAAAATGTGCTCGATTCACCGGACCAGTGAAAAATATCTTGGTTTCGATTTAATTGGTTGGTCGCAGTTTAAAACGCTGGCAGTTTTAATAGTTGACAGGTAAAGAAAAAAAGGGGAAAAAAAGAGTTAGAGGAGTTAACATCAAAGATCGAATATGGAAGACGAACAAGAAGAGGTGCGAAGAAGTCCAGAAAACCGGATCAGACTTAGGACAAGAATGAGGGGTGATGAATTAAAGACTGAATTGTGAGCGTGTGTGTGTGTGTGTGTGTGTGTGTGTGTGTGTGTGTGTGTGTGTGTGTGTGTGTGTGTGTGTGTGTGTGTGTGTGTGTGTGTGTGTGTGAGAGAGAGAGAGAGAGAGAGTCAGTAAATGTGTGTGTGTGTGTGTGTGTGTGTGCGCATGTGTACGTGCTGTCCAGGGTGTCTGTGTCCAGCCCTCTGTGAGTAATGTGTCTGAAAGAGGAGCTTTCCTAATGAAACACTTTTCCCGGAGTGATAATTACACCAGTAGAAAGCAAGGACACCTCCAGTCAATGTGTGAAACTTAGCTTACTAAAACACAAAGTTCCTCCCAGGCTGTGTGTATTTGGGAGACACACTTTCATAATGTGTATATAGGAGGCTGACATTATAAGCTTTGCTTAATAATCAGCCCAATAAGTTAGAGCAGACCTTCTCCCAGATGTGTTTGTATTTTTCTTTTGCAGGGATACACGAGCTGACATTTACATGAGCTGAAGAAGCTGATTTAATGCATTCAGTTTCTATACGCTTATTGTATATCAAGGCCGCTTTCTGTCCCAGGGGGTCAAAGATGAAATTATATTAACTTTGCCTTTTTTCCCCTCTGCCTTTGGTTTGTTCTTCCCTTTTCCTTCTCTGATTTCAATCTCTTTGGCACAGCTGACTGACAGCCTCTGCTTTCACTGCATGTCACAGTGGTTGAAATCTCACTGAGGGGCTCGATGCAGATAAGCAGTGAAGATCTGGATAAGCAGTGACAGAGCTGGGGCTCAGATAGGCAGAGGAGAGAAAAGGGAAGATGAAAATTTTTCTATATGTACTGGAGATGCACAAATACACAAAAGATACCTGTGTGTCTTTAATGGAATTTGCAGGAAATCTTGTATCACACTTCGACAGCCAAAGAATTTAGTTAAACAAATCAGACCTAGACCAGCAGAACAATTCAATTATTCGGCGTGGCTTTAATAAATGTTTGATATGCATTACATGGGAACTTTCTCATTCAAATTTTACGATTTAACAGTTGGGGCTTTTCCCATTAATTCTCGACACACAAAGTTACAATTTGCACTGTGGGCGTTTATTAAATAAATATGAAAAAGTCTAACAAAATTATAGTAGGAGCAGGATAGGGTAGAGATTAGCGCACATGAGTAAAACAAAAGTTTCAACTACCGGTGCGTTTATAATACAAACTCCTGGCATGTGCGCACTGGGACCTGGCAGATGAAGTATTTAATTCTTTCGTTTAATAGATTTTTCCGCCTTTTTGGAAATATGGAAATGCCCTTGCTCCTTTAGCACATAACAGACTTTTCCACATGGTGTAAGCAAATCTCTCTGTTTGTCCTTTTCTCTCTGTTGATGAGATTTTGAGTCTTCTGTAATTTCTATAGACATCCATAATGTTTTCCAACCGGCAGATTTACAAACAGTAGCATCTGGAGACTCTACTTAAGGGTGGCTTTAGCTGCCTGTTCAGAAGTCTTTTAAAATTCAAGGATTACCACCCTCTGGGATTTTGGTACATGACTATCCATACCTTGCGCCTTACTGGTTTCACACTGTAGTGACAGAAATAATATTTCTTTACAGAAATAATTTTGTGTGTCATGCAAAACGGGGAAATTAAGTATGTAAGTATGAGGAGCTTTTCACCCACTCTACCCCTGTTTTACAAGAAAGATACTTGAACACATAAGAGACACTGTGCTAATGTATGATGCCAGTTTTAAAATATAAATCAAATCAAACCTTAAAACTGAACAGTGTATGTCCTTCACGCCATTCATCCTCATATACCTGCTGTTCTCATTAACCTAAGGATTCACTATCTGCCACTCATCACTGCAGAGAGTTTAAATAAGGAGATTTACAATAACTGTTTTCACTTGAGTGAAAGTGTGGGGACATGTTATTGTGTAATGAAGATGGCTGTCCCTGAAATTGTTTGTACATTCCTAAGAATAGAATATTCTACCAGGGGAATCAAACACTTTACATTGTGGTATTACTTTTACTTTTGCTTTTGAAAGTGAAGTTAGAGATGCAGACAGGAAAGGAGAGAGGGGGGTGAAAAGGTCTAACCACTAAAAGTGGTATAACCACTCAGCTACCGGACACCCGGTATTGGTTTTGTTTTCACTTTCACAAAATGTTATGTTGAGAGGATCCTTTTTTTTTGTCTATGTGACTTTATTACAAGTGAAAGTACACACATTCTTTACTGAAGTAGAAATACAGATACAGATAAAAAAAAAAAAGACTGGTAAAAATAGAAATAATGATTCAACTTCTTTACTCAAGTATAAAAGTAAAAGGTAATCTCTTGGTTTCTCAAGAGAGACATTTCTACCTGCTGTTTCTGTGCAAAACTAACTGAAACTGCAAATAGGGTCGACTCTCCCTCTCTTGTCTTTTACATTGTTGTTACGTCTGTCATGCACGACAACGGATCCTTGTAATGACGGACAGGCGGTCTTGATGTGCAATGATCCAAATATAATTTTTTTTTTTTTTTAATTCAAATGTAACAAGCCTGTTTTGAAAATGTAAGAAGTACATATATTTGTGTAAAAATGTAGGGGGTAAAGGTAAAAAAAAAAAAAAAAGTTTAAAAAAAAAAATACCCTGAAAAAGCTATTTAAGCCTCTGGTTTCACATGTGACGTCAAATACGTTTCGCATTCAGTATTACAAACAGTATATTGATGTTTTCACATGCAAAATATATAGAAATCACATGTGCTCACATCATGTCCCAAAACAGCTGTGCCTTTATGTGACATATGGTGTCCAGAATGAGAAATGTGTTTCACGTGATGAATTCACACATGCTTTTGTTTACCTAGAAGACAGTCATGTGTCATTAGGTGATCAGCTCACCTGGTCCTGTTTATTGTGGATGGTGTTTGCACTAATGTTGACCAGATGTGAGTGGAAATATTTGTACACCATTCTCTTAAATTGGAGAGTAAAAAGTGAGATTTTGTGAGGGTTCAATTGTTGGAGTGCAGGTTGTATGTTATTTGAAGTCCACTTGACTTTTATACGTCCACACCCAACAACAGGACAAACACAATGTGTGGGTTTACTGGTTCAATCCATTAAGAACAATAAGTAAAACGCAAACAGTTAGATGGGCTGTCTCTGTCACAAAAACCGAGAATATTTGACCAATAATTGTTCAGGAAGGTTACATCAAATGGGAAACATTTCCATAAAATATCCATTTCGTTCTACATAGAAAATGCAAGAATTTACTATATCAATGTAAAAATGATCAGAACAACTATCAACATAAAATAACCAATAAACCAAATAAATAAATATATAAAAAAAACAAATATGAGTATACGTGTCTGTGCTTTTAAAGAAAAGTGTAAATACAGTTTAGTGGTGGGATGTTGTCCTTTTAAATCCATGAGCTGAGCAGATGAAAGCCCACTTATCATCTTGCCAATTAGTTGCATGATGGCTTTCAGCTGAAATTAGCCCATCCACTGTTGTGGAGTGCAGGTTAGACTACAGCAGCCACTAAATGAAAAGAGATACTTCAAGTCTCCTGAATGAATCAGATAGGAACAAACCACCCCAAAGCTTTAGTCAATGTGCTTTTTAATTGCCCACAAACAGGGAACATGTTCTGTCATTTCTTCTAAGTTGAATAGTGAATAGTGAACTCAGGTAATGGCACTGGGAGAACAGCAGTACTGTGGGTCATAGGGTAGTTGAGAAAATGTGTTTTTCAATAATTGTATTTTCATTTAATTCCTGACTTTTAATCAGAAATGTATGTATTATAAGTTTTGACTGTCTGACGGTTATTATTCAGTTAAAATAATCTACTCACTTTATTTTTGGACCCCGAAAATATAAAAACTAACACATAAAAGATGAACAACTTCATATCAAAGGTATCATTTACCCATTTGTATGCTGGACAAATCACTCATACATAGTTGCAACAACTGTGATGTAAATGCAGATATTGGAAGGATTTTAATAATATAATATTAATATTTGTTATTATCTACTCATTGAGTCTACACAAACATATAAACAAAGATATCCAAAGATGTATGCTAACAGCTATATAACACATGCTGAAACATCTCGACATTACCATGTTGCTGTACTGAAAGCCTCATACTGCACTTTGTTTTACCAGGTGAGCAGGATGCAGGCAGGTGTGGTATGTAACTGAGTACATTTACTCAAGTGTTGTACTTAAGTACAATTTTGAGGTACTTGAGTATTTCCATTTTATGTAATATTTATTTTGACAGATTTAGTTACTTTGCAGATTCGGATAATTAATACAAAATATAACCAACTATTAAATTATGTATTATTGTATTATCATGGATTAAGCCCCCTGACAGTATATAAAGTAGTTGAAATCAGCCCCACCATTACCAGCTGCAAAATTAGTGACGCTTACACATTAATGCATCAATAATTCAAATCTAATAATATAATTTATATTAATCTGCAATGGGCCATTCTGCATAATGACTACTTTTAGTATTTTAAGTATATATTAATGACAATGCTAAATTTTTAATGCAGGACTTTAAATTATGATCTGAGTACTTCCACCACTGGATACAGGGATGTATAGTAAACCCTCAGTAGAGAGACCTTAACAATACTTGTGCACAGTCTGTTACTCTGATCATGTCTTTTATGACTTTATAGAGATAATTTATATCATAAACATCTAGAATAAGATATTTGACCTCACTGCTGACATTAGTAGCGTCTCAACTTAAGCAGACTTCAGGAAATAATATTTTACACTTTTTATATCATCACATTACTCTTTTTGGGAATCTTATGCCAAAACCAGCTCCATATTGATAGTTTATACTCTGGTAAAGACCAACACTGCATGAACAAAATATAACCAAATCATATGCATACATAAAGTGATTCATTATAAGATAATGAAAAACGTGTAGAATCGTATGTTCTGTAGAACAGGTCATACAGGTTAAACAAGAACAGAGATAATATACCACCCTGTCTAACCACATTACTGAAGTCACCTCTATTGTGCATCATCTGACAGCATACCGATACAATTATATTTGGATAGCTCTTTTTTCCATAACTGATTCAATCAATGCCTTACCGTGGCAAGGGTAGTAGCAAAGGCGGGGCGTAACAGCACTGATATCATAGATTCAGGGAGAATGTCATGAATTCAAAAGCCTGTGAAACAAGTAAGTTAATGTATTTTTCATATGAAAGGCTCCACGTGGCTTCCTGTCATCGTTCTTATAGTTGGACTCTTCATCAGGCCTCACTATCGTGCCCTCACTTGGATCCGTTGTCATTAGATGCTCGGGGTTTTGCTGTGCATTGTAAGTTTTTCTTTTCATTTTAAAAATGAATTAGTCCTTATATCTTAATTTATTTTACTGAAGAAAATAGCATGATTAACTGTAGTACTGGTACATTTGAAAGCTCAAACAAGACCCCACGTCTAAGTTTTCCAGCCTCAACCCACAGCATAGAGGCCTCCCTCACTGCAGGGTTGAGTTCAGCTGCAGGTTCAACAGAACTGAGTTAAAATTGTTGAATTATTGAGTTCTCAGCCCACAATTAGTGGTGTGGGCAACTGAATTTCAGATTTTATGATTTATTGCTCATTGGCACTTTGAGTTACTTCCTAAAGTTTGTGTGTACCCACTCTCGTGCTCTTTTAACTTTTTATTGATGAATCATCTCAGAGAGTTTCATGCAAAGGTTAGAAGTGTTCAATGGCCACTCACCAAATATCATCAGTGCAAGATTTTGTGTTATTTGATGGGTCCTAACATGCAGACAATGGAGTGGTGCAAATAACCATAAACCATTTGTGATAAAAAACAAAACAAAAAAAGCACAAAATTAAATATACATTTTTGCTCCAGTGTAAATCAAATATATTCGGAATAGACTCTACTTCCATTTTCTGAGTGCAGCAGTGGGTCTGAGCAAACTTGCTCAAGTTTCACAGGGATAAATGGTGTGGGAGTTGTGTACTTAGTCAGGAATGAAGGAGGGAAACCGAAGATGACACAGATTTTATCCACAATCCCAAAGTACACATTTAGGGCTGGAGTTGGGAACATTGTTGAGAGCACATCGTGGTTAGGCCATGTCACCATGTTTATTGACAGAACAAAATAAGCTGTTGGTGCACTGTGCTGTGGGACTTTGAGGAGTCATGAACTCCTGCCATTAATGTTTGAGAGGAAACTATTTGAGGAGCTGTGTGTGAGGGTCTATAGCCCGAGCAGAAGGTCATACAAAAGCACCAAACATATTCTGTAACCTACAAGTGCTAAACAAATACAACAGGTAAAGAGTGGCTACAGAGTGTGTGCAATGACCCTGTAAACAACATGGACCTACAAAAACACATCTTCTCAACCTTTATGCTGCTGTTTCACAATTCCAAAGGAAATGTCATGCTGCACAGGAGAGACGTTTTCTTTGTGAGCAGTGAACGGGAGGTGTGACATGATATAAGATCAAGTCTCAAGTATAGAGGGCCTGTCAAATCGCTGCTTCTTTTAGTCTTACTATTCCAGTTTATCTTTTGTGTTTGTACCATGTGAATAAAACCAATGTTTGACATTGCAAGTATGCTTCCTGATTTAACAAAAAATGTGAACCTATGTCCTTCAACCGAAGCTGGCTATTAGTTCACGCTTATATAACAAGTCTGTCTTGAAACATACTGGTTGTAAAGAGATCTGTTTCCAAAGTGATATCAGTGTGTGTGATGCGAGGTCAACCACCAAAAGATTTAAGATTTAAAGAACCTATCCTTTAATGGAAACATTGGTTGATTGCCTCGGACAAGGGTTTGATTTGCAACCTCTGATTGGTATCTTTTCTTGTGTTTAGTAGCAAATGGTGAGCTGAATCTAAACCACAAAATGACACATAAAATTGAGGGTTATGGCTTTGATTAACGTGGAGGTTTTCTAACTGCGAGGCGCTGGAGAGGGAAGGAGAAGCATGGGGGGAGATATGAGCCTCACTTTCACTTTTCGGTGACTTTCACTTTTCGATAATATCTCTGATGTCCATTGGGAATAAATGTGCACAAATGCGCTTAGAAATCAAAAAGACGCTCCCTATAACTCCAGAACTTTACTCAAAATCATTAAGTTTTTTTCAGTATTAAAGTAATCCAGTGATAGCCGCCTGTGCATATATGGGTACATTGCTAACAGGAACTGGTAATAGCTATTTCGGCTTACTTTTAATGATGCCAATTTGACACAAAATGTAAAATAACATAGGCTAAAAATGATGGGTCTAAGCTGTCGTGAAGCTCAGTGAGTTTGGCTCTGGCTACCACCATCTTGGAAGTCTTGACTCTGCTGGCTCCTGGCTAATCCAAAAATTGGCAAATATATGGAGCTGAGGGTAGAACGGGCTGAATGAAGCCAGGTTAACAAAAACAGCTGCCTGTGACGGCACCCACCTGTTGCTCAACGCGGTCCTGTCCTAAAATTATACATAACTTTAAGCATTAATGCAAATTATGAGTAACATAAAAATTCAACCCCTGTACAGTTTTTATGAACGGCACAAATTAGCTATGGAGGCCGAAACCATTTTTTATTCCCAAACTGTTTGTTTATTGTTTATTACTGCTGTAAATTTGGACATTTGAATATGGGCCTTTATGTTGATTAACTCACTTCGGTCTCAAGTGGTGGTCGAAGGAACTGCAGTTATTGTTACTTCCCTGGCTTTATGTGCCAGCCACAGAGGTTGCCACTTGATGGCAACATCATACTGCCCATTTGCATACCCTAAAACTTGCAATTTCTGGGAAATGTAGTTCTAAATCTTAGAGCATTATAATCCGCCAGATAGAAGTGTTATGCGGTCAAGTGGCATAATATGCAACTTTTGGGTTGCACCTCCTACACTACATTCAGAACCATCAATATACACAAACCTGTGCTTTTCTGACAATGACAATGTTTAATTTATTATAGATCCAATTTTAAGATGGTCCTACGAGGAAGCATTGAAAATCAAGCCTGAAATTGACACTAAGTACAAAGACAGTGAGTGTTTGGAACATGAATAAAATACTTAGTCATTTTCACCGGCTGCAGAAAAACATAATATTTTGTTTTTTTCTTACTTTGACCTTGAATCTCTCACCTGAGGTCCATGCACACTGTTTGTGGCGTTGCATATAAACTTGCCTATCATTATAAATGTCCTCATGAGTGCAACAGTTGCCTACATGCAGCTTTCTTAACATTGCGCTTCTCTTCTGTGAGGTTTAAGGTTCACACCCTAAAGCCACTGACAGTTAAACACTGTAGACAAATATAAGAAACTGTTCACCTGCTGCATCCACCATACATTCAACTCAACTACAGCGAGGTGATTATATGAAATGAAAATGTGAAATTGGTCATGAATTATTAAATCCAATCATTGTTAATCCAGTTTGCAGGTTAGATGACCATTCAGCTACAGGTTAATAAGCATAAGGGCTAAAAACAACTGAGTCAGCACTGACTGACTGCTGGGTTTTGATTTACTGGATGTTCTGCTTTGGCAACTGAGGACACATTACTAACCAATTATGCATTCGAAAACTTTTTACTGGGGTTCAGTAAATCACCCTTGATGTCAAATATGACCTCTGTGTGGTCCCAGTGCTGAGTAGAGCAAGTGTGGAGGAAAGAAGTCAATATTTTATTTAAAATATTCACATAGGTGCCTATTTACTAAAGTACTGTGCCTAAGTATAAATGTGAGGTACTTTGTACTATCTAATATAATCTAATCTACTTAACTATACGTTTTTACATACCAATATATGATAAACTAATAAAATGTGACACACAGACAGCACATTCTGTTACTAGATTGTTGTTGTTGTTGTTTTTGCAGATTCAGATTTTAGTTCATAACAGCATATGATGTTATATGTAGACCCAGCAATAAATAGTTAAAATTAGCTCCACCTTGAGCAGCTGCATCAGTAAAATGCTACTTACACATAAATGTATCAGTAATAATAATTAAATAAGACAATATTTACAGTAGTGGAAAGTAAATAAGTACTGCACTTACTTATGTACTGTATTTGAGTATTCACATGTTTTGCTGCTTCATAATTTGACTGCGTTACATTTATATGACAACTACAGATTACGATTGTATGTACAAAACATGTGATTATCATAATAAAATCTATATCATAATATAATATATGTATGAGTAATGATACAATAATTTAATTCATGATAATATAACAATAAAAGGGAGTGGGTTTTTGCATAATGAATAGGAAGTCTAACTCTTTCTTTACTTATTCTAAGTACGACTTTTACTAACAATGTACACAGTGGCGCTGAGAATTTCTTCCTCTGACAGTCAGTGCTCTTTTTATGCTCTGAATATATTGAAAACTTTGGTTTAAATTTGTGTTTTTATACATACCCTACCTGAGTCACATCAATACAGGAGTATTACTGGTAACAGAGTATTTATACAGTGTGCTATTGCTACTTTACTCAAGTAAAGGATCTAAATGCTTCCATCACTATTGGTCTAATGGCTCAGTCTCACTAAACAGCCAAGAAAAATATAGGGTTTGGTATTGATGATCAATACCTGCTGAAATAGTTCTGTGTGTTTGAATCTTTTGTCATGTGTCTGTCACTTCTATGCTTCAGTTAACCCCAATCAGTTGGTGCCAGACCTCTATTGAACAATTTGTCTCATACACTGTAGATAAATAACACACACTATATCTCTCTCTCTCTCTGTGTGTGTGTGTGTGTGTGTGTGTGTGTGTGTGTGTGTGTGTGTGTGTGTGTGTGTGTGTGTGTGTGTGTGTGTGTGTGTCTGTTCAGCTCTCTGATGCTGAATCAATGCGACACCTCAGGGATGGCACAGTGGAAGGGGAGAGATGGGGTGAGGGAGGAGAGGAGAGGGGAGGGTCGTATGCCAGGTTCGTTCTTCACACTTTTTTTTTTTTTTTTATTCCAGGAGAGGTGTGTGCGAAATAATACCCGCTCATTAGGAGCGCGCCGGCTCCTGGTTAATTCATCCTGGACTGTCATGGGCTTGTGTACGACCCCCGGGTAACACATAAATCACACGCAGAACCAACCGGTCGAGCGGCAAGCTTCGTGCCCCTAACGCCGCTGATTTATCAACCAAATTACTGCGAGTCCTGCTCGGCCCCAACACTTTGCCGAGGAAATCACCGACTAACCCCTGAGCGAACCGATTTATTGAAAAGCTGTCCCCCCCCCTCCCTCCCTCCTCCACCTCCACCTCCATCTCCCCGCCCTGCCCCGCTTTCTGTGTCACTCCACTCATCTCTCACTGACTTAATTAAAATCTATCCCGTTGGCTCGTTGGCATTTATTACAACCACTGGGCTAATGAAACAAAGAACACGACAAAACCAAAGCTGCTTTGTGCCCATAAACGTTCATTACACTATAACACACACTCTGCTTCCGACTGTACTTATTGGCATTTTAACAAGGTGGGCTTATGTGTGTGTGTGTGTGTGTGTGTGTGTGTGTGTGTGTGTGTGTGTGTCGGTCAGCATCTAAAACACCAAAGATTAAAAAAACAAATATATTATAACTAATAAACTACAATTATTAAAACCAATAAAAAAATATTAAAAAGTGGTAACCCCTTCTCTTTTCACCAAACTGGGCAATTAAAGGGGACATGAAAAATGACCACAAAGCCTTGTTATAACACCTAATAAGAAACAAATAAATGAATATTTTTATGTTATATAAGCTATATATGAAGAAATATATATATTTGTTTGCTAAAAAGTCTTTCAATCACAGATAATGAAATGTGCAGTGTGCTGTTACTTATTTTCAGGTTCAATTATACCCCAGAGAGATAACTCCTGTAGCCTAAAAAAACTCCAGTATACAAAAATACAGACTTATTTAGGATACAGTACTGTCAACACCAACAACTGGAGTCTCTAAGACTCTAGACGGAAGTAATGTGACATTTTCACCAGGTGATTTCCAAAAAAAATGTGGGTTAAAATCAGGTTTCTAAGCAGTTCTCATAAAATTGGTATAAGTCATATGAAGGCGATAAAGCAAGAGTCTCCAGGAGCTCACAGAACTAGAAATAAACATTTCATACTGGAAAGAGACATGATTCCTCCTCTAATACTTTTAATTAGTTTTTACAAAATTAAGCTTCTCTTCAGCGTGTAGATTGATAGAAGTGTAAATTGATTTGCTAAAGTTTGGTGATCAGCTGCTTCTATTCAATATTGATATTAAAGTGCCTTAAAGTGTTAAAGTTCATCCTTGACCCTGGAAATATTGTCTGATTTACAGTTGTAGCTAATGAAAAAGTAGACCTGGAGTATTTTTTAAGTTGTATACATTTTCATTAGGACGGTTTAAACAACAAAAGGGTTTTTTAAGTAAATGTTTGACACTGAATAAGATGGAATATACTATTAGCCCATGTGCACCATAGACCGAATGGCTCTTATAAATCACCTTAGGATCATGTGTTGTCTGTTGGATGGGTTAAGGTCCAGCATATATCAGTATATCACCGGTTCCTAAATCGAGCAGGTGTATCAGAGGATCCTCGGAGTCTGGTGCTGGCTGCAGGCCCATTCACTCCGGATCAAAGACCCAAACCTAATGACAAAAGCTGCTAATTTACTCCGCTGCGGAGGAAGGGAGGTGATGGAGAGTCAGAGAGGAGGTGGAGGTGGAGGAGAGGGAGGGGGGGGGTTTGGGTTGTAATAGGTTCTTGAAATTACTTTGATAATTAATTGTGCAAATTTGTTTCTATTAAATAAGAATAACACGTATTGAAGAACTCAATTAGCGTTAATTAATCCTGCTTCTAAATTGCGTCAGAAAGAAAAAAAAAAGGCGGATTGGAGGACTTTCTCTTCTTCTGATTCTTTCTAACCTCAGGGTGTTTTTTTTTTTTCCTCCACTCTTGGAGGTTGAGCAGCCATTGGACTCTCTCCTCTCCTGTCCTCTCCTGTTTTTTTTTTTCTTCTTCTTCTTGCCTCCTCTTGAGAATTGGAAATGGGGGGATGGAGACGGGGAATGTGGAAGGTGCTAAATTAGCTGGCTGATCCGCGCTCATTGCCGCATACACATCCCCCTATTACTGCGCCCCAGCGCCGCTTAATATTCCGGGCATGGCGGGCGCGTCTAGATAGCAGATTTATCAAATGGGAAAATGAATGTATGATGATCAGTTAAATTGAAAATCAGCGCCCGGGTGACAGGCCGCTCTGACACCTCGGTAATTAGAAAGAAAAATGATGGCGTCCGAATGCATAATAGAGCAAAAACAATTTACGCTATCCCCCCACGCCGTAATGATCGCGCGTTCAAATTGAAAATTTCTCCCGGTTGAAATTGAATTCATAAAGTGTGATGCATGAGCGGCACGGACACAGCGGGAGGGCCAGCCCGGTCCAGGCTCGGCGTGATCGATTGGTCGTTTGTGTTGGTGCCATCAAAACACCTCTCTCTCTCTCTCTCTCTCTCTCTCTCTCTCTCTCTCTCTCTCGCTCACCCACTAACTCACCCTCATTCCCTCTAAGTTTACTCAATGTGTTGTGTTGTAGCATATCCCCTAAACCATAGATGGATAGATAGATAGATTTTTAAGTCAGTATAACTAAAACAGGCCAAAAACATTCTTAAAAAGCAACTAAAAGCACATGTTTTAACACTATGCTGCAATAATCTGTTGGATTTGAGCAGTTTTAGGTTGAGATCATCATTATTTCCAAATGAATTAAAGAGCTGCAGACATAGAGGCTACACTGCCATGATTATTGGGCCTTTAATAGAGCCACAGGTCTGAATAAACACACAAAGCTTATATAGTGAGATACCTAAAGACACAGGCTACACATATATATTATGGTTTCCCTTTTCACATCCACAGTTTTGTTCTTAACTGGGATTTTAAAACGACTTAAAGTGCTTGTGAAGGGTCAGATAAGTTGCCTCTGATATGGAGGCCTGTTCTGTGTCCAAAGTTTTTTGGACAGTGAAATTGCAATCCTGTTATTCTGCAGTTTATTCCTTTAATTATTTGCACAAAAAAAAAAAGAGAGAGGCGCATTTTAGAGGCTCGCAGTGTCTCTGCACACATGCTCTCACACTACACACACAAGGCCTCGCTGAAGGGAGATCAAACCTATATTTTCTAATTAATCGCACTCTTGAAACTAACCGATTATAATAAAGCGTTTCTCCCCCCCCATCCAAAAAAAAAAAAGAGAATAAAAGTAGAAATTTCACACAGCACACGCGGAATGAACGATTTAATGTGATTGTTTCGGTCGAAGGGGACGTTTCCTGAGGCCTTATGGGAAAATAATGTCCTTATGAATTAAATAATAGGGTTATTACTTTCATTGATTTTAGCTGTCTGGGAATTTAGTGTTCAGCTTCGGTCTTAACCCATCCTCCTCCTGCTGTTTTTCACTCTCTCTCTCCCTCCTCGTCCTCTTGTCTAATTATTTTCCTATAAGCCCCCCGCTTCCTACAGCGCAAATAGCAGAGTCACTGAGCGAAAATTATGTAAATATTATTAAAGGGACTCAGGCACGGAAATTCATTTTAGGTCGGCGCAGCAAAGTAAAGCTCTGTCCCTCGGATCCCCCTCAATTTATTTGCAAATAAAGGCGAGGTGACCGGGAGGGATCAGGGATATTTAGCCGGGCTGTCAACACGGCTCCTCCGTGCACAGGCTCGCCAGAATTAATGGTTTTAATAATTGGGATTTCAGTTTCCAGGGAATTGGTGGCGTTTACACTTCATAAGCTAAACACACTCTTTCCTAAACCGGCGCGGTGCACGTGGGCACACACACACACACACATGCGCATGCGCATTTAGGAGAATCTGTCTTCTCTTCTGTCCCTAAACATCTCTAATTCAGCCATTCTTCACTTTCTCCCTTGTAACTTTTTTTCTTAAACTCAGCCAACAATTGGTCAAAAAAGTATTAATGCAAGCCTGGCACATCACACGCCTCCTCTCTCCCTCTTCCTCTCTCTTATATCTTTATCTGTCCCCCCCCCCACCCCCAGGGGGACTCGCAGTCCTATTAGAACAAATGACGAGGGGCCCAGGCGCTTTTGTAAAAAGGCGCAGGCAGGCGGGCGCGCGCCTGTCCTATTATGTGCGACACATGATCAATAGGGCGATAACGCAGCAACATCAATATAAGCGACAGAACAATGAGGGATATCATCGAACATCTATCTTAATATAGCCGACTACAAGGGCCGTCTGACAACCGAGGCAGCTCATGAAAATTCCGCCCCACGAATCTACCACCATCTCATCCTCCTCCTCGCGCTCAATAGACTATGCACACTCACGCACACGCGCGCACCGCCTGCAAACACGCACACATACACGCTGCAGCTGGCGCGGCTATTATTTTCCCATTTCAATTTGACACCCCTGCCTTTCATGCTAATTCTATTATTGTAGGAAGTTTATGTGATTCCATATCACTAGAAATCGGTAATGTCTAATAACCCTTTGGGCTGAAAAGGAGGGGAAAAAAACTGCCTCCAGACCCGCGGCAGCCAGTGGGAAAATAATTACTTTCATATCAAAACTCAGCAGGAGGCGCAGGGTCCTATAGCCCGCGGCCACTAACCTCATTCCAGCTCGGCCTTTCAAATGAATAAATTTGTTAAAGCAATAAATACAAACAGCCAGACGGACTTGAGCCCCAGCTCCGGCTCACTACACAGAGAAAAAAGGGGGATTTATCTGCTGTAACACGACAAAACTCCAGCCGCCATGATCCAGGGTTCTGCCACACAGCAACCTTCCTTTTTCTTTACATCCCCACCCCTCCACCCCTTCAACGTGGCCCTAGAAAGACAGTGATTCAATTTAAACAATAACTTTATTTATCAAAATGTTTACATATAAATATCATTTTCTCGTTTTTACAATATCTGAGGATTTTTGTTGTGTGTAAGATGTTTTATTGTAGCCTAGTTTTTGTTACAAGTTGGTCACCAAAAGAGAGAGAAAGAACCTGCTTCTAAAAGGTGTTTGAGGCCTAAAGCCTGAATATGAGGACAGCCACAGCTTTCGGAGGCCATCTGGATTGATCACACATTATGATTAAAAAATAGATGAGAATTAAGTCTCCTGATTCCTGATATGTTTTAGAGTGTCTCAGCAGAGCTTTGGGAATGTTTGAATAGTCTGAGCGGTGTTCCTGGTCCTTTGTTTATGTTTGCTCCTTGCAAGTGTTAGTCCATATCGACATCCTCTCCATCTGTTCCGGGTGTTTCTTGACAGTCTGTGTTTGCCTTGAGACGTTCGGAGAGGTCTGGAGACGCTCGCTTCTCTCTTGCACCCTTCTCTTTTACACACAGCTCGGCAACTTGGCAGCCGTTGGTCGCTGCCTCCGTTCGAACTTTCAGACTCCTCTCCTCGCTACTGTCACTGGACTGTGTGGAGCTCAGCCGGGCCAGAGCCGTCTGAGCCACACTGTTTGGTGGAGGGGAAACAGGAAATCTTCCATTACTGCAGTCACCACCACACTCCTCCATGTCCGTTCCATCCACTCTATTGCTAATGTGATTGTGGTGATGCTGCGTGTTATGCTCCATATGGTCCGAGTTTAGAGGCTTAGTGACAAAGCTGGAGAGGTCAGAAGGAGCAGGGCTCCCTTCACTTGACACACACCTCTGTCCCAGGCTGAGCCTGTTAATGCTGTTGTCCTGACATGGTGAGGCCTTCAAGGCTGTTTGGGGCACAAGAAAGCCCAGGGGCTGATGGGTAATGGGGTAAAGCAAGAAGTGACCTTTACCCACAAGTGTCCTCTGACTGGGCAACGAGGGGAAGTCCAGCTGAGATTTCCGTCGAGGCGTGGCGTCAGAGAGGAGGCTCTCCACGCTGAAGGGGTTGCGTTTCTGCAGGGCAGAGGACCTCGTGCCTCCAGGACTGGAGCTGTGCGTGCTGCCTGGAGAAACCTGCTCCGGTTCTCCTGTGGTTCTTTGGTTTTGGTGGTTTTGTAGTGGGCTGAAGTCGTGTCGTGTTTGGTCACAGCTGGATTCAGTTTGGTGTCCTCCTGCGCCCTTTGTTGCTGGCAGTTCAATGTGAATAGTCCCATTAACGCTTGAAGACTGCTGCTCGCTGTCAGTGAACTGGGAGACCCCGCTGTCACTCTCTGAACCTCCAGGTGTGTGGAAGCTGTCACCTGCGAGAAGTTTGTTCTGTGACTTCAGCAGCTTCCTCTCCTGTTTTCGTTTCTTCTTCTCGGCCCGTTCTTGGTCCCTGCGTGCGATCTCCTCGGGGTCCATGGGCTCGCCGCTGCATGTGGTCGGGTGGGAGTTGTGAGCAGGCCGTCCCGGTCCTTTCTTTGTGTTCTCCTTTTTTCTCCATTTCGCACGTCGGTTTTGGAACCAAACCTGTGCACACACACGAAATACACACATACAGAGGTGGAAAATTGGCACATGAGATGATTTTAGTTTGAAAATAGTTTCTTTCCATGTCAACATCTGTCAAACACAATCTATAAGGTTGTATATTGTTTCAGAGTATTCGAATCAATTTGTTTTGTTGGGTTGAATTGACTTAATTAATGGATTAGTTGATTACCTGATCATTTATCATTTTAATGTAACAATTTTAATAACAATTGAATAATTTAAGTCATTTATAAGAAACATTTAAAGACAAATGTCAGACATTTGCTTTGTTTTAGGCATTTTAATGTGATAATTTACTGCTTTTTTCTAATTTGTATCAATTTAAATCAAATATCTTTGTGTTTGGACAGTTGGTTGGACAAAAACACTCAAACATCTCTGGGGAATTGTGATAGGTATGTGACCATATTTTCTGACACTTTACACACTAAATAATCATAAAAACAGTGGATCAATTAATTATACAAGTAATATTAATTGTACAAGTTTTATACAACAGTGCTTTCATTTATTTTAGGCGGGATCACATCTTGATCGCCATTAACATGAACACCTCCAGAATTTGGTATCCAGTCCAGAATCCCTTTAATAAAGACCTCCTGTATGGACTCTCTCTCTATAGGCTATATATATATATATATATATGTCCATAACTGTATCTAAGATGATTTGATTTAAATCTGTACAAGGATTTGAGGAGTTTGTGTATTTTGGGTAATTTTCTTGGATTAAGATGCTCCTTATGATTTATTAATTAAAAAAATTAAATACACTGAAAGCAGTGTAAACAGGGTACAAAATGTCACTTCTGGTGTGTATTTAGATGACCTCAGACAACAGACCTCACACCTGCCATGGCAATAAATCAGTGTCAAAGTGGTTATCAGATGGTAAGAACAAAACCATGTTGTCTACAAATTCAAATAATTTCCACAAAGCCCTGACACAAGTGCAACCTTTGTCCCCTGTCCTTCTGCTGGTCTGTGTCTATGTTTACTGTAGCTTTAAACATCTAAAGACTTCATTAGGTTAATGGGTCACAGAGGTGGACCAGCAGATGCACACATGTGCCGGTGTTAATTACCAATGAGTCTGTGTAATGGGCAACTCCGCCAATTACATTTAATTGTACCGTAGCTAAATCAGCCATATCCCGTCCCTATATATTCTTTCACACCCAGCCCAACGCTCATATGGGGCTTAACACTTAGCACGGCAATCCCCGGCTCTCCTCCCTCCGCACCGAGCCAAGAGAGGCAGCTTCCCCCGCCTGAGAGCTCTCACTGCCCGGCCTCTGGGCGCGCTCAGGGCCGTGTGTTCGGCGCTGATAACGCCAGGAGTTTAGCATGCAGAAGTAGGATCTGGGAACATTGCATAATAAGTACGGGACACCAACATCATGTGTGACAATAGCGCTTCTTATGAATTGTTAATGTTGGTTATATCTTTCCCCCGCAAACCTGGCGATAAAGGAGCGTTAAGCAGCTTGAGGGAACAATAATCTGAGGTTTAGGAGCGAAATCCCCAAACAACATACAGCAACGGCGAGCTCTGCCTCTGTCCCGATTTCTCTCCATCAAACCATGCATGAGAATTATATGTGGCTCATTTGGAAATACATGAATATACGTTAAATCACATAGAATATCATAAATGGATACACAGATTTAAAATACTGTGCAAATAATACGTAGCTACTAAACCTATGTCTGTCTATTATTATCATTATTGCTATTATGGACTACTATTAGGCTATTATTATCAAATTAACTAAACCTCTAATCGTGAAATTCCCTTTTATAAACCTTTAATAAAATGTAGTATT
Organism: Dicentrarchus labrax; assembly: GCF_905237075.1. Taxonomy (NCBI): domain Eukaryota; kingdom Metazoa; phylum Chordata; class Actinopteri; family Moronidae; genus Dicentrarchus; species Dicentrarchus labrax. The sequence goes on from NW_026136721.1 coordinate 31,939,252, forward strand.
TTTATTCTTTAAAAGTAATTTATTAAAAAATATATCACCCTAACTAAGCTCGTGAGTATTGTTAGTCATTATTAATCTCCTTCTTAGTATTGGTTATTATCATTATAATTATTATTATTATCATTATTATTATTGTAAATTGTGTAGTGTATATTACTGGCACTATAAAATAGCATAATCCTAAAATATCGTATTTGTACTATCACGTTATGTATTTTGTCTTTATCTGTGTAATAATCCTAATAATATTGATGATGATAATAATAATAATAATAATAATAATAATAATAATAGCCTAAAATGAATACTAGGATAATAATTATTTATTATTATCATGTTAAACCTTGAGTTGAACCACCAAGTATAGCCTAGATTAAGAAAGGGTAGAATTGGGAATAAACTGTTGAATAATTAGCCTACATATTAAAAAACTGAAGGTGAAGGAAGAATACTGGTTACCATTGTCACTCCTTGGTTTGCTCAGTAAATAGCCTTGTTTTTATTAACCCATAAATCAATAGGTTGCCTCCATGCATAATTCAAAAGAGACCCTTTATTGATGCTTTGATAATTGACAAATAGCTACCTCAGTTTGGGGCAGGCCTTCATGGGCAGCACAAAACAAACGCCCCTCTGACATTTTCCTTTATTATTTTTCTTTGTATGTTTTTTTAGACATTGACATGGAAGTAAGATTTAAAAAAAACATCAGAACAATAACTCAAAGCTCTCTGTTCCTCCTCCCAGCCCGTAAATGAATTAACGCTCCTCGAAATATTTGACTAATTGCTTCGTGTCTTTACCTGAACCCTGGACTCCACGAGGTCAAGCCTGAGCGCGAGCGCCTCCCGCATGAACACATCCGGATAGTGACTCTCGTTGAAAGCCTTCTCGAGCTCCTCCAGTTGCCACCCGGTGAAATTCGTCCGCGTGCGTCTCCGTTTACAACCGGGACTGTCCTTATCCGGGTCCCCAGAATCTGCATTGATCGACGTGTGTGTGTGTTTGTACAAGTGTGTGTGTGTGAGTGCGTGTATGTGTGTGTGTGAGTGAGAAAGAGGAGAGACTGTCATGGCAGAATTTGGCTTTTAAAACACCAGTTTAGTGTAAAAGCCGACCGCTGTCACACCGATCTTTAGAAATGTTTTGCTGCTCGTGAACTCTAATAAATCCTGTCCCAACACGTGAGCCTAAAGGAAACACATTTAATGCTTTATATGATATTTAAAAGCATTCCCAAATAATTGCAAAATTCAGTTTTAACCATCACCCAAAAATCAGCTCTTACCTTTATTTTAATCTCCACTGCAGTTGTTTTTTTTTTGTTGTTTTTTTTCTCACAGTAAAAATATTTAAAATGAGGCTGCACATAAACTTTTCTCCATTTCTTTTTAAATTCACCAAGCTCCCAAACTTTTTTAAAAACATGTTTTTCTCTGCAGATTGCCTTAAAATGACTAAAATCTGTCCTCGAAGGTTAAAAACAATGTTCAATTTAACCCCAAAGTCCACTAAACATTGCCTTATTTAGCCCATAAAACAAGCCGCTTACATTTCTTACATCTCCTGTTAGCATGCATTGTTTCCACACAGGTGCATTCATGGGACCTTACACACAAAAAAAGAGCCAGGCCTACCTGAGAGTTTGAACTGCTGGCTGTCGGACGAGAGCAGCGGGTTGGAGCTGACCACCGAGGCCGAGCAGGAGCCGTTAAGTAATCCGTCTATAGAGAAGGGGACGGCGGCAGCGGACTGCAGCTGGTGCCCGCTGGCGAGCTCGTAGACGTGCTGGTGATGGTGGTGGTGGTGGTGATGGGGACCGAGCGTGTACGGGAAGCCCACCAGCCCGCCCAAGGAGCCTCCGAACTGGGCGTGAGGATGCTCGAGTACCCGACTGTCCATGCTCGCCCGGGCTGCGGCGGGGCCGAAGTGAAGATGCAGACGGAGGCAGTGTGGCTGAACATGCAGTCAAAAAAAAACCCAAAAAAAGTCAGGGAGAGGAGGAAGAAGCTGCGAGGAGGAAGAGGAGGTGAAGGCGGAGGGGGGAGAGAAGGGAACCCAGGCAGACGGCCGTCTCCCGCGGCCACGGTACGGTCTGTATAGTGAGGCGGCGGAGACCAGGGCTCTACGAGGTATTTCACGTTTACGGTCCAGCCGAGATGTCAACCCTGCTCTTTCTCTCCGCGAGCCAGCTCATTAGGACTCCTCCATCTGCTCGCGGGACCAATAAGAAACGTTAATCGCCCTGTGACGTCAGAGACGCGGTTAATGGAGTAACGGAAGGCAGAGCACGAGGAAGGAAGAAAAAAAAAAATAAATAAAAGAGAAAATAGAGAACCGTTTTTTTTTTTTTTTTTCTTCCTTTCTTTCTGGATCGATCGCTAATTACACCTGGCGCGCTCCTTTAATTCAGCCCTGTCAAAACAATGAGGACGAGGCTAAGCCGGCGCGTGGAAACAGCCAAGTGATTGATAGGCCGACTCCATTAAAATCTCAGAAAATATAAACCTGCATGTTTCAGGCTCTATATTTTCTTATGAGAAAACACGTTTTCTTCTAACTTTAGGAACCCATCACTCTTTTTTTTATTCCTTTTTCTCCGCGTCTCGTCTCCTGTCTTCTCACTCGTGCGTGCGTGCGTGCGTGCGTGCGCGCTCACTCGCTCCCGCATCATGTGCGTGTAAGTGTTTTACAGGGGCATTCAGGGCCAGATTGATCCAATAACAGCGCCTTTATCACCCCCCCTCCTTTTCCTGAGCTGTCACATCGCATTTTAAACTACAAGCCTCTCTCCATCTCCCGGGCACCACGCGCACACACACACACGCACACACACACACACACACACACACACACACACCACCATATCCAATGTGTGAGCCGTCCTCCCAAAGCCAAACTCCGCATCATTATCTCGATTTTTCACCTGAACAGCTTACACTGATGTTTAGTTGTAAATGACGACCACAGTGGGTTGTACATGATGTGACGTTTCCAACAATTCAATACTCGAACACGCGGGCGCCATTCAGCCTGAAACTGTGCGTTACAGGATAATATTGGATTGGGGATTTTTGCAGGAGTTTAACCACGAGGCTTTTTACTCTTGAGTCTATTATTTGGTCAGGGATCCTTTGCAACTACTGCATTTCCCCCTGGTTTCCCACAAACAAGGTTATTTGGGAAAAAAAAAAAAAAACTTGAGCAATCTGAGGTGTTGAAATGCTTTTCAAGTTTAATTAGTCTAATAAGAGGCAAGAAAAAAAGGACAATAAGCACAACAACTTGTAAAATATGTAATTATAAGCTATTAAATGTAACACAGGATGTTCAGTCTCACCTCAAGGTCCATTTAGTAGCTGTTCTTGAGCTTTCATTCATATCACATGACAACTGGAGCTCTACCTCCACCTGCTGAAGACCATGCGATATGATAGAAAGCTCATCAACAACAGCTATATATTGATCTTGAGGTGAAATTGCTGTGTCATCTGCTGTCATCTACTGTTTCTATAAGGTCAGGGACTAAAACTCTTAGTTATTAACTAACACAGACCCCAAAACAAACAGGGAGAGAATTTCAGCAGGTATTTCAGTAAAATGTTCCTCTCCTTCCACCAACAGATAGAAGAAGAGAGCAATGGAAATAAACTTAAAATATGAGCAATATATAAATGTATTAATGCTGATGAACAAATATTGTACTATGCTTTTGATACAAAAGTGATTCAGCCAATGTTTACATCCAATCAGGTAGTTCTTTTCTGAGAAATTATGGAACGAATAAAAGATCAACAAGTAAAAAAACAACAACTTAATTAAGTAGACTTAACCTGAAAATGTGAAATCGAAGGTGTACAGCCTGCATGTGCAATACTCAGCGCAGTGTTTGATCTCTAAGAGGAAAAAAAAACACACAATGACTGCTTTTCATTTGCTGTACTTCTGCCATGATTTATATTATAGTGAAAATATTATATATTTATGTATACATTATGTACTTATTCACACAGTACCTGGAAAAAACTGATTGATTCTACACATATCTACACACAGTCTTTTCAATTACTGCATAAAATAAACATACAGTTAAAGCTTTACTACACAAACAGTTTAGAATTACATATATTTACAAGAAAACTTCTTATTTCTATTTTAAAATGCCTGTTTTAGTAATGAGCTCTGTGTTCTGTTACAGGACTGTAGGTTGAAGTGGGCTCACTAATGCTATTGATCATATTCTGTCAAACATGGATGTGTAAGACAGATATTGGAAACAGAAACAGGTCCAACTAAAACTTTTCTGTTGTGTATCTTATGGATGCTATATGGTTAGCCGAGCCTTTTCTCAGTTTTCTCCTACATTAGTGGCACTTGAGGTTAATGATAGTTAAACTCGGGTTTGTGCTCCTCTAAGTGTTGTGCCTTTTCTTTGAATGATGATCTCCTTTGAATAAAATCAGCCACACAATGGACACAAAGCCTTAAAAGGTCTCAGTGGCTAATAATAGTGATAGAAAAACTGGACCCCGGTGGTATTAAGTCTACTACTATTATTGCTCCACTCTGTAGAGTTTAAGAAACGTTGCAGCCAATCATTGTGTGCAGCTCGTTGGTCAGTACACCAAGCAAAACAAGCATGAAATCTGACTTTTTTTGGACATATGACTTAAAATAGACACTCTAATAAGAAGTATTCTACATGATAATTTCTGAGAATGGGTACAAAATTACACTTAAGGCACACGTTGACTTTGGATTTTTAATGAATTACACATAAAATACAATGCAAAGTACACTTTTCCCTGCAATTTCATTCCATAAAATGCCTAAAGACACTGCAACGTGCATCACAATAGTTTAGAAAAGCTGCATGTCAGGCATTTTAGGCCACAACAATCCCAACAAAAAACAGCAAAATCCTGAAGGGACTGTAAGAGCCAACAGGTCCAATTTGAAGATCCCTTAAAGACTGCGTTGAATAGTTTGAGTTGTTGGGTCAAAGTGTTTGGATTGTGTGTATTTCTATCTTGTGAAGGCCATTTCATCAAAGATACTATATAGTCAACTTAGTTACTGTACGGGTTCTTCTAAGAGGGTTTGTAACAACAATATCAGTCGTGAAATCGTTTTACTTTTACTAAGATTTCCTCTGAAAATTAGTGTGCGCTCGTGTTAATAGAGATGTCATTTAGAGCATTTGTTAACATTTAGGAGGATCTATTGGCAGAAATGGAATATAATATTCATAGGCATGTTTTCACTACTATAATCACCTGAAATTAAGATTTGTTGTGCTTTTGTTGCCTTAGAATGAGCTGTTTATATCTACAGAGGGAGCTTCTATGGAGTCCACCATGTTTGTACTGTAACCCAGAAACACTGGCTCTGGACAGGGCCTTTTGCATTTTTTTCTTGAATTTTGCAGCCACCATAGTTGCACCGTATGTTGCTTGGAACTGGTGGGTGAGCCAAGGGGTCTGTAATCTGCAACTACACCACTAGATGCCACTAAATCCTCCCTTTAAAGTAGCAAACAAACATGTCATTAGTATCCATACACCTTCAAATGATAGTCCTTAACCCTGACAACAACATTTTCTGTGGTTGGTTTGTGTCTTGTTTACCCATAAGACCCTTCTCTTTAGTCCAGAGCCACACTCGCTGCTCTGTGAGGTTGTACCTAAACGCTAATGTTTCACACTAACAGGCAGAGAATGAGCTCTGAATGTAAGCACGCTGATGTTTGACAGGTATAATGTTTAACATGTTCACCATATTAGTTTAGAGTCTTTAGCTAAATAGCACTAAACACAAAGTACAGCTGAGGAATGTCATTCATTTAAAGTATTTGGTGATAAACTAAAGCATTGACCAGATGATGGTGCTGGATGAAAAGGTAAGGGATCATCCTGTTGGGGACATCAATTTCATGGCAATCCATCCAATAGTTGTCGAGACATTTGACTCAAATGTCAACCTCATGGTGTCACTAAAGGAAAAGCAGGTGATCACCAAGCTATTAGAATCTATCGACCATGCATGTCTGTGTAATGTAATGTTTTGCCATTGAGTCATCAGCAAGTAGACGTTGATAATTCTGTCTGGACCAAAGTACCAGCTGACCTTGCTCTTTAGCCCCTCTCCTGTGGCTTTGGTAAAAACATTATATGGAAATTAATAACGGTTATTTTTTTCACATTTTCATTTATCATTGTTGTAGGCCTAAAATGATACTTACATTATCTAAATGTGTAGCCATTACACACTGAAATATGTAATATAATATTTTAACATTTCATCAATTAAAATTTGTTATATTTGGCACCTTTTTGCCGAACATCAATAGTGGCTACTAGTCTTGATTCTGCCTAGCTAGGCTAGCTATTCCAAATCCCAAATAGTGAATTTAAAAGTGGGTGGACGGATTCATTTCACCACCAACACTGCTGCTTATTGGTACGCTTGATGTGTGGCGAGAAATTAGCATTATAAGGCTCAAATATGTTTTGCAGCTCCAGACAGATAAAAAAAAATGGCTCCTTTGATAGTAAAGGTTGCTGACCCCTGACTCATGCTATAGTGCTGTGCTGCTGTCGTGGCTAAGAACAGAACAGAAGAATTAATAACGCCACAAAGTGAAATTTGTTTCTCCTCCAGAAAATAAGTTTAAAACCTTACACCTATTGCCACAGCCTTTTTTAATCAGCAACAAAGACATTGTTAGCAAAAACTGAATACAACATGTAACGTGTCTGTTGGGTGGAGATAAAAAAAAAAGAGAGAGAAGATAATCGCAATTAAAATTTCAAGTCGTCCTATAAAGTTAAGGGTTTTGTCTAATGTGGGGGAAATGGTGCTCGAATTGAAGTGCGGAAGTGGAAAAATAAAAGGTTTTGAAATTTACAATCACGGCAGAGGCCAGGAGCAACTGGGTAGTGTCCAGGTGGACATCTTTGGTGAAGTGATGGAGGGAGAGACACACAGAGAGACACAGAGAGAGAGAGAGAGAGAGAGAGAGAGAGAGAGAGAGAGAGGGGGGAAAGATTATACATATAAATTGTAAACGGTGTCGCAGGGGCCAAATCTTGCCCGAGGCGGTGACTGCTTCATTTTGTGTTAAATTTCTTGACAGAAAGCCACCCGCGTGCTGGTGAATACTGAATGGTAATCAGAGCTGGTTGAATAAGTGCCTCCCCCTCCCTCTTCCATTACTGTGAATTAATTCGACTTTATTTATCCAATTTCTGGAGCTGACAGAATGTTAATTTGAGTTGAGATTTCTCTCTGCTGTTCTGCCTGTGACCCGTAGCCCTGGGATTGGCGTGTTGTAATAACCTGAATCTTTCACCAGAAGCTCCGATAATTGTTACCTTATTAGCATGTAAATTGTTTAATTAATATTATTATGAAGAACCATATAATCCCTCAGTTACTTGACCCCGAGTCCACACACGAGCAGGCTTTCTGCATTTCAATGTCTAGTTTTTAAATGGACTCTTTAATGTTGGCTGGTCGTCAGGCTGTTATAAACCCCCTTTCCCCAATCTTAGTGCAACTTTGAACGGCTTGAGAGGCACTTTTGATGTCCCCCCACCCTCTCTATCTCTCTCTTCTGCTCTCTCTATCCCCTTTTTATTTCTTTGCTGCTCTTTCTGATGTGTATTTATTTTCCTGCTGCCATTTTTGAACATCAAAACCCAACGCCTTCTTGTCATTTGCTTATAAAAGCTCTTTTTTTTTTAAAGCCCCCCCTCCACTTTCCCAGTGGCTGAGCGAGCCAAACACATGCAGTGTTCGATGAAAAGCAGCCCTTGACATGAGGTCCTAAGAGACCGCAGCATTTAAATTCGCTTTTCTTCCTTCCTCCTCCTTTTTTGCTGGGCACGAGTGACATTGTCAGATGCTAGCTTTAATTAATTTGATAATAAGATGGGCGACTCACATACAGGCCAGGGTCTGGCTTGCCTTGCCTCCAGCCTTCCTCCCCTTTCTCATTTCTCTGTGCAAGAAACACAACCAATCCCACACTTAAGGGAAAAAAGGATGAAAAACAAGACAAAACATTGGTCCCCATTGCTGTTTTACGATCTGAGGTAGCCACACTTGGCATGTACAAATATTTTTGATTTGGTAAAAATACATGTCAAAAGCAGTGTGGACTTGCAGTGAACCCCCAAATAAAGACCTGTTCACTTTCCTGAGCAAGGATCTATTATTAAACCAATGTTCATGTTGTTACTGTAGAAAACATAATAATATAGAACATCTAGCTGATCCCACCTCAGTACCCCCTTATATCTATTGTGTGTCTCATTGTATAAGATATCTCTAATTAACAGGGATAAAATATATTCATGATTAAAAAACAAACCTGAAGGGGGCGCTCCAGTAGCTTAGCACAAAAACAGTAGACATGAGTGAAATGTTTGAAAAGCTGCACTTTGTTCTTGTTATATTTTGATAAGCGGGGTTTGGAAGGGGACAGGATTGGATTTAGCTGATGTGAAGTCCATTTTTTCCTCATTTGACCAGAAGCTCCATCCAGAGATTGCAGTCACCTGTGACCATATGTTTAAAAACAACAAATATTGCTTTTTTTGATGGCTCGAAAAAGACATTTATTTCAAGCACAAGAAAAAATGGTTCAACAACAACCCCAACTACCACAGTCTAATTGTCCCCTCACTTCCCCGACCATTTTTAGATTTGAATTGGTTCCTATTTGGTTATTTTTCTTGACTTCATCCGCTGTGAAGGGAGTACTGATCTGAAAAGCTGGCACTTTAACTTACACACGCCTTTCAGAAGTGCCTGATTTTAACTCCTAACCTCACTGTGCTTGGCAGATGTCTTTAAACAAGACTTTCTGCAGGTATCTCAGGGTGAGTTTAAACAACCTAAAATAGTAACCTGGACGTATGTCACATTGCATTGCTTATTAACAAACTGCCATTGTATCAGCAAACAGCTAGACTACAGCATGAGCTAGATACTTCATTTTGTCAATCACTAACTGATTACCACTGTGTATGTACAGCGTTGTGCCTAGTTAGAGAAGTACTCTAGGAAAAGCCACTAAACTGAGGTTGGAGACAGAAAGTTGTGGGGCTCTAGAGATCCTGGGGGAGGCTGAGAGATGATCAGGTGGCATACTGAGCAAACAAACTGATTTATCTTGCCTTTATGTTAGCTGGTCGGTCTGTTGTCCACCTCTTTGGTTCAGATTGAAATACCTCAACAACTACTGGATGGATTGCTATGAAATTTCCTACAGACATTCATGGTATGCAGATGATGTATCGTAATGACTCTGGGGATCCCTTGACTTTTTCTCTAGCGCCACCATGAAGTCTACATTTTTGGGTCTAAGGAAAATATCTCCACAACTACTGGATGGAAGAAATTCGGCATGAATTACAATAACTTTATTGAAGTGTTAGCATTTAGCTCAAGTACAGGGTTATGGTTAGGGTTAGTACAGGACAGCCTCAAAGGCCGGCTAGCATGGCTGTAGACTCTTACTCCTCCTGTTAGATTATCCATAGCGGTATCCCACATCAGGGTCAGCCACGAACAGACAATTAGCCATAGGTAAGACAGTTAGCACTTAGGGCCTGTGCAGTAAAACTACAGTTTCCAGCGTGGGCCACTGAGCAGATCCACAGGGGGTGTTAGGGGTTTTAATCTTTGCTCAAAAGCGCCTCAGCCTTGGGTACTGAGAGAGAGTTCTGGTCTTTTACTTCCTCAGTCGTTTTTCCTGCCAGTCCAGAAACACTCCAGTCACAACAACACTTTCCTCGTAGTCATAAACTACTGCCAGACTCCATATACAGATATCTATATGCTACGCTTGTGACTGCCCATTAGCAAATAAGCTCCCAAAATAAGACAAAACTAATGCTATTCATCCAGTTTCTAACCAAGGTTAATTTAAGGCGAGTATTTAAAGATCCCCTCCAGACATCTATTAAGACATATAAAAATAGTCTGCTTGGAACAATAATGTGTGTCTGATATGTTTTTTGTTTGTTAGTATAATTTAAACTCCATTCTCAGTGTTTGTGCACAAGTTTCTACATCACACTTGAATAAGTTGCCTATTGGTCCAGGATTAACTTGGTTAAACTATTTGTGATGTCACAAATCATGCTGGTAGGCTCCGCCCCTTACAAATCTGATTTTCAGTGACCACAGAGAAACTTTCCACTTTCAGCAGATGAATGTGAGTGTCAAACTCTGCACATGCATCATTCTGCACAGTGAAGCTCAAACATCCAACTGTAGGAACAAGAAAAAAGACATATTTTTGAGTGGTGGGGGACTTTAAGGTTTAGGTTAGAATTTATTTAGTTATAATATTTATTTTTAAGATCAGTTCAGACTTTATTTCAGGCGCAATCTTTAGCAAAACAGTCTGTCAAGAAACAAGGTAGCCGAGGTAACCAGAATTCACCTGAGGTTACTTCTTCTATAGCAATGCATGTCCTCCATAATCAAATGTAGGTCCCTCATTTACATTTACTTTGCTATAAGAACATGGAAACACCAAGCCGAAACTCCCCCATGTCCAAGTAACCTTACCTTCCCCGCACCCCCCCTTTTTTTTTCCCAACATGGCTCATTGACAAAAATAAAACTGTGACCATGTAGGTTACTCCACAGAAGACTAGGAATCTATTTTAAGCCACAAAACTCTCAAAATGTCTCTTGAGAGGAGGAATCAAGTCATATTTATTTTTTAATTAGCAAACTAAGGTGAAGCAGTAGAGAGTTAATTACTCAATTACTGCCTACAAGTTAATTTTTAACTATCTGAAATGAAGTCAGTCATTATTTAGGCGATTGGTTGATAATTAAGAGTCTAATCTAAATTAATTGTTGGGAGGGAGTTTTTTTTTTTTTTTGATCCTGCACTTTGTGCAGCCTAAAACCCAGGAAAAGGATGCCATTCCAATTAAAAGTAAAAGGATTTAATGTATTGATGTTTTGTGTTTTTTTTCCCCCACAAATCTTTTTTTTCCTGACACACAATGGAAAGCTTTGATAATTTAGAAAAGGAAAGAACCCATTTCCAGACGACTGAGTTTTAGCTCCTTCTCTCCACGCAATTAGAAACTTTTCCTCCATCTAATTATCAGCGTAATTGTGCCTCTGACAGAATACTGGGAGGAAAGGCAAATCGTGATTGATTTAAAGTTCTTTTTCTTTAATTCACCTCTTGTTTGATAGATTAAACCTTTAAAGCCCGTCAAAGTCTCCCTGTGTATATATATTTAGAATGAGTGTAACAAAAGCCAAACTTCCTCTGGAGCAATAATTCCATTTCAATTAAAAGTGACTTATCACCTTTTCCTAAAACGTGCTTAATATGCCAAAAATTTTCAATGCTTGAAAGAGTCCAAAATGCCATTTTAATTGTTATCAGCGAGTCGGATCTCCCCCTCTCTCTCTCCCTCTTTCTTCTGCCCAACTCCCTCCCCCCTTCTTTTTTCCTTGGCTGTCTTGGCACAAGCCGCACGGAAATAGACCTAATTAACCCCCCTACCCCACAGGGAAATCCGCTATGCAAATTAACATTTTCAAAATATAGTAATGATATAATTTGAGAAATGGTGACGCCAATTTTTCACGCACTGGCTCCAAGTATTTGCATATACAATTTAGCAGTGCAATCAATACTTTGCTTCTCATCTCTTGATCATCTGGGGCGTGCGCGTACGTGAGTGTGTGTGTGTGTGTGTGTGTGTGTGTGTGTGTGTGTGTGTGTGTGTGTGTGTGTGTGTGTGTGTGTGTGTGTGTGTGTGTGTGTGTGTGTGCGTGTGTGTGTGTGTGTGTGTGCGTGTGTGTGTGGGGAGGGGGCTAAAACAAATGCTCAGATCTGATGGGCACAGAGGAAGAATGGATCAGCCTGTTCGGCCACTGGCTGGCTACTGGAGCCCAACAAAACCATCTGCCGGGAGGGAAACGGTGGAAGAAGGAAGGAGGAGAAAGTCACCTCCCTCCCTTCCTCACTCCCTGCCTCCCCCCCAAAGAGCTTAGCTTAAAGCCGCTCTGTAAACGAGGAAAGATGTTTTAATTAGGAAGCAAGTTCACGCGCATCTCATTTAAATCACTTTAATGAATAGCTCAGTCAGAGTGGCCCATGTGCACTGAAATGAAGGGTCTGTTTGAAACAAAGGTGTGTGTTTTTTTTGGAGCTTGGTTGTTTTTTGAACTCTCTGTGATCCTCGTGTCTCTTAACCCTCATAATTTAAGTTTACACCATTTCAGTTTACTTGGTATTTAAATATATTTAATCTAATGCAAATACGCTTGTTTCTATTGCCTATTAGGGCTTCCAAGCATACAACACTTGGATTACTCAAAGACCCTGAACACCCAACACAGTATAATGATCACAAGTAGTAAAGGAAAACAATGGGTTCAGGTACAGTATAGGCCCATGTGCAGGCAGCCCTATCCCATTTATTGTTGATTTTCTTAGAGGTGCTCTGTTGATTTGTTCAGAATTATTCCTGAAACATGTGTAAATAAATCTTTAAGACTTCTATATTCTCCTTAATCTGTCACATAATTCATAAGTTAAGGCACTGCACATAGCAAGGGATGATACTGGGCAAAAAAAAAGTAAAGTCTACAAAGCTGGTAGATCAGTTTTTGTTTTATCTTTACACTACACTGGAAGCAGTTTAATCACAGTTTGTCCATAATTTACTGAGCTGATCAAAGTGCTTGTACAGTTAGCCTGTACAGTCAATTATCAACTGCTTATGTGTTATACTGCCTCTGTAAATGTTTCCCAAGCAAGTATAATAAATAAACAGCGTGTACAGTGTGTACATTGTGCTGCTGGACGACGACAACTGAGAGATTGATTGATGTAGTTGTTCACATTTCCTTTAAGAACTGATTGGTTTTCATGAAAATGTTATTTTCCTCTACATCCACTGACAAACACTCAAGTACATGCATGCACACATGCTGCATAGTTCACTCCCATACAGTCAGGTGCATTAAACATCCTAACATTTATTACATTGTCACTACACAATATATAGGATATAATTGAAGACACAGACTAAAATTACATAATGAAACTGAAGATAATCACTGAAGCTATAACTTGAATATTGTGGTTGCAAGATTACTGGAGGAAAGATTAACGAAATGATCTGGTATTAAAGCACTCAAAGCACTTTCTCTTTTAGTCTATAATTAAAGTTCAGTTCTCTCCATTAGTCAAACGACCACTTTTGGAGCCATTTTTCTTGCAGCCTTCTTTGTACTAGTCATGACAGCATGCAGTCGATGGCACACAGCCAAAATGACAGGACAGTTTAAGCAATTAATGCTCAAAGATATCAGTCAGTGAATGAAATAATTCCAGATAAACTGCCAGTCCACCAAGCACAGCCTGATGGTACCCTCCGGAATATCCCATCCCAACATATGTCTAATTGTTTACTACTGCTTGTTTACATAAATACAAAATGTTGCAGGGGAGGAGGGGAGACGGGGGGGAGGGAGGGGGGGAGTACGGGAGAGTCGGTACACTATAAGACAGAGCTGGAGAATTAATAACAATTTGTGGCAGATAATTACTTATCAATTAAAGCTGTTATCCTGCCTAATTAGGCAACGTTCATTAAATTCAGCCAATTTAAACCTTAATCAAAGTTAGCAGGGCCTGACAGCAGAGCGAGGACCAGTGGAGGAGCGCCCCCCAGTGGAGGAGAGGGGAAGGAGGAGTCCCTTAAGGTGTGATAGTTTATTTATTATTTTTTATTTTATTTTCTGTTTTATTGCTCTGAGACTGGGTGACAATGAATGGATTTTTCATTTTATGACTTTGTATTATTATTATTATTATTATTATTATTGATGTACACTTGCTGTGTGGCCTTTTGAAACATTTTAAATCATTGATAAACCTGTTAAATTTAGGAAAATGTGCCACCATGTAAGCACAATATCATCACATTAGTGAAGTTCCTTCCTCCAGATGCAGTTTTAAGTTTTGAGTTTTACTTTAAACTCCGAATCAGGTAAAGGTGTCGGGAAACATCAGCTAATAAACACCAGGTGAGCCATGAAGCTGATGATGACACAGGCCTTAACTTCTGGTACCATAAAGAAACACATACCAACACCCGTTTTTTTGGATTAACTCTGCAATGAGATTACCAAAAAAGCAATTGCCACACAATGAACCTGGGGCTTTTAGGGGGGTCCTTGAGGTCTGGGGCCCTAGGGCTGTTGTCCCGTTTGTCCCCTTTGTCAGTTGGTAAACCAACCTTGAGCAAAAGTATCTTAAAAACTGCTTTGAAGTACAGTACTTGAGTAAATTAAGTAAAAGTACTCATTATCCAGCTTGGCCCCTCTATTATATCCGTCTCCTTTTTCTACTACTTCTTCTGGGAATACTCAATTAAAGTTGCTCGAAATTGTACAAAAATAAAGTGCAGCACTTGAGTAAAACTCTTTCTACCAATGATTATTATTTAATATTTTTAAAACCATAAGCACTCCTGCACACAGTGACTGAAGGTTTGATGCACTCATTCACCCTGTGGCCCTCTGAGGTTTTTTTTAAAAGCCTTCACTTCCAAGAACTGTTGTGGCCAATTGACAACAAAGCACGCGCTTCTCGGGGCGGCCTCGGCATGAGGAACGAGTTAATTAATATTGGCTCTTGTTTGGTCTAGTTAATGAATGAGTGAATTATGCACCTCTGGGACACCGCCTCCCCAATCGGTTTAAATTATCCCCCACACCCCTCATCCAACATTGTCCTCCAATTTCCCCACTCTGATCCTGCACTGATGGGGTCCCTGTCAGCAACCAGACCACGACACACACACACACACACACACACACACACACACACACACAGAGGCCGAGGCTACCCCTGCAGTCTCCATCTGTCTGTCTTTGTCCTGCTCGGGTGTATTTTAGTTCTTTGTCTCCAGCACATTTATTGACGCCTTTTTTTTTTTTTTTTTTAATTCAACGCTTCTGTTCGACCTCGCATCGTCAGCTCAGGGTGGCAAATAACTTCCATCCCATTAACTCGTTTGAGAGGGGAGGCTAGTCAAACAAAGCTTGGCCGCAATCTGATCCTCTCTCTCTCTCTCTCCCTCACACACAGACACACACACACACAGACACACACACAGTCGTGTTGGTCAGAGAGGAGAAAAAAAGATCCATATTATTTGCATTAAAAGCCTCGCACCGTGAAATTCATTTATAATTACAAAGCGGGGTGCTGTGTGTGTTATGCAGATCAGGGACATGTGTGTGTAGAGCGAATGGCTCGGATTGGTTATTTTGTGATATGCTAACACGGAATGTATAGTGACAGATTGCAATTATCCCGTTATTGTAATTGTCAAAGTCAATTCTCTGCAGGCTGAGTGCAGGCTGCATGAAAAAGACCAGGGTTTACACACGACTTAGATTTTCCAATGTAGTTTTAAAACAGTCTCCGCTTTAATAAACACACTGATGTCTGGCCATCACCTCAGATAACATGATGGACACTCTGCAAGATGCTGGAATTAAAAGTGGGCCTTGACTTGTTGTGGTGTTTGGTGTTTATTTACCAATTATGTATTAAGTTTTAATTGTGTCTGTTATTATATGAACATTAGTTGACCAAATATTTAAGCAACATGTCATCAAAATTAAAGTTTTCAAGCTTTCAATTAAGCAAATGTTGGGTTTAAGGTCTGTAGAGGGATTTTATAACATTAACATGACTGAAAATGTCCAGCAAGTTTCACCATGTTGAAGAAGATCTATAATAAATCTGATCAGTGATGGTCAAATCCTTTTATTAAGACTTAAAATAGTCTGAAATGATGTCTGCCTGTGTATGTGTGATAGATGTTAATTAAGAATTCAAGGTAAACTGCCCCTAAAATATATCAGCTCTCCCATTTGAGCTATGGTCTGCTCATCCTTGTGGATCTCCACCTCCCCCATGTGGTGGATGAGGAGCAGTGCAGCACCGCGTGGACAATTCCCAATTGTGAACCAGAAGCAAAATACCTTTTCACCCCAAAACCCACCAGAGCATTTTATTTCACAGAGCTTCAGCTGGAGGAGGAAGGGAACAGCTCAATGACATAAAGGTGTGTAAGGTCCAGTGTGCTGTGCATGAATGTTGTCTATAACCATGCCTTGTTTTATCAATAAAAATGAGATATATCTGGCTCACACCACCAGAAATTACAGTGTAACTTCTGGCACCTTCCTTGTAACATGCACAAATATCCACAAACTATCCACTACCAGGCCCCTCCACAAGAGGGTCACAAGATTAATGCAGAACCTGACTAACATTTGGAAACAAAGACAAACAGTCGTACATTAAACCAGCCGGGCTTTTGGGGACCCTGACCTCTTTGACTTGTGGGTAACTAATAGTTTGTTGCTGTTGCTTTGTCCATTCAAAGCTCTAAAACGCCTAAGGACAACAGTGTGTGTTCTGATGTATCCAGGTGGGTGTAGGATCATTGGCATCTCCTCAGCCTATCCTAACAGGTGACAGCAGCCTCTGGCTTTATCAGAAACCCACTACAGCTGTATCTTTGTTTTCCTTCACTGAGCAGCAGACACATCACTATGGATGGACTATGACAGATAGGGCTTTACCCTTCTTAACAGTAAAAAAGGCATTTGGGGTGGCATGTGACACCCTCTGGCATCTAAAATATAAAAGGAAATGATTAAAGTAGACCCCGCGCTTGAGGCATGAAGCAAAAGCTCCTGCGTAGGGGCCCTCAGCTACCATGGGGCCCAAAACAAAGTGAAAAGGTGAATTCTCAGAAGTCTGTTTACATATTTAACTTATTTAAAGATACACGTTTTGTTAAAGTGTCCCCAGTGCTCCCATCCCACGACGACTCCCAATTTCTGCGGATACAATATCAAGTTTTGGGATAGTGACAAATATTTTTTGAGAGGGTGCTTTAAAGTTTTGGATTTGAAGATGCGATAATAAAATAATCTAGAATATCTTTTTCAATATCTGCACCTTGAATTAGAATTACACTGCTGAGAGAAGATACTGTTCAAAGAATTAGTTCAACATTTTGGGAAATGGTGTTATTGGCTTTCTGGCAGAGAGTTAGTTTGATGAGAAGATCGATAACACTCACAACAACAAAGACTGGCAACAGGCCCAAGCCGTCTGGTTCTGTAACAAAACCTGCCTACCATGTAACCTACGTCTGTATCTCTTAACACTTATTCATTTCATCATTTTAATCCATAAAAACCGCGATAATTCACCATTTTAAGACTCAGTTAGCTACTAGTTAGCTAGGAGGACTATTCTTGGTGCTGAGGAGTTGCCAGGCAACCAGTGAAGATCCAGGAAGTTAATATAACAGTTTAACAATTTATTATTAATTTTAAAGTTTTAAAGTGCATTTTAGGTGATTTTGTAACTGTTAGACAGGTCAGCTGCTTTGTTTCAAAGTCTGTGATAAATTTGCTAAAGTTAAGCTTTCTTTTCTTCTCAATTATTCTTTTAGTTTTAAAATATTCTTCCTTTTGAGTAATTATCAAGCTAGAGACAGAGAGGTAAATAATTAATTTAAGTAGCCAAAACCCTTTTTAAATGTGTTATTTTAATGAAATAAAGAAAAAAGGGGGAAATAAGGAGGAAGAGGATTGGCTGCCGGTCGATGCAGTGCACATGCGCAGGGACGGAGCACACCTGTACGTATTTAGCTAATTAAACCCTTCTTGATGAAACCAAACCTGACTGAGTGTCCCGAGTTGTGATGGCTGAATCTCGGAGAGTTCAGTTGACCACTTTGTCCTACGATGTACCTGCCTCCTCTGACGAACCGGCTGCGGCCCAGAGGCCTCCGTCAGGTGTCCCGCAGCAGGTGAAGGAGACCCGTCCGGACCGACCCGCTGACCCAGGCTCGGTCCGACTGGTGCTCACATTATTTGAGCCTGATGAACGAAGCTTTCCCGAGTTCAGCTACAGTCAACTCGTTGACAACAAGGTGGGATTTTATGTTGAAAGTCTGCAGAGGAAACTTGAATCTTGATATTCTGCTGGTGTTGCACCAGAGAGCATCCTATTACCCCACATGTCTTTATGTTCGTATAGAAACAGTTTTTATGTTTATTTATATATGTTGTGTTTTTTTGAATCATTTGTTAAAGTTCTTAAAGACACTTGTTTTTCTCCACCTTATTATGTTGCATGTCACACATCAATATCATGACTTATCATAATGAAAACTTTGAATTGGACATTTTAAGAAGATTTATCATTATTATTATTATTTTTTGTGATTAAATTTAAACTATCAGGCTTTCCTACTATTTACTACAGTATCCATGCCATATTTTTAAGATTTCTTTGACTAAAGTTGACCATTTATTTAACTGTTTACATTTTTAGAATAAACACTAATCCAAGTTTCCAAATTAAAGTTTTAGTCTTCATCTTAATTTTTTTTTTACCAGTTTTAAATGCAAATGACCAAATAGCCTTTCTTTTCTGTGAAGAGTTTGTGTAGGTTTCAACCAGACACCTTTTTATTATAGTAGTAATAGCAATAATAATAATAATAATAATAATAATAATAATAATAGTTTTTGATTACAAAACTCACAAACAACATAAAAACATACACTAGACTTGACTCGGAATCAGTGATAGATATGTTTTTGTGCATGCTGGGATCCACAGTGAGTCCAAACTGAGATAGGAGGGTATTAAAAGAGAAATTCATGAACCTCTTCATCTAAATGTGTGACTACTGGACACATGTTTTCATTTGATGTATAAAATGTTTGATTAGTTTGAGACTTTTCTTTTAGATCAACCACACGAAAGTTGAAGTTCCACTGAGCAGGTTTGAAGAGGAAGACAAGAGGGAGAACGACGAGGCAGCTGCTCTCGCAAAGGCGTTGGAGGAAAAATATGTGAGTAGATTTTTGTACGTATTTATGAAATGTTTTACTTCAAAGAGTACAATCGAACATCTAAATATTGTCACATGCAAATGCCACAACAATATTTTGCATCCTCTCGTTGCAGGGTGGCAAACCAAAGAAAAAGAAGGACCGTATTCAGGACTTGATTGATATCGGGTACGGTTATGATGAAGAGGATTCTTTCATTGACAACTCTGAGGCTGTGAGTCGGTGTTCAGTCACACTGTTTGTATTTCTATTCTATCAGCATCTTTGAAGACCTGCTGTGTTGCACAAAGACACCGTAGGTTTGTACTGTAGTTGTTAGATTAAAGGTTTAGTGTGTAGGATTTAGTGGCATCTTAGGGTTGCAGTTGCATCGTTTCAGACCTTCCCTTCCAAGCACAAAGGAGAAACTACAGTGGCTGTAAAACGAGTGAATGCACCTGTCTAGAGCCAGTGTTTGGTTTGTCCCTCCTGGGCTACTGTAGAAACACACTCGGTTTATGTTTCCCTTAACTTCTGTTCCCAGTTTTGACATTTAGAGGCCCATCAGTCTGTCTCTACCTTTTCTGTTGCTGATTTGAATATTTTTCTAATTTGATAAAATCTATTCCTGCCTTGCCTCTATAGTATGATGAATTTGTCCCGGCCTCCCTCACAACCAAATTTGGAGGCTTCTATGTAAATTCGGGCGTGCTGCAGTTCCGCCAGGCTTCTGACACGGAGGACCTCACTACAGAGGAGAAAACACTTGAGCCTTCAAAAGTAAGTTGTGACTCTAAGAAGCATGCTAAGCATTGTAATGGAAGTTCTCAGAACTGATTTCAATGTTTTTCCATCAGCCTAAGCTGTGCAAACTTTGCAACAGTGTTGTGTTTCTCTAAAGTTTTTAATGACTTCTAAAACATATCTGATAAAACATAACTTGAAACATTTTTAGAAACGTAAACTCAATGGTGCACAGGATAAGCCAAAGAAGAAGCCGTGCAAAGAAGGTGGAGAGATGAAAAGCAATGAGGATCCTAAGTCGAGGTGAGGCTGAGCAAAGCAATTTTTACCTCTTGTTTGGAGCCAGTTAGATGATGGAACATTTCTCACAAGTGTAATATGTTTATCTTGTAGCACTTTGTCTGAAATTGCACCGGATGACGAGATGATGAAGAAGAAAAAGAAGAAAAAGGCTGGTGGCACACTCAGCGTCACCAGCATGTTGAAAAAGTTTCAAAGAGAGAAGGAGAAGGAACGACAGAAGGTGATGAAAGAAAACCAGAAGATACCAGCAATCATGGGTGCAACCACGATCCCTCTGTGCCCTGCGGACGCAGCCGGGGGCGGCGGCTCAGGACTGACTGACCCTCTCCTCAGTTTAATTGGATCAACCAATGACCACGCTCTCATCCAAGCAGCCAACACAGTGGATTTTGATATTGATTTGGACTCTTTATTAGATGTCAGTGAGGGAACCTCATCACCAAAATTGGTTCCTCAACTGGCCACAGAGACACAGTTTTTCCAACCCAAAACAGATGATCAGACTCTAGCACAACTTCCAAATGCAAAGACTAACTTGCAGCCGAAGCCTCATTCAGAACAAATCCCACTGCCAGAGGGACTTCCTCCAGGACTGGAAAACAGTATTCAGAAACTCATAGTGGTAAGGTTAAATTTGTTATTTGAACACTTGCTGAAGTGAAGATGGTGACAGACTAAAGCATCAGTTGTAAATGGGCAAGCACATGGTGGATGCACAGCTGAGGTTATGTACACATATCTGTCTCTTTATAATAAAAAAATATCACATTATCTTTTCAGGCTGCCAAGTTCTCAGAGGGAGAGTCAAAACTCAAGTTCTTCACTCCAGAAATCAACTCAATCCTGCTAGAGTGAGTTATCCAACAACCAAGACACAATGTGGCAACTATTGTCTTTAGCCAGGAGCACAGTGAAAGCCTTTTTTAAACCCTTAACTATTTATTTTAAATCCTGCATTGCTTACATCCATGTCTGCTAGCTTTCAGACTTCTTCTGTCCTACTTTTTATGGCATATTGCGAGGTTTCATGGCACATTACCACCGCCAGCTGTCAGTTTAGTGGAACTGGCATGAAACCTTTTGGCAGGACTGTTTATTGCCACATGCTCGTGCATTCTTGTGCCCATGCATGCAATACAAACAAAACAGTGACTTCACTCACAGTTGTGCAACTAGTGTTTAAAAAATTCGACAGAGCAGGTTCAGGTCACATTTGTCTAGATTCAAGTCATAAACATGAAACATTTTGACTGCTCAGACTGGTCAGGTTTAGTTGATGGACAAATTGAAATCCTGAGTTGCTGCACAGTTGCAGATGATGTGTACTAGTCACCAGTCCTGTGATTACTGTTTCTACAGTAGCCCGGAACTAACAAACCAAACAACGTCTCTAAATAGTGCTTTCAGTTTTTTACACATTTCATGGCCACATTAGTTTGTCCTTTATGATTGGAAGGGCAGAGTGAAGCAAGGAAGTTGCTATCTGCACCTACACTGCTAGATGCCACTAAATCCTACACACTAGTCCTTTCTTAAGTGTGTAGTTCTGCTGTCACGGTGTCTTTATCCAGTATTGAGTTGCAGTGTCGGGAACAGGGTGGCCAGTTGCGCTCCAAGGTGTACACACACCTGTCATCTTTCCTGCCCTGCAGCAGAGATACACTCCTCAAACGTGTGAAGAAACTGTTACTCACACACATGGTGAGTGGGTTTTTAATATTTAAGTTTTATGTTCAGCATGGCTTGATTTTCATTCTTGAATTTGACACTGACAAGCAGGAACCCCCTGATGTGGAAGACCCCATGCACAAACTTAAGGAGGCCATCGGCAAAGCTATGCCCGAGCAGATCGCTTGTTTCCATGAAAACTGCAAACTATACGAACAAGTCAAGACTTCAAAGTAAGTTCATGAGTGTATATTCAAGGCTGAGTTTGGAAAAGGGATCAGTTTAGTTACTGGTTTTTAATTTGTACTGTTTGATTACTTAAACAATGGACAATTTGTTTTCCAAAGATTTAATTTGATTAAAATGTCAGAATGCTATTGCTCTGATAATGAACACACTCTACATAACGGGAACATACACCAACAGAGGATCAGCAAAAGGTGACATTGTAATCCTGAAGTCTGTGTTTTTAAGTATAAGTTACATAAACAGCTAATATCCGAAGATTGCTGTATACATGAGGTGTGCCTCTTTTTAGTAGGGTTTGGGTTCACTGGAAATATATTCTTCTCTCTCCCATCTTGAACTGGCAATGTCAATCAGAGCAATGGAGGAGGAGAAAGAAGGCAAACAGAAGATGAATGTTGAAGATGTGGAGGAAAAAGGTGGGAAAAAAGGAGGTCCTAAGAAGTTGTTCAAATGGAACGAGGAGATCAGGTCAGATATGCTGAAGATCATTCGAAATGTCACTCACTCTCACCTTTTTAATGAATGAGGCTTCTGTCTGTGAAAACGGGGACATTATACAATTTTTACTTACTGTGTAACAAATCCTATTTTCTCTCATCCAGGGGTTGCTTGTGTCATGTATTAAGAGTGAAAATGGAGAAATATAAAAAGGAAAGGAAAGGGAGCGAGGCGATGGAGGAGTACCTTAAGACCTTGTTGGACAACGAGGTCAAACCGCTTTGGCCAAAAGGATGGATGCAGTCTAGGTATGTGACACTGGTGCACATTCATACCTTCAGTCATAAAATCACGATTTTCATATTTCTTTACCAGATTTTTATATGCAGACATGCACTTTTTCAACATGTTTCAGGGTGCTCTTAAGGGAGAGCAGGAACATTTTAAGCCTCTTTACATCATTACCGTGAGTACAATACACAATTTCCAGATGCTGTGAAAAGCTCCCAACATATGTTATGAAAAGTAAAACAAAGATGTCCAATTACTATCTCACTTGATGTCTGACATGTGCACTCAGAGTAAAGAAGGCCAGGCCTGAGAAGAAGCAGAAGCCATCTATTAATGGTCCTGCATCAGATAACTGCAGCATTCTCCAGCCATCTCCAGACGAAGACGAAGACTGTGTCTTTATTGCGGCCTCGAATATCTCCAATTCTATGTCACTGGGTGCTGTGAAGAAGGAAGTTGCTGTATTGAAAAAGGTGGAGGGTAAAGCAGCAGCAGCAGCAGTAATAGCAGCAGCAGGGGCCAGGGCAGGAGCAGGGGCAGGGGTGGCAGTAGATGGTGGTTTCTCTACACCTGCAGAGTCAGACGAGCCTCTGGTCAACGCCACATCTACTCCTACTCATACGCTTCTGGATCTCCTTGCTGATCAAGCGCTGGCTCGGGAGCAACCTCTCTCAGTTTCCCAGGAGCTCCTAGCAGCAGCTGTTGCAAAATACAAACATTCAGTTCAGCACTGGAGCTTTGGGGCGGACACCAAAAGTCCTCCCCTTCCTCCTCCTCCTCCTCAGTCCAGCCCAGTGGGTTTCCCAGTAAGCGGGGTGTGTCAGGTTGTTTTGCCCCAGCTGCTGCAGATTGGAGACTTTGCCAGACACATGGATGCTGGCAAAGTCCAGATCATCTCTGATGATGCTGACATTACTATACAATGAGAACACCCAATGCAGATTTACACACAGTAGGTTTTATTTATTTGTGTTAAAACTTTGAGTTATTTACTGAGATTGGCAGAATGTTTAAAAGTGTTGTGATTTAGTATTGGACTCATAAAGTTTGGTGACTCACAAGAGACAGATTCAAACAATGAATGAATCAACAAAGCAGCAGATGCCCTGACTTTTACTCAGCAAATAGCTTGAATCTGAATCTTCCTGTTAAATACCCACGTCTTTCAAACTCCACAACCTCAGTGTGACAAAATGACCTTAACTTAAGGTTCTTACTAACTTTCCATCACCTGAACGAACTACATCTTCTGGTAAAGATTATGAAATGTGGTTGAAAGTTCAGGCAAAAGCTAGTCAGAGGATCTTGTATTAATATTTTGTCAAACTATTCAATATATTTCAGTGTTTCACGTTTTTGTAATCTAACAATGACACAACCAAAGCAAGCAGCAATACTATTTTTGCCCAAATACAACTCAGATTTAAATGTTTGACTTTGAATGTTTTTTAGTTGCACATTATTTAGTAAAGAATATAACATCCGTATTTGGTGACCTTATGTCTTCCTAATGTACTAATATATAATATCAAGTGCTGCAAGATACCTTGTAGATTGCAATTAGCTTTTATTCCAATAACACTGCTGTATGCTGTCTTTTATCCATTTATTTTCTTTCTAGATGGGAGCAGTTTCCTTGGAACGGACTGGACACATGATGGAATTCTAACAAACACAGCAGTGAGGATACTAATTATCTAACTTTTTGTCTACAGCCAAAAGCTGTGAGACTCAGATGAAGATGTGTACTTTTTGTCATTTTTACTTGTTTGTATGAGTATATCATCTGAGATGGAAAGAAACTAAAGGGAGTAATACTAATGGGTTTGGCCCATGAAAGGAGAAGTGGCACTTTTACCAATGAGCAGACAAATTAACATCCACCTTATCTGTTTCTGATAAAATCTTGACATCTACTCAGTCATCTGTGATAATGACTCTTTAACTCTGACATGTGTTTGAAATGTAAATGATTTACTTTGAATTAATAAATAAATAATAGTTTGCGTGTGTGTGTAGCCATTTGTTTTTTTAGCTTAATAGTTTTATCTAGTGTAGACTTTTCTTAGAACCTTTTTCAAGAACAAGTGTAAGGGAAAAAAAACAGGAAGCTGAAGAATTAGGTCCATTGTGGCAATATTTTGTAATTGTAAAGTCTAAAGCAAGAAGTACTGCTGTAGGAAACGATAGTTGTTGGACAGCATTTTAATTTACAGCAGACAGAACATAACCTTTGTGAAAGAAGGCTGAACACAGGAAAAACACCAACATTGTTCGGCAAATGATTCAGACAGTTACTAAAATAATCTTAAAATAAACAAGAGGGGAAACGCAGTCAAAGACCTATGATTGTTTTAAGTTGTGCAAAAATAGAATTAATTTCTTTCTTGAGCAGCATTCAGTCTGGAAGATGAAATTTACATTGACACATCAGTTTATTAACATAAGAAAATGTACCTGGACAGACACTCTCAAAGACATTGATGTGAATCTGATCCATGTGAAAAAGAAGAGTGACACAAAGCAACGAGTCAACCCCGATGAACATTTTTTTTGACAGCAGGAGCAGTTCATCCAGACAGCATGGGAATATCACGTTGGGTTCTTTTAGGAGTTTTTACAGCCAGCTGATCAAATAAATGAGCAAGAAAGCCAACAGGTGTCTGTTACAGCTGTTTGCAGTTCCTAGAAAGATAAAATAAATTGAAATGAAAATGAAATAATTCAACCAATACAGGATGCAAGATCAATAATAACAGAACAAAGCATAATTTCTTTCATTCAGGAAGGAATACTCTGCTTTAAACATTTGTAATAAGAAGTTATCAATATAAAAACGAGGGTTACATCTATCATTCTCGCACTGATTTATTTTGTTTAAAATTAATTGTGGAAATGCAACATTCATTTTATAATAATGCAGATGATGTAAACCTACCACTGCCAGCAAGGACCTCCACGTCCACTGTAAAGTTTTTCAGTCCAAGATGTCCTTTTGTGACGGCTGTGTATTTCCCGGCATCTTTTCTGCTTGAGTGAGTGGGCAGGGCAACTGCCTGTCCATCTCTGAACCATAAGACTTCTGGTTGAGGGTTTCCTCTCACTTCACAGCTGAGGCTCTGTCCCTCTCTCACCAGCAGTTTTGTAGGACAAACGAGGTGTGGACCAACTGAGAGGAAAGATAAGTCAGAGTGAGGGAGAGGAGAAAAAGACAGTTGATAAAAAAAGAAAGGTTGATATATTTTACTTAAAGAATTGGGTGAGAGAAAGTGGAGAAAGTAGGAGAAAGAGTTCAGGGTCAGATGGGTTGTTTAGTTGACTAGGTATATTCTGCCTGACTCATTGATCCTTTTTCTGACTAATGTTTGTGCATGTTCGAAGCTATGGCCCCAACTATGAAATATGAGTAGCCCAACTGTGCTGTGTATTGATTAATCCATGACACTGTCTGAGGCGCTGAAGTAGTATATTTGTAATAGTATCTTTTTCTCTCAGTCCTGCATTCTGTCAGTGTCATCTTGGATCTAAAATATTCTCTAACCTATATACTATAAATACTCAGTACTATAGTATACTGCAGGGTTGCCCAGAGTAGGGCCCGAAGCCAAAGTTTGCCCGCCATATTATACATAATTGCTGTTTGTGTTGTTTTGAGGTAAAAATGCTCTTTAAATATGTAGGATCACTAATTATTTTTATTTTGTTTCTGCTTTTGGCCAGTGGCCTACCATTAAGTTTCTGTTTTGGTCCCCTAAGGGAAAGAATTAGGGCAACCCCTTCTGTCACCGACTGTCCGGGAAAGGAACAAAGGCCGGAGGTGGAAAATAAACATTCTTATAGGTAACAATGATAATGTAACAACAAATATCAGCAGTTTGACTCACAGAGGACCACAGTAATGAGTTTTTGTGACATCAACACTGGAGGGGGCTGTGGTCCTTCTGGTCCCAGTTCTAGCTTGGCTTCACACCAGTACTGGATTCCATTATCTTCTTTACTGGGGGTGATGTTTAAAGTGAAGATCTCTGTCACTGGTTCCTTCTCCGTAGTGTTGTTGGACTGTAGTTGACCCAATATTGTCTGTCCTCTGTAGAAGGTCACAATGAGGTTTCCAACAGGAGCAACGCCCTGTACCGTACACTGCAGAGTGTACTGACGGCCCTCATACATCGGTCCAGTGTGATTAATCAAGCTGATGGACACATTATCTGGAGGCTCTGTGGAGACAGATCAACAGATAAACCACATAGAAAAGGCTTGATGCACTTGATGCATTTTCTAACAGACAAACACACAAATATTAACTCACTGTAGACTATTAGAGGAAGCTTAATGTCGCACGACCCTCCCTCATTAGTTAGTGCATAGCATGTAGCCGTGATGCTCCACTTAGTCATGTTGTCCACAGTCAAGATGACAAAATTATCCTGACTGAGTCCAGAAGTCTCCTAGAGTTGCATAAGGTCACAAATCAGAGCAATTAAGATTCAGTTTGAATGGTGACTATAATTGAATGTTACTGTCTGGCTGGTATTATTTTATTAGCTCAATGTAATCCAATAGAGTAGCCCTACAATAAAGCATAAACTACTTTAAGCTTAGTAAAGCCTATAATGTTCAGTTCTGTCAGCATCGTTTTATATCTGAGTGAGTGTTCAGAGTATCTGGGTGTGGTCCTGGAGAGCGCACCACCTTGGGCTTGGGAAAAAATGTCATAATTGGGAGAAATGACCTGATATCAGCTTGAAATGAATGTAATTAATGGTCAACAACAGACAAGTGTACCTAGCACAAGAAGACCATAGATTAAAGGTGTATGATCAGCTTTGTTGCTGTATTATTTTATCTGTGACCATAGGTCTTAGAGATTTTGGTGAAGAGGGGAAAGGAGCCGTAAACTGATGACCATGTGGTGGTGAACTGGATGTTGGAATTGGCTTGGGAGGCTCCCACAAAGGCCACGTAAACTCAAATATGTAGTGAAGGTGAACTAGGAATGTCAGACTGAGGCCCCTGTCCACAACTCCCATCTCCAGAGGGGTTTTTTTTTCTGTATCCTGGAGGAGTCTGGGAACATGGAATCCAAGTGCCTTATTTGAAGCTTCCATTTGGAAGTGGCATCAACTTGTGGCCTGAAGATCATCAGACCCTCCAATCAGCAGCAATCAAACAACCTGCTGGTGGGCACCAGGGTGAAGTAGGCCTTCCAGCTGAAGAGGGAATCATTTTGGACCTAGTCAGCCCAAGGGACTCCTGAAGCAGCAGAGAGGTGTCATGAGGCCAGAAGGACTGCAGCTTCTGTGATCATGAAAGCAAATAGATGAAGATTTTGGGAAAGCCATGGAAAAGGACTTCCAGTTGGCTCTGGAAAACCGTTAGGCAATCAAGGAAGGGAAAGCGAGGTCTTCACCAGTCTGTTTACAGAAGGGCTGGAGAATAGCTGACCTTGACTGGGGATACTGAGTAACTGAACCTGACCAATATCCTCTCTGTGAAGGTGGATGGTAGAAGGTGAGTTGAATGACTTGGAAACCTTAACCATTTCCCTGGTAGAGGTTAGTTAGGTCGTCTCATGTAGGGCTGAATGAGATTCACCCTGAGGTGCTGAAGGCTCTGGATATTGCTGGGCTGTGTTCAATCTTCAATGCTGTGTGGAGCTCAGGGAATCAGGGACAGTAATTGTGGACTGGTGGGGTTGGTGGTGCTCTGAAATGATTGGACTGTCACACTGCTCACCCTCCAGGGGTAAGCCTGTGCCAGCATGCTGGAGATGAGGCTCTGGGCCAACTGTCGAGCCACGGATACAGAACTAATAATGCAGATATTATTCTGGTTGTGGAATAGTGGACCAGCCTTTTTACTCTTGCAGGAATACTGGAAGGGTCATAGTAGTTTGCCCATCCAGTTTACAGCCATTTCCTCCTGGATATCTCATGGGGGCTGCCACAGAAGTAAGGGGTGTTGGGGCCATTATTAATTGCCATCTTGTCCTTGTGATGAGAGCTGGGTCTGTGTTCTGGGCAAGAAGTCCAGCACATTCTCTGTGGGGTTGGGCTTCACTAGGGTTGGGAAACTGTTACTCATTAAGGCGACAATGGCACTTTAATGGACAGAATGTCAAGGCGGTGCTGAAGTGGAGAGTACAGTCATGGTGACTTTAGGATAATATCTCTGCTCTATAGCTTGGGAGTGAGTTTCTGCCCCAAGTAAAGAGATTTATGGGTGAATAAGATCACTGGTTGTTAAGTTACTTTTTAAGCTAATAGGGCTTTCAAGTCATATAGAGATGATTGATTTCCTACCAGGGAGATTTCCCAACCGAGACCACCATAATTAATGCTTTGTGCAGAGCAGTTAGCTGTGAATGGATCTCCAAACCTGTGACAGGAGAGTTTACACAATTAGTTATCACTAATTTACACAGAAACATACAAAAAAGGAAAAATTTACAATATGTGCCATTTCTTTTAGTCCATACACTACACCTCATTTTCTCTACAGTGTAAATTTCCTCCACTTAGAGAAAAATAAGTTTATCTTTTCCTTTAAATGGGGAAGAAAGATTTATGAGAAAATGTTATTTGGATCTTTGAGCTACCGTACTACCCTAAAATAATCCCCAGCTATTCCTGACATACCTGACCACCAGAGTGGAGGGTGATATCATCAGACGGCAGCTGGCTTCTTTTTCTGACTCTCCAGAAAAGTGGGCTAGGACACTGAGAGGAGGAGAAGGTGGAGACGGGAGAATTGTTGGAGAGGGAGAGGGAGGTAAAATTTGCACTGGAAGAGGTGGAGCAGGTGTGGAAACTGGAGATGAGGTAGCTGAAGTCACAGGAGAGATCAGGGAGTGGTAGAGGAAGAAAGACACAATAAGACACTTAATTATGTAAACATTTAAGTTAATAGATATTAAAGACTCTCCAAATCATTGTGAATTAAAGTTTAACTACAGCAATACACAGTCACAACAGATAAGGGTTATTTTTCTCAAAGAATTCATCAACATTTCATAATGATAATCTTATTCTCTTAAATCTTATATATAAATAAACACTATACACACTAGAACCTAAAATACAAGATTTAAGGATTTTTGCCCTATTAGAGCTGAGCCAAATGCACATAGGAATATGTAGTAGCAGTATCTGCAGTGAGTAGTACAGAATATAAATTATGTATCTCTTCGTTTGTTTATCTTTATGTGTGCTGTAAGCTGTATGAACATGTGAGTCTTTACATAACAAGGGAAAGGGTCAATTGAATTTTGCCATCTCGTGAAATAATACTCTTTTTAGCTGATCTATTGTGAACCATTGTTTCATCGCACACTGAATACACCCAGTGTGTTCCTTTGAGGAAGGAAGGACACCCTGCCCAAGTCAAAGACCTCGCTCCTCTTTTCTATGACCATTGTTCCAATGACTCCAGAGGTTGTTCTGCTGCCTATCAGACGATCTCACTCACAGTGGCTCACTGGTGTGTCAGCATTCTGGCTTTCAAAATGTATAGTTATGTTTCCCACGTATCAGTATGCAAAATGAGTGAAATAAGGCAACTGCCAGGTAATGCCTGAGCTTAATCAGAGTCAAAAATCTAAATGAATCTGTCATGATTGGATGATATCTATTTTTTCTTGAATGTCAGAAAAATTGAGTAAACTCTACAATCTGCACAATCTGAAAAACATTGGATTTGAAGTATGAAGTGTCAGTTGCACCACTGCTAGTATTGTCATTCATCAGGTACGACACACACTGTGTCCATGTACTGCTGATTTAATGCCCTCATAGAGATGCAGTTCTCTTTTTTTTCTACCTGTGGTTCCTAATGAGGGGGGGCAATACCTCCACCTCACAGGGTTTCTGAAATAAATCTCAGAAATCACAAGATGATTTGGTGAAAAAGAAGAAAAAACATGTTACAGCCCCACAGTTTTTCAGATTTCAGTCATTTTTATTTACAATGCCCAGAAACCCAAGTCACTAATTTCCCTCAAGGAGCTTTACAAACTCAATTTAACATATAACTCCTAGATCCCTGCTTTAATCTGTGCTTTTTGTTTTTACCTTGTAACCTTACCTTTAGTTACCTTTTTATTCCCCTAAAAATGACTATTTGCTTGATCTCCTCACACCTCTCTGACATTCAAAACCTGTGACATGGTATCGCAAGTACATCCCAGCAGAAATGACTGTAACATTCATAAGCCAAGAGAAAGTTTACTCATTTAAATTTCCAGCTTGTATCATCTGCTCTATCTGCTCTCGCTGTTTCCACACTGAGCAGGTTTGTTACGACGCTTTGTCTCATTCATTTAGCTGTCATTTCACTCACCTAAGCCGAACAACAGCAGAAGTGTGATTGGCCACGCAGATGCACACATCCTTCTTCACTTTCCCTGCCTCAGAATATTGACTGCCGATATGACGTCTCTCCCAAACACCAGTTACTGGCTGTGTGATGCTGGCAGGGACACGGCCTGAGACTTCTGAGAAAAACACAGGGTACTTCAGGTTTTTATGGGAACGTGGGTGTGTATGTATGTTCTTTTTGTGTGTGTGTGTGTGTGTGTGTGTGTGTCTGAAGCTGATGATCAGGCGATTCCTTTGCTTTGGCCTCTGAAACCCACCATGGGCGTTCTCTGTTGGTATATCAAGAGAGGAAGGAAGGGAGGGTCAAGAATAATGCAAAGTAGTGCTGCAGCCCAGAGGGTAAAAATGAGTGTGCATTGTGTGTGTGAGTGTGGGTGAGCAGTTACACACAGTAGCTGTAAACAAAAGAGTGAAAGATGATGTTATAATCAATGTAGCAGCTCTTTTCAAATTCCAATCTTTTGTTTTGTTTTCTCAGTTCAAGTTCCACTGTTTTCCTAAAAGAAATGATGTATTGTTGCTCTGCTGTTGCTGTTAAAACCACATATCTCCATATTTTTCCATTTTTTACAAATTCAGTATTTTCTTGTCCATTGTTCTATGAGACAATTTACTTCACATTTCTTCACAGAAGTGAACCAAATGCTGAAATATAGGCCTACTGTGTATATAAGTTTTTTAGCAAACCTTGAAATCAAGAAGGCTTTGCGACCCCCACGTGAAGCTTTGGCGACCCCTAGTGGTGGTCCTGACCCCAGTTGGAAACCACTGCTAAAAGCTTTACTCAGTGGCCAGTTATCAAATTAATATGAAGATGTATTTCTATATTTATTCTTGGACTTCTAGGCCTAAAACAGACAGTTTGGTTGGTAGTCTGGAAGCTTTCATGTGTTAATATTACAATAATCCCTGAACAGTATCGGGCAACACCAAACTAATTATTCTGGGGGGTAGTGGTGCAACATGGCGGACACTGAAGGGGATCCGCTCTCTCTGTAGATAAAAACGGCTCATCCTAAGCTAATGAAAAGACAATTTTTCTGTTTTTCAGTTTATTATAAACTCATGAAAACATACTTATGGGTGTTATATTCCATTTCTGCCAACGCAATCAGCAACTACACCGCTAGATGCTACTAAATGCACCAGTGTGGTCCTTTAAGTAGCATTTTAAATGAGTGTTTTTAAATTGTGGTATTGAAGGACTGATTTTAATTTAGTGTTTCCCAGGCACGCCAAAGCACTCTTTGTTGGGAATGTGTTTTCTAAAGAAAGCTCATGATTATTATTGTTGTTATGTGGCCACCATTTCTATTTAAGGGTCAGTTTCCTCAAATTACAACATTTTTCCTGAGAGTCCAGTTTATTTTGAAGACAACTGAGCAAACTCCATCCACTGAAGACAACAGTGAAAATGTGGCTGAAAAGCTCTGGTAAAAACTAATTAGCTATTTTCTGTCAAGAAAACAGTTTTGTTTGTTTTATAGTAGTAACAAGCCATGCAGATAGTTTTGGTTTTATTTACTGCTTATTATTTTGAGATCTATTTTTATTTTTTTTTCCGATTAGATGAGAGCCATGAAGTAAATTCAATTTAATCTCCTTTGTATTAGGATGGAAACGGGGGCGAATCTAGAGAGATATTAATGAGCCATTGAAACGTCACCATATATAATTTTTTTCTGCTTGGAAAATTACCTAAATGAAGTTATTTGAACTCAATAACATTACATTATTGTGGCACATTAGTAAAGCATTGAATAGAAATAAAGGTGGCATTAGATATTCAATTGTTCTCCAAGTCTTTATTATATTTTTTTCAAATATATGTATGTGTTTTAATATCTTCTTTCTGTATTTCTTTGTCTTATATCTATTAAAGATTTTAACTGAAGCATTTGTCATGCATAATTTGTTTGGAAATCTAATATGAAGTGAGGGCGACAATACTGGTGGTACATTATGACACATAGTATGCTGGTTATGTTCTTATATCTGAGAAATGAGAAATAATAAATGTCTCTACGACTGCTACAACAGATTTTATACTGGGGGCAGAATAGCTACAGGCCTATCAGCGAGAATAGAGTTTAAACATGTATTTATTGTTCATTTATTTGGGGTGAAACGGTCTCACCAGTTGAACTTCAGTACTAAAGTTACCTCTGCTGCTGCCTCTACTTCCTGTTGCACTGGTTATAACCGAAAGTAATCGTTTGCGCCATTTTCTGCGCATTGTCGGACGGTGTGTTTATTTGCTGGGGGGGGCGACACGGTAAGTGCTTTATGGATTATAGTGCTCCTGTGCTTTTGGATTGTGCTATTTGTCCCTCTGCTGCTGCGCTGGTTCCGCACTTCACATAGATTTACTGGGGTTAATTGACAGTAAAAAAAAGAAAAAGCGGAAGCTTGCTGGCACAGTGCAGTGGGTACTGGGTCGTTCTTCCTGCTGTGGAGTCGTTTTCAGATGTATTTAGTCCGTTTAAATAGTTCATCCTACTAATGTATTAACTGCACCGCCAGAAGAGTGACGTTTTCAGTCCCATGTGGTTTGTTATTTTCTGGCAAACACATTTAAAGTAGATAACAGAGTAGCTTCCTCCCCCGCTCAGAGCGGCCATATAAAAAATATAAGGGCCTCTATATTGATGGGGTTAACTTTGGCTGTAGAGGATATGCTATGCTGATTCAGTTAAAGCCATGTGTATGTGCATTATCAGTGTGCATTGCTATTAGTTATTTTGACTATTATGATCAATATTTCCAGAAATAATGCTTCAGCTGTAGATGTGTTACTATTTTTGTAGCTTGATCCATACTAGAGACTAAAAGTAAGGATATCTGGAACCCTGCTGGTCAGATTGTGACTTTTTAAAACTCTTGTGGGTGTTATGGTCAGTGGTTTCTAGAGTTTTCTCTTCCCTGGTGTCCCTGTCTGTGTGTGTGTGTGTACTCCTCCCACTATCCCTGATTACCTGCTCATCTGTCTGACTGCTCAAATATCTGCCAGCCATCAGCCCTGCAGTATATAAACCCCGGTTCTCCATCCACTTTAAGATACTTTTTTCCCTGTTTGTGCAGACAAACTTAACCTTGTTTTTTTCCCCATGCCTCAGGGTCATCACCTTCTCTTCAGCTACCTGCCCACTCCTTCCTATCAGCCACGCTGCCTCCATCTTCAGTTTCACTCTGCCTGGATCTCAGCCATTATCCTCTCACCACTGCAGCAGGAGCTTCACATCACTGTTTCATCAGCTGGTACTCAATAAAGCCCGTCTTTGGTAATCATATCCTACTGAGTTTATGTTCTGCTTGTGGGTTTTTGTAAAAGTGCAATATATGTATTTATATATTTATATATTTATGACTTATTTATGCTGGGAGTCAGTCAGAGATGGGAATGCTAAGAGAAACTTGTTCTATTTAATGTCATACTAAATACAATGAGACAATTTAATACTGAAATTAATACCTCAAAAAAGTAGAGAAGCCTCTAGTTACCAGATATATTTCATAATCTAGAGCTGCAACCAAATCACACATTGTAATGGCCAATATTTGTCACCGTACAGTGGCATCAATTGCTTTACCTTGTGTACTCTAGCTGTAGCTGGCTGGATTGAACTCTCTGTCTGTCTGACCACATGCCCCGACTCCAGACTCCCTAAAATACCTCAGTGTTGGCCTGGGATAGATCCCACCTGCCTTGCCTTAATTGGGATTAGTGATGAGGTTGCAGTATAACACTATTCACGATAAATTATGTCTGAAAAACAATACTTCCATAAATACTAGTATCTGTTTTTAGAGGGAGCCGCGGCCCCCTCAGCACCCCCCATGATGATTTGTTGTTACTGCAAACATGACAACATAAATACTTGTGACCCTTTATGAATGATTTACTAAGGTTTGTAACTGTAGATGGGTTGGCTCATTAGAGAGTGAGAAACTTTTCCATTTTCCTATTGAATCGTCCTTCTGACAGGTCTTCCCGGTGAATTAAAAAGTTAGCTGAAAGAACTTTTCACATCCTGGCAACCCAAAAGTTGTTCTAGTTAATGCTTAGAACTGATCTGCATGGGCTTCATGAAATGATTCATTTTATTTGATTTTATTAGTTGTAGTCCTTCATGTAAATCTCCTATAAAATGGAAAATAGTAGTGGAATCGATCTTCTCATCCAATTTTTGGCAACAAAGCAAATAAGAGTATTGTTGAATTGTTCTTTTACTATTGAAGGCCATAATCTGGTTATATTAATAATAATAATAATAATAATAATAATAATAACCCTCTTCCACCTGCTCAGTGAGAAGATATGTCGGTTCCAGAGCTTCTCCTCGAGACTCTGGAGGAGCTGGGCAAGGATGACTTCAACATGTTTAAGTGGTACCTCTCAATGGAGATCTTGGACAACTGCAAACCGATTCCCAAGTCCCGTCTGGAACAGATTCCCCGGACAGAAACTGTGAGCAGGATGATAGAGAGCTACGGCGAAAATTCAGCTGTGGACATCACTGTTGTGATTCTGAGGAAGATGAATCACAACAACGCTGCGGATGAGTTAGAGAGAAGATACACAGGTGCAGGGCAGAGGGTGTCAAAGTAACTAAAAGTAACAGTGATATTAGTGTGTCTATACCATTATATAGTATAGAGTATATATAATGTCTTTATCCTCTGCATCTGTATCTTTTCATCAGCAGGGGCAGGAGCAGCAGGGGGGGCAGCAGCTAGACCCTCCTCCACCTCCTCCTCTGCTGCGGTGCCTACTGCTCCTCCTGGTGCGATGGTAGCTCAGCAGGGAGGCATGATCATTGCGCCATCAATCACCGGTAGCACCTGTAAAGCAGTGAATATAAACATCCATAAATAAACTGGGCTGTGTTTATTAATGTTCAGTTTTTGTTATATGAAGACATATTTTTTGTCCTTGTCATAGGAGTTAAAGCACTTACATCTGTTTACAACTATATCATAGTGTGTCATAAACCATTAATTCAAAGTTTATATCAGGTTTATACATGCTTGAACGTTTATCATTGATCATTTTCCATGCAATGGTGCTTTTAAACAGTACAAAATGAAAAAAATTGATTTCAAATGTGCTTGAAAATACTTTCTATACATTCTAAATAAACAATGAAAACAAGCAGTGTAGTCTGTACTTTCTTTTTACATTACTGTATATAGTGGTTAAATATTTGTGTACTTCACAGGAGTTTATCAAGAGTGCTCACAATAAAAAAAT
This sequence comes from Dicentrarchus labrax, assembly GCF_905237075.1. NCBI lineage: Eukaryota > Metazoa > Chordata > Actinopteri > Moronidae > Dicentrarchus > Dicentrarchus labrax. Next base: position 31,975,510 of record NW_026136721.1, read on the forward strand.
GTGCAAAGTTATAATCTGTACAAGTTTGATCCTGTACTGACTCTGCCAGTAACGCTTTCATACACAGTAGAGAGACAGTTACAGAGATACACTGCATTACTATCGCTAATGTAGACCATAAATGCTGTCAAATGTGTTGTGATACAATGAATATCTAAAGCATTATCCAAGTGTCCACTGTGGCAGTGAGCCAGCAAGAACAGTATCAGCACAATGAAACTGAAGCAGCAAAATGGAATTCAGCCACAAACATTTACACCAGAGCTAACTGTGTGACTGAGACACATTTTTAAGTGTTGATCCTCCAAACAGTACCCAAATATTGTCAGCAGGTGGCGCTGAGGCCACACGGACGTGACCTCATAAGGTCTCTGTGCTGCTGTATCAAACCTCCAGTTCTCATTTCACAGAGGCAGATATGAGAAAGTTTCAGTGTGGAAACAACTGCGAGATCATTATTTATAGTTAATTTTATGTGTCTGTTTGGTTTTTTGGGAGTGAACTTATATCAGACATCATATGCTTCTTTAAAAACAGTTTCAAATGAATCCAACCGGTAGAGAAGTGAAAGTGAAGCTGGATGTAGTTTCCTTCCCATTTTTATGACGTAATTAAAGCGTGATTGTATAATTTTTGCAGGGATTGCTGAAATGGTTTCAGAGGCTCATCAACAATTTTATCAGTTCAGTTATTGTGACTCACATCTGATATTTTGGCTAAATGACCTTTTGATGGCTGTCCTCTCTAAGCTTTGGTGCAGCCATTGTTATCTCATTCCATATTGCTGTTATGCCTACTAACCCAGAGAGACAAGGACTCTTGAAGCTTGAAGTTATTCATTTCTATTTTACCTTTTAAGAATTTCTGCAGACAATCTATTCTTTTCGATTTCTTTATTTCTCTTGTGAGTTTCTTTATAGAAAAGACAGAAAAAGAAATAGACAGAGTAGTCTTTGTACCAGTTTTGCCTGCTAATTTGTACATTTTTTAAAAACTATATATCTAAAAATGTAACTTTACGTAAGAAAAATAATTACTCAAAATATTTGGCTCTATAAGCAATAAGCATCAGTCAAACAGGATATATAACTTTGAAAACAACAACTGGTCAACAGGAAGAAGCCTGATTTAAAGCACAAAGAGAGACATGAAAATGTCATTTTCTTGTGGGAAATGTCTCGTTGTGGCCAGCAGACGTGCTTTGTCTCGCTTTGAGACGTGATATTTAATAAGAAATCAGTCTTGTTCTGTGAAACGTGAACTTGAACTTGTGTGTGCTTGTGGTTTGCAGTTGTCAAACAGTCTTAAGTTAGAAACTAAAAGTAGTCTATATCACCCCACAATGTTGCTGTACTTTCAGTAGATTCACTTCTGTCAGGACAGCTGTCTAATCACTGGAGCCACTACGGTAAGACATTCACTGAGATATTATAGAAAACAAATCTGATTTATAGTCCAGGTCTTACAATAAATCAAGTCAAAGATCTCACAATGACGCTTAAACATCATACAATGCAAAACAATATAATGACTATATAATAATTATTTTATTTATATCATTATTTTCCAATATTCATCATCAGCGTTTGCTTGTTGTTGTTCGTGTCTTTTTCTTTTAACCTGATATTCAAGTTAGTTTTTTTTTGTGTGTGTTATTAAAATTGGAGGTAAACATTTTAAAAAGACAAATGTTTGGTAATAAATATCTAACCTACCAAGCAGAAAAGGAACTGTTCTACAGTCATGTGCATATGTTGCTTATATGTAACAACAACTTAATCATTTTTGTTATTTTTGCCCTCGTGGTTATGAGTAAAGATACAGACAGGAAACATGGGGGAAGAGAAAGCACGAGCATGCAGACCTTGTACAGATATTATGAGAAGTTATATTAATAAGAGCATTTAATCTATGTATTGATAGATGACACTTGTAAAATAATGTCTTCTAAAGGTGATTGCCAAAAGAATAAATTTAAACTTTGACTTATGACTTTCATGCTGAATTGGAGTTCACTTTCAACTGAACATAAAAAATTGCAAAAAGTGGTTTAATGTGCAAACTGAAATCCTATTTCCCCTTTTGCAGTGAGCAAAAATGCAGGTTTCACTTCTGATCTTAGACACTCTGGATGAACTGGGAGCTGATGAGTTCAAGAGGTTTCGGTGGAACCTCACTCAGGAAGTGCTGGCTGGGTGTCAGCCCATTCGTAAAGGCCATCTAGAGAACGCCGACCGGCAGGACACTGTCAGCAAGATGATAGACAGCTACGGCGAAGAGTCGGCTGTGAACGTTACTGTTGAAATCCTGAAGAGAATGAACCACAACAACGCCGCGGAGAAGTTAAAGAGAACATACTCAGGTAGGCTAGATCATATGTTTCTACCTCTTTACCTTAATTCTACATACGTTTTCAAAGGGAATTTATTCAGTTTGTGTCTGTCTTTCATCACTAGGGGGTTCAACAGCTGCACACAACCCCACCCCCACACCTTCCTCCTCTTCCTTGGGTCTGACTCCTGCTGCTGGTGCCAATGTTTGTGCCCAGGGTAAAAGTGTTATCGTGGCACCCAACATCGCAGGCACCAATGGTGTGTCAATTAATATGAACATAAACACACAGTAATCACAGTAACACCTCATTAAAGTGTGTGCAATATCTGGTTGCAGAAATCAAGCTAGACCAGACCAAATAAGGCAACAAAACCCCTGAGGTTATTAAATAAACACGATGTGGGTGTTTTATTGCTTATGAAGTCAAAGACAATCGTAAGAGAAATATTGTTTTATTTCTTCCTTCAAATTTAACATAGCCTTGCCTAGCTTGATTTCTGCAACCAGATATTGTTGTGTAACAGACCACAGGAGTGCACTGACTGTATGGCTCCTTTCTACTTGTTACATTATGTTTTAGCATGTCAATTGTTTTATTACAAAAGTGAAAAAAAAACATCACAATGAACCACACTGTTGCTTCCTCATATTTTTATATTTTCTGAAGTAACGTTGTTTCTGAATAAATCTTGCTAATCTGAATCTAGGTTTTCTTGCATCCCTTTCTTATTTGTACCTAAACTAATCACCTTTTTATTGAAAGCACAAGTGAAACATTCGGGATGGCTCAGTTCGAGAAATGTTTGGTGTGCAATTATTTACATTAGATTAGATTTAGATTTATAATTTCTTAATCCCCTATTGGAGAAATTCTTCTTTTCACTCTTTTATTTTATTTTATACACACACAGGCTGAAATGCACACTCATGCACATGCAGGACTTGTGGAATGAAGCAATTAATGATGTTAACAGGTAAAACATCTGCTATGAAAAGGGGTATTTTAAGTTTTGAGTTTTTAAAAATATATTGACTGTTTTGGCCTCTTTCAGCTCATTGTTTTGGTTTTATTTTCACTGTTTTGTTTCACTCTCACCGCTCTCATCAGTGTTGAGTTCGCCCCCATCAGTCAGCTGTTTTTTAACACCTGCCTAGTAGACACACTTAGCGGCCAGCTGATCGACATTTAACAGCTAAAGAGCCATACATTTCCATCAGCAGATGGTGGAGACCAAAACTGAGCTAAATGAAAGCAGATGGACTTAAAATTACTTTATGTGAAGAACCTGTGCTAACGTAACTCTGTGTCTGGTAGCAACTGCTTGTTAAAATGTTTGGTGGTAGGGCTACTGTTATATGTAATAATGCTATATTTTTTACTTTCCAGACAATCAGTTAATGTTCATTTGAATCATATAAACATTTGTCTGGCTCTCTGGATCTGGATGTATTTTATTGTTTTGAGGTTTTGTTTTTGTTTGGTTATTGATTCATTTAGCTGGTCTCTATATTTTGGGCCATGTAGTGCACCAAATCTCACTTTTATCATTTATCCAAAAAAAAAAAATCTCACTTTTATCATTTATCAAAAAAAAAATCTCACTTTTATCATTTATCAAAAAAAAATTAAAAAAATTAAAAAATATACATTGCTTTTGTCAGTATCTTTCTTCCATGAAAAATAAAACATAATTTAAATAGTATATAACTTTAGCTCCACGTGTTAAACATCATATCTGTGCTTACATGGCAACCCGGAGTTTACGTCCGACGTGGAGGGTCCCTCACGTGAACAACCGGAAGCTCACTGTCCGAAAGCTGAGCCACGTGACCAAAATCTAAGCAAATATTCCAAGGTGTAGTCAACCGTGTAGTCAAAACTGTGGCAGTGAAAACTCATTTGTTTGAAAGACAAATAAGACACCACTACGCGTTGTGAACGCATAGAGAGATTATATCTCACATTTCTTCTGCTTTAGTAGATTTCCGCCGCACGGCATCGCCTTCTGAATCCCGTCCGCGGCTGACGCGTCCGTCCGCACCTTGTTGTCGGAGTCAACACCAGGAAGCGAGAGTTTGCCACCTACAGGCTAGCTGTTACCTTACGCGATGAAAGCACAAAAGAACCGGAAAACATAACGTCTCTTTTTTTATATATATATATTTTAAAACAACTTGATAATAAACGACGCAATTACAGAGCCGACGTACTGAATCGAAGGGCTAACATCACCGTAACTCCCACCGTATCCCGGTAAGACTGCGGGTTAGCGTTAGCTCGCTGTATATTAAGCCATCTGGCTCTGGCTAACATTAGCGGTTCCCGTTAGCAGCTCGGTTCCTGCCCGGTGATGGCTGTGGCACATCGAGGTTGTGTCGTGGCTGGATATATCCTCCTCCTGCTGCTGGCTGGGTGCAAAGCGAGGATACACAAGCTCACCTTAAAGGTAAGAAGAGTGTTTTTTTGAAAGTGTGAACCGCTCACACGGTGTTTTATTAGCGTTACGTTAGCTTGTGCGCTTCACGCCGCCTTCGGCTGACGGTGGTGGAAACATGGTGTCGTGTTGTTTTTCACAGTTTTAATATTTGGTTTGAAGGAAATTCATAAAACGTAACTCTTGATGATGTTTATATGTAGCTGGTTAGTGTTTTAGTTGCATCTCTGCTACAGCCGTGGTTGCTCTTCTTTAAGGGACCCCTCACTAAGTGACATATGTTATGTATTATATGTTATATTATAATCAATACTTATCAATAACACTAGAAAACAACTGATAAACTGTACAATTAACCCATATAGTAACATAATAACTGCAGGAAGTTCGTGTTTAATAAGATATTTGGATGTGCAGATTGTTTTCTGTGATTATTGGTTTTCCTGATATTTTTAGGAACTTTTTATACAAAGTTTGTATTATGTATATATATTTTTTATTATTTAACAATTATACATTGTTGATTAGGCCTTTTTTTTTGACCCATGCATTGTTTTCTTCCTGATGTTTGGCCATTGTGTCATTATAATGCAGGAGGAGGCTTTATCAGAGAGTAAAGGCTCTGTGAATGTAGATTGCATTCAGGTCTTCAACATTTTAGATCTTAGATAATAATTTAAACTTTGAAAATACACATTTTTAAAGTAGTTCTCTTTACATATATTAACAATAAAATGCAGAGAGATATATGCTTACTCTGTATATTTAAAGTGTGTCCGTTTTCTTACACCCCTTAAAACCAAGAAGGTCTGGCGACCCATAGTGGGGGTCCCGAACCCCAGGTTGGGAACACCTGTGCTAGAGTATTTGAACTGTAACTTAAGTGTTAAATGACTGAACAGTTTGCCTTAACATATTTTTATTTATTCTTCTTCCCAGAACGAAACTCGGTCTTCCGTGGACCTCAACAACTTTGGTTTCTTTCATAATGGGACTCTAGATGTCAACCTGCTCTCTCTGCGCCTCCCCGACCAGCTGGTGAACTACAGCGTCTATCCTGTAAGAAGTGCTGGTTTCTGTGCTCGTATGTGTAGTTGTGAGAGTTGTTTGTTTTGTTTTTTTTCTCTGTGGGATAGCACTGAAGTTTTCAACAGGTGGAACCATGTTCGTCCAAATAGTTGTTACTGGATAAATTAAAAAGACGAAATGCAAGCCTAGATGCATTTATAGAAGTCTTAAACAAGAAGCCTGATAATATTATCTAATTTGTCCATTAATCCTATGATAAGACCCAAACTAGCAATGAATTGAGTCTAGCTGCAAGTATTGCTTGTCTAGCCAAAGCCTGGTATAATTTATTACTCTATATGCCACAGAGCTTCATTGTTATATAATAAAACACACCAATAAATTATACTATTGCTCCAGGTGACATGTTCCTGTATTACCAGGAACACAGGCACTATTGAGTAAATCTTACTTACATCATCCTGGTGCAGTAAGTCCTGTCAACTTTCTTATGTTTGAAAGTATAAAATGACCCAAAATAGTTGCCGTAGTGCCACAGAAAGGTAGGGAAGTCAGGAAATATTGAGAGAGAGGCTGATGAATTGTTAGTGTTGTTTTTTTTTATTTGTGTTTTTGTGTAGCAGTTTGTATTGAGAGGGGGGACCTATTAACTGCATATCCTTCTTACTAATAGGGATTAGAATTGAAAATATGTTATTGATACCAAATACCATTATTGATTCTGCTTATCAGTTCAATTCATTGTTGATTCCCGTATTGAATCCTGACCAATTTCGTGTGTGGTTAAAAAGAAGGCCAGTGCAGGTTTTCAGTGTTTTATTAGAGATACAGATCAGAGACAGTGCGTAGAGCCAGAATATTTTCACATCTAACTCTGTTTGATGGTTAAACAGCAGAGTCTGGTGAGATTTGTTTTGTTTCTGTTGAGTATGAATGACGTGTGTTTTAAGATGAGTTTAAAAGGTCTTAGTTTGGTGTAAGAGAGAAACTTGAATGTAGAAGGTGTACGGTTGTATTTTTCTGTTTAATGTAGAAAAACATCTTTTTGATTTTCTTTCTTGACATTTGGTGAGTTTATGTTGTTAGAGTTGTGAACTTGCTGCTTATATCCCAGCTACAACTACTGTGGCAGTGATTGGGAGGGGTAGGGGGATGCTAGGGCAGCACACAAACTGTGTACAAATATATATACACATATATATGTATAGGCTGTGGCCTGTTGAAAAATCACCCATCCCCTAAAATCACCAAAATGTGTTATTTGAAGTGAGTTGAAGAACAATGTAACATTGGTTACAAAAGTTATTTGATTTTTTAAAATTAAGAATATTAATGAACATTTTATATGAATAAATTAATATAGAATAATTAATAAATCTTTATCAGTCAAATTGATAAAAAACGAAATACTTATGACAAGTCTTAGCTCTAGATATTGATGCTGTAAGATTGTAGTGATACTGAACTATAGACTTAGATTAAAGAGCTTCTAGGATTGACATCTTTATTTTTAATTCTTACCCTTTACCCATTACAACTTATATGAACATTTATCTTAGCTGTCTATAAGTAGGAGAATTGAGATGACTTCCACTGTGGGCGGTCTTTCCCGTCAGGTCATTTATTTTAGTGATGTGTTTCAAGCAGAAGAATCACAAACAAGTAAAGTAATTTGCATTGTAGCTCGTGGGATGAGTCGTTTCACCTGTAGTGTTTTGACTGCTGATTTTACCTTGGCCATTGGAAGTTGATGTAAAACATTGGGAGCTGTTAAATGGAGCCAGAGTTACACTATACGGAGGGTTGAATGATGACACTAAATTTTAAAATGGGCCATGAATTGTGAAATATTGTATTTACACTTGAAGTCATGTGCTTTTGACCCACTGACTGACCACATTTCTAACTTTCTTTAGGTTGGTTTCACGCTCTCCAGGTCACGTGTGAACGGAGTCTTGTCCTACACAGTGAGTAAATCATTCATAAATATTTCTGTATTTACACACACACACACACACAATTAGGCTTTCAAGGCAAACTACGGTCTTATGTCCTATGCTATCAATGCAACAAATATAAGATACTGACCAAAAAATGTGTTCAAATTTGATTATTTGACTGTTTGTTTTCTCTTGTTGTTTTATTTTCTCTGGTCTTCAGGCAGAGGAGACAGAGACATGCCCACTCATTCTCACAAAGCAGACCAACAACAACAACGAGCCTCTGATTCTTTTTCTTATTGATATCAACACGCTCAGGTATGTATGTTTCAGCACCGTTGTTTAGAAGTGTGTATTCCTGTGCCCTGACAACCTAATGTGAATGTTCACTGTATAACGTGTGTGTGGTGTGTTTGTGTAGTGTCAATGTGAAAGTTATAGGTAAACAAGACAACATCTTGATCGCCAAGGAAAAGGCTGAAGCACCAAAAGGTCAGTGTCACTCCCACTTTACAATTCTTGCAAAATCATTTTGTGTTTGTATTCCCTCTGCAGTCATCTTTAAGCACCAGGATGAATGATGGAATCAATTTAGGCAGACAGTACTTTGAAACATCTTGTGAGGATTTAAAAATAGCTCAAGTCTTCAACCATTTTGTAAAAGCCAAGGAATATGGCTAAGCTTGGGATGTCTTGTACCTTTTTATTTGTTTCCTCTAGGTCAGAAAAAAACCAGGGAAGCTCCTGATAATCCTGATAATCCCGCTAAACCAGCTGAGAATAGTAAGCCATCAGAGAATGTGGACAAAAGTGAAGACAAACCAAAAGTTAACTTGCCTCCCAAGGATGAGGATAAACCAGAAAATACAACATTCCTGGTAAGAGGTGTTTCAGTGTCTGTTTGTGTGATCTATTCAGAAATTTAAGTTCTAATCTGTATTTGCTTGTAGCTGGGGAAGACCAACCAAATGACTTTAGCCTTGGACAAAGTTGACGACGCCTACAACTTCCGTGTAAGTACACTTTTGTTAACCATTACATGTAAAACATAGTTTTTTTGTTTAAGTGTTGCGTGACGTTCTTTTGTTGGTCCCTCCTCCACAGTTCCAAATGGTGGTCGGCCTGGTGGCAGAGGGTCTGTACAGCCTCAAGTTCCACTACTGTCAGAACAGATCGCCTGGAATCAAACTACCCTACTCGTTCACTGTAAGCTGAGGGTGTTTGTGTTGGGTTTGTGCATGTAGTATGCATGCTCACGTCTGTGCACGTGTTAACCTATGAGTGTTTCCTCTGCAGGTGGAAGTGACAGAGAAGAATCCAGATGGCTACCTGTCGGCAGCAGAAATTCCTCTGTCTCGTCTTTACATTGGTATGGCTGGAGTCTTCTTCACCGCTGCCATGGTCTGGGTGTACACACTCATGAAGCACAGGTACACATTATTATTGTTGCCTTTAATTTTTTTTTTTGGTTGAAAGATCATTTAAACCTGGCACTCTACTACATTACTATATTGTGTCAGAAATGACCTGTGTGCTTGTTTACAGGTACAGCGTGTTTAAGATCCACTGGCTGATGGCAGCACTGGCCTTCACCAAGTCCACATCACTGGTTTTCCATAGTGTAAGTACAGCATCACCACAGAGCAGACTCTCATGTAATATCTCATGTTTGTGTTTGACTGCTTATTGTTCTCATATTACGCCTGGATTCTTTATGTTTTTAATGCAACCTCTCTGTCGGTGTCTCACAGATCAACTATCACTTCATCAACACTGAGGGGCATCCTATTGAAGGCTGGGCCGTCATGTATTATATAACACACTTGTAAGTACAATTTCTCCAAGATATGAAGTTTAAAGTTGCTCAAGACTCTAGTTTGTGTATTTTTTAATGTTTACAGTTGGTATTGATGTGCTTTCCAGGCTCAAGGGGGCTCTCCTGTTCATCACACTGGCACTGATTGGCACCGGCTGGGCTTTTGTTAAATACATTCTGTCTGACAAGGAAAAGAAGATCTTCATGATTGTCATCCCTCTGCAGGTGTGTGTGCACGAGAAACAGTAGTTGTGTGTGTGATTATTTACGCCATTGACTGTACACAAGATGGATAACATGACTGCTCCCCAAAATACTCTCTCTCACTCAAAATCATGTCCCCAGCACAAGATGGCAGCGGCCATATATACAGAATATTTTGGCTTCATTTTTGGACAGTAGAAGGAAGAGAAGACGCGTCAGTGATTTACAATCAGTTTTTTTTCACCTGTCATCCTCCAGGTATTGGCTAATGTCGCCTACATCATTATCGAGTCTACAGAGGAAGGCTCCAGTGAATACTATCTGTGGAAAGAGATCCTCTTTCTGGTCGACCTCATCTGCTGCGGAGCCATCCTTTTCCCCGTTGTCTGGTCAGTGTGTGTGTGTGTGCGTGTGCATGTGCGTGCGTGCGTGCTGTGTCTATTGTGTATCAGTTACATTTTCCATTTTAAAAAATCCATTGAAAATCTGAATTAACACTAGTTTTGAGACTAGTGTACAGGCAGCAGGCTGTTACTACAGAGGAGAGTTGAGATAAAAGGATCTTTATGGCAAATAGCACAGATTTTAGTACTATACAGCATCCAAAGAGCCCTATTGTCATTGTATTTTGTCGGAAAAAGTTTAACTTACTGTAGCAGTAGGACAGCGGTAAGATTACCAGGAGACCAAAAGTAATACTAGAAGGCAGGCGTGATGATGGCCTGGATGAGCAGTACCACCAGCCAATCAGAAGTAAGTTGAGCCATGATGCAGGTTCCCATCTTCTCAGCCGACCCATGTCATGAATAGTAATAAAAACAACGCCTATTTTCATTGTTTCCAGGTATAAAATTATGAACCTAATAAATGTTACGTGGGCCAATCCTGCAAGTTTACCCTATATGGAGAATAACATTCTCAGTCTGTGTGCGCAGTAGTTCTCAAACATAGTTGTCTTTGTAGGTCCATCCGTCATCTACAGGAGGCTTCAAGCACCGATGGCAAAGGTGAGAATCCGGATCAGTTACAACCAAAATGTTTTCTCAGTTGCTGAGATTGTAAATTATTATTTTTTTTTTAAATTAAATTGTCTCTTGTCTTTTCAGCTGCCATGAATTTGGAGAAGCTCAAGCTCTTTCGGCATTATTATGTGATGGTAAGAAGGAGTTCAGCTCAGCAGTATTTTTTATGTCTTCGTCCATCCATCCTTCATCCGTCCCCAAGTCCATTATTAGATGCCAGTGAAATTAAAATCCAACCACAACCATAATAATGACAGCTTGATAGCTTAATCCCTTTAGATTGCATTTACTGCTGATTATGTTGTTGTGTATTGGCAGAATATCTTTTAATAGGCATGTTTTGATTATCAAGCATTATTCTTATAAATTATACTGAGTCACAGTGTCTGGCAAGGCAACGCCAAGCCTCTCATTCAGCACAGTCACTGCTGCAGAGCTAGAACAAAGGCTTTGCAAACAATCCTGTTACTGTTTGGCCTTTCGTACAATAATCTGTCGTTACACTTTGTGGCAAAGCAGGTTTTACTAACCCCAAGCAATATAGTAGATTAGATCAAAACCTGTGTTAGTTCAAGCATTGTGTAATTTTTGAAATTCTGTTTTCTTCTTTTTAGATCGTATGCTACATCTACTTTACGAGAATCATCGCCATTCTGCTCAAAGTCACTATGCCTTTTCAGTGGCAGTGGTGCTATGAGGTAAGACAAGAACAAAGTACAATAACAATCTGACTTTATTATTACGTGTTTGTAAAAGGTCAAAGTCATCCCGTTCCTTACTCTGACTCAACAAAGATATTACATATTTAAAGTCCTGCATTATTTAGCAAATAGACACTATTCCTTGATAGGATATTAGTATTAGTATTAGCATTATTGAAAGGAGGATGTTTCAGCCTACATTGATTAAATCATTAGACCATTTCTTTAAGCTTTCAACCTTAAAAACAGCACAGGGACAAAGATGTATATGTAGTAATATGAAGCTTGGTTTCGTGCTGGATCGGAAGAAATGTGTTTATTTTGACGAATTCAGTTGGTAGCTATGAACTAGATGCTGTTATGCTACAGGGCAACTGTGAGCAGTATTCATCTTTTTTATTGGTTCACGTCCATTTTCTGTCATTAAACACACTCGCTCCTGTCTCTTCAGTTTTTGGTGGAGGTGTCCACTCTGGTCTTTTTTGTGCTGACGGGCTACAAGTTCAGACCAGCGTCCAATAACCCCTACCTCCAGCTTCCCCAGGACGAGGAGGATGTAGAGATGGATGAAGTGTAAGTATACACTGTCGCACCTTTGAGTTAACCCTTTCAACTCTACACCCTCTCTGGTCTTAAATATGATTTTGACAGGCCTTAAAAATGTATGACATTAATAAAGTTACAACAACTTCTAATTATAACATGGAACCAATACAGATATTCCTTCATATCCTTTCGTATATATATATATATATATATTTTCTACAGTATACATACATAAATAGGTCTTGAATTGGCTTCATAAAAACAAAACATGGATCATTATTGTTTTTGTTTTGAGATTTTCCCATCATGCTCTAGGTGATATAAAGTCATGCATTAGCTACGAGCATATCCTGGTCATGCTGTAACCATGAATGTATACACAACAGTCGGCTTTCCGTGTAACTGAGATGTCAGAGATACCGCTGTCAATGTAAAGAGGAAGTCACAAGAGTATCTGTATGATGCAAGTGTGCTCCGCTGTTCTCAGCCCGAGAATAAGGCAGGCTTTTTAAAGGCTCTAAACAAAGTGCTGCTCTGTTTCTTTCTGTGTCCAGAGTGACTGAGTCAGGAGCACTGGAGGGTATTTCCAAAGTCAAGAAGACATGTAACGGACGTGATCGCCAGAAAGAGTCCACCTTGTGAGGCGGAAGCTGCATCTTCGGGGGAATGGGGGGGCCCACTAAACATCCCCGGGCCAGCTGGTACAAAGGGGTGCACACGGACCGAAGGCTTCCCACCCCCCAATGACAGCTTTCCATTTGAAACTCTATAAGTGGTTGCAGTGGTCGAGCCCACTGTCTGGCTATGCAAAAAAAAAGACTAACTTTGTTTGGACCCTCTCCATTTCCTCAAAACGCCTCCACCCAGAAACTTTGAGAAGGAAACAGGCTCCTGCCACATGGATGGGTGGAGATATGGAAAGGAGGTCTGATGTTCTATAGATTTTATCTCTCTCTCTCTCTCTCTCTCTCTCTCTCTCTCTCTCTCTCTCTCTCTCTCTCTCTCTCTCTCTCTCTCTCTCTCTCTCTCCAAAGATAATTATCATTTTAGAGAGACTTGCTTTCTGTTGTGTTTATATCAGCTATTTAAAACGGTACTTCTGCCTCTTATCTGTACCTTTTCGTGTGTGATGTGAGTACACGTGTGTGTGAATGTGAGACAACACGACATTTGGACATAACAGTTTTTTTTTTCTTCCCCTTATGAGAGAATGGCCCGTACTCAGGTAAAAGGCTAATCAGTATATATTTAAATTTAGGCAACAATATTATTCTCATTTACTATTCAGGGGGTCAGTAATGTCCCATCGGTCATTGTACAGCTCCATCACCATACAGTACAGTATACTTTTACTTTTTTCTTGTATATTTGATTTGTATATTGAAATATATGGATGTGAGAATTTGTATATTTCAATATATTTACTAATTGCATATTGAAATGTTATATTTCAGTATTATAGTTTATGTTGGAGAGGTAAGAGCTCTTCCCAGTCCGTCACATGGACCGCTGCTGTAATTTAGTGCTTTAGTGGTTGAGGTCAACTTCACATCTCTGTGAGTTCAACCCAGATGGTGACACGTTGGACCTCTTGATGAATAAAGAGGGTTTCGATCAGTGTCTGAGATAACCAGAGCAGTGGCCCAGCTTGTGTTCAATGACGGCCTTGTTTCTTTGTTTTTTTTTGTTTTTTTTGGCCATGCTGTACCAGTCTGGGCGGAGAAGTGACCTAACTGATCATTTTTGAATTTGTCTGCTTTTGGTTTTACCTTCTTGCTCTTGATGTGAAGCTTATTTTATTAATTATTGATGACTTACTGGTGATAGATCAGAAATGTGTGCAGCCGAGGCGGGGGTAGATGGTCATTTGTAAATAATTTACAGAAGAAGACTGTTGAGGAGGCACATAACACTTTCATAAGAACTCCATAGAGGCTTTGTAGACAGTGTTTCAGACAGTAATGACACAGGTTCAGTTTCAATGAGATTTTTTGATTCCTTTTAATAGATGAGAAGTGTAAATGTGAGGAATCAAGGAAAGACTACTGAGAACCACAGGAACTCCTGTGTGGGGACGACACAGTGTTTACAGACTGTTCATACATCTCCAGGCTCTCAGTGCTTTGTACCTGAGAGGACAGGAGTAATCAGTCTGTAAACCAGTTAAGCAGAAAGCAGCAAAACATGTTTTGTGCTTAATGTTTGTGTGAATTGTCACAATAAAGCTGGTGTTCTGGAAAGATCCGTTATGTGCATATATGATTGTTTTAAAGCTGTGTTTACAGAAAACTAATATTGCAGTTCCTTAAAAAGGGTAACATATAAAAGAAGAGCGCTCAAAATCGATGAAACGGAGGCCAATATATACTGGCTTTTAGTCTCTAGTATGACTCAAAGTCCAAAAACAGAATCCTGCCCACCCCATCATGCAACTCATCATCCTCATCTTTGAGTTGACCCTCCCTGCCTGGTAAATGTCCTAATCTTTCAAACTCAACACCCTGACTTCCCAGCCTTTGTAACACAGGCTTTCCATTTAAATTGCCGTATCAAAATACAATACCAATCATATTCTCAGACTTGATGAAGCTCCTTTGTTATGCATCTGTCATCAGGCAAACCCCATGATGAGATTTAGATGTTGAAAATCTGTTTAGTACCCCTTTAAGAGAGACTATGTCTAATTATTTTGAAATAATGAACTACAAATTACATTAACAGTACCATGTAGCTTTATTTTACGTATTTTAAAGTATTGTGCAAACTGTTCCAGACAGCCATTTATTTCCATACGTTATGAAAATCTATTAATCCAGCAAATATAAAGATTTGTTTTGTAAAGGTAACATCATTATGACTGAGGCAGGGCAAATCAATCTGCAGTCTGGACCCTGAAAACATATTTTCTTAGTCAGCTTCTTACTGTGTCTTAATCACTGTGAGCAGGGATAAGTTGGAGAAAAGTGATGCCATGTGTTTTGGGGGTTAAACTTTGATTTAATAACACTTTGATCCTCCTGGTATCATATGTAATATTATAAATAAATACTTAAGATTTGAAACCAAATTTTCAGGGGCTTTAAACCAAAGTATCAGTAACAGGAAGAACTCATACGAAATGTTCATTAAGCAGCTTTCCTGAGTAGAGACTTAATTAACTTAATTATTCAATGAATCAGCAACACTTGATTAATTAAGTTTTTGAGCAAAAATGGCAAAATCCAGTTTCTCAATGTGAATATTTTCTTTTTCACTCTCCTAACTCAATAGTAGTTTTGGACAAAACCAGACATTTGACTGTGTCACTTTGGAGCTTCAATCAATTAATTTCTGGAGACATGAAGGAAAGTAATTAGTCTCTGCTTTACTCCAGAGTCTGGGCTAATTAATTTCCAGAGCATATCTATATATAGCAAGTACAAAGAAACCACTGGCTTCCTGAAATAGTAATACCAACCTGAAAGTCCTTAAAAAAACAGAGTAGAACATGTATTTTGTCAGTTTTTTTTTTGTAGAGCATCTCCCATTATAACTCAAAATACAGCTCAGTTTTGATATATTGTCTGAACAATGCAAACACACTGTAGACCATAATCAACCCATATCAGAGGAGCAGTAATAATCTCCACCCTCACACGTCTGAGCAGCATGATGGATTAATGATGACGGATTCTTGATCAGCCTTTCCTAAATCTCGCTGCTGCAGCACTAACAGGCACATATCATCTGTCCGGCGCTGGTCCACTAGTTTGCAGCCTGGTGCCAGCTCAGCCCCTCCCTCCTGCGAGCTTCAGGCGGACGCTGGTCCTCACTGCAGTCCGCAGTAAACCCACCGGCGCCCGTCAGAGTGCAGCAGACTGCAGTCTCCATCACACTCCTCCACCTCCTCATCCTCCTTCTCCTCCTCCCTGCGCTCCCCTGGCAGGTGGAAAGGAACACACACACACACACACACACGGGGCCGGGACAATGTGAGTATCAGCTCTTGTATATTATTGTAGTTTAAATAAATATCACACAGGTAGGTTGTGCGCAGTTTCTCCAGGAGTGTTGGACCATAGCGGATGCCTATTTTAGCGACTTTTCCGCAGCGTCATGGACAGGTAAAGTTGCGATCATTCGGTTGTTCGTGCATAGAAAGCTTTCCTTTTTATTCAATATTTGCACATGCTGCTGTAACACTTGTAAACCCATAAATACAGCAGCAGACTGACATGAGCCTGTACTGGCTGATTGTGTTTTCATCCTTAAATAACCTTCATTTTTCCTAAATCGCTCTTGGGTTTAAAATCAGGTTTTTGGTTAAACAGTGAAAGATATTTGACCGTGAAGGGGATGTGATGAGCTACTGGGCGCTGTTCCTCCATGACCTTAAAACGCCTTTGATTTTGAACATGCAGAGCCTGATGATGCAGCAGATCTCTCCCTCTCTCCTCTTTGCGTCGCTGGAGGAGAGAGGGAAACGTGTCCCATTTCATCTCTGCAGTGCAAACGGCGGAATGCAGCAGGCAGACACGCACACACGCACACACACACACACACACTGTCAACGCTTTGTCAAATCTGAAATCTGACAACTGGAATTTTACCATTTTAAAACATTTCTTCAGGCTAGAATTTCAAAAGATTTTCATAATTTTTTTCATTATCAGCCTGCTGTTGTTCTATTATTGCCCCCCTGCGCTATTGTGCACTTTAAAAGATGTATGATTTGTCTTCCTCAGGGCTTTCATCTCAGTCTTGGCCATGCTGGCCTTAGTGGTCTCTGCTAAAGGAAGTGTTGGGTAAGTCTGTTGCTTCGGTTAGATGAACTGCATGGTCAAAAGTATGTGGACATCATGAGCTACACATTCACACATTCATTGTGAGGAATCTGGAGTTCAGTGTGACATGTTGGCAGAGTGGGTTTGCCTCAGAGGGCGTTAATCTGCTGCTCCAGTCTTCTAGGAAGGCTTTTAACTGGCTGTAAGGACTTTTTTCCATTCAGCCACCAGAGCATTAGTGAGGTCCAGCACTAATACAATAACCAGATATTACTTTCAATAAACAAGATATTACATTACCATGCCCCTCTCTACTCCTGATCATTGGGTGGATCCTCGAGTCTTCAGAGTGGGCTCTTCTGGCTGCCTCAAGGTCAAAGCTGAAAACTTGAAGGGGATTGTGCTTTTGTTGTTGCAGGAACAGCCTCCACCAAAGTCAGTGCTAACTTTTAAAAAGCATCTTAAAAACCGATCTGTTTTCTTCTTATTTTCGGTTTTATAGCTTTTACTTTGTGGGTTACACAAGTCATTCCCCCTTTGTGATGTATTGTCTTTTCTATCGCTCCATTTCCCATTTCTCCCTTATGTAAGTGCTATGTGAATACATTGTGCTTGTTCATCCCAAAGGTGTTGGATGGGGTTCAGGTCTGGGGGCAGGCACCAAACTGGAAGAAACCTTTCTTTATGGGAGTGGCTTTGTGCACAAGGGGCATTGTCATGTTGAAACAGGAAAGGGTCTTCCCCAAACTGTTGCCACAATGTTGGAAGCATGCTATTCTCTGACGTATGCTGCAGCCCAAACCATGAAAAACAGCCTTAGACCAAAAGTAGATAATGGTAAAAAACTGTCCACATAGTTTTGGCCATATAGTGTGGATATATCATAAGATTAAGTCTATTATCACTCTGTCATAGACCGAGTACCAACACCAGCTTTTGCACAGAGTCAAAGGAATGTCTGGAATATGAGCTGGTCTGCAAAACAGATGAATACGAGGTGAGTGAACTCCAAGTCAAACAGCACATATACCTTCCCATCAAGCTGCTACAGTTTTGTTTTCTCATTTCTCTTTGTTTGTGTGTGTGTGTGTAGGTGCGACACTACAGCCCCACTCGCTGGGTGTCGACAGATGCCGAAGCCTATTTCATGGGTGTGGGTGCAGCCATGGCCTTCAGGAGGCTTTTCCAGTACATCACTGGAGCCAATGAAGGAGGTGAGGACCGGACAGAAAGCAGAAAACCAGCACTCAAGAGTGTGTTCATTGTGCGTGCGTTATTATCTCTGTGTGCGTTTGTGTGTCGTTGGCAGGTATCCAGATGGAGATGACCGCCCCTGTCCTGGTCAAGATCCCAGAGGAGACCAAGATGTGGGAGCCGGCTGTCTACACGCTCAACTTCCCGCTGCCAGCAGCCTATCAGGAGAAGCCACCCGCGCCCACCAATGACAAGGTGAGCTGAGGCTGACGGGTGGGGAGGGATGTTGGAGATTGTTGCCCTTGCCAGTCATGAGGTCAACTGCTTTTATCCTCCTGGTATCTGTGTGTAATTTGATCAGTAGAGATTGATTGATTGATGTACAGTATTTAGTGCTGCTTTCAGTCACTCAGCAGTATAGAAAGTGCTGTCTCATGATGGTTTCAGTGCTGCTGTCCTCGATCGTTTTTTATGATTTCATGATCTAAAGTCTGTGTAAATGTACATTCTTGATCTGTTTGGTTAATCTGAAATGGGTCGTAAATATTCAAATATTTAATCAATTAATAACCTCCTCCAATGTTAGCAGTAGGTCTATTGGGAGTTTTATGTTTTAATGATTTCTACCAGTTTATTACACATTTATAGAAGGCCACATCCACCAAAATATGCACTCTCTATCTTTTGTTTTTTTTCTTTTAATTATTTATATTATATCAATCTATTCATGTTCCTGTATTGTCCAAAAATGTCAAGTCATTTTTATTTATATATCCCAGTGTCACAAAACACAATTTGCCTCAGTCTGTACAGCATACAACACCCCTCTGTCTATAGACCCTCAATTCAGATAGACAAAACTCCCCAAAACAACTTTTACTGGGGGGAATAGATCTAGATAGGACAATCTTTTGCAAGTTTTTGTGGCTATTGTATTTCTCCTACGTACTTGGGAGGAGTAGGCGAATTGATTGCAATATGCAACTCCACCACTAGATGCCACTAAATCCTACACACTGGTCCTTTAAGTAAGATTTCTTTTATCTCTTGAATTACAAATTACAATGTCCTTTTCCCACAAGAATTCAGGCTCTCAATAGCCAAATTCAAGCCTTGCCTACTCTCTGCTGTATCTATCTACTGTGTCAATGTGTGTGCTAATGTTGCATCCATGCATCCTGCACAGCTGTACTTCACTGAGATGCCAGAGATGGACGTCTATGTGAGGAGTTACGGAGGCTGGATGCTGTCAGTCACCTCCAGGCTTCATGCTCACCTGCTGACTAAAGAACTGGAGAGAGTTCGAGCTTCCTACAACCACAGCTACCACTATGGAGTCGGCTATGACAGGTGTGACACATGCCCATGAATACTTAATCATTTCTAACTCTCTTCTTCAGAATCACACACCACTATATCATTTAGTTTTGTAGGTATGATATTTTTGATATTTTGGCTGACAAATTCTTTTAGGCGGTGCCTAATTGACATAAACGGCCATATCTCTGAAACAGACCGCATTGCAAGAGTAAAATATAACAACATTTCAATATTAGGTGGTGCCACACCACCATGATGAACTTAAATATTAAAGTCATAATTCTGGCTTTGTACAGAGAGCTCATATTCTATCACAGGAATTATTTATGGTCTGAACAGAACAGTTTCACAGTGGCCCTAAGAGCTCAATTAACTGCAACTTAAGAAAACAAATGCAAATAGACAGAACAGAAGCAAATGGTGACAAAATCAAGCATGTCCCAGCTCTGTCTGCGTTATTTTTTCCCAACAGACCCAGCCCTGATCTGCTCCTAAATGATTAAACCACTGACAGTATAAAATTAGTGGACAGAGCTTCCAGGTCTGTGAAATGAAGCCAACTCAGAAGTGTCTTAAACCTGCATTATTTCTATTGGCCAGCAGGTGGCAGCTACATGGGCTGCAAAAAAGAAGCCTGATAGTATTGAGTCTTATGAAGGAATGACCCTATTTCTCACTTGATGTATTAACTTTTCTTGTTTTTTTGATTATTTGCATTCTGTTTTCTTAAGTTGAGTTCTCAAGGCTGTCTCCTAATTAAAAAATGTGCGTGGTCTGACACACGCCCACATCACTGCTCACATCACTCATTGTTGTGTGTGTCTCTCTTGCTCTTTCCTTGTGTGTGTCTGTGTATGTACAGTCCCTTGAAGCTGCTGAACAGGCACAACGAGGTGTGGTATGTGGCTGATGGGCAGATCATTTGCACAGATCCACAGGAACCGACCCCTGCGCACACTCCCAGGCCAACTATGACCAACTCACCCACAGACTCTGTGTCTGACCCACTCCCACACACACTCTCGGATTCACCCTCACTCCCTCCCTCCAACCTATCTTTAAATACAACATTCAACTCCTCTTCACAAATGCCCTCTGATACAACTACTCTCCACCCATCTAATGCTCCGCCTAGTCCTTCATCCAGCCTGCCCGCGTTCAGCCACCCCCCCACCTCCGCCCATATCCTGCTGGACCCCACAAGCAACTCTTCTGATCCCATCTCTGTGAGCCCGTCCGTGGAGCCCCAGTCTGATTCTGCCCTGTGGAACAGCACAGCCCACAGCTCTCTGGATACACAAGCTGACAGTAACCCCGTCGTCGAGCCAGATGACGCTCATTAGCAACAGTCAGATTTGATTTAAGCAGCTATTCCAGGTATATTAACATGGAATCTAAACAGAAAAGAAGCAGTGGGGGTGGGTGATAAATGGAGAAGCTGTTCTCTCTTCCTCTTTGTCTCTCTATTCCTATGTATTACACCAACTCCTCCTTATGGCACTTAGTGTTTAACTATACGTTCTATCACAGCTTTACACCTGCAGCTTCCTGTATCAGCAAACACATGCTTGTCCACTTTGTCGTTCTGAGGTTATCAACCCAGCTGCATTATAGAATTAAGTAACATGTATGTATTAGTTAGAATCCAAGGTTGTTGTGTTGATTCAACCAGCTAAAGCTGAAGGCAGGGATAGATGCTGTTTAACATCAGTTTAACCCTATAACTAACTTAGCAACTAATAGGACTTAAATGGAGATCTGTTGGTAATTGTTCAGTGAAGTGTATGCTGGGACTAACCACAGTAGGCCAATATATCAGAGGAAACTTAACAATCATAATGTGTTTGTAGCCACACTTGTAAATGGAGTTTGATGCTGTAATTAGTGATTCTTCAAAGTTTATGTCAATAGTTTCCACCCGTAACATCCTACAAGCCTTTATTCTCTGTTAAGCTTCATGTCAGTTGATTTCATGATATATGTGGCAAAATATTGGTGAATTATTATAAATTCAGTGTGAGCATTCATTAGGATCTTTGGTGCAGCCTTAAACCTAATCACTAAAGCTGTATGGTAAAGTACCTGCAAAAACATATCGTCGCAATATTTAATGTCAATTTTCAGTTAATTTGAACATACTTATTAAAGTAATATAAACTTACATTATGACACAAGGGATATTGAAAACATACAGTATGCTGTGTACCAGAAAATGTCTTGTTGTAAGATTTTCCCTTAATTTTCCTGATAAATGCACAGCAAAAAAAGAACAGCAATAAATATGTTAGCATCTTTGAGTCAGAGTAAGTTCAGCCCACACAAGTCAATTCCAAAGCTCAGCGTGAAAACTAAATATTTAAGATTGATTTTTCTTCCCACTAACTTGGCCCAAAATGTTTTAGGAATTAAAAAGATGATGTAACATTTGCTTAAGACAGGTACACAAAACAAAATGTTTAAAATGACTTCCCCGGAATCACATTAAGTCCTTGTTAATTAATATTTTCCCACATTTTATTAAAAGCGATGGGGTATACAGTGAAACTTGTGAAATAATTGCCTAAAAATAAATTACCTCCAACTCCTTGTGAACTTTGCTTCATGCCCCCAAACCCCCAGAGCAAGTTCAGTTTTTGGAACTCTTTATTTATAAAACCTTGCGTACAACAATGCTAGTGACGTACTCCTAAACGCCTATGTAAACTAGCTTAACACTTAAACTGAAAACGACACTGAAATTGTCCTTTTTTAAATAGATTAAAAATAGGAAAATAATTAGGGTTGTGCTATATTAGGGTACTGGCACCTTTTACAGTCCAGTTCAGGCACTGATTAAAGGTACCCTGCAGAGTTTTTGGCAGCTAGTGAGGCTGTAGAGTGCTGTTGTGTTCTACCAGCACACGGAGGATACACATATGTATATGGAGGGAAGTTAGAGGTGACATGATCTGTACTTCAGCTGATTGCAGAAAGCAGAGCAAAGACATCGAAACAATGCAGGACTCAAAAACCAAATGCAAATGTTTTGTGAGGTGGGAAATAGATTCAACGTGTGCTTGTCAGACCACACGGATATAAACATAAGGTTCAGGTAAAAGATGTTGAATGTGAACAAAACTGTGTTAGTCTCCAAAGGAAAGGGGGTTTCCTTTGGAGACTAACACAGTTTTCAGTTTTACACAGTTTCAGGGTACTTTGAACCTAATTTTTACACACTGTAGAATGGAAGGCCCTATTTATTTCTGTCCTAATGGTAAATCCTGGTCATACTTTCTCTGTATACTTTCTGTGTATCTATGTATACTGTACCTAGATAATTAGTCCAACTCCTAATCTTTATGTTTAGCCTTTGTATAGTGGTGGCCTACAAACACTAAACGCTACCAAGAGTCTAATCTAAAAGTGATAGGACTGCCCTAAAGATCCCAAAGAGTCACGCCTGATCGACCAATGCAATACGAGTTACATCAGTTAATAAATGACATTCTCTATCTATTCGTATCTGAGCTACATACTGTATGTTCTGAGGAAGGTGCAATAAAAAACCATAACAAACTCTTGTTATACTCTTGTATTATTGGTGTCTTTGGACTTGATTAACCAAGAGAATCATTTTCTTATTCTGATTGAGCAGATCATTTAGTAGTGGTGTGTGTAACATATGATGGTGGTTGTACGAAGAATAACGCTGTGGTAATCACACTTAACTTCACCTTCTTGTTGAGTAAGCTTTTGTACCAAACTTAATCCAGTTTTGTGAAATTACCTTGTTGTTAAGTGAGTTTTCTTAGTTTCCTCTCCAGTTCTTGGTTGGTAGCTCCAATATCTGCACCTGCTCCAGGTAGGAATGTAGACAGGTTTATCATTTAATAAAATCTACCAATATTGTATGTTTAGCTTTGTGCAAGGCCCCCAAGTGGCCAAAAGAAATTACTAATGCAGATTTAAGAGCGATACCTCCATTCATTGTCTCTGTTTTTACAATACAAAGCTGCTGAAACTGAGAACCCAAAGGTGCCACTGACCCCTCAATGGATCTCAGTATGTGGCTCTCAAAAAAGTAAAACGCTTACACAAGAAACATAAATTCTATCACAGGTGTCTGACTGCTGTTGTTAACCAGTGTCACACACAACTTATGTAGACACATGTGTTCAGTGGTGGTTACAGAGACTATCAAATTCTTAAATTACTTGACGTTAATGCACAATATACATTTGTCAGTGTGAGAGAAACAACAGGATTTGGGGGGAGCAAGAGACCAGGAAGAATTAAACAATATACTGAGAGAGAGAGAGAGAGAGAGAGAGAGAGAGAGAGAGAGAGAGAGAGAGAGAGAGAGAGAGGAAACAAAGAGTAAGGGGAAAAAAGGACAAAGGAGAGAAACAGTTTGATCAGTGGAGTTTAATCCAGTCTGTTATTTCATACATGAATGCTGGTCTGAAACACACCAATTTAATTGAGTGCACTCTACCAAGGGTAGGGATGGGCTTCGATAGCATTTAATAAAATCTGAATCCAGTTCTGAACCTGCTTGTCAAATCCAAATACTTTCAAATGCCTTATAAAATATTGTTAGGTAGTTTGTTTGATGGGAAATAAAGACTCTAAAACAGGTAAAACAATATGTACTGTTCTTTCACTCAGTATTATAACTAAACTTACATATATTCTGACGTTCATTAACCCACTCTTCCTTTTGCTGTGGGGGAGACCAGTGTTTGCTGCAGAAGCCGTAGAAGCAGAAGTAAAAACAACACAGTGGACATAACATTAATTATTATTATTTGAAATCTAAATCACAGATTTTCTTTGCATGCACGATGCACTTAAAGTTACCTCGCCGCAAATTAGTTGCTGGTCTGCTGCAGGTCACAGAACACAGTGTAACACCGGTGGTAGGCTGATAGGCCAAAAGCTCTTACTTAAACATAATGGACAGTAGATAAATATTTAAGCAAGGGACTTGTTGTTTCCCCTTTGAGTACTCTACTGCAAATATTGCATTTTGCAGTTGTTCTGTTGACTTTGGTACATTAAGGCGGTTCACCACGTTCAGTCAGACTGGTTAAATAATGTGTCACTGAGTTACCACGTGTTTGTAAAT
The DNA here is from genome assembly GCF_905237075.1 of Dicentrarchus labrax. Classification (NCBI taxonomy): domain Eukaryota; kingdom Metazoa; phylum Chordata; class Actinopteri; family Moronidae; genus Dicentrarchus; species Dicentrarchus labrax. The sequence continues at coordinate 31,999,921 of NW_026136721.1, forward strand.
GTCAGTTTTTTTTTTCTTTGTCAGAAAGAGGTAAAAGAGGCAATCTGAAAGAGACCGTGAATTAAAGATTCAGTAAGGGTTGGTATTTCACCAACTGGAACCAGCTATCGGAAACCCATCCCTACCCGAGAGCACAACAGTCCAGATACCTTTAAATGTAAGCTTGTCATGACACATCATCCTCAATATGCTATTAGAAGCTCGTACATATACCCATTATCAACATAGTTTAATCAAGCCACAAGTTCTCACTGTGATAGTATTTTGAAATAAGCATATACCACGTACAGTAAATAACCATCCATGCTGTGATGATCGTCTCTGAAAACCACAGGCACACTTACAGATCTTTGACGTCTGCATCATATGGTTATGGCTATCTTTCATTTTGCAAAACAAATGTGCTTCGATCCACCTATTGACAGTTGTTGGTAGAATTAAACTTGAAAGTCATACATGATAAAAGTCCTGCCAGTCACTCTGACACAAGAAGGCATTTTCTCTGCTGTTTGGCTTAATGTATAAAACTGGCGTTCTACTTGAGGACTTCAGTCCACAGAACCAGAGAGGGAACAGACAGTAATCGTGTGTCTTATGAAAGTCAGTGTTTTTCAATAAACAACTTAATAAAGTTTCCTTTTCTTCTGAAAGAAAAAAAGTTATTTTTGAGTTTGTACTTCAAACAATGAAAGTATAAGTAATGAGACTTTTTAAAAGTACCTCTTCCTTGTGCAATTAACCTAACATTTTACAAAACCTTCCTCTGTACATTCTGGGTAGGGGTTTGTCTCTGTTTAGGAAAAGAAAGTTGTGCTGTTCACATTTTCATGCACATTAAGGGGGAGTACAAATCATTTTTTAATGTTTCATATTTGTTGTAAAAGGGCAAGAGAGGTAAGGTGTATATATTCACACACAGCTCAATGCTCAGCTGTGTGGTTTTCACTATAATTATAGTGCTCTCTTTAATGATCTGCCACTGTCATGTGTGTCATGTTCTTCACTTGGACGTGACCGCCTTAGTAATGCTTGCTCTCCTGCTTCCTCCTCCTCCTCCTACTGTTTTTCCCTATAATTACAGTGTGATTACAGTGTTTTCTTTAATGATCGGTCACTGTTATGTGTTATAATCCTCACTTGGAAATGACTGCCTTCTTAGTAATGCTTGCTCTCCTGCTTCCTCCTCCCGCTGCTCCTCCTCCTCCTCCTCCTCCTCCTCCATGCCAAAGATGGCCGGGGATGGTGAAGGCGTCCACGCTCATGCCCATGGTTTTAGAGGGGATGGCACTGAACTGCTTCCTGTCTGAACTGTACTTATAGATGGACTCCACGTTGGTGGAGCTGACTGTCCGTGGGCCCACACCAGCCAATCGTACGAGCTCCTGGGATTCGGAGTTCATGGTGTAAACGCCCCTGAACTGGCAGCTGGAATCTCGGAAGAGGATGAGGAAGTGGTTGGCAGGACTCTTCTCCATTTCCTGAGGTTAGAAGAGTGTCGAAGTAAGAGAAAGAAGAGTGCAAAATATCATAGTGGTTGTATTGGTTTAGTTTTTAACTGCTTGTATGATCCTCAAACATGGAAGTAACCTTTTTTGGTGCCTAAAAATAACAGAATTTACAACAAGATTTAAAGGAACAGTGTGTAGGATTTAGTGGCATCTAGCGGTGACATTACAGGTTGCATCCGAATGAGTGAAAGAGAAACCACAATAGTTGCAATTTTTAAAGTGAACAAAAACACAACAATTCTTTTTTTCGTGTCATTATACACTAATGAAAACACTGAATCTTCTTTTCAATTTCTGACAATAGAGCCTCCTAAATGTTACACACTGGACCTTTAAATGATTAATGTCATGAATTTTACTGAAGAGCTTGCAAAGTGACTCATCGTAAAATGAATCGTCTACCTCAACTATCTTGTTTTTCTGTGTCTCGTTGACCTTTCCAGCGAGGCAGCAGCGATTGAGAGCGTTGTGAATGATGAATTTGTTGGACTTGAAGCTTGGTTCTTTGAAGAGCTTTGGACCTGAAAACACAGACACTTGATTATGCAAAGCTTTGTGTACAATTGTAGACATTCTGGCAATCCACATTAAAACTCAAAAAGTGAGAGATACTGTAATGTGTAGTACTGTACCTGTGTATTCTGGGGCAGGTGAGGCACCATTGGAACCAGTATCCCATTCTTTATCTCCATTTTGATTGGCCAGTCTACTTGGTGTCACACATCCTGCAGGTGAACCAGGACGGCTGTTGGAGAAATGTCAAACAATGAACTAACAGGCCATCTCTGTGTTATACTCGAGAGCAGACTGGATTCACAGTTGGATCATCAATAAGAGAGCACAGACCCACCCTTCGCCACTCCTATGTCCAACTTGGAAAGATTTAGTAGTAATTAGGGGTATAAAACAACTACGCACTGTACAGAGCTGTTCTCACATGACAAAGATAGGTGAAAAGTTATGGTTACAATGTAGCCAGTAAGTACGTGTGACACTGACGGATAGGCGATAGCTGTGGAATTACAACAACCAGAAGAATGTACTCCAGTTCTTTGGCTGTAACCTCAAGTCATTTATTTCTAGTTGAGAAATAAATCAAGGAACAATACTTGACTGGGATACTCTCTTAACACCCCTTTGTCACACAAAGTATGATCCAGAACTAGCAGAAGATCTAATTAACATATTAACATGTTTCCATCTTTGGGTGTTAACAAGTACAATTTTTACCTGTAACATCTAACATACTGTCATGCTAATGTTAGCACATTAGTGTATTAGCACGTAATGGGCGGCAAAAGCACAGTCCGTTGAGACTTGGCCCGGAAACCATAGGATTGTAACCTAACTTCTTCAAGGACACTCAAGCCCTGTGTGTGCATGATTGTATTTCGTGTGTGTGTAAAAAACATTTGTGAACATTGTTAAAAATCTATAATAAGAATCATACTGACATTTAAGATGTTCTTGTAGTATGATAACATTTAGCATGATAGCATTCATTTCACAGCAATGTAGTACCCTGCTATGAATTGACTGGAAAATTTAACATTTTGTTTAAACATTTGGGTTTGTCAAAGTCATTTGGATGCATCCTTGGGGGACCTTGAATTTCTGTACCAAATTTCATTGCAATCCATGCAATAGTTGGCGAGATGTTTCACTCTGGACAAAATGATTGGGCTAAAAAGACAAACCAAATCTGACCAATCAGCACTTCCACCTTTAAAGCTATGCTACCACTTGTATAATGAGTAAAAAAACCTGTATATATGAGAGTAAAATGCCTATACAGCAATATACCTGTTAGGTTTCTTTGTGGGGTCTGCACATCTGTTTCCTGGCTCATCCGTGGCTACCAGGTTGAGGGAGGAGTGAGAGTAGACTTTGGTCAACTTAGAGCCTGGAGAAACATAATTATTAAGTCACTGAACTCAAACTACAAACAACCCTAATGTGATGACATTTCTTTTCCCCTTGACCTTACCAGTTGTTCCCTTGGCTGGACTCAGAGAGAGCTTGGTTTCCTCCCTGGTCATGCTGCGAGGCCGGGAGCGGGTTTTCTTCACAGAAGATCGTCCTTGAGTGGTTGATTTTTGCCGCAGCACTTTGTCCAAGTTATCCATGATCTTGAGTTGGTGCCGCCATGCATACTCCCGTCGTGTGAAATCGTCCCGGCGGACTGGTGTAGCAGGAGGTGTGGGGGAAGGTGAGGTTGTGTCTACAGGAGGTGTATTGGAGGGAGATGCCACTCTTTTGTCTGCCAATGCTGGTCTGAAACCAAGAGGAATAAGATTATTTTTACATTGGTGGATCACAGCTTTGGATGTGTTAGTTCGCAAATGTAGAGTCTGAATGCAAAGAACTCTGTGCAGGTGCTTTCATTAGTGTGTTTGTGTGTGTTACCCATTTTCCCTTTCTTGCTCATGCCACTGTCTCCTCTTCTTCAGCTCCGCAGTTCTCTTCTGCTGTTTTTCCAACAGTAAAGCTCTACGCTGGGCCATCTCCTCCTCACTATGTACCTCCTCCTACGACCACACAAGTAAAAGATAAAATGTTACAACAGAATTAAGAATTGCAAGCAAAAAAAAATTTTCTTTTTCTTCCAATCACCTTAAAGAAGAACTGAATTCCTCCTTTCGTCCCCTGCTCATTCTGTTCTGCACTTGGTTCCAAAGTTTCCGTCTGACTCGTCTGTTCTTCTTTGGATTCAGTTTGTTGTTCCGTCAAGTTGTCGGCTCTTGTGGCCAGCTCCAGCTGCTCTATGGGGTCTAGGGGTTCTGCAACTAGTCCCCTAACAGGTTCTACAGCAGATTCTGTGTTGTCGCTCATAGAATCAGAGGAAAACTCCTGCCCTTCATCAGTTGGTTCATCACTGCCCCCCTCTGGTCCTCCAAGAGATGACAGGGAGACCTCAATCAGGCTGCAGCGCTTCCCTGCACCTCCACCTCTCCCGCCTTCTCCTCCTTCACTGTACGCAGCAGAGAGGGACAATGTCTCACTCTCAAATGAGCATTCGGAAGGAGCTCCAGAGCTGCTTCCACAAGCAGCCCTCGGACGATCTTGTCTAAAGTGAGGCAAGACCGGCAGTCCTCCAACAGCCTCCACCTCCTCCTGCTCCAGCTCCAGGCTGAACTGAGTTGGTGTCTCACTAGAGCCTGTGTCTGAGGTGCATTCGTCAGGCTGCTGGACAGGCTGCTGGACAGGCTGTGGAGACTCTTGAGGAGTCCGAGGCCCACCAATACGGAAAGAAGATGAGGTCTGAACCTTACACTTGCTGGGGGACACACGTCGCAGATGTTGGAGGGTGTCCACATTCTGGGTTGGTGTCAAGGCGCGGTTGAGTGGGGGAAACTTAAGTTCAGAAGGCCGTGGGTGAGGCTGATGTTGGGGACGCGGGTGATGCTTGGGGCTGCGGGGAGTGGAGGAGGAGTGGATCTTAGTGCGAGGAGCTGGGCAGGAAGAAGAGATGACAGTCTTTGGGGAGGTAAGGACTTGAGAACGCTTTGACGGGGAGGAGGCAGAGGGGGAATTGGAACTAGCAGGAATCATCCAAGCTTTAGTGGTACTCCTTGTAGGAGTCCTTGTCGGGGTTCTTGGCGGTGTCTTTGTCGGAGTATGAGGAGGAGTTTTGGGTTGTGTTTTGGCATAATTTTTGGGTGTTGATTTTGGAGTAGTTTTGGGTGTATTTCTGGGTCTTTGGTCACTCATGAGCTGCTGTTGCTGTTCTGTAAGTTTCTGCATGTCCTTCTGTAGTGACTGCAGAGCTTCACTCAGTTTTTGCACCACTTCATTATACTCCACCAGGACTTCACCTCCTTTCTCTTTCTCTGCTCCTTTTTCTTTCTCTGCCCCTTTCTTACTGTCAATAGAGAATGTGACCTGCTTCTCTAACCGAGGAGGATTGGAAACAGATGGCTTATCTTTCTCCTTCTCTCCATCTTTTTCTTTCTCCTTCTGTTCCTTCTCCTCCTCCTGTTTCAGTTGTTCCTCCATGCGCGTGAGGCGCTCCTCCAGGGTAAGATTATCCTCCTCTGCTCCCTCCCCTCCTCCCTCTCCTTGCTCTCTTTTTAGCTGAAGGAAAGCAGTCTTTCCAAGCCTCTGTCTATGCTTGGCAAAGATTGCTTCAATACGTCTTTTTTGGGCTTCAATGCTTTTGCGTTTTTCCTCAAGACGAGCCCCCAAATCCAAGGCCTCAGAGCCTGGCTCAGACCCTCTGGGACCTGGGCTATCCTGGCGGCCAGGTGCCCCTGCTGGGGTAGAGGGTGTCTGTGGAGTGCCTGGGGTTGTCGGTGTCGGAGCAGAGGCTGACTCCTCCCCGGGTGCAGCGGGATGTCTTCTTCTGCTGTCTCGTCGCTCAGCAAAGCTTGTCATCCGTGGACCGTTGCTGGTGCCGTGGTTTCCCTGGCGACTGTTACTGGGTCGAATATTACCAGGGGCGTTTCTAGGGGTATCATCCGATGCTTCAGAGGAGTCAACGCTCCCATCTCGTAGAACGGAGTCGTCATCGCGTGACATATCAGAGGTACGTCCTGATTTCTCCCTCCTCTCTCCCCTTCCTTGCCTTTTAGTATCACCAACCTCTCCCCCAACAGGCCGGTGGAGAACTCCAGAGCGACAAGGAGCAGAGCTGCTGAGCTGGGGATTATCCCCCTCAGGGGAGTGTAGGAAGAAACCAGCAGGGGCTCCTTCGGGACGTAACCTGGGTTCTGGCCTTCCTCCCAACACTCCTTTTCCTTCTTTCTCTGCTGTCCTGCCCTTCCTCCGATCTTTGCTGCCAGCAGTATGAACTACCTGTAGCGCCTCCTCGATGGTAGGCAGCTCTCCCAGTGGCGCTGTGTGTGCGTAAGGACCCCAGGACGAGCGCTGTGATGGTGCAGAAGCACTGACCAGGTGGCTGAAGTCCTCTGGAGGGTTGTATGGGACATGAGTCATCCCTGCTGATGTCACTGGTGAAGTCATTGCAGGGATGCCAGTGGTGAGGCTGTCAGTGCTGACAGAGCGAAAGACAGAATCTATTGGGTTTCCCATGACAATGTCAACATCACTGTCCAGCCCAAATGGGATGCTGAAAGTCACAGCTGACAGAGGACGACTGCAGAGAGGTGGATGACGACGGAAGGATGGACAAATGGATGGGTTGTGCCAGACGAGAATGGAAAAGCAGAGACCACAGAAGCCAAAATAAGAAGATTAAATTAAGATAAAATATGAATGCAACACAACAATAGAAATTGCATGATGCTGTTAAATATAACTACCTGATTTGTTTCTTTGTCCAACTTTTGTTTTCTAGAAAGACGGATTAAAAAGTCTATTAAAGCCTATTTTTAAAGCCATTCAAATACAACCACACTGTGCATTTCTTACTATTTCTTACCAGGTGACACAGGGGATGAGATGGGCACAAAGGGTTGTTTGAAGATGAACGAAGGAGAACCACTGAAACAGAAAAAGTAAATGAAAATGTTGTTCATTCACATCTCTTAAATCAAGTAAATGTAAAATGTATGTAGACACTCAGCCATTTGGCAATTCTTTCTATTACTCCTTGGCTCAAACAGGTCCTATTTAACCTGATTTATTTAGATTTTAACCAGATTTTGCCTCAATCACTACAGTGGTGGTTTAGATTCAGATTGCTTTAGGACAGATTCCACATCTGGCTACCCTGATGTTCATGAGGGCGATAAAATGGGATGCTGGTACCTGTTGCTGTTTCCGTGGACTGGACTTGTACAGTCTAGTAACCCTGAGACATCTTTAAGACAGAAAAAACAAGATACGTTTCAGAGGCTGATCATCAATGTGATATTTATTCATCAAACCCCCAATATATCAATGTTAAAGACATTTTCTCATTGCCATACTGGAAGTCACAGACCTGTGAGGTCGACGGGTTGTATCGGCTGAACAAAATCAGGCTTCTTAACCTCAAACCACTCCAGCAGCTCAGCTATGAAGCTCATGATGTTCAGCTGAGGAAAAGGGAATTTTAAGTTACCACAGAGGTGATCACCATCCCAAAGTGCAAAAGGATGCTGCATGGAAACATGTTAAAGATGAACTACACCCAGCCAGCCTTCCAATAAACTTGAGCCTTTGAATTCAGTGCAACAATACTTTCTACATAGAGGATTTAGTGTGGAGTTGCCTTTTAAGCACTTGTGTGCAAGCCTTCTTTTCCATCCGTACATTTCTCTTGCTTCTCAATGTAACTGTTCTTATGCATCTATAGTATGGTAATTATAGTGTAAATGTGAACAGTCTTAATGCTTACATGCAGAACCGGTGGAGCGTAGAGCAGATCCTCCACAGCAAGGGGGCAGCAGCTCTGTAAACTGCTCTCACAAAACTCTTTGATCAGTTGCAGGTTGTAGAGACTGTCAGCCACTGACATAGTGTCCTTCAGACACACATCTGGAGGGAGCAGAGAAATAATAAATACACATTAATATGTAGCATGTAATGTTTGTGTATGTACATGTCTTTCGGATGTAGTTATCAAATACTTTTTGATTCACTGTAGATCATTCATAATATATATATTTAAACATTAGAATGCTTCAACAAATAAAGTTCAGGGAATTGCAGCAGCAAAATACAATTACGAAATGATGGGACCACCATTTAGGCTGTTTAGTGCCTACATTAGCCAAATATAAATATTTAATCATCAAATGTGTATATGTATGCATGTGTGTGAGTATGTGTGCGTACCATCTAGAGGCAGCAAGCTGGAGCAGTAGTAGTGCAACACAGCAGCTATAGCGCAGCCATTAGACAGATCTTTGACCGCATTGACCAGAGGGAAAGTAGGAGTCAGCTTAGACTGCACTTTGTCCTTCCTATAGCGAATCTACAGAAGAAAGACAGGGCAGGAGGAGGGAAAGGATGAGGAGAGAAAAGAGGGTAAAAAGAGGAGGAGTTGTGCAAAGGCAAGTAGGAAAACAGAAGCAGCAAATGGACAAGTGAGGGGAAGAGAAGAGGGATCATAAGGCAAACACAGAAAAAATTACACATATGAAAATAGAAGATTTACGTTATGTTTAAGGAGAGTTAGAACAATGACAAAATAAAAGTAAAACCAGCCAGGATTGTCCCTCTTTTAGACAATAAATAAAACCAGAGGCTCAAACTCTGATGCTAGATAGATTAGACAGAAATTGCAGAGAAGAAAATTCACAGAAACAAAGCGCAAGACCAGCGATGCCTCAATTAAAAAGACATTTGTGCGCACACACACACACACACACACACACACACACACACACACACACACACACACACACACACACACACCAGAAGGTGCAATGCAAAGGTTAAAAAAGACATTGCAAAAAAAAAAAATAAATACAATGAAAAGAAAACTATGGGTAGAAAAATGTCAGTGATTATAAGTGAGAAAGAGGATCTTGATCCTCCGGTGTCCATGCAGCAGAAACAGGCACTGACGACACTGTGAGAGTTCTGATCAGGTAAAAAAATACATAATCAGATAAGAAAAAGTGAATTTTATCAAAATGAAAAGCTCTAATACTGTATCACTCTTTAAATGTGCACAAGAGATAAAATACGCCCAAAAGAATCCAAAACAAAACAAACGCTGCATGTGCATCAGCTGTAACTTATGCTGAATGATGTTACGCAGCCTTGTTGGAGGAGGTCAAAGGTGAAAAGTTCAACATCAATGAGTGATATTCAGTCTTAATATGCCTCCTTTAACATGGCTTTGTAACGTACACTTTAAAGAAAAGCAGTAAAACACAACAAATATGGATAAATACTGTTAAAAGCTAATGAGTTTTAACTGATCCATCCAACCTTGGGGTTGGAATAGTGGTTAGTTTGCAGTCAGTCAGTCAACAGTCAACAGCACGGGAGAGGTGTGGCGACTGGTCAGTCCGTCAGTCAGTAGAGTGCGTTGCTACGGGAGACGTGGAGGATGAGGGTGAGAAAAGAGCGAGGTGTTATACATTACCACTGGCGGCTTATTCCCCGACTCCTTCAAACAAAAAGCGATAGCATGCTGGATGGGGGATGGCAGAGAGAGGGAAACAAGCATAAATGACAAGGGGGCCGGTCATCATGGGAACCGCCACACCACAAAGTCACATGGCACTGCTCAGGGAGAGAAGAGCGACAGGGGAGGAGGAGAGGATGGGGACAAACAAAGGGGGCGCAGACGTAGTTTAATAATCAGCGAGGATGTCATTTCACCTCCCTCCCTCCTCTCCAACATCTCCTTCTCCCCCCTCGGCTCTGATCATTTGGACAGTTTGAGATGAAACTGATGACTGAATGTAACAAAGTCAAAAACACCCCAGTTATTAATAATAATAAGCAGTTACAGCACATTTTCAGTGGCATTAATTGGTCAGTTGTAAAAGTCAGCAGATATTTAAATGACATTGTCAAAGGCACTTCTCATAACGGGACAGATAAGAGTTGTGCGTGGGATTAATGTCAGCCATAGCAGATGAACAGATTGAGAGAGATAGAGATAGACAGGAGAAGAGTACACTTACGGGGACTAGTTTCCAGTACCAACGGGTGGATTGACACTGCCAGAGAGCAAGGCATGACAGAGACAAACCAGGGGGAGAAAACAGAGAAGCAGAGCAAGGTCGATGTTAGCAGCTGCAGCAACACTGCTACAGTATGAGAGACAGCTGCTTAATACATCATGCATGTGTTTATATAAGTGTGTGTTGGGGGGGGGTTTACCGCGTCCTGGGCAGATTGCAGGTCTGTACATGTTTGCGACTTAGGGGGCTCTTCTTCTTCTGTGATTTCTCTCAACTTCTGGTTCAGCTATAGGAAGTTAAAAGGGGTTTTACAACTCAAACCTTATTAAAAGTTTTTCATAGAATAGTTTAATACATCTCTGGGATTTCTGAGAACTTCCAGTTTGGGCCCTCCTGGTTTTAGGGGGCCCAACCATCCAGGGTAAGAAGTTGCAGCAGAGCAGTGAGAATATAAATAAACATTGACACAATGAAGTCTGGAGTGAGAAACAGTGAGCATTTAATCAAGCTATTTGAATAAAGAGGGTGGCACTGTTGTGCCGTGGTCTCACCCTGTTGACCCAGAAGAGCAGAGCGTTCTCCCACGGAGACCCGACACCCATCTGCTCCGCCTCCACCGCCATCTTCACCCTGCCCACCGTCTCTTTGGCAGCCACTGTCATCAGAGCGTCAATCAGGGCAAGGTGGGCTTTCTGTACCAATCACAAGAAAGACAATTTAACCGTCTGTCTCTAAACACGCAATGATTACATCAAGTATAAGAGGTGGAGATTTCATCTACAGTACTGACTTTGTACATGCTAGGTGCTCAAGTTTTGATATTTAAGTATTTTTGAAATATTTTTACTTACCTACTTTGCAGACAAACATTTTACATTCCACACAAGGTAAACTTGCTAAATATCACTTTATTTCCTTCCTTATTTCCTACGTTTCTTCCACCTTTCCTGTTTCTCTTATCCGTTTATCCTTCCTTTGTTTCCTTACATCCTTCTTAACTTTGCTTTCAAGTAAATTTTACTGCTAATACTTCCTTACTTACTACATTGCTTACAATAATACTTTCCACTGAGGTATTTACTTTAAATAAGTACATTAATAAAAGGGACCATAACCACTGGAAATTAAACAGGGCTAAATGAACAGCTACACGCATGCCAACACACCCACCGTCTTAATGGGGACGTAGCTGAGGTCCTCCTCGGTGACGTCTGCATCCTGGACCTTTGGAGTGAAACCCTTTTTAATGAGGAACTGCAGCAGGGCGGAGTTGTCAGCTGGGGACCCCTGTGACGCTGGCGGAGAGACCCCGTGCGCCTGAGCCAGCAGGGCCTGGGCTCTGCAGTAGATCTCCGGAGACAGAAGCAGCTTGGAGATGGACGGCTTGAGGTGCTCTTGTTCATACTGGTCCTTGTAAAGCGGCTCCCGCAACTCTACAGGAACATTTTCTGAAAGGGGAAAGAGGGCTAGATGTAAGTTATGGCCCAAAGAGGATTAATCCTGCTGACTTTGCTGATGCCTGCTGATAACATTTCCCCTAGCACCACCAGCAGGACTTTAGTGAAACCTTGTCCAGAGGATGGACCCTAATAACTTGTCAAAGCTCAACGTTTTCAGACTGCTTTTTGATGAATTTGCACAAAAGTTTGTAGAGACATTCAAGGCTCCCATAGGATAAACCCTAATGACTTTGGTGATCCTCAATATTCATCAAAATAACACTTGGTTTAAGACAAAATGTCTGCAACAGTTATTACATTCCCATCAACCTCAGCTGTACTTTATGTAATTAGCAAATGCAAGCTTGCATTCTGAGACGCTGACCTAAGATGGTGAACATGGTGAACATCGTACCTGCTTATCATCAGCGTGTCTGCATCATATATGTGGTTAGCATGCTGAAGTTAGCATTTAGTTTAAAGCATTGCTGTGTAGCTTCACAGAGTAGGCTGTGGACTCTTAGTTCTGTTTACGTATAGAAGAAAACAAGTGCTTATGAATTCAACAGCTCAGAATTCCTATGTTAGTGGTTGACATAAGTTGATAGAGTTCCCCTAATTATTATCTAATCTACAAGCAGAGGTAATGATGCAGTGGAGGTACCCTTTCATCTACTAAAGGCCGTTCTGGGCTGCACGTGAGGAAAACAAAACCATTTAGTTTATGGTGCAAATATAAGCCATTTCTTGCCTTCCTGCAGATATAAGAGATTGGAAAATGAGTCAGCTTCCCTGCATTGTTCTCTGACAGAGAGAACAATGCAGAGAAAAGCTTTGTCAACACATTGTCCAATGTGGAAAACGTTACAAATGTCACACAGGCTGCAGCCAAGTGAATGCAGTTTTGTTATATTATCTGTTCTGGTAGAGAGAACTAAAAAACTGCAGGATAAAAGTTTTCCCACTATGGAAATTAGGTGACAGTAAGCGACAGGGTCTGACTGCGGGGAGCCTGTAGGACAAGATAATGTCATCATCTGCATGAACTGCTCAGCTAGGTTCCCCAGACAAGTGTGTGTCTATGTGCATGTCAAGCAATCTATGATGTGCAAGAAACTCAGAACACTATGAGTGGGTCAGTCCATAGACACAGACACACTGTGGACACACACACACACACACACACACACACACACACACACACACACACACACACACACACACACATACACACATACACACACACACACACACACACACTTCCCTGACTGACCCATATTCCAACTCTGCAGCCTTTGGAAGGCTGTACAGGGAGTCAGGATAATCCTGAAGATTGGCGTGGACTTCTTAAAAGGAATATCAGAGTCTACATCTCTTCCATTTCCTACTGCAGTCAATCCGTGTTCCCTCTAAGCCAAATTTTTTTCTACTCCTTCATCTGTCCTTACACATCTATGACTTGCAATGAGGGCTGCAATTGCTCTTCTTTTACTTCTCTCTGTAACCTACTGTTAGAAGAAGAAGAAGAAGGAGAAGAGAAGAGAAGAGAAGAGAAGAGAAGAGAAGAGAAGAGAAGAGAAGAGAAGAGAACTACATAACTGCAATGAATTTGAACAGAAGGTCTATCTGTATCACAACATAAACAACAGTTTAAGCACACACTCCACTGCAGTGTGACACACACCGTTTGGGGTTCAACCCTCGCCTTTCACATTCTGCAGCACTGGGAGGAAATAGGACTGCCGTCACCATGGGAATGGTGGAAATGGAAAGCGGCCATTCTGTCCCGATCACAGCAGAGGCGATGAGACTGGACTGCAGAGTGGGAACCAGCTAACCCATTTAACATAATACTGATTCAATCAGGGGAAAAACAGAAACAGAAACATGGCCTGTGCAGCTGAAACAGCACAACAGTGTTACATTGTATGGATTTTATGAGTGTGACCTGGTGCTGTATCACAGAAAATATAAGTTATTTACAGGATAATATGACACTCGTTCAAATGTCCTCGAATATATAAAAAACACGTCCAGGGCTGCAACTAATGACTTTTATTACCTAATCTGCCAATTATTTTCTAGATGAATAGTTTTTTCTATAAATTGAGAGGAAACAGTTCTAATTTTCCAGAGCTCAAGTTGGACTCTTCAGATTTCTTGTTTTATCAGACCTTCAGTCTGAGAGTTTACTCTATAGCCAAGAAAAGCAGGAAAATCCTTGAGAGGTTGAAATCATACAATGGTCAGTATTTTTGCTTAAAAAATGAACAGAAACAATTTATCAAAATATTTGCAGATTCAACATTTTCTGTCGATCAACTAATCAATCAAAAAACTAATTATTTAAGCAATACACAAACACACACACGTTTTTCGACGCAGCTTGGCAACTTAAACCAGAAAAAAAATGTTTTCTTTAGTTATCACATTTGAACTTAATATGACGAACTACTTGGCAACGTTTTTATTCTATTTTTGGTGTCAACCAATTAATGAGGGGAACATTTGGCCCTTTAGCTGCTAAATGCTCAACTATTATTAGCTAGCTGCTCATTTAGTCTGTCATTAGGTGCTGGGCAAGTAGAGGACAATGAGTAATTTATTTATTTTGGCCAAAAACAGCAGCGTGCTGCAGCTGAAAACATTTTTTTTTTAAAAGGCGTGAGAGTGAACAAAAGAGTTTTGAGCCAGAAAATCCTACACAAGAGCTACAAGTTCATAAAAAGTTTATAGTTCTTGTTATATTTCCTTCTTTTGACAGTCACATATTATCTGATCCTTCATATATTATTTCAGAAGTGATTCTTTGTATGGATGGATGGATGGATGGATCAATGTAGAAGTCTGTTATATCTGTGCTTCTACAGCATCTTGACAGAAGACTCCCATAGGAGAGATTTTAAGCTCATCGTGGTCATTTCCTGGCTAAATAGAACAACATAGCCAGTGCAGGTAGTGGGGTTTAATACTTGTAAAAATCATACTTCACTCTACAGGGTTAATATCTATTATGTCTACTGATAGAGATAAATACAAAGACACTGGCTTCATTTATTCTCTATGTTTATAAGTGACTTGGAAAACATGTTCTGTCATCCTCTGGTCATGTCAGGTAGAATAAATCTCTGCTGAATCAGGAGTGTGTGATGAATCCCGTGTGTGTGGCTTTATTAGTGCTATTTTCTTCTTCCCATTAAAATTCAATGAGGCACCCAGTGGGCATTTTCCAGTTGACAGACAACAATGAAGCCTCCCTGTGGAGAGGTTTTATAGCTCATCTCTCCTCCTGTCCCACTGACTGGCAGACCGGACACAAATATAACATGAAATCCTGTCTAAAGCAATTACTACAGCTAAAAACCATGAATTATTACATAAAGAGCAACTGTGCAACTTTACTGTAGCAGTATTAGCCTACAGTGTGACATCACTGTGTTAGTCAGCAGATCCACATACAGAGCTGATCTGTGACTCCAGTGTGTCATTTGTACCCAAACGTGTGAAATAACAGAAACTGTGCTGGGACAATTAATCGACGGACAATTAATGGATCACTTTGATACCTAATTGATCAGTTAGGTCAATATTAAAACAAAATGGCCAAATATTCTATTTCCAGCATCTCATATGTAAGAGTTTATTGCTTTATATAATTGTAAATTCAGTTTTGTAGTGCTGGTCGACAACAAAATGAGCAATTTGAAGACTTATCTATGTGCTCTGGAAAGTGATTTTGGTCATTTTTGCTATTTATAGTTTAATAGTTTTTCATTTTAAAGATTAAAGATACATCTCTCTTATCACAGACAGTGTCATCACACCATATAGAAGCATTATAAGCTTTATGAAGGTGTTATTTGTTGCAACGGTATTACACTGGATTACATTAGATTGTGCAGGTGTTACTGGTGCACGCTGTATTTCAGCCACTCCAGAGGTACATTAAGCTACAATGCTGACAGGTACAAGTATGTTTTTTGTTTTTTTTTGCTTTTTTTTACATTTCTAGAATATTTCTCAATATATATATATATATTAACTGATTTATATAAGCTTATATTGGTAGATACATTTGCAGCAGCTGTCACAAATAACACTCCATTGTCTTATAAGACTATGTCACCTTCACTATACTGCCACGCGCTATAGCACAGCGTGCGCGCGTAACACTGACACCAATATTATGCGGTCCTGACCCATTTACAGCCGGCCCACACAGCTCCACGCAGCCTTATAGAAAAGGGGCTTTTATACAATTTCAAGGCTTTTCCCTGCAGGTTATATTTGGGCTGGTGGACCCCTCCACAGGCCTGATGTAGCCCGGCTCTGACAAAAGGCTTTGTTGCATTGCAGAGATGACAGCCCTCCAGTTCCCTTCATGCATCACGCACCACTGTGGGGGAGATTCTTTCTGACAAGCCACATATTCATATCAATAATTGGCTCCTCATCAGCAATATGGTAACCTACATGCAGTTTTTAAAAGGCTGCATGCACAGCCCCGGGGAGGGGACGAGCAGGTTAACCGTAAGCATCAGCGCAGCGGCTGATGATGGATGGATGCTGTGCAGGAGGATGCTGGAGGTTTCCCCTGAACGCCAAATAAAACGCCAAGTAGCTCAGAGCTCCATATATAGCAGGATTAATTATTAAGCGCCCCACCCAAGCTGCGCTCGGGGATGTGAAACAGCAAGACCCGGATCGGGGTCCGTACCTGCAGAGCCGTACGATTTCGACAGCAGCCACCGGACGCTGGCGCAGATCTTGGCCCGGTTGAAGTCGTACTGGTCCAGCGGTTTGATCTCCAGCACCGAGAAGCTCTTCTTCATCGCACTGGGAGAGTCCACCATGGCCGCGCCGCGCCGAGCCGCACGGAGGAGACGGAGGCAGCAGAAGCACCGGGCTAATGTGAGGAGGAGGGATGCAGGAGGAAGAGGAGAGACTGAGGAGGAGGAGGAGGAGGAAAGAGGGAGGGTGGAGGACCCTGTGATGAAGACTGAAACATAAAAATGATGACAGACGACAGAAAGTTGAACATGGAGGGTGAAAATAGAAATATGTGTCCAAAGATGAGCCTGTATTTAAAAGCCTGTATGGAGAATGAAATAGCTCACGTTAGGACGGTATCCGGCTCCACGCCCCCGTAAACGTCACAGCCCGGCCAATGGGGATGTCACCAAAAATAAATAAATAAATAATGAATGAAAATACCTCTCTATTGTTTCAGATTTGTTGCCACACTTGAGGGCAACAGAGAGAAGCCTGATAGGTGTTCTGGGGAATAACAGTCTCGGTTTTATCCGAGAGAGCAGATTATTGTTGGCCGGGAACATGAATATCAATAGTAACCACTTTCTTCCACACGGAGGCGCCCTTGAGCCAGGCACTGACTCTAAAAAAAGTTATTTATGTTACATTTTTAGTCATGTTTACAAAGTTTTCACCACTCGATTGAAACAAGTAGAAATGCAACAAGTTCAAAACATCTTGAATCTACAATCACAAACACATCAGAGGGACTGAATAGTTACATTACATTACAAAAAAGTTACAATTTATACATTTAAATTGTATTTTGTTATACATTTTATCAGTTTTTTTGTTTGTTTATTCAATAAATTAAATGCACTGTTTGTGGACACCCAGAGCTCTGTGATACGAGCTCCTTCATATTTATACAGAGACCAAAAAGTGTTGTGGTTTCATTTTTCTTTTCTCAATGCACCTCAGTCAAAGTCTATCTGACTTAAACTTTTAGCTATCTGACTATAGTGAGAGACCACAAACTCCCGCTGAAGGTACCCAGAATGGAGACACAGACTCACAGAAAGCAAAGAGAATTGACAGTTTCACTCCACGTGCAGGATTTATTTGCATCAACACAGGATACAAGCAAACCGAGTTGTCCCAGGATACAACTAACCAGAACAAAGAAAATCACTCTATTATATGTCTATCTTTCCCAAGGGTGTCTATTGGTGGCGACTAATGTCTGATAAACAGTAGTCATAACACATCTGATGCCCTACTCTGCCAGGAGACAGCCTTGGTCTTTGGAATGTGCTTAGCTTATGGTACAATAAATAACACCTCTTCTAACAAGGGTGAGACAACCAGAGTGTGAACACATGAGGATGAACATACATGGACATAAAATATTATACTGTAAGCCTGTACAATTAATTATGGAATAACAGAACATAATATAGTTTACTTCATGTTCTCAGAACCCGGTCCCTGAATTCATTTTCCCACTACAAAAGGATATTATGTTCAATTTCTGCCAATAGATCCTCCTAAATGTTACACACTGGACCTTTAAGTCGATTCTCTATGTGGGCAAATGTTTTCTAAACTTGAATTGTAGCCTTCCTGTATACATTAAAAAATACTTAAAACAATCTTTCTAAGAACTCTAATTGACAGCGTAGACAAACATTTATCTAACTTTTCTTTCATGTAAAAAATTTAATGAATAATAATAATAATAATAATGGGCTGCTACTTGTTCTGGATACATTAAGCTACAGAAACCATTCAACTATCAAAATGTTCTGCTCTTTTTCACAGTACAGTAAAGAGAGAAATCTTCTTTTAAACATGTCACAATACCTTGAACTATTTAACTTGTTGTTAACTTGCTAATGTTTAGCTGAAGCTGGTTGAGCTGTGTCATTTGAGAACTTCTTGATATGGCAGTGTTGAATTGTGGGTAAAGTCTGAGGTGTAAAGGGTGAAGAGGAAGGGAGAGAGCACCGTACCCTGAGGGGCACCTGTGTTACAGAGCACAACGTCAGACACACAGTGTATTATGCTTTTTAAGATATTCAGCTGTTTTTTCTTTCGCTCTCTGTCTCTCTGCATTTTACTCTATTTCTTCCTTTGTTGGGCTGACGTTAAACTATTTTTTGGTTGTATGTATTTTGGGTAACTTCCCTCCATATAACTCTTAAGTGGCCCGTTAAGCTTCCAGTTCTGCCAGTTTTACAATTCAAGCTTCCAGGTTTTTCAGCAGACAATCAATTTCACATTTAAATTTGCAGCAGGAAATTAATTTTCTAGTTCTCAACGTTGTCACTGGAGAAGGATAAATAAGTGCTTAGTTGAGGCTTTTACATTTATTAATAACTTTAAGAAAACTTCATTATCTGCTGCTTCTTTTCATTGGCTTTAAAAGGTCTTTAACACTAAGAGCTAATTGTCTTGGTCTCAAGACAAGTCACTGTCTGTGTTTCATTTGAGGTCTCATTTAATAACAGCACCAGCATCTGTCAGTTTGAGCTCATACTGCAGACACAACCACTTAATGTAATCGTTTTCCTGCTCAACATGCATCTAATGTAGTCCAGGTTTTGTTCCACTACAGTGTCAGCCTATCTCTAATGCAAAGATTACGATTCATCATCACGCTCCAGTGTGTTTCACTTGCCTCAGATTAAGTTCATCTTTCTTGAAACGTGTGGATCAACCTTAGAGAGCGCAGCGATCAGGACTGAACTAGCTTCAGGTCCCTTTTTTCGCACCAAGTCAATCACATATCGTGCTTTTTCTGTGCCGACTTTTGTTCTTGCTGTTTCCATTTCCTCATCATTCAGAACCTTACGATGAAGAAGTTCATCCAGAAGCTTGTCCAGATTAGAGTCAGAAACTCTTTTTATAAACTCTAACCGAACTGAGAATAGCCTCTCGTCTGCTGGGACAACGTCCTCTGCTGGGACAACGTCCTCTGCTGGGACAACGTCCTCTGCTGGGACAACGTCCTCTGCTGGGCCATTTCTCTGTGGAGTTTCCCTTCTTGAATCTGGAAGATAACCAGAGAAAATACTTTTGTTTAAGAACCACCAATAACAAAACTGCAGGGATTTATTTTCCATTCCATACCCCCGATGCCCAATACAACACACAGTCACATTTCATACAATGTTATTACAACTTTTCTACACACTGGCCCTGGAGCTCCAAGGCCAATAAGAGCCCTCAAAAGTGAAGAATTATCTGAGACAGAGAATAAAGGATGAAGACATACAGTATATATACATCAAGATTAAAAGGATCAATCAACTGTTGCTCTATTCTATTGTCTTATTTTCTGTTGTATCATGTGGAGTGATGCTGCAGGTGGATGAAGACTTTACCAGTCAGATCAACGTCATGCGCCCAGACCTCCATCTGTTCTTGGTCTTTGACTGTTAAAGCCACTTCTTCTATATTTGCAGGAAGGCGGATCTCAAACGTTGGGTGGTAATTTGGTCCATACTCCTGCTCAAAATCTGCTTTCTGAAAAGCAAAGTGTCAGTATCATAGCGTCCAAAGTAAACTAAAGGTAACCAACAGCAGCTTTATAAATCATGTCAGCATGTTGCACAACTTTATTTAAAATACTCACCTCAGGCTGTATTTTGATGGCCTGTGGACAGTGCAGAGTGTAACTCTGATCGTTGATGAGTTTACATCTGGAAGGAGCCCAGATGTTCTCAAAATCACGCTGTTGTTTGCAGACCTACAGAGACATTTCGAAAATGTTACCATTTAAATTAGAGGGTACACGGTTTCCCCAAAGTTTTACTAACGAATTTTCAAAACTTTTTCAAAATAAAAGGGAGGGATCAGAGGGTGTAATAATGAGGCTCTTACTCCAGTGTGCTATGCCCTAGGACAGGCATTGTAGCAGAATGAAATGGCCTTGTGTCTACACATACTGTAGACTTTCTATAATCACGTTTCTTCACAGTTCGAGACAATAACCACAGAATGTGGTAAATGAGTTAAGTGATTAATTATCCAACCAACATTGGCCACTTGGCACTCAGAGTATATTTAGTATTTAGTACTTAGACAATGAAGGGGCTGTAACAGAATGAGGACTGTGGATTCTGTCCTCCATCACCTACACGGAAAGTGTATTAGGAAGAGATCTCTTAATGTCCAGTATGAACAGAATTATTACAGAAAAAAAGAAAAAAAATCATTGTTCAGTGTCCTGTCACTGTTGTTTTGCTTCAAAACTTCAAATAATAAAAATTGTGAACTGACAGCTGTAATAAGAAGCTTTACCTCATCCAGGTGGATGTTCCTCGGCAAGAGAAACACATTGAGTATTTGCCTCTGTGTTCTTGGGTTTGGTGGTCTGAGGAACAGCAGAACTTGGCCTTTAACTGGTTTTGACAACAATTTGAAAAGTTTCTTCACTATGCCATAGAAAGAGAGGTGAGAGATTTTGGCAACCACATGAGTGTCTGTAATCTCCAGTGGCTTGAAGAAGTTTGTTCCATCATCAGTGATGTGGACGACAGACAGCAGGTCTTCAGGCAGCAGACCTGTGAAAACAAAGAGCTGTTAAACTTTTGTTTTACGTATAACAACCTCAACACAATGTTAGTCCTGATTTTAGTTTAGTCATTGAAGAACATAACTCAGGTTCAATTTATTGAACACAACAGTCAGTGTTGGTGGATGGGAAGCCGGTGAGGGGCGGAGCCCTTGCTCCTGCCTAGAAGGGGATCAATTGTTTTGGTATATTCATGAGCCCCTGATGATAAATCAATTTTGGTGAACTCCATTTCCTTTTCCCACTTGTGTTGAAAAAATATAAAAATGTAATAGGAAGATTAGTATGAAATCCATGAAGGAAAAGGGGAAAGACAACTCAAATATATATTTTTTTGTGATAATACAATAGGCCACTGTTAGAAAGATGTGCTAATTCTTATGCTTTGAAACCACAAGGAAAACAAATAAAACGTAATTTCTTCCTTGTAAGTCAGTTATTAACTTCCGTGTCTCAATCTATGTCGTGTTGGGTCCTTGAATTTGAGCAATTAGGCCTGGAAATTCCTTCAAAAGTCACTGAATTTGATGTTTAAGAAGTTGTGGAACCGGAAAAAAAACTTAAATGTTTTTTCAATTTCCAAGCAGAATTACAAGATTGAGATGAATAAGTAAGTAAATAAGTACAAAGAGTTACTTTATTAGGTTGGGTGCTTAAAGAAGTCTACTTGCAGTTTGAACCACAATTCAAAAGCAATGCCTGATTTTCATTAGTTTATTTTTAGTACATTTTTATCAGTTGTCCTTACCATCCATAATTTCACAGTGTGGGAAGTGGAGCTGACAGACAGCAGCATCGTGTGAACACTTGATTTCGAACAGTAGCCCTGCAGCCATCATGCCAACTGATTCAAGGAGGCACTCATCCCATTGGGCAGTCCTGTACAGCAGCTCCGCCTCCCGAGCCATAACAAACCCCAGTCCAGTCGAAGCACATTGGTACACACCTGGACCGGGACACCTGAACCTGTAGACACAGAAGGGCTGATTAAAACAAGCCTTCGGCCTTCTGATACTCAACTGGCCAATTTACTATAGGACGGGCCTTGCACTAACAACAATGATAATATCTTTATTTATTCAGCACCTATTGAAACACAATTACAAATTTCTTTACATAACAGCAAAGAACACATAACATAGAAACCCATAAACACACAGCAATAAAAGAATCAAAGTACTAAATAAACCGTAAAAATTGACAGCATAAAAACTAGTAGCTTTCAAATTAGTGACTGACTCAGTCTGCTGTTTTTCCTCTGGCAGGATATTCCAGAGCCTTTGGGCTCTTATTTCAAAAGCTCTGTTCCCCTTTAGTTTTCAGCCGAGACTGAAGATAAAAGGCCCCTACTAGAGGATCTCAAAGTGCGAGCAGGGTCGTCCGAGGAGTCAGATCATTTAGTGCTTTGTAAGTACATCATCTACCTGGCTTATGACAACACAGTGTGATGGGGATGTTGGAATCATTGAAAGGAGTTGAATTGCATTTTATGATTTGGTTACCTGTACGAAGTATTTCCAGACTCAGTCAACAGTTCAGGTGTGAAACTTAACTTGTCCTAAAATTGAAAAGGCACACAACAAGTTCATTAAACTGGGCTGGAGAATGAATTGATACTTCAGAGGTCAGGGTTAGGGTTAGGAGCAAGTGTCGACCAAACCTAGCTCAACTGTCTCCTTTACTGTGTTGAAAAGACAACCACATTTTTAAGACGATTAAATATAAAAGATGTATGTATATATGTATGTGTGTCTTTTCAACACAGACGAGCCTAGCACATAGCATATGTAAGTACAGGAAAGAGGACCGAACCAAACTATTATTGGAGCCCAAAGCAAAAAGAGATGGGAGCAAAAAATAGAGACGCAAGTCTCAGTTACAGGCGACAGGATCCTCACCTACATCCACTCTTTACTATTTATTCATCACTTCATTATCCCTATGTCAAAATGGCTAAATTATAATTATTATTCAGTGAAATGATACAGTACAAGTGAAGCCTAAAGAACTATTGTGGACAGCAGCAAGGTAAGATATATTAAACCCTGGAGTAAAACTATGGAAGTATGATCACTGGCAGATTAATAAAAGGTTGAAAAACTGACATTTGTATTCAGAGCTTCTTGACACACAAGCTGATGCTGATCTTCTTCACCCTCACTCTCCTCTCCGTTGTCCTCAGACACATCAATGATTGCATTTGATGTAGACAGATCTGCTGAGTGAT
This sequence comes from Dicentrarchus labrax, assembly GCF_905237075.1. Classification (NCBI taxonomy): domain Eukaryota; kingdom Metazoa; phylum Chordata; class Actinopteri; family Moronidae; genus Dicentrarchus; species Dicentrarchus labrax. Next base: position 32,022,954 of record NW_026136721.1, read on the forward strand.
TAGAGCCATCAGATAGGGAGAAGAAGACACACGGCACATGCATGTCTTCCCCATCTTTCTCCTCATGTTTCCTGTTGTCATCTACTGGAAAAATCTAATGTGAAAAGCTCAACCACAGTCATGTTTAAAATCAAGTTCAAAGGTGGACAATACCAAGTTAAGACTGAGCATTCAATAACATTTACACAGACTGAGATTCAAGACAGGTAACACAGCCAAGACATCATCTTTCCCAACAGGCAGAACAGAACAAAGAAAGAGATCTGCAGTGGTTGCTATGATTAACCAGTGCTGCTAGTACAGCAGCAAATCTTCCAATTATGATTTAATAGCAGTTTACGTTTCTATAGGATATTCTAGAGGGCCTTTACTCACGTCCTTCATGTCTGTCAGGTGCCCAGTTTTCTCCGTCATCCACCCTGTAGGAATAAACACAAACACAGCCGTTATCTCTCATGAAGAGATTTGAAATGATCAGATTCAGTTAGTGGCCTTCTCTTCACTAAATGTAACACCGGTGATTTCACACAGCCAGGGTCCCCAAACTGTTATCTTACTCCGTCAACCTGAATTTTCCAATCTCACTACAAGTACATTCACATGAAAGTCTTGAGTGGAGGGCTTCAATAATGGCCAATCACCTCAGCACCTTTTCATCCATTTTAAGAGCAACTGAAACCATTATAGACCCTCACAGATTAAAATGGGCTGCACAATTAATCAAGATATAAATAATAAATCACAATAAGACATGTTTGTTTCATATAGACCCCAAAATATTTTACATCATCATGATTTTAATAGTTTTTTTCAGTGAAAATTACATTTGTGATGCAAAAATGATCACTCCACACTAATCGCAAATCATATTGCAATCACAGTATCTGTCAACATAATTGCAATGTTTTTACCATATCCTGCAGTCCTAAGTAAAATGAAAGTTTTTAACCTTGTTGACATCAATGTGGTGTTTTTATATGTCACAACGACGTATCATGAGCAAAATAAAAAGTCATTTCCACTTTTGAAATGCAGTGACCCATTCAATCAATCACAGTCACAGCCAGACAGCTACCTCATACCTGAGGAACCAAGGTAGGTGGGTGGAGCCTCTTGCCATAGAGGCATAGAGTAACTAGCAGAAAGGAAAACAAAGACTAGCAGAGGTTTGGAGAGGGATCTGGATGCAGATTCCCCATGGATATATGAAACCTTCCCTCTGATGCCCTCCGGTACCTTTACCTCAACTCTCTGTGATTGGCAAAGTTTCCTGATGATCTGTTTATTTGGATGGTAAAACAGCTTTGTATTTCTTCAAGTAAACAGTTCAGGTCAGTTTACAACAGAAACAGTCTCTTACTTTTTGTCTGAGGGTCCAGGTACATTACTGAAGTCTGGAGGTCCATCTTTAGGACTGTCACAACTGGATCCTGGAAACTCTGATCCGTCTTTCTCCTTCTCTAGATCACTCTTCTTCTTGACTGAAGTCCATGTGACGAGTGAACTTTCATGACTGAAGATTGTAGACATATATTGTACATACACCAATTCATTTCCAATACACTTACATCAAGGAATTGAAATAAAGAACATGTATTGCAAATAGTCTGAATGAAACTGCTGAGTCCAATAACCAAATCAAAGAAGCTGCAATACTTAAATAAGAGCTAAGATGTGTGACAAAACAGCATTATAATCTCACTGTACCTGGAAATACTGAATCTTTGACTGGATGCGAACAGTCTCTAGAGACCACAAAACAGACTGATCAGCATGTACTCAACTCACTACCAACCTCACAGTCTTCAGTATACTGCGGTGTGGACTGTCACGTCCAATGGACAGCAGCTTCACTCCTGAATCCTGTAGGTTGTTGTGAGTCAGCTCCAGCACTCTCAGATTGGAGGGGTTGGACTTCAGAGCTGAGGCCAGAGGAGCACGGCTGATCTCTGATAGCTTACACCTTTTAAGCCTACACCCACAGGATACAGATCAATACAAAAATTTCACTGAAAAGTCGATTACATCAACCATGTGTGAAAAATAAGAGAACATCCACCAGAGAGGGTTGACAATGAACTGACCTGAGAGTCTCCAGTCTACAGTGTGGACTCTGCAGATAATCACACAGCAGCTTCACTCCTGAATCCTGCAGCTTGTTGTTACTCAGGTCCAGCTCTCTCAGATCGGAGGGGTTGCACTTCAGAGCCGAGGCCAGAGCAGCACAGCTGATCTCTGATAGCTCACACCTTTCAAGCCTACACCCACAGGATAAAGATCAATACAAACATTTAACTGAAAAGTCGATTACATCAACCATGTGTGAAAAATAAGAAAACATCTACCAGAGAGAGATGACAATGAACTGACCTGAGAGTCTCCAGTCTACAGTGTGGACTCTGCAGATAATCACACAGCAGCTTCACTCCTGAATCCTGCAGTTTGTTGTTACTCAGGTCCAGCTTTCTCAGATTGGAGGGGTTGCATCTCAGAGCTGAGACCAGAGCAGCACAGCTGATCTCTGACAAGCTGCAGTGGCTCAATCTGAATAAAAGAACAAATAACTTCAAAGGAAAATTTCACTTTATTTCAATCTGTGTATTTCAGATAAATGGCTATTGTGACAGTTTCAATGTATTTATGTGTAGAATATGTCACAGACATGGGAAAAAATATGAATGTATTTTTTAAACTCAACACCTCCAGTATCTGTTTCAGATTAAAAGCTCTCTCTGCGGACAAATCAAATCAAATCAAGTTTATTTGTATAGCCCTTTACAATAGCCGAAAGGTACCCAAAGTGCTTTACAACAAAACCATGAAACAATACATAACACATACAGTGGGTACGGAAAGTATTCAGACCCCTTTAAAATTTTCACTCTTTGTTTCATTGCAGCCATTTGCTAAAATCAAAAAAGTTCATTTTATTTCTCATTAATGTACACTCAGCACCCCATCTTGACAGAAAAAAACAGAAATGTAGAAATTTTAGCAAATGTATTAAAAAAGAAAAACTGAAATATCACATGGTCATAAGTATTCAGACCCTTTGCTGTGACACTCATATTTAACTCACATGCTGTCCATTTCTTCTGATCCTCCTTGAGATGGTCCTGCTCCTTCATTGGAGTCTAGCTGTGTTTAATTAAACTGATTGGACTTGATTAGGAAAGGCACACACCTGTCTATATAAGACCTTACAGCTCACAGTGCATGTCAGAGCAAATGAGAATCATGAGGTCGAAGGAACTGCCCAAGGGGCTCAGAGACAGAATTGTGGCAAGGCACAGATCTGGCCATGGTTACAAAAGAATTTCTGCAGCACTCAAGGTTCCTAAGAGCACAGTGGCCTCCATAATCCTTAAATGGAAGAAGTTTGAAACGACCAGAACTCTTCCTAGACCTGGCCGTCCAGCCAAACTGAGCAATCGTGGGAGAAGAGCCTTGGTGAAAGAGGTAAAGAAGAACCCAAAGATCACTGTGGCTGAGCTCCAGAGATGCAGTAGGGAGATGGGAGAAAGTTCCACAAAGTCAACTATCACTGCAGCCCTGCACCAGTCGGGGCTTTATGGCAGAGTGGCCCTACGGAAGCCTCTCCTCAGTGCAAGACATATGAAAGCCTGCATAGAGTTTGCCAAAAAACACATGAAGGACTCCCAGACTATGAGAAATAAGATTCTCTGGTCTGATGAGACCAAGATTGAACTTTTTGGCGTTAATTCTAAGTGGTATGTGTGGAGAAAACCAGGCACTGCTCATCACCTGCCCAATACAATCCCAACAGTGAAACATGGTGGTGGCAGCATCAGGCTATGGGGATGTTTTTCAGCTGCAGGGACAGGACGACTGGTTGCAATTGAAGGAAAGATGAATGCGGCCAAGTACAGAGATATCCTGGAAGAAAACCTCTTCCAGAGTGCTCAGGACCTCAGACTGGGCCGAAGGTTCACCTTCCAACAAGACAATAACCCTAAGCACACAGTTAAAATAACAAGTGGTCTCGGAACAACTCTGTGACCATTCTTGACTGGCCCAGCCAGAGCCCTGACCTAAACCCAATTGAGCATCTCTGGAGAGACCTGAAAATGGCTGTCCACCAACGTTCACCATCCAACCTGACAAACCTGGAGAGGATCCCCAAATCCAGGTGTGAAAAACTTGTTGCATCATTCCCAAGAAGACTCATGGCTGTACTAGCTCAAAAGGGTGCTTCTACTCAATACTGAGCAAAGGGTCTGAACACTTATGACCATGTGATATCTGTTTTTCTTTTTTAATAAATTTGCAAAAATTTCTACATTTCTGTTTTTTTCTGTCAAGATGGGGTGCTGAGTGTACATTAATGAGAAATAAAATGAACTTTTTTGATTTTAGCAAATGGCTGCAATGAAACAAAGAGTGAAAAATTGAAAGGGGTCTGAATACTTTCCGTACCCACTGTATATAATATACAAACAAAAATGCTGTAGTGCTGCAGCACTGCAGGGTATTAAAAGCCTTCCAGAAATGCGAAATGAGAGGAGCAGATAAAAAGAGTACACCTAAGAGACAGTACTGTCCTAGTCAGAATTAAATGCTAATCTAAAAAGCGGGTCTTAAGCTGCGATTTAAAAAGGCCGAGATCAGTAGTGGTGCGAATGTCAAGGGGCAGTTTGTTCCACAGTCTAGGAGCAGCAACGGCAAAAGAACAATCGCCCCACTGTTTAAGTCTCGACCTAGGGACCTCTAACAGAAGCTGACCCGAAGAGCGCAGGGCTCTGCCACAATTGCGAAAAGTTAAAATCTCTGACAAGTAAGAGGGGGCCAAGCCATTAATGGTGTTAAAAACAAACAACAAAAGTTTAAAATCAATTCTAAAACGGACTGGAAGCCAGTGGAGTGACGACAGCACAGGGGTAATGTGTTCGCGTCTGGACGTGCTAGTTAAAAATCGGGCAGCAGCGTTCTGCACAAGTTGGAGACGAGAAATTGAGGACTGACTGAGGCCAACGTAAAGGGCATTGCAGTAGTCCAGTCTTGAGCTGATGAAAGCATGGATTGCCTTCTCAAGATCCTGCCGACTGAGAAAAGACTTCACTTTGGCCAAAAGACGGAGCTGAAAAAAGCTTGTACTGACAGAGCTAATCTGTTTGTCAAATTTGAGCCCAGTATCAAATGTTACCCCAAGATTTTTGACATGTGATTTAAAAAGGGGGGCCAGAGTGGCAGAATTTGTGGTGAGAACATTCGACATAGCTGGTGAACCAAACAAAATGCATAAGTGCAAAACCAATGAATTTGGTGGCTCTAATCAGCATCGTCGTCCCGGATGCAGTGTTTCACCTGCAGAAAATCCACAGATGTAGACCCTCTTGGAGTTAGCCATAATGACCTTTTTGCTGTGGGTTTTTATAAATTGCATTCAATAAAGCCTGTTTATTTGGAAAGCTGTTGGTGGCTTTTACAGCTTACCAAGGTTAAAATGTACCTGAATTGTCCTTTAGATACTTTAAAGCAGAATTTTGTGATAGAGGTCTCACTGTGTCACAGTGGATGGGTTGAATCGGTCAGTAGAAAGAGATTTTGAGAAATCACTAGTAGCATTTAGACGAAGAATGTGAATTTTCTACCTCAGAGTCTCCAGTCTACAGTGGGGACTCTCCAGATAATCCCACAGCAGCTTCACCCCTGAATCCTCCAGTTTGTTGTCACTCAGGTCCAGCTCTCTCAGATGGAAGGGGTTGGACTTCAGAGCTGAGGCCAGAGAAGCACAGCCACCTCCTGTTATTTCACAGTGATATATTCTGTAATTACAGGAAAAATATCACATCAGAAATGCACAAGAGAAAACATTTTTGCTCACATAAAAACACAAAATAAATCTTTTCAGATTATAGATGTACAATCTAAAGAAAAACACAAAGTGTACTGACCTCAAAGTCTCCAGTCGACAGTGTGGACTCCTCAGTCCGTCAGATAGCAGCGCGACTCCTGAATTCTCCAGATAATTGTTACCCAGGTTGAGCTTTCTTAGGTGGGAGGGGTTGGCTTTTAAAGCTGAGGCCACAGTGTTGCAATGTATGTTTGACAGTTCACAGGCGGAAAGTCTACAAATACACATATGTAATTATATAATATTAATACTCTTGTGCTAGAATTGAAACTTATTTTTTATTTAATTGATGTTTATATAAACAGTATTAATTAACTGCAAAAAGTGATTGAGCAGGTTAATAGAATGACTAATACAAATTCTAACAAAACAAGCTGTCCCACAATGGTTGGCAGATCCACTCCTGCTAATAAGTCAGCATGTGGTGTCAGACTACCCTGCTGTGCTGAGGCAGGCTGGGCTCACTGCCAACCCGAAGAAGTGTGCAGTTGGACGGAGGGAGGTAAGGTATCTGAGGTACCACTTGGGCACTTGTGAATGTAACCAGCAGCGCAAATATACCTCCTAAGCCACTATATGTCCCTCATGAGCCACCTCTACAGTTTATCACCTCCCACTTCCTTTTAATTTAGTAAGCATCAAGATGAGCTTTACATGGTCGCGTGTTTGCGAAATAAATATCTTCAATGTCTATGTTTGCTAATGTTATCCTAGAGTCTGTCTGCCTGTCTGTCTCTTGTGTGTGTCTTGAGTAACCTTTCGGATCATTCCCTTTTCCTAACTACCAATGACCACAACTCTTTATTTAATATGTTTTTTTTACATTGCATATTTGATATGTGGCATATTTATCACCTTCTGTATTCAATCTGTGGAATTTAACTGGTTCCTATTTGGTTTTTTTTAATGTAGAGATACAGTGGCTACTAGGTCCTGCTAGAATACATCAGCACTAACCGAGCCTTTCTGCAGTTCCTCACAGCTGGAATCAGTCTTTGTTTTCCCTTTACTGATGTTCTGTACGTCTCAAGGTCCAACTCATCCAGAACCTCCTCTGACATCAACAGCATGTAGGCCAGAGCTGAGCAGTGGATCTCAGACAATTTCTTCTTTTTTGATTTGTTCTCTGACGTCAGGAATTCTTGGACCTCCTGATATACTGAGTGGTCGTTCATCTCCATCAGACAGTGGAAGATGTTGATGCTTCTGTCTGGAGCAATATCGTGCGTGTTCATTGTCTTCAGGTTTTCGATGACTCTCTGGTTGGTAGCTGGACTGATGTCTGTCCGACCCAGCAGGCCTCTTAAGAGTCTCTGGTTTGACTTCAGAGAAAGGCCATGAAGGAAGCGAACAAACAGGTCAAGGTGGCCCTTTTTACTCTCCAATGATTTGGCCATGGCTTTCCTTAGGAAGTTATCGAGGGATTGATTAGGGCCATTGTCTCTGTCGTCGTCATCATCATCTTCATCATCATCATCAACAATGAATGAATCATCATCATCCTTATCATCATTGAGGAACCCCTTCATAACCTCTGTGTTCCCGTTGGTGTAACAGTGGAACATGTAGACTGCAGCCAGAAACTCCTGAATGCTCAGATGAACAAAGCAGTAGACTGTTGTCTGGAAGATCACCCTCTCTGTTTTGAAGATCTCTGTACAAACTCCTGAGTACACCGAGGCCTCTGTGACGTCGAGACCACACTCCTCGAGATCTTCACAGTAGAACATGATGTTTCCTCTCTCCAGATGTTCAAACGCCAGCCTCCCCAGTTTCAGAAGAACTTCCCCGTCCTCCTCTGTCAGCTCTTGTGGACTCTCATCATATTTCTGCTTCTTCCTCTTTGTCTGAACCAGCAGGAAGTGCGAGTACAGGTCAGTCAAGGTCTTGGGGAGCTGTCCTCTCTGGTCAGAAGTCAACATGTGATCCAGAACTGTAGCAGAGATCCAGCAGAAGACTGGGATTTGGCACATGATGTGGAGGCTCTTAGATGTTTTGATGTGTGAGATGATTCTGCTGGACTGCTCTTCATCACTGAATCTCCTCCTGATGTACTCCTCCTTCTGGGCGTTAGTGAAGCCTCGTACTTCTGTTACCCTGTGAACATATTCAAGAGGGATCTGATAGGCTGCTGCAGGTCGGGAAGTTATCCAGACGAGAGCAGAGGGAAGCAGATGCCCCTTAATGAGGTCTGCCAGCAGCACGTTGACTGAAGACTTTTGTGTGACATCAGACACAACCCTTTTCTTCTTGAAATCCAATGAAAGTCTGCTTTCATCCAGGCCGTCAAAGATGAACAAAAGTTTACAGACAGCGAGCTTCTCTGCTGTGACCTTCTGTAATGTGGGATGGAAAACATGGAGCAGCTTAAGAAGACTGTACTGCTCATCTTTGACCAAGTTCAACTCCCTGAATGAAAGCGGAATCACCAGACTGATATCTTGGTTTTGTAGGCCCTCCGCCCAGTCCAGAGTGAACTTCTGCACTGAGAAGGTTTTTCCAATGCCAGCCACACCATTTGTCAGAACAACTCGGATGCGTCTCTGTTGGTCAGGTAATGCTTTAAAGATGTCGTGGCACTTGATTGAAGTGTCATGGAGAGTCTCCATCTTGGAAGCTGTCTCAAGCTGCCTCACCTCATGTTGGGTATTAGCCTCTTTACTCAGTCCCTCTGTGATGAAGAGCTCAGTGAAGATTCTGTTGAGGAGGGTTTCACTTCCTGTTCCATCTATTCCCTCAGCCGCATACTCACATCTCCTCCTCAGACTGATCTTATGTTCATCTACAACCTCCTGCAGACCAACATCCACTGTACGAAAATAAAAATAAAAAGATACAATTATAAATATAAATATTAGTTAATTATCACAACAATTGTTGACATGATGACAACCACAGACTGATCTATAGTCTTACTTTGTACAGTGCTGGTCTGACTGGCTGTCTCCAGTCCTGGTCTTGTTCTGGATCTTTTTGTACACAGAGGACAGGAGGAGTCCCCTGATGTACCAGACTGATCCCAGTATGAGGTGATGCACTGTCTGCAGAACCAGTGTCCGCAGCTGGTAGAGACTGGATCCTTCAGCACGTCACAGCAAGCAGCACAGCAAGATGGCTGCTCTTCCACAGAATCATGACTCCTCTTCCTCTTCTCTCTGTGTACACAAAGACATTTCATAGATTATTGAAGCAAAAGATTTTACCAACTCTGTCAAGATCACACTTTTTACAGACCAAGCTTTACTTAAAGGATAGGACAGATATTATCAAGGCTTCCATTTGAAAGGATAACTTACAAATGAATTAATTTGAGAAAATATGGAGTCCCTTTATTAATTATGTAAAATATTGATTTAATAAACGATGAAGTGGATGACTAATCTCTGAAGACAATGCAGTTGCAGACCTTCTTCTAAATAAGTATTTTATTTTGCATCTATTGCAATTAAGATAATCAATTTTGATTGATTTGATGTTCTTCTTTGAGTAACTGCAGCAATCTCTACTGTATTGATTATATGAACGTAAAAGGTTGTATTTCAAGGTATTAAAAACTCAAATGGAGATATTGTAGGAAAGCAAGTTGTCTGTGTGTGTGTGTGTCTTTGAAGTGGCAGATAGGTCAGGTCAGTGTATCAAAAACAATTACATTCTTTCTTAAAAGACTGATCAATTTAATGATTAATTGGTTTTCCCTTTGCCCTAATTTTATGAAAGTGCAATGATTTAATTCTAAAGTAGTTAATCCGCTATTATAAATCCTTTGTGTGCCTCAGAAACGTGTGTTAATATTCTAACAGGCAGTTTTAGAGAGATGTATCTGGTCTGGAACAAACCACTTTTTATGGGAACCATTCAGTTGATAGAGCATGAAAATCGTTGGTTTTAAAAATCGTCCCTCCCTCCAGCTGATGATCTATGCAGTCTGTGACCAAACACACAAAGACACGGACATCCTACACACTGGGTTTTAGATTTGCAGAAGGTAATGATGTACTGGATACTGGATCTATCTGTTAAACATACAGCAGAGAGACTCTCTTACTTTGTGTCTGAGGGTCCAGGTTCATTGCTGAAGACTGGAGGATGATCTTTGGACAGAGAGCTGGATCCTGAGAACGTGCTCCACTCTTCCTCCAAATCACTCATCTTCAGTCAGTCTAAGGTCAACCAGAAACACTGCAGGCAGACACACAATAACCATAATATCGAGATATCCTTTCCACTACACTTCACTGCTCACATTTTCCTCTTGCACCAAAATGCATCTTGTAATTTAAATGGGGAGAGGTGCATTAAAATGACACATGCTGTCCACTGTAATGTGTCCCTGTCCTGATTCCTACAGTATCAGACTGTAACTGAAACTTTGTCTCTAATACAGTTAAACATCTGCAGATTCTTTACTTCAGTTCAGGGTATGAACAGTTAATTGAAGTCAAATCCACAAGGGTTGTCACCTGGGGCAGTTCTGGGATTGGCCTCCCCATTATCGTAACCTCTTCGACTCCACACCAGTGGGCTCAAGTAGTAGTTAGGCTAAATTTTGTAGATGGAAAAACTCCTTTGACCTCTGACCTCAAGATATCTGGAGGAAAATTGGTTCTACTGGTACCGACCAAGTGTGAACCTATCGTTACATCACCCATTGGTTTGTGGAGTACCATTTTGAAGGCTCAAGTTTGCCATTGTGGCTGTCGCCATGACAGTTATTTTACTCTAAATTAGACCATCAGTTCCTAAATGAACATCATGCTATACGGTAGAAGATGTGAAACTAGTGACTGAGTCCATGAAACTCATCAGGAAACTATTTACTGAGCTAATAAATCAAATGAGAAGTTGGTTCATTCTCCATTAAAGTGAATGGTACCAGTGTGTTATTGCAGCTAATGGAGCTCCCCCTGCTGGCCTTTACTATTTAAGACACTTCCAAGTTGGTTTCACTTTTGACCCCCAGAGTCCTGCCTGGTTAAATAAATATGTAAACGCCCCTGGTTGTCAAGCGACAGCAGCCTTCACAAAGCTGTAAATAAATGAAACTAAATCACGTGTGTTCAGTTAGTTTCCTCTGACGAGTCTGAACATGAAAATACAATTTAAATAGAGTTATATTTTAGTTTCTGCTGCTGTCACCAACCATTAAAACTACACAAAAACAGTCACATGCTAAATAAGTAAATAAATAAATAAATAAATAAATGTAGACTGTGCTGAAGATAGCAGCAAACATGTTACTGACCCTAAAAGAAGAGCTCCACCGTCTGTAAGTGTGTTTTCAGTCCGTCCGTTGTTCACAGTAACAACCTGCTCAGCTGAAAGTTCAATGTTATAAACAAACTATCTTCTTATTACCGGTAAAACTTCATTTCTCCACTTCCTGCTCAGATACCTGTGGCGCTCGCTCCAGTCCACTCGCGCCACAATTCGTAAAAAGGCTGCAAACTAAAGTTAAAGGTGTATGCCGCCACCTACTGTACCGGAGTATGTAAATATCATGACTGTATTGGAATTATATTCTGTTTATTAGACCTGTTTAACCTTGTATGACCTCGTCTTAACCTTGTTAGAATTACATCTTCTTTCCTACTTCTTACTCTAACTGATGTTTAACTGTATAATAATCCCTACCCCTTGATGTCATTATTCCATATATTTTTCTACTATTCCCTGTTGAATTATTGATTTTACCTCTGACCTTCCAAAACATATTTCTAAAATACCACTATCGTTTTTGTTTAATGAACTTTTAGCAAGTTTATAAGCAACCTCGTTTCCCTCTATTCCAACATGCACTGGTAAAATGAACATCAATACATAGCTGTTGTAGGTTTAATAAAATCCTGCATATTTCCATTATTAAATCATAACTGTTTGTTCTGACTGTATACTTTAAAGTACAGCTGCTGAATCTGAACATATTACTACTTTGATTTTGACCTCCTCTACCCACTGAAGACTGATGACTATTTATTTCTGCTGTGTATTATTAAAATGATTTTAACAATGCTCTTATTGAATTCTGGAATATATATTCCCACACCTACATGATCATTATTTTCATGTTTTGACCCATCTGTAAATATATTTAATTAGTTTTTAAATATTCTTGAGTCAATCTCCCAATATCAAAGTTCCTGGCTGACCAATCTCTTCTCTTTTCTAATATTTGTAGATTATCTTTTAGTTTTAGAAACAGCCATGGTGAAATGTTACTGATGATAACTGCTGGACTGTGTTAAATGGTGTCTAGTTTATACTGTTTAACTTTCTTGTTTATATCCCATCCAAACCCATCTACCTGAGAAAGTTGTATATTCCCAAGAGTTGTGTAGAACTGTTGATGCCATATTTCCGGTTTCTCTTCTGCTTCTGCGACTTCCGGCAGATGCCTGGGTTTCTCCCACAGGTTGCAGTCTGCACTGTTTCTGTTCACAAAGGTTTAATAGTGTCGCTGTTGTCTCAGTGTTTGACTAGTTCTCTGTTCTTCTCATAATATATTCCTTGTAAACACTGACATATAATTAAAAAGGACAAATTATATGCAAAAACTAAAACTTACCCGGTTAAATTAGAATTTATTATTTTATGATTGTTGGCTTAGCTATTCAGTAGTGACCTAATCAATGAATAGAAGCAAACCCAATATATGGTGAGATATGCATATGGATGCATATTTCTGTTGCAGGTCACAACATAGAATTGAATATCATCTGTCTTCAACTTTTACTTTTAAAATCAGCTTTTACTGTCTGTATTCTTCCCTGACAAACATTTTCAATGGGGCTGACATAGCCCTGTTAATCAAATCAGTCTTAAATTATGTCAAAACATTGGCTGTGAGGTTGTACACCCAAAGTGAAGCAATAAAAACTGATAGCAACACAACATTTAAACTGTTAGTGCAGCAATAAACAAATTCAGATCCCACTTTAGTGTAACACAGACATGCTAACATCTAGTTTGTGTCTGCATGTTATGTATGTGCATGCCACAAAAAGGAAAGAAAGAAAAAACCAAAACAGGAAACCACAGTAAGTTTGAGCACAGCTCTCGTACAAAAAAGAGCACAAGCTGCCAACCATTAGAAATTCTCATTGAATTTAACACAAAGTAAAGATGACAGTTGTTTCGGTTCCTGTGCAGCGGCTATATAAAGCGCTCTGAAAAATGTCTGGTTAAACAAGATGGAGAAGAGGTGCAGTGGTGCAGATTGTCTTACCGTGTGTGTGAGTGAATTCATTCATTCACCGTTAAACTGAACTACTTCCACTTGATATTGCACCTAACTGCTGTGAGAGCCATTTCTTTACAGAATCAAATCTGCCAAATGCAAAAAACCGAAATAAATAAATATATAAAAACAGAAGACAATAGAGGAATATGCTGCTGTTTCCTCTGTTTAAAGACCTACAAGACCAATATGCCATGTACATGTGTACCTTTATTAGCAATGTGATAGCCCTCAACAATGAACGAATACTAACAGTTCCCTCTAGTTCCTTATTAAGATAACTAAATAACCTTTCTCTAGTGGGCTTGGTGCTCAGCTATAGGGCTGCACAGACAGGACTTTTTGTGGCATTTTGACATGTCACAGCAGGAAAAGCCCAGGTGTGAATAATAAAAATTAATGATGGCTGAATTCCATTTAGCTGTTTCAGTTTCAGGGTCCTGGAGCTGTTCATGCTTCCTCACCGTCACAATCGGCAAATGTTAGCAACACCTGTGCTTTTCCTACTATGACAAGTATATATATGTATGTATATATTTGGCCACACCTGTTAATTCTTGAATTTAGGTGTTTCAATCAGACCCCTTGCCACAGGTGTATAAAGTCAAGCACCTAGCCATGCAGTCTCACACCTTTGTGATGCAAAATGGGTTGTTCTGAAGAGCAGCATGCAAGCCTTACATCAGCAAGTCAAATACCAAGCGTCGGATGGAGTGGTGTAAAGAGCATCGACACTGGACTGTGGAGCAGTGGAAACGTGTCCTGTGGAGTGACGGATCACGCTTCACTGTTTGGCAGTCAGATGGTCGATTCTGGGTTTGGCTGATGCCGGGAGAACGTTACCTGCCTTACTGCATTGTGCCAACTGTGAGGTTTGGTGGAGGAGGGATAATGGTATGGGGCTGTTTTTTTTTCAGGGTTTGGGCTAGGTCCCTTATCTCCAGTGAAGCTATGTCAATGCATCAGCATAACAAGACATTTTGGACAATGCTATGCTTCCAACTTTGTGGCAACAGTTTGCGGAAGGCCCTTTTCTGTTCCAACATGACTGTGCCGCAGCACACAAAGCAAGGTCTATAAAGACATGGTTTGATGAGTTCGGTGTGGAAGAGCTTGACTGGCCGGCACAGAGCCCTGACCTCCACCCCACTGAGCAACTTTGGGATGAACTTGAACAGAGATTGCGAGCCAGGCCTTCAAGTCCAACATTGTGCCTGACCTAATAAATGCACAAATTCCCACAGAAACACTCCAAAATCTTGTGGAAAGTCTTCCAAGAAGAGTGGAAGCTGTTTTGTCCATATAAATATATGCATGTATGACATGTACTGTAAGAGTCAGTGGACATTTTAAGAGCCAAACATATTTTGGTGTGTCTGAAACAGCAGAAATAGAAGCAGCCTCAGTCACAGAATGTCACAGAACCAGTTTGTTCTTTCCCTGTTTGAAGGCCAACTGCATATTTAAAGAATCACGGAAATGAGGACAAACTGTTTCACAGCTGATCTTTCTATCAGAGTTAGTGTAGGTGCAGACAGTGGTGCTAGCTTACATCTCACATAATGATAAAGATAAGAACAGGCTTCTTATTTTTAGAGTCAGTTTTCAGCTCAGGACGGTGGACACACACGAGCAACACTGACTGACAGTGGAGAAAAAACTTGGTGTGTATTCACATGTTGTTTTGTTTGGAGGTTGTTCGGGTTCCTGTTTGTAAGTTAACCATTTCCTGAGGTTTAATATTGATTTAAATAAGAACGTTGATTTGTTTTCTTTCACTACTTGCAGTATTTTTTCACGTGTTTTATTTGCTTTTAAATATCTGATTTGTCAAGTGTCTTATTTGTTTTTTTAAGAATATTGTATTGGATCAAAAGTATGTTTTATCCAAATTCTAATGCCTACTGGTTTAAATTACTATGCAGTTTTATGGTAAAATATTTTAATCAGTACTGATTAAATAACTTAAAGCCAGTGGTTGAATGTAACTAAGTACATTTACTCAAGTACTGTACTTAAATACAAATCTGAGATAGTTGTGCTTTACTTTAGTTTTCCAATTTTAATGCAACTTTCTACTCCAATATATCTCAGAGGCAAATATTGTACTTTTTACTCCACTTAAGATAAAAAAACAAACATTTTTAAAGCCTCTTGAATTAGCTGGAAAATGCCTGTCACAGGACAGCAATACTACAAAAATATGATGATCTTAACATGAAGCATTGCTGTAGATTCAATTACTCAACAGTGTATAAAGTAGTTGAGTGAGCTCAAACATCTACAGCAGTAAAATGCAACATATACAGATATACAGCAGTAATATTAATCCAAAAACATCCTATATAATAGTAAAACAGACGGGGACCAGTTTACTGCACAGTGAGTACTTGTTTTTAGTAAATTAGAGTAAATTTGGCTAATAATACAGTACAATTACATTCAGGTTTTGAGTGCAGGACTTTTACTTTGCTTTTTCAAATCCTTAATCCTTAATTCACAACATTAAATTACTAACTGCAAAAGTTTAAAAGGGGGCTTCAAACCACATAAATGATTGAATAGATCCTCTTTCCTCGCTGTTGTGAAAAACCAAACTGGCCTCCAGAACAATCTTTGTATTCATGTTGATCAGTGTTCTTCCTCCTGCAGGTCAACTGGCTATGGGTGGCTCCTCCTCTAAAACAACCTTTTTCTGGCAGAAGAAGAAGAAGAAGAAGCCAATGGAAAAAGCCTGGAGTAAGCTGAGGGGGGCGCTACCTAGTAAGAAACGCAGGAAGAAGAGCGTCCTGTCCCTGGATAAACTGAAGTTGGACAATCTGAAGAGGGAGAAGCCTTCCCAGAAGAGATTCTCACTGCCAACAGACAAGAAAGAGCCGATATCGCTGAAAAGACTCTCTCTTGGTAATATAAGGAAGGGGTCCATACAGACTGCTTCTCCAGGAAGGAAGGAGAAGGAGGGAGGAGGGCTGGGGAAAGTAGAGCAGATGAAAAGGAAACTCTCAAGACCCTGAGAGAGAATACAGAGAGGAATCAATTTAGGACTGAAAAATTGAGGAAAAAGTGTCTAAAAAAGAGATTCAATGAGAATTCATCCATCCAGGATCAAAACAAATGGACAATTTAGTGACAAAGAAACTTGAATGTGACAGAAAGACAAAAGAAAAGATGTCAGCAAGCAGGCTCGAGAGAGTCAGAGAGATACGTGTATTAAAAGTTTTTAATGACGTCACTGTCAGTTACTGAGGGCAGATTATCATGGTTGAAAATTACACACAGGAAACCAAAACCTTACAGTGAAAATGGCTCTTTCCTAGAAACATATCAGCCTTACTCATCAGCTGCAATATACTTACCCTAAACCTTCACAATCACTCATCTCACACAGCCCTGTTCACTCAGCAATGCTTAACAAAAAGGTTAAACATTAACATTTCTGGATATTATCCTAATAAACAAAAGCTTGATTTCCCTTTATGGTGGTTTTTTTTTTTTTTTTGTTGGAGCTGCCTCTGATGGCAAATCTGTGCACTAAATACTGTACATAATATCTACAATTTCAATGTGATCATAAATAAAATTTTATATCACAAACAATTTACAAATGAATATTGTGCATCACTCCAGCACAAAGACAGTTTACACGATGCACAGTGTTAGCAGCATACAGTGACAACAAAAAACAACCCAAAAAAATATAAAAAATAAAAGTTTGAGGCAGAAACAGCTTTTAGCACAAATCGGTCAGTTCCCTTTGATATTTACAAGAAAAAGTAAAATATAGAAATAAAATGTGCATCGTAACATGCACACCAGGAGATTGGTGTCTCTTCCACTCTATGAAGCATGAGGCAAAAATGATCTTACATATACTTTAAATATTGGGGTTAAATCTATAAATATCCTACATCTAGAATTTTGTAACAATCTAATCAGAATCTCAAACCCCAGAAGATGATTCTGATTTGTTGCCAAACAAATGGAGAGAGGTGCAGGAATGCTTTAAAGCAGGGTTATAAATTCTAACGAAGGCTTTATTAATGTTAATAAATCATCTTCATCATCAATAAGCCATTAATAAGAATAACTAATGAGTTGCCAGGTTGGGAAGAATCCATTTGGTTGGTGTTTCTTGTCTTTATTTGCTGTCTCTTTGGTTAGATCCTTAAATAGTTAATTAAAAAGCGAGCCAATAAAGGGTCATTAAGTTTATATCTTAATAGTAAACCGTCATGTTTTGTTACACACGCAGTAAATTCTTGATAAAGCGTTCTTTTGGTGCAATAATCCTCCAGGTCTTCAGAAACCAATAACACTCATGCCAGTTCTAATACTAAAATTATGATAAATAAGTTGTACAAAGTGGGTATAAGGGGGTACAAGTACTCAATGTAACTCAAAATCAAAGACATACTTATGAATACATTTCGGTTTGGATGCTCTGCAGCTCTGCAAGTGGCAAAATATGAGGGGTATTCCTACATGAATTTAAGAGCTTGTAAAAACACAGAGCAAGTTACATATTTTTCACAACCTGGAAACGCTCAGTTACAATTTATAACCCTTTATGAAGCCCAGTATGGAGTGATACTGGAGTCCTCCATGAGCTTCAGTGGACTTTGACTGCAACTCCTGTGAGTGAACCCTGGGAACACCAGATATCTAGTGAGTCCATATAAACTCAGTTGCCAGTTTATTAGGTACATCTGACTAAAACTAATGCGGTCTAACACAACAGCCCTGCAATAAATCCTTCTTCAAAGAAGGTTATAATGTTCAGTTTTTGTTTAAACTATTTTAGAGACGTGTTGATTTAACTGTAGGACCATTCTGGAAGACGTAGTCGTCGGTGTTGTACTGCTTTATACAGACGCAATTAAAAGCTAAATGTAAGCCAAATAACAGAAGCACCTCTCTGTATAATGCAATACAGTTCAACAAGACCACAAACTACATCCTCCAAAATGATCATAAAGTTGAATCAACATCTCTAAAACAAACAAAAACTGAACATAACGACCTTCATGAAGGGAGGATTTATTGCAGACTGTTGTATCAGGCTGCACATACACATTAATCCATCATGAGGATATTACTACAGCCATTTGTGGCAGAAATTCTGACTTCTGTAACTCAAGAGAGCACATATTTCTGCTTTGCGACGGTCCACACACTTTCAGTCATTTCTTCCATGCGCCGCCAGCTTGTTCCAGTTGTTCAGTGGCTGTCAGTGCTGCTTCTACCACCACTACCATCTGTTTAGGGAAAAACTGGCGGTTCATTTATGTCCTAACAGGAAATGAGCTCTCCAGTGTCCTGTCCCCCCCCCCCATGTTGTTTAAATGGGCCAGTAATGGAGGGTTTGCGTCCTCATGTTTAAGGTCGACAATAGAGCACAAATGAGCCACTCCATTTTAATTACAAGACACGTCCGCCATCATGTTGGCCAACTGATATTTTAATTAATCAATTCTTCTTTGCCCGATGACCAACTCAGCTTTAACAGACAGAAACAGAGCAGGCGCTGTCTGCAGTTTTTAAGCCCAACGCTACAGTCTGCTGGCTGGAGAAGGACGGATCTTACTGTTTGTATACACAGAACTGTAGATTTCAGAGTCAAGTGCGTGTCTGCATGTTTTGAGTGTGTTGAATGTTGTTTGAGTTAATTCCACTTTTCTGAAGAGTCAGGGATGTCTTCTGTGCCCCCACGGATGAGAGACGCCCCGTTGCTCCTCTCCATCAGCTCGGCAGTACGAGACTTATAGTTCTAAAGATAGAGGTGGAGAGACAGATAAGAATATGAGGTGAGAGTTGAAATGAGGTAAAGAATCGGGGGGGGGGGAGATTAGGTGCAGCAGAAAGTAACAGGAAGTGAAAAAGAAAGAAGAGAAAACGGGTTAGTCATGTCCAAACTAGCAAAAAGAGCTAACCAAGCAGAGAGAAAAAGAGACACGAAAAAAACCTGTTTATCCCTGAGAGAGTGTTTCCACATAGGCTGACAGGATTCCAAACGTAAAGTTCATTCATTGGTTATCACAAAGAAGCAATCATGCCGAAAAGCAGACAAAGCAGCCACGACAGACATGACCAAACAAATCACAGATGTAGGCAGATTTATGCATTTATTCATATTAGTTGTAACAACGTTTGTACAAAAATAGACCCTAAATATGGAAATGTTTCTGAACTGTGAAAACAATACAAACAATTAGCCTATAATAATATGAAAACGAGTATCAACAAGTTGATTCATCTGAAATCTGAAGACAAAGAATATAGTTTGAATATACTGTTATGCCTTTAATAGCTTCTTGTAATGGTATTCCCTTTATGAGTACTTATAGTCAATGATTATTATTATATCATTATTCACAAATGTCCAGCTTCCTCTTAATTGTGTGAGTCACTGCATATTTTACTATCACGGAGAGAGCAAATGCAAATTTGTCCCAACCATCCCTCTCCTGCCTCCTTTCTAAGTCCAATGTCATATATGTAAAACAACCTATCTGTGAATCAGTGTACACGCACACGACACACACATCCCTGCACTTCCTGCTAGCAGCAATAACAGGCTGCGTGTGTGTGTGTATGTGTGCGTGCGAGAGGGAATGACAGAGTGCACATCTCCAAACAGACGCACATGCCAGAGTAACAAGTCAGAGGAAATGTGGCGAGGAACATTAACCACTCCAACCACAAGTACACATCTGGACTGGTTTAACAGTGTACAGCACAAGCACATGATCTAACACACACACACACACATTAGCAGACAGCACGGAGAACATAGAAATGTTCTGCTCATTAACGATTGCATAACACAACAGGGTAATTCCAACAAAGAATTCTGTTTACAGTAAGAGGCAGTGCGGCCATTAAGGCCTCGTTTTATGAGATCTAAAGGGGGTATGATTAAGGTCACTGATGTTTTGCTCAAGTTTGCCTCATGGAAACTTTGACATCCTGGTTGGATTAATGTACATATGTACCGAATTACAACTGTGTCATAATTCTGAAAGCATGATGGGACATATTTTGTGCCCATGCAGAGATGATCTGCACGCAGATCAATTATTGAAGTGACTGATACAAATACTACAGATCTGATGGAAGACAAAACAGCCTGCTCGGAGACCAATTCTCTGACTGGCTGAAATTGTTGCACAACATAACACTGTCATGTTTAGCGAGTTTGCAGGCAAACATTAGGACATACAGAGCAAGGACACAATCGAGGGCAAATGAGCAGCATTGTGTGAAAGGTTACTGAGCACCTACATGGACGACGGGCAACATGCAAAACATTTATTGAGCATAAATTGCTCAAACTAAATGATCCTTTTGCAAATGTCCCATCCTGTTCCCAGAAGTGAGACACAAATATGATGCAATACATTTGAACATGCTCAACCAGTGACATAAAGAACTTTGGAGTGCCAGTAAGTTAAGTCCAGAAAACACAAAAAGAGTTTGGAGTTATCAGAATACGTATGTTCATTCTTTCAGTTTCTATGTTCAGCAGAGAGGAGTAAAAGGCACAGATGTTCTACTGTGTGTAATAGTCATTCAGCTTTAACATGAACAATATGTCTTGCAGCAAGTGGGACGAAAAATGGTGTTTCATTGGTAACAACAGAACCACAATAGATAAAGGTCACCGACCAGCCACAAGTCTCTTTCTTGCTGCTTTCTCAACCACTTCCCTCCTCTCTGCTGGCAGGCAAACTCCACGGACGGCATCATGTAATGTGTTATTAACCGACCCCTGTACACATTAAAGGCACCATAAAGGCTGAAGTAGCAGCAAACTCTTCCTATACACACGAGTCAAAAGGGCGCCATCGCTTTTATTCAAAGCTACATACATTCATCTTCGCTGAACACAGAAACTGAAAGAAAGTTCTGGCTGAGTGTGCAGATTTTTTGTTCTTCCTTAGTCAATGTGCATACAAATTATGCTGTTTCATATGGAAGTTGCAACATACAAGAGGGCGGCACTACGCCGTCGTCACTATTGTTGAAATGACGCTGCAATTGTTAGATTTATTTTGATTGGTTTAAAGAGTGACACAGGAACTGAAAAAAAAATGCACAGATAAAAACTGCTAAACCTCTGAGATAGTATCACAAGATGATCTGTCACTTGAAACCACAGTAAAACACCAATGCACTTCAAGGTTGTTATTTTCCTGTGAAAGCTGAGGGTTCACTGTGTTGAATGTGTTTTACTTTTCCCCACTAATTCATGTACAGTATGTCTCCAATTCATGTACAGTAGATCACATTTTGCAATAGAAATTCTATTGAGCATTTTTTAGGCAGAGCTCAACATGTTCATAAGCTAAGGCTGAAGCTCTGCAACATTAGCACTTACATATTCTCTTCCATCAGTCAACACAGTGATACTGCAGGACAATTGAGTTAATAGTTAGAGGTTTTATATTCAGTTTTAGTCTTGGAAATCATTTACACACACAGAGCGCCCAAAAAGCAGAAGCACATTTGTTTATATTTGGTCAAAGCAGCGACAGACAGAAGGGTTGACTGTAATGACAGTTTTGCTACATATGACTACAGTACACACACACAAGTCACTTTCAAACAATAAATCACCACATTTGCATCTAATGATGAATCTATTTTGACAAAGCTGCCATCAGTGGATGTCTTTGCAATAGAATATGGTAATAACTAACAAGTGCAATCCTTTTTGATATGCAAGGCTCATCATTTTTGTTTGTTTTTAACAATTTTCAGATTAAAAAAAAAAAAAGTACTGAGGGTGTTTAAACCTTTTCTAAACTGGATTTGTGTTCCCACACATTTACTGTTTCGGACCACTGTAACGTACAATAAATGAGCTTCTGAGTATGCACGCTCTTTACACATGCAATAACTGATTTTAGTGAAGTTTAAAAAGAAAAAGACGCAGAGTGGTTTGTTGAAATGTTCCTTTACATTTACATCTGGCTGCTGGATGTTTTTACACTAATTTTAAATCGTCAACCACGATTGGAGAGAAAAGTAAAAACAAAAAGAAAAAGCGGCACTCAAATGTAACCTTCAGTTGTCAAGTCGGCCTAGTTATCTGTTTGTCATTACATATCTGCGAGACTGCTTGAGTAATGGCTGCCATGGTCGTACTCTATGTGGTGTGTCTCAGTGTGGTTTCAAGGCTTTATCTCCTTAGAGCGAGTGGTTGTTTGGTTTGTGATTGCTGTCGTCGGCTCCGTTGCTCTCGGACAGTACCTCATGCTCCATGGTGTTAAAGCGGACTTCAGAGCCGCCCCTTTTGCTGCTGCCCCGCCGGCACAGGCAGCACAGGATCTCCTTGAAGGTCCTCCTCATGTCCTTGTCCCTGAAGGAGTAGATGATGGGATTGACGAAGGAGTTGCACTCTGCCAGCACCAGGAAGTACTTCTCGAAGACCAGCACCTTACAGGGTTCACAGCCCAGACCGTCGAGCAGCAGCACCACCAGGCCGGGCGTCCAGCAGATCACAAAACAACCTGGGGGAGGATTGAGGGGGCAGCGGTGGGGAGGGAGGGAGGGAGAGGAAGAGATCAAGGGTACATAAGGTCATAAAAAGGCTTGTAATAACATTGGAAATCAACAAGGAAAGTCATAGATAAAAAAAGGAGTTGCTAAGAGGAAAGAAAATGAACAGACAGTTTTAAAGAATGTGAAGAAGTAGAGGGTAGCTAAGGGAGAAAGGGAATGTACCGTAAATTCCTCTCTAGACAATGCACACACACACACACAGAGAGATACATAACATGTCAGCATGTGGACTGGGTTTAGTCTGTATGATCAGATTTCATTATCATAATACTCGATTAGGCAGCTCAGGAATTCATTATGTGCACACATTCGAAGCACATTCA
Source organism: Dicentrarchus labrax (assembly GCF_905237075.1). Taxonomy (NCBI): domain Eukaryota; kingdom Metazoa; phylum Chordata; class Actinopteri; family Moronidae; genus Dicentrarchus; species Dicentrarchus labrax. The sequence continues at coordinate 32,045,950 of NW_026136721.1, forward strand.
GCACTAATATATGCACACGTACAAGCTACAGACGGAAATGAGAAAACGATGTGGACACACAGACACAGACACAGACACACACACACACACACACACTCACACTCACACTCACACTCACACTCACACTCCTCAGCCCCTGACCATAACCTTAACTGTCAGAACTACATGCTTAGCCTCAAATCTAAATAGCAATTTGAAGACATGGGAAACACCCAAAATGTCCCCGCTTTACAAAAATGTCCTCACTCTCAAGGTCAAAAACTCCAGTTGGTCTTCACAAGCTCAGAAGTGCACACCCGACACACTCTCAGTTGTGTCATATGGGCCGGAGAGAAGCTGTTTTCTGTCACAGTAACTAAACTATGCAGCTCCCTGTCAGGACATGCTCAGGGTTTTCCTCGCCCTCTTCACATGCCATAGGTGCTGAATCCTGGCTGCCGAGCGACGGGCAGAAAGATGAGTAACATTTTGAAAACGTTGAGGAATTTAATCGAAAGCTCAAAATGCAAGACCCGGAGAAGGGGAGGCTGGGAAAGAGGTTAGAGGGAGCGAGGGAGCATAGCCAGTTCAGCAAAAAGAAAAAAAACAAGGAGGACTCGGCGGGAAAAGGAGGGAAGGAGTGAATGTGTGCGGGGAGGTGTAAGGTCTGGTTTATCAAGTACAGACAAGCTAAGAGAGGCGCCTGCATGCCAACCTGCATGTGCACTAATGCGTTAAGAAGCTGCCTGTGTTTGTCATTTCCCTGAAGCGTATATACATATACATGCACACACACACACACACACACCCACACATTTATACACATCTGTGTATATCTATAAATGTTATTTATATATGTCTATATATATATATAAAAAACATTCGGCTTCTTACTAGAAGTGATGAGTCACTACTTCACATGAAATGTATTTATATATGTCTATAAATGTTATATATATATATATATATATATAACATTCGGCTTCCTACTAGAAGTGATGAGTCACTACTTCACATGAAATGTAAGGTTATTTCACAGCAGATATATATAATATTTCTGTGTTTTTTCTGTGCCTTTCTTTCTTGAAGTGGCTGGAGCGCCGCTGGAAATCAGTTTGGTTGATAGTGGTCTCAGCGTAAATATCTGATTAAACACACAGTTCTGAAGAAGCAGATTCTAACTTCAAGTTTCATTATTGCTGATCTAATCACAAACATTTACTAAATATACCATCACTTTTTTACAAAAGGAGCAGATCACTGAATTTTATGACCTTAAACAAAAAATTGTTGTGTTTCCTGCTGCAAGAAGACCAAGGACCATCATAGTTTACAGTAAACAAAGTTCTCTTGAGGTGAGGTGCCTTGCATACCGAAATGTCTTACTAACAGGTGAAAAATCTCGACTGAATAGATTTTACTTGATAAGCGGAGGACTAAAACACTGTTTTGGACAAGTGAGGACAAGTGTGTGGGATGCTTTGGTTTACTCATTAATAGAAAGCAATAAGATAAATGGGGAGGAAATGCAGCTAAATATGCACCAGATTCACATAAAGTTAGTAAAGACTTTATACTAAACACAAATAAATGAATAAGTTAAAATACATAAAAAAAATAAATGATGTTCACTGACTCAAATATCTTTGTGTACAGGACTGGGCAATATGGTCTGAAATTTAACAGAAAGATCTAAGTAAAATAGGCTGCTTCACATTCTTTAGCACCATCAAAAGTTATATTATACAGTATATCTACCCACCAACGATGACAATCAATTCAAATAACAGTTTCCAAGATCAAGAATGAACTCTAATGCTCAATAATACAAATAAAGATACTTTTCATCCCAATCTTCATGACATTTTTGCTTATGTATTGTATTGCGTTATTACACACTGCTTTTATTATTGCTGTTATTTCCCTGAAAGCTTTTACTTTGTTTTCCTTCAGTGTTATGTATGTATGTATGTATGTATGTATGTATGTATGTGTATGCCAATAAAAGTAATGTTTCTCTGAACAAGCTTTCCTTCCAAGTACAGTTTCACTAAGGCTGCTCAATTAATCGAAATTTTATCATGATTACGATTCTGGGGCCAAACGATCTCAAAACTAATAAAATCGGGGGGAAACGATTTTCTTTTCATTTTCTGTTGTGCAACGTTGAATAGAAAAAAGCTTTGTCTCAATTCAGGGATGCAGCCCCTCAATTAGGACACAGCCACGGTCTGCATATTTCGCGCATGCGTATTTCCGTCACGCCGGCAAACGTTTTACGTATGAAACAGAAGTGACACTTCGCTGCGACACAAACAAATATATTTACCGTTTTAATGTTTCCAGATGTTTGATATCAGGACGTTGAGCTGAGAACTGACAAGTTGAACGTTGTCCAATTAAAACGGACCCACCGCGGTGACGTGTTTGGTGGAGCTGTTAGTTTAATAGTTGATTTGGAAGAAAGCAAATTGTTTTTCTATGGCTTATCTTTTGTGTTATTTAATTTAATTTAACTTTTTATAGAGATTGCAAGAGTGCACTATGACTGTCAATGTAAAAAGGAGACTTACAAATGTTTATGGGGAAAGGAAAGTGTAACTGAGGACTTTCTTGCAAAGTGTTTTTGACAAATGTCCAATAAATGCAGCGTGTTTCTGAAGTTTAAAAAAATAATCGTTTGAATAATCGTGATTTCAATTTGACCCAAATAATCGTGATTATGATTTTTTCCATAATTGAGCAGCCCTAAGTTTCACCAACATTTGTGTCACTTCCTCTTAGTTATGCTGGGAATTTATGGTTAAAGACAGCTTGAAACTGCAAGGTGGAGCAACGGTGACTACATTTCTCTCTTATGAATTAATCCTCATAAAGGACACAAGCACACGCTAAGCTGTTTGTACTTGTATTAGATTATGGTCAGAATATAAAGAAATTACTTTACCAAACATACCGACATGACTTCAGTTAGGTCGGTGAGAAATTCATAATGTAGGTTTCAGTAAGTTTTTGGTTTATTGCGCAGAACTTAACCTGTATAAACAGCATGTGTGTGTTTCCTCACCCAGGATCATGGAGACGGTCTTCATCAGGGCAAACACTGTCTCTCTGTGTCTCATCTGGGAGGTGTGCTGCGACATCTGCTTGCTCTTGTGCCGCACATAGAGAAAGATCCGGGTGTAGACAGCCAGCATGATGGAGAAGGTTAGCAGGTTGAGAAGAGCCCAGAACACCAGGTAGCTGCGGCTGTACATCGGTGCCATGGTGGAGCAGTTGGGCAGGTCGCACAGGCAGTGCCAGCCCATGGTGGGAACCAGGCCCATGATTATAGCCAACAGCCAGATGAACACAATGATAACAAAAACACGCCGGGTGCTCATTTTACTGTGCAGCTGCATGTTGAAGATGGTTTGGTGGCGCTCCACTGCCACAGCCAGGAGGTTGAGGACTGAAGCGGTCAGGCTGGTGTCAATCAGCCCCTGACGCACAAACCACTGGTACTTAGAGAGCTTAATGGTCCAGGGACCAGTATGAAACATCAAGTGGAGGTAGGCGACACCTAGGAAGAAGAGAGTCAGGGTTTAATTACAGAGAAATGTTTTTAAAAAGAGCTATGTTATGTTGTCTTCAAGGAGTTGTTTGTGTTTTAGGATTATTTTCCTTCCTATCAAGACTGGGACAAACTCTTTAATGTCTGTTTAATGTCTTTGCATGCAATATGAGGGTATGATGAACAAAGCTCCCAGATATTTGGCATCAGTTCAACAGAGTTCCCACTCATTTTAAGAAGTCATTTTTCTTGACATTACAGGTCAGCACTTGCTCACAAACAGGCCGAGTATTGACACATTAAACCCCACTGTTATTCCTCCTTTTTTTAAATGGTGCAAGGTTCTTGATCAAGTATCTCAGGTTCATTATAGTTAGGTTCACTTTTGCGGCACACTTTTTCTACGCTTCCAGTAAATAGACAGTTGTAACATTAGTTTGGCCACAGCCCACAACAGTTCAATTTACATAGAATTAATTATATTTCACAGAAAATTCAAATAGACTCGATGTCATAAAGCTGCTGCAAGTTGGTTCCACTTCTGGTAAACCAACGTTGAGCTGTCAAGCCACGCAGATTAACATACCAACAGTTGAGTTTCAGACATATACATATGTAGGCGATCTGAGGTGTAGATTTGAGTAATGGGCTAAAATACAATTAAAGTTTTCCGGGTCAACATAAATTATTTTCCAGATTTCTAGATTTCCTGACATTTTCAACAACTAATAAATTAATCAGCAAAATGACTCACAGATCAATCATCAATAATGAATATAATCATTAGTTACAGCCCTACATATATACTTATGAAAATACTTTAAAATAACTGTTAACACTGAGACCACTAGTCTGAAGTAAGGAAGCTTCAGAATTATAAGTGCATTTCCATAATTAATAAAGAAGAAGGTCATGACCTGTTAAGGGCCTATAATGCAAGTCAAAACACCCAGAGCCATTGTTTTTTATGTAGGAATGCACATTGGCGCCGTCTTCACGTGTCACTGCAGATTTACCAGCATCACTGACCCAGTGGGATACGCCACCACTGTGCTACTTCCCAGCATCTACACTCATCAACTCTCCATAAAAGCAACACTTCTATCACATTTGCTCCCCAGATGCGACGCTACATGACACAGTGCGAGTGTGTTGCACTTTACACAACAAATATCTAAGACAGGATAGGGAGAGACACAAAAACATCCATGTTTGCATTATTGTGGTTAAATGGCAAAAAACAAAAACAAATAAAACAATCTATTTAACAGTATTAACGATAGAAGTGAAGATGGACACATTTGTTATTAGTATAACATGTAGTGCACATGAAGTAAATCAATTGTACCTGAGAAGAGGTCTGCCAAAGCCAGGTTACCCAACAGGTAGTAGATGGGATAGTGAAAGCGTCTGTTTTTTAAAATGGCACCTATGACCAACAGGTTGGAAAAGATGACGATGAAGCAGACCGTCATGCCCAGAGTGACAATCACATAGTCACGCCTGCGCCAGTGATCGCTGATGTTCTTGCCACTCTCCTCGTAGAAAAATTTGACAGTGCGGTTTAAGTAGCATCCCTCTGTGTCGTCAATCGCCGTATCCATGGTGAGATATCTGGTTGATTTGTGGGATCAGACAAGAGTTGAAGAGGACGGAGAGGAGAGCGGAGACGCAGAAAGTAAGCAAAGGAGTTGGTCTAGGGCGTCATTCAGACTCCCTGGTGGGCTGGAGATCCGCATGCCATCATCTGGATAGGTGAGGACTGGAGGGATCCAGTTTGAAGTCTGAGGCCTTCACTGTATGGCGGTTTGGGATCCACTGGTCTTCAATCTGTGGAAAAATGAAATATTAATTTAAAACAACAAACTCTATGCATGACTTCATGAATTCAACAACGTGAACAACAAATCAAATTTACTGAACTACCAACCTAAATGTGTACTAAATGTGGGCTGTGCTGTTTCATATTTTGCTCTGTGGTTCATTTTGTTGTCACAGTCTTCCGGAGTTCACGTGAGAAAAATATGAGGTCTGGGTGGTTGTTGATGAGGCAGGGGTGCAGTGCAAAGCAAGTGTTAACACCAGCATTTACACACAAACCACTTTAATCAATCTTGCTTTCTTTCTCTTTCTTTTTTTCTGTGTCTCTCCAGCAGTTTGTTCCAAATAGTCGGCAAAAAAAACAGAACACGCGAACAAAAGCAGGTGAGAAGAATAATCAAGTAGTTCTGTTTGTCAAGTATATAAATTCAAAATGTAATAAGATTTCTATGTGGTCATTTTATATCAACTATTTGTTCATTGAATTGACAGAACATGAGCTATATAGTGATATATATTGTTATTAGGATATGATATTTTGGTCATATTATACAGCCCTGTGTATGCGTGTTGCAATTTTTTATTCATATATCAATCTTATGTATTTAAATGGATAATAGCAACAACACTCAACAATGGGCCAAAAACGAGCCAATCAGCCCACAGGTTTTAAGCCCAGAGGTCTAGAAGAGAAGTTAATTAACATAGACTACATAAACCATATGGCTTGGCTTTGTGGTTGAAATCATCATTACGATATTATTCAGGATTAGAGCTATCTCCTTTTATTTAAAATTCAAACATGTGAAATCACTTTCACTTACATAGCCCAATCTCACATATTTGCCTCAAAGTGCTTTACAGCATGCGACAGCCGCAGTCTTTAGACCATGCTACTGTTCGCACAACAGAAAATAAATCTGCACTTCTTTTGGTAGTCCTCATTTGTCAGCAAAGAATGGCACAAATTCTCTGGTTCCAGCTCCTCCAATGTAACATCTAGCAGATTTCCATTGTCTTACATTGCAGGACACTGAATATCTTTGGGTTTTAGACTCAGAGAAAACATTTAATTACATCATGTTGGGCTTTAGAAATTGTGACTTCTTTCGCAAACGTATTGGGACTGATCGACATATATGGTAAATGGACCTGTACTTGTATAGCGCTTTCTAGTCTTCCGACCACTCAGAGCGCTTTTACACTACGTGCCACATTCACCCTTTCACACACTATCACACAGTGATGGCAAAGTCCATCGAACAGAAACTAACATTCATACACATTCACACAACATGAACGGCATCGGGAGCAATTTGGGAGCAATTTGGGGTTCAGTATCTTGCTCAAGGATACTTCGACATATGGCATCAGGAGCCGGGGAACGACCCCACAACCTTCCGATTAAGGAACGACCCGCTCTGCCTCTGAACCACAGCTGCCAATATGTTATCCGATATGTGCCAATATGGTATATAACAATATACTCATATTAAACAATGCTTGTAATCATATATTGGTGTCACTGCAAAGTTTATCCACTGCTATCTTTTAACACTGTCGCCAGCCGCACAGAGTAAGTGACAAAAAGCAGCTCTCAGCAATGTCAACTAGAACTGGTTGACATGTTAAATTATTTAACATGTTAAAGAATATTTAACTTAAATATTCTTTAATAAAGTTATTTGTTCAAGAAAGCAGCCTTCTCAGTACCTTTGCACAGTTTTATCAGTAAACAATCAACACAGAAATGGTACATTTTTATTCCAGCAGAAATTGAAATAAAATGTGAAAACATACAATGAAGCAGATTTTAGGTTAAATCATTGAGTCCTTGAATGTGCTATGGTGACTTGTGTTTGTAAAGACTGTTTTTTGTTTTTTTTTAAGGTTCATGGTCAGTAAGAGTAAGTCAGTGCTGAAAAAATGATGCATCATCTGTTCCAAGATTAAACTGTGTGAACTTTTGTAACCCCACAACAGTGTATTATGTATCTCTAGGGGTAAACACACACAAAGAACAATGTGAAACCAGCTAGACTCAAACAAATAATATAGCCTGCCACAGATGACTTTTACTGATTTGATTGTTGTCATAACCCACCATTATATAGTTTTAATCCAAAAAGCAAAAATGGATCTTCCTCACAAAGCTGACAGAAAGTCTCAATTAGCAGCAGCAATCAACATTATTCTATTACAACTGAGCTCAAAGAGCAGCTATCTTTACAGGCTGACAAGTTATGACAGGAACACTGGAGGCTTTATGACTGTGATGCTATAATTAAAACCAACCACAGCTCAGGCTCAGCATTCACTTTAAAGACATGCAGTCAAAGTGCAGCCAACAACAATGCGCTTTAATCCTCTATTTACCGTAAACCTGTATGTAGCGTTTTGAGTCAACAACACTCCCTCACACGTTCTCCATTTTCCTGTGAAACCCAGCGCAGGACGACGACGACACGCACTGTACCGCCGGCTCCAAGTTCAACTCTCTCAACAATGGAAACAGCAGAGCAGCTCCCTACAGCAGAGACACACCTCACAATTACACAATCCAGCTATGTAACTCAATCTCAATCCAAACATGCACAACACGCACACACACACAGAAAGGGAGCCTCAGTGACCTACTATCCTACCAAGGGTGTGTGGACAGAGAGACACAGATGCCAAATGAAAAACAGAAAAATGTGGAGAGAGTGAGAACTTAAGAGGCTTCAGAATGAAACGATGGATGAGACGTAAGGAAAAGGGTTCGATTCAGGCAAGCAACCTAAAACAGTTGAAGGACTTTTAAAAAAGTGTAGCAAGAGCATGTGAAAGGAACTTAAAGTAAAGCAAGAATAACTCTTGAGAGTACAGGAACATAGAAATAGAAAGGGGTTGTGGTGTGTGTGCAAAGGTTTGGGCAAACAATTCTCATAAGTTCTCATTTGCGTGGTGTCCAGAAAGGAAATGAGAGACACTTTGGAACTGAAAGTGTCTCTCTTGTAGCCTTTGTACTTGTTAGAGACATAAACACTACAAGAACTACAGTACACACACACACACACACACACACACACACACAGGTGCTCGGTTTCCGATCTACGTCACGACAAACCATATGAACTTTTTTAGTTAAGCTTTTCAATTGTCTTCGCTACTATCACAATCTTGTGTTTAAATACCAGATAACAACTCAACGATTTACGCTGACTAAAAACTTGAGAGCATGCTCGGCTTGGCACTTTTTCATGCTGCAAATCTTAAAAAATATGTAAGATAATCGCATGGGAAACACACAGGAAGCTTAATCTACCTCATTTTAGAGCTGCAACGATTCATAGATTAGCTTCCAACTTAATTGGCAACTAAAAACGTCATATTTTGCCCTACCGTTATTTTGTTGCGTCACAAGTCACACTCTTCCAGCGTTCATGAGAAAAATATGAGCTCTGCAGGGGTTGATGACGAAGGAATACAATGGAAAGTAAGCGTCTATTCACAAACCATTTTAATCTGCTCACCTTCCTTTCTCTCGCCCCCACACACACACACACACACACACACACACACACACACACACACACACACACACACACACACACACACACTCGCACACAACACACACACCAGCAACTCGCTCCACTTCGCCTCTGTTTCTCTCTCTGTCTGTTTTTTTGTTCTAAATAAAAGGAGAAAATGTATCAAATCTGAATAAGTACCTCTTATTTGTTGAGTATATAATTCAAAGCGTAATAAGATTTACATAAGCCCATTTTATATAAACTATTCATTGAATTTACAGACAATGTGACAATTGTGATATATATATATATATATAATTATCAGGATGTTAAATTTTGGTCATATCGCCCTAAAGGGCCCCAACTGAATTTTTTCCACAGCATTTAATCACACAGGTTGTGATTTCATTAAAGGTTCTTATCTTTAGGCAAAACTTCCAAACTTCTAAAACTTAAAAAAGCAACTCTGGCCTCTTTCGATAAATGACGTGTAGGAACGTGTTTGTCAGTTCATCAATAATCAAAAGCCCCCCACATATTTCCCCCCATTATATCATATGTGTGTGTCCCGCCCGCAGTCTAGTGTTGACTGTACACTAAAACACCGGTTTTGAGCGTTTGGTGTCTTCTTTAACCTTTATTTAGACAAGTAATCTCATCGGGACACTGGTTCTCATTCTCAAGAGAAATCAAAGCAGTCAAGTCAATTTTAATCTGTGTAACTTCTGTACCAAAGGTCACAAAACAACAAAGCTCTTGCTCATAAAAAGTGCAACAAAAACGGTACAACTCCCCTCCTTTAGAACATAAAAAGATCAGGACTGAAGCCATTCTTCGAGTTTGATGTTGCTCAAGAAAAAGTGGACAGAAGCAAAGTTTTCAAAGGCTGAAAATACCTGTAATCTATTTTCAATATTTGATTAAGTTCAATAAGGAACATGTCCTACATGGGTGTGTATAGATCATGACACAGAAACAGGTTACGCAGCTGCAGGTTTGTGACACTCACAGGATGTGTATCCACCAGAACCTTAGCAGTGTACAATCCGGTCCTCGTTGTACCTGTTTCACACCCGTTTCCTACAGCTGGCGGCTGTTTTCGGCAAAGCTCCAAAACCAACTGTACACTACCTGCCGAGCAGCAAACAGCAGACGGGTAATGCACATAGTGGAGCATTAAGCAGCTGGTGAAGAGCTACTATTGTAAAATACATTAAATACTGTAATAATAAGGTTTCCATACATGACTCCATGTATGAACAGTTGAACAGTTTGGGAAATACACTTATTCACTTCCTTGCCAAGAGTTAGCTGACAAGTTTCATACCATCAACATGAAACCACAGACAGCAGCCAGTTGGCTTAGCTCAGCGTAAAAAGACGGGAAACAGGGGTAAAGAGCTAGCCCGTCTCCGGAACCACACCGTTTCAGAGAAAATGTTAAGACACAGTTTCGCTTAACCAAATGAGATTTTACCATAGAACATATCGGCCATACTTACCACAGCCAGGCTAGCTGGTTCCCCCTGTTTCCGGTTCTTGTGCTAAAAGCTACGCTTTCGGGCTGCTGGCTGTAGCCTTAAATTTAGCGTACACACATGAGAGTGGTTTAACAATTAATGTCTAATCATAGCTTATTGTTTCCAGCATAGCACATTTAAACATTGGGTACATCCCTAAACATGCCATCATTGTGTTTGAGCTGCGAGTATTTCCTTCCCTACCAAGTTCACTGTGGCGCTTTCACTCTGTGTGGCTCTAAGAGACAGAGTTTGCATGTGTGTGTTTTCATGCATCATATGTCTTGTGTTTGTGTGTGAATGGACTGGGCTGAATCAGTAAACACCAGTTTGAATGCAAACCGGTCATTACCAGAGCAGCCACACCCGAGTCTCTTCTCCCTCCTCTCCACTAACTCTCTGAAAGTAGAGCCTTAGCACATCAACCTCAGCCAGCACTTCTTTGCAACAGGAAAGATTTATAGCACACGCACACATATATCTGTGGCTAAAACCAATACTGCAGCGGAAGTGGTGGTGGTGGTGATGATGACAGGGGTGGTGACTGTAAGTCCAGGTAAAAACAGAAATTCTCCGGAATACTCTCTCTGGTTGTTTTTGCTTTAATTAACCGCCTCTTCTACAGCGCCTCCATCCCGCTGTGCAGTATGGACCTGCAGCCGGAGGGACTGACCGGGTGCCGTCTGCACAATGATTACCATTAGCCGCTTAATCACACAGACGTATGCACAGACACTTCATCCTGTGGCCGCACAAGAATACCAATGTGGTCGATCGGCGTTATTGTGCCAAACGCTGCTGAGCAAACTACATAAATACACTATATATGCATCTGAACTACTGGAGCCATTTTTAATGAATTGCCTCATATCAAATGCTGAGGCTGCTGTATGCACTTTAGGGTTGTGTATTTAAATCTCAATATCTTACTACGGTAGTCTCTGAGTAAACTGTGTTGCAGTGGTTATATTAGTCAGAATGAGGCATTTATTACTTGTGGTTTACCTGATGTGTTATAAAATGAGAAAGTGAAAAGTTCAACAAATTCAAACAAGTTCATAATGTGTTTCCCCTCACTGACTCACAGGCAGTTTTTCGTAAGATCTCTTCATGTTATTACCCTTACAACTGTGTTCAACATGAGAGACTGCAGTGACTCAACTGTCCCACATCCTCCACATGCAAATGATCCGATAATAAGTTCACCTGTTGAGTCATTTATCGAGAAACAACTCTCAAACATGAACATTGACTGCTTTACTTCCTTTTATATAATTCTAAGTTGAATATATTTGGCTTTTGAACCATTGGTGTTGCTGACAAATAAATCAGAATTGAATCCCCCCCAAAATACACTCAGCCTCATTGACAATGAAAATAACTATTAGTTGCAGCCCTTAATAGAGGTTTCCCCTTGTGGAGGCAGAAGAGAGTTTATTGCAGTCTAACACAAAACCACCTAAATTTACAGCCTCAAAAAAACTGCCATAAAGTTGAGTCAACACTGTGTGAGTGTCAACAGAGACTGCACAGCGCTCACACTGACAGGATTTACTGCAGGGCTGTTGTGCTGGACTGCATCAGACTGTACAGGTAACTAACTAACTGGTAATACCTGCACTGTAAAATGTCAATCATAAAAAGCTTATCACGTCCTATGTCTATCTGGCTGGAAACCAGGACGCACAGGTGAAGCATTTTGGTTTGCCACCTTGGATATCTGTGCTGTGGTTACACCCAGACACGGCTCAAAGGGGAGGCTGGATGTGAACAGGACCGCTTGGTTGGAGGGATTTTCTGAGAAAGGCCACGGTGAAACTGACAGCGTTGTTGAGGATGTTCAGGCTGTAATGAACTCCAGACTCCGTCCAAACACCGCTCTGACACAGCGCAGATGCCTCGGCGCGCCGATGGGAGCCCCGACCTCTCCCCCGGCGGAGGAACAATAGAAGAGCACACACACACACACACACACAAACACAACTCTGCCTTTCTTCTCCAACGCGTTCACTCTCACAGCAGAGGCTTTTCATACAGAAAGACAACTAATACATACAAGGGGGAAGAAATCATGCGAACTCACCTTTCCTTGCGTCTGTGTATAGGAACTCGTTCATCAAGTAAATCCAGATCCTGAGTCCCCGTCGAGTTGAGAAACAATGCGCAGCCGTACCTGAGGTCACCCTCTGAGCACAAGGTGAACAATTTACAATGAAAAAAGCGAATTATTGTTTTTCTCCGTTTCTATCGAGGCTCCATTCCAGGGGTTTTTTGGGGTTTTTTCGGGGGTTTTTTGCTTCCTTTTTTCGTCCCAGAAGCTCAGACTTGGCGAACAGAATCCGTCACCTGTGTTGGAACTTTTTCCTTTGCTTCCGGTAGTTTAGGCGGGTGTTACCTGTGCGCAGTGATCCGCGCTGTGCGTCCCTGGAGGAGCAGAATGGGTGCGGCACGATACTACGCTCCTGCTGCTGCTTCTCTCTCTCTCTCTCTCTCTCTCTCTCTCTCTCTCTCTCCGACAAAGGAGCTGGTTAGGGCTCTTTGGTATTCTGCTCCTGCCAACCTGGGACTCTTGGTATCCGCCCCAGCTGCCCCCTGTTGGCTGACAGGGAGGCACAGCAGCCAATAATGGTGGAGCTGAAGAGTGATGGGCAGTGCGAGCTGGGGTCGGTTTATATGATTGTGAGAGCGGTGGGAGGTGAATAATTGATGCCCAAGGTTAGCCGGAGGTCTTGTTTCTCTATATAACCTGGCAGAACTGGAACTTTGTCTCAGAACAAATCTGTTTTCAGTAAACATATTTATACAAGAGCTATGAAGAAGATGCATTATTGTGCATGGGTAGAAAGTAACTAATACCATTAATCAAGTACTGTAATTAAGGGACTTGTACTTGAGTGCTTCCATTTTCTGTTACTTTATAAGTCACCCCCTACATTTAATTTAGATTACACAATATAATCAGCATTCTAAAGATAATAAAACTATCGATCCCCGGGGGGGACTTCACAAGCGACCCACCTTCACCAGCTTCAAGTGCTAAACACATGAATGCATCAGTAATAATAATTCAGTGATATCACACATTATTCTGCAAAGGAGTACTTTTACCTCAGGTCCTTTAAGTATATTTTGATGCGAATCAGAATCAGATTTATTGCCAAATAGGTTTTTACACATACAAGGAATTTGTCTTGGTGCAATGGTGCTTAAAATATACAATCACACAAAAATATATAAATCACACAAAAATATACAAATAACACAAAAATCACACAAGAATAAAGTACTTTTTAAAAATATAAATAAATAAAGATAAGAATAATATAACCAAGTAATACAAAGAAGCAAAGGAAATAAAGACAATAAATAACTAAACAAATTACAATGGACTAAAAACAGATAAACTCCTCTGTCAACTGATTAGTAGGATGTTACTGACTCCTTCTTTGTCATCTCTTGGTAATTGAAAGAACTGAAAGAAACAATGCCACAGCAGGAAAACCCTGCCAAACGTAAACAGTAGGAAGTTTAAGGGAAGGAAGGAGAGAATGAGAGAAACAAAGAATTAATGAATGACAAAAACAAAAGGCCACAAGACAAACAAAGAGAGGTGATTTTATGAGCTTGTGAAAGGTACATGTGTGATCCCTGGTTTGACTCCGGTTGTGGACATTTGTTTCTCTGTCTACCTCATGTTTCCTGTCACCTTTCAGCTGTCCACTGTAAAGGGGAAATGCCTAAAATATTTTAATCTGCTGCTGCTGCTTTAACAGTAATAGGTAAATAGAGAGTCTCAGAGTTGTAGACTCAAAACAACCATACAGTAAGTTCTTTACACCACTGTCCATTACTGGGGGTTTTTGAAATCTCAGAGCAGCTGCAGCTTTCCTTTTGTCATGAAGCTTAACTAATCCATTTCATGGTTTGCTGCATTGTATGGATAAAGAAGTTGTGTGCATGTTGATACATTAATAGGGTCAGGATTACAACCACATAAGAGACATCGTTGCCTTACTCTTCAGGTAATAATAATTCAACTGCGTGATTTAAGGTGATTTAACCTTTTCACTCCCAGACCTTTTTTCATTCATCAGACCTACTGACATTGTCTTCATCACAATCAGATCTGCCTCTAATAGCCTACAGTACAATCATGACAATGACAGCCACAGAAACAACACCACCAACCTCCAGCAACAATAGGCTTGCTCATCTTTTATTCAGAAGATGAGGGCACGCGGGCCGCTGGCAGCCCAGTTCACAACCCCAGTGAGTGGGCATAATCCAGAGAGGCTGTTTTTACATCAGACAAATTGAAGCTGTATCAGGCCATCTTGCCTTTCTTCCACAGTTTGGTACAGGACTACATGGGACAAACTCGTAGCTTATGATGGGCTGTTTACACGTGATATTGCTGCAATAAGGTTTTTATTTATATTACATCAGAGGCCAATCAGAAATGCAAACTACAGCCTCATAATGAAAATGAGCAGAGAAAAAGGGAAGGGAAAAGATAAGGAGGAAATAACAGCACGTCTGTGGGCAGACTGAGATGGTGCAAGAATTAGGAGACAGGGCGAGGAAAGAGTGAACTCTTTCCTGTTTACATAAATGGCAAAGTGTGTGGAGGTTAGCTTGTGAGAAATGTGTCAAGCGTGTTTGTTCAACATGTACAATCTGCTTTCCTTATTAGGCGGGTTGCGTGTCTCAGTGTCCAGCCGATGTGTGTGTTCCAGCGGTCATAGTTTCCAGTTTGATGTATTGAGCCTTTCCATTCCCTTATTTCCTCTCAGCGTCACAGACAGCTGCCCGGAGGCTGCGTGCGCTATCGCCATGGCGACAAGGATGCTGATTGCCCTCCATGCCTTCCGCACCTGTTTGTGTATGACAAAATAAATCTTTCATGTTAGGTCATAATACCTACCAGGCCAGGGTTACCAGCAGGCCAGAGTAATATACTAATACATTTAAGATTTGAAATGTGCTCATATTGGATCATGAATTATATCTGATGGCAGTTTTCTTTGTATTAGTGAACATTAAACAGCGGCAAGAGAGCACATGGAACAGGCAACATGGAAAAATTGATGGTGACAAAACCTTGATTGATTTTCTAGGATCAGTGATTAACTTTATGGCTTTGGACTGATAGTATTAAGGCATGGTCAAAACAGCATTTAAAAGTGGGAAAGGTTGCAAAAAAATGAATGAATTTCACTGGAAGTACCACGATCAGCAGTTGTAGCTGTGGTCATACACTATTTCATAAAGTTCCTGTTTGACATGAGGAACAATGACTATTCTATTTCACTGTCAGACCCAAAACTACGACAAAAAGGCAAGAGTTGGGCAAAGTTCCATTGAATTTATTTTAATTATCTGTTGCAGAACAGTGCAACAGTTGGGTCTATGCTGAGAGCTTCTCCAACCACAGTAAACACATGATATGACAGTAATAATGTTTTACAATAATACATCATATAAGTTGACACAGCATATGGGAGATTTTTCCAAATGCTTACCTACTAGTTTTAGTAGGTAGTCAGTTATTTCAACTATTTATCTGTTACTTTTGGCTAGATATTTTTAACTGCTCTCATCCTATGATCATAACCAGAGGCTGAGGGGCAGGGGCAAGAAAATGACGAGGGCACTAGTGTAAAGATGTCAGCACCCTAGATAGAGGGCACTTGTCACCTGTCTGTCCAGCTGATATAGCTATCACACTCATTTTTAATAACAATGTGGGAATCACTGCCCCTGCTCAGCATTATGTGACCAGGGGCTCATAGGGCAGTAATGAAACCGCAATCCAAAAACAGTCAAAGGGTTATTTTAAAAAAAAGTTGCTTAAAAAGTCGAAGCAGACTGAAGGAAGCTCTATTTTAGAACAGGAAGCAGAAAACGGAGGAAAAGGAAATGTGTGGATCCCAAGACAACAACGGAGGAAAAGCAGAGGTGCTTCAGAGTGATTTATCGAGGAGGGCGTGAACACTTTCAATCAGTGTGTGGTGTAACAGCAAAGACGGAGAGTGAAGGCCTAGTCAACAACTGAATGACAGCCAGATCACCTCACCCATGTGCACTATAAAACAAAGAGTCAGAGCACGAGAGCGAGTTAATGGTAAGCAGCAGCATGTGTCAGCAAGTATGCAAAAACTGGGTGTTTGTCAGAGTTATGTGGGGTCTTGGGCAATGTCTGTAGTGTGACTGTATGTGTTTGCGTGTGCATAAATCACATATGGAGTTGCTTATTGTCATCTGGCATCGATTTTGGGAGTGCCTTGATGTCCTAACGATTGCCCTTGTCAGGGATTTCCACCCCTCGCTGCTCTTGATGCCATTAACGGGAAGACTGTGGCGGTTCTTACTCAATCTGAGCCCCGAAGAGGAAGCCATACATGGCCATACATGTGCAGTACAAGCTGTTGGCATGTGGTACTGCACAATGTCAAATCCCCTCCACCCCCCTCCTCACAAATGCACACATTTTTCTCTCTCAAAAGATGACACCAGACATGTAACTTTGAGTGGACGCAGCCCTCTGTGTGGTCAGGCCTGTTAGAAGAGACAATGTGGAGTTTTTAGGTTTGGTTTGCTACAGCAGAGACAAAAGGCCTCAATATGAACATTAAATGTATGAATGTGTGTAGAGATACACTGTCTGCTAAAACGTTCGCCATATCAACTTTATAAGATGATAATACGCTCAGTTCAGGTACAGCTAAGTCAGATACAGTGGTGCATGGTTGTGTTGAAACTGTCTGAGGAGAGTTGTTGATTTAACTGTATGATTATCTTGGAGGATGTGGTTTGTGTTCCTTGTAGGCACGGCACTGCTATTTAACTTATAATAAGTTAGACAAATTCATAGAAACACCTACCAGTGTTCCTGTTATACTTATTATTCACATAGTTGTTGCTACTGAGCTGCTTCCTGGTTATCTTGGAAAGAGCATTAAAAAGAGCATTCACTGTTTCTTCTCTATGTTTTGCATAGAGAATGTTATCTTGTAAAGCAGTGGCTTTGTGTCGGAGTCCTCCCAAGAAGGGTCACAAAATATATCTGAGGGGTTACAAAATAAGTGCGGGGAAGCAGACAAAAACACATTTCTCCCTCACAAAATGATGTTTATTTTCTCAATAATTTGACCTCTTCAGGTGTGTAAAACTATTAAATCAAACAGTAGACATTACTTTGTTTTAAAGCGTCACAAGCGAAAAACTATTTTCCTTGTGTTTCCCTTTTTAATGTAGAGGAGAAACAAGGTATTGCATATCACAAAACAGAACTAAATGAAATATAAAACTGTGCTTAAATGCTTAAATAGGTAAATGCACCTGTCTCCTATAATGGTAGATATGAAACAAACTGAACCTGAACAGAGGAGGTCAAGAATGCTGAGAGCTGTGCTTCTCTGCCGCCATGAGAGGATCACATGACTGCTCCACGGACACTCAAAGCTTACTCATTGAGGCAGCTCTCCAGTATCTGTTGCCACACGCAGTAGTAACTTATGTTTCTCATTCCTTTTCTGCTATTCATTCACATATGCCTGTCATCCTTTTATTGACTCTTGCTACATTTTTGCTTGGTTGAAGAAGCCTCAAATACTCCCAGGTTCCCTTTCTCCTCTTAAATTCATAAATCTCACTTCCAGGTTGCCACAAACTCTCAGTCCTTACTATTCTCACATTCCCAGACTATTTAGCTATGCACTCTTTCTCCTGTATATCTAGAGAAGGAAGAAGCGAGTGCAGCATACCAGCAGCATCCCTTATCTTTATGTTGGGCTTTTCTCATCCTCACCTGATAAATTCATGGCCCCGCTTGGCAGCTTTCCCACATTTAGTTTCACTGACCTCTCCTCCAAGGAAGTGGGGGTTTTGGAGATGCAGTAAGGTTTCTGTCACGCCCTGGATTTGATTTTTATAGGTCACATGTTATGCAAAAAACACAAAGGCACTCATTTGAAAGTCAAAGGCGATGCACAGGGAAAGCTTTCTGCTTGCTGACTAAGATAAAGAGCAGTTGAACAGAACAGATCATCACAACAGCCCGGTTATCAGTGTACTAGGCACATTATCAGACGGCTCAAGGCCACAGGAGACAGTTTAGGATACAATTTAAATAACAGTGTGTGCACCAAGGTTTCAGATGTGTGATACGCGAGGGTCGAGGCAATTTCCTACAATGCAAAGAGGAGCGGTGTCCAAACTTCCTTTGGATCTGTTAAAATCACGCAACTGACCACTCACCACAACATCCTCTGTTGTAAAAATACATCCTGCACAGTGCTCCAATTACAGAGAATCCTTTAACACCTTCAAGTCTCTTGAAACCTTCTGTCCACTTTATTATTATTATTATTATTATTATTATTATTATTATCATTATTGGGCAGTCAAAGTTCCCCCTCAGACTTTGTACATTGTTTAATGCATCATAAAACGGTGCACTTTGTAAATCAGGCTTATTAAACGTTTCCTAACAATGCAAAGGAGTAAACTCTAGCAATAAATGTCTTTTTATTATTATTTATTATTATATTTTATTATTTTATTTTACCTTAATTTTTCCCTCAGCAAATTATTTGGTTTATTGATAAGAAATATATATATATATATATATATATATATATAGGGACGAATGTAAATAAACAGTTTAATATAGTTGCAAATGATTTCCTTTACATCTACACATTTTCTTCCCAAACTTAAGTTTTATTTATATTTAATGCTACTGCCATCTTTGATAATAAAGGTGCAGCTGTAAAATATCTTATATATCTTATATATACTCATATTTTATCTTTATCACAATATATTAGAAAAATCTATGGTTTTTAATTAAGTTTTCACTTTTCATTGTCCTTTCTTTCACCATTTTAATCATACCTCTGTATGTTGTAACTTCTTAGTTTTATTTTATTCATTTGTTGTTTTTAAAAGGTTTTAGTATTATTATTATTATTATTAGATGGTACATTATTACCAGATCTTTTATTATTATAATAAGGTATCTATATCAATATCAACTCTTCTCGAGGCTTCCCACCAGATCCTGGCTGCCGTTCAGCCACAAGAAGAATCAGTGAGGTCGGACGCTAATGTTGGGTGTAAACTCGCTCACAGTCTGCGTTCCAGTTCATCCCCAAGGTGTTAGATGGGGTTGAGGTCAGGGCTGTGCTGGTTAGTCCAGTTCTTCCACAGGGGCACAGAGACACTGACATGTTCAAACAGGAAAGGGCTTACAGAACCCAAAGATAATATTGTTTGCTACAAACCATAAAAAAAAAAAAAAAAAAAAGCCTCTAACTAAGGCTGCTAAAGCTACTTTGGACTATACAGGGTATGTTAAATACACCCCACTGAATAAAAGCTCAAACTGTACCTGAACTTTTCTTTCTTTATAGCGCCTCCCTGTGGCTGGAGACATACAGTGTGTGTGTTCAGTGTGTGTTCAGTGTGTGTGAGTAACTCTCACAGTGCGGAAGACAAAAGACAAATACAAGGTTTTTAAAGATTTTTTTTAAATATTATTTTAATACTTTTCTTAAAAAAGATGTTGTACTCCATAATCTGAACAAGATGAATCTATTGACCTCAATGCCTCACTCACCAACATACCAACAGGTTGTTCTGGCTAAAATAAATCAGAGAAAAATAGCAAAGGGAAAACAAAATAAACTCAAAACAATCAAATATGAAAAGGGAAAAGAAATGAATGAAACATTAAAAAAAAAAAGTGATTATAGAATTGAAAACACTCACAGATCTCTGGGCCAACCTAAGGAAACCCGGAAAACCTCCCGCTTCCAGAAAAACACAATGGCACACGACATCCCAAAACAGTTATCATGGACGATGAAAACATTTTAAAAATAAAAACTAAAAAGACATAAAGATGACAAACATGAACCTATTATACAGACTGTAGAAGCTGTGAGGAAGATAGTGGTGGACGAGATGGCTAAGAAAGACTAAAAACATGTACATGATGAAAGGAAATAATTAAAAAGAGAAGATGCAAGAAGTAATGAAAGAGTTAAGTGCAGATGTTGAACAGCTACAGAATGATGGGGCCTTGTAAAGTAGTGACATACAGTGAGTTTGGAACCGCTTATTGAATATTACAGAGCAAACTGCTGCATAACTTTGAATTTAAAAGGGGGTAAAGGAAAATTAAATAGCAATAAAAACTTAGCCTTTAATATAAAGTGAAAAGATGATGCATTTTACATGTAAAAAATGTGAATGAACTTTCAGCACTCAATAGATTGGTTTTGGCATAGAGTTGAGAAAAAAAAAACAAACAAAAAGGTATGAGAGAGAATAAGACAGACGAAACAATCCTCTCAATAGAATCATAAAAAACTTTTTTTTTTCTTCTTTACAGTAAATTCTACAAAATCAAAACCAGAGCTCAGAGATGAACACAGAGACGAGCTTTGCTCCCCGAAATCCAAATTCCTCTCATGTTCTTTTTCATTGACTTTTCGTCGTATATAATATATATTCATGTATCTATTTATATATATAATATGTATAATTTGTAGGGTATGATTGTTAGTTTACAGGCCAGAGCGCTAAGGCAAAGGACACACTCTGAAACTTTTAAAATGCCATCATTCCTTCCTCGTCGCCATCGGATGTTCAACGTGCACGCACACACTGAGCATCACCTGAAGCCTCCGCCTCTCCAATTAGTGACCGAGGAGAGAGAATTAGAAGGAAGTGAAGGGAGGAAAGATGTCTTAGAAAAGTGTGTGAATGTGGCCGGGGGTGTTGCGTTCCCACTGTGTCCTGAGAAAACAACCGACTCTCAGATGACCGCTGAACCTGACAAACTAGATCACACCAGCCCACCCCTCCCAGTTAAAGTCCAACTTAAAAGAATAAAAAAAAAAAAAAAAAAAAAAACGAGATTAGAAGAGAGGAAAAACCAAAAATAAAAGTGATCTGTCTGTTTGTAATTTGTTCACCCGTTCCTTTTAAGTCCTCTTCACTCCTCTCAAGACATTAGAGAAAAAGGTTTTTCACTTATTTCTTAAATTAAATCCTCCTCTTCACCACCATTATTATTATTATTTTTTTTTAAATGTAAAAGTTCTGTCCCCTCCTTTTCATTCTGTCTTTCTTGTTTTCCTTGAGGGAGCCAACTATCTTATTATTTCACTGTCCGTTTTCGACCTTGAAGACTCGGAACCAACAACCATAAACACCAAGCCAGACACCAAAACGTATCTGAGGTTGGAGGAAAAGAGGGTTGCTTATTTCAATTTCACTTCCCCCCCTCTCATTCACATGACACAAGCCAGCTGTTTCAACTACTGAGAGAAAGGGACAGTTACTATCAAGTTTGTGTATGTGTCTGTGTGTGTGCATTTGTGTGAGCAGCGACCATGTGTATCAGAGCATTGTGGTTTATATATGTGTGTTTGTAAATTTGCTTATGTGTGTCTCTAGGTCCTTCTCTCACTCCTATCATCTGCTTTTTCCCTCTCAGAACAGATTCTCTTCAAAGATGGCCATCAGGTCGCTCTGGAAGTTGATGTCAATGGTGTCAGCCATCTGCAGAGAAGAAAAACAAGAAGCCTTAAAGACGGTCCTTAAAAAAAGAAAACAAAAATTTGGTGTTTCTGTTGTTATAGTTGAGTGCGTACCGCCTCTCTCCTGCGCCTCTCCTGCTCACGGCGGCGTGCCATCTCCCTCTGCTGGTCGGGAGTGTTCTGGGCAGCCGATGGGGGTGGGGGTGGAGCTTGTGGCTGTGTGGGTGGGGCCTGTGGGGAGTGAGTGGGCGGGGTGGAAGCCGGTGGTGTTGGAGCAAGTGGTGACTGTTGCTCCTGGCGTCGGCGGGCATCGTCGTGCGCTCGACGAGCCTGCTCAATGGTGTCCTCGTCATCACGGCTACGAAACAAATAAATATTACAATATATTAAATATAAGTAAGAATATCATCAGCTGATATTCATTTTCTGAGTAAAATCTACAAAAAAACAATGGTGATGGTAATGAGACCAGTATGATTATTTCCTCTGATGTAGTTGTTCATGCTGCTGGCTTCTGCTTTCCACATACACATTTCTCCATTTTCCTCCAACCTACCGTAGTTTTACTTGCTCTCTCCTGGCCTGTTCGGCCTGTGCTTTCAGCTGTCTCTCTCTCTCCTCCTTCTCCCTGGCGGCCCGTCTGAACTGTTCGAAGCTGTCGCTGGAGGAGCGCACGGAGGAGGCCGGTGTGGACTGGGACCTCTGAGCCAGGCTGGCCCAAGAACCCATGTTCTTTAACTTCACATCCTGGGAGAAGACAAAGAGAAGCGGGTAGAAAATGGCAGGTTAAATGGAAGGAGAGAAAACAGCCAGATGGCGTAGTGTAGCTGTAATGTGGCTGAAGACATTATCTTCTCATCTCCGACCCATACACACCTGTGTCTTCTTAGGAGCAATAGGAGTTTTGGGCTCTTGCTTTATTTTGTTGTCTTGCTGAGAGCAGGGGGGTGCTGGGGAGTCTGGGAGGCGGGAAATGGGGCGAGAACCATCCAGTGACTTCAGATCTAATCCTAAGGAAACATAAATAGGGATTAACATTAATTGATTAATATGCAGATTAATATGCAATAATACTTGCATAAAGTTGACAAATTTGGTCAATTTATTTTTACTACTCAAGATTGAAAGATAGAAAGGATACGACTTACTCTTGTACTCACTGTGTTTGATGTCGGGTTTATGTGAGTCTTGACGCATGGCAGGGCTAAACGGTGAGGGGGGCAGAACTGGGGACTGGGAAGGCTTCTCTTCTTTGACCCCCACCAGATTGGACCTCTGCTCCTAAAGGCAGACATATTATATTTACATACAGAGTCTGTTATCAAGAATCCAAAACTAAATTAAAATGACAGTTTTGTCAAATGTTTTCAGCATTAAAATTGGCGACTTTAAACATTTGTGTGTCTCTAACCTTTACCTGGATCAAGATACAGTTATGTTCATAAAGCACACCCGATTTTTGTTTAGGCACATATAGTCAACACACATACCAGGCGTAAAGAAGTAGGTGGATCACTCACATGTTTCTTGGTCTGTGTGGGTGACTGCTGTCCCATTGTATGGAACTGAGGCATCTGAGGAGAGTGCATCATCAGGGGAGAAGGACTCTCACGCATGCAACCTAGAAAAACAGAAGAAATATTGCAAATACTCATCTGGAATCATCAAATCCAGCACTATATTTAACTAAATGTGCATTGACACCTACAATATGGTTATGTCTACTCTACTGGTTCCCAAGCCTAAGGGTACATTTTGTAAATGAAAATAATCATAATAAGCATAGTATAGCATCTTTTATTTTGAGGTAATTTCAGTTACCACAGCAAAGTATCTTGAAGTGTTTTAATATTTAATAAGCGCAGTTCTACTTGCTGTTTCATGCTTTTAATGTTGGTTTGATTTTTAAGCAATTGCAATAGTATTTACTTGACTTACAACGCCCAACAGAACCTATTCATTAATAACACGTATTCCTGTTTTAGGAATGTGTCCAGATGCAGAGTTTGGGTAACCACTGCCTTGAGTATGTAACTGTACCTGTTGAGAAAGGCTCTGCTTTGCTGCGTGGTGATGGCTGTTGTTGATGTTGTTGCATCTGTTGTACTTTCTGCTGCAGGGCCACCCCCTTCTGCTGCTGTGACACCGACGTGTGCGTTTGTGGGAACGGCTGCCGCATATGTGCGTGGCCTGAGCTGTGTCTCTGGGTCAGGGGAGGGATGGGCGTTGTCACAGCCTGCGTATGCATCGACGGCATCAGTTGAGAGGCGACCTGAGCAGGCGAATGGGTGTGCGAGTGTAGCGGCTGCGGCTGTGTGGTGGATCGAACCTGGAGCGACTGCAAGAAGTTATGAACTTGACTGAGGGGAGGGATTTCGGAACTGGTGGGTGTCGGCTCTTCGTCGTCCTCCAGGAGGGCTTGAGGGGGTTGCGCTGAGAGAGTACCCAAAATGCCGTGCGATGGGGGTGAAGGTACACGTGGGCGGGGGACAGGTTGGGGGAGAGTTAGTGGAAGCGAGGGCTGAAGCTGAGGCGAGGAGGGTGGAGGGAGGGAGGGGAGTGAGGACGGGGGAGGCTGTGTAATTTTTGGAGGAAGTGGTGCTGCTCTGTTGCTAGGTCGTGATGGTTGCTGGGGAAGAGCATTGTGGATCGCTGCAAACAATACAAGAAGAGAGGGATGGGGAAAGTTAGAACAAAATATAGTTAATATAGATTTTTTCCCTTCATAGACAAAACATTTTGATAAAAAAGAAAAACAGTCGACAGCTGAACTACAGTCCCGAAAACAAAATCCAGAAAATGAATGCTGGGTTGACAGGTTTGTACAATTGAAAAACATTTCTGAGCAAACAGTGAAATGATTAATCGGTTGACAGAAACTTAAAGCAGCAATAAAGAACTTTCATTTTGTGTTGATTCTGGCGGCCTCTGTGGACAAAAGCAGGAGTGTTTTCACAACCTTGTTTAACTGAAATCTTCTCGCTGATGTGGTGTTTGCCTATGTAGATCATATAGGAGGCATCAGTATGAAACTGTTTCATAACGAGTTAAAAATTCCTTACAGTAGAATTGATGTACAACAATTCTGATGATCACAGTTCTTGAAGTAATTAGCTTAAAGCTTAAAGTGCAAAACATTTGCCTCGCTAACTATCTCACAGGAAAACATGTTTTTAGGGACAAAACTGAAAAATAGTCAAAAGATAAATTGATGATGAAAATAATCATTACTTGCAGGCTTATAATACATCAATATTGTCACATTCATGGCGATTTCTAAAATTGCCTACAGAGATGCAAGCTGTGCAAAGTTTGACTGAAATGTACCTGGTGAAGGTAGGATGGGATGTTGGTTTAGGAAAGGGTGCGTCTCAGTGGGCGTCTGTCCAGTGGGTGCGTTTGCATTGAGGAGACCAGACACAATAGGGGCACCGGCAGTAGTAATGGTTGGATTGGGCTCTGTGTTCGACTGTGTCAAGTGAGGGTTCATGAACTGAGCCAGAGGATCAAATCCAGAGCTCAAAAGCTGGGAGGAGTCCAGAGACTGGACAGGGACGTGGACAGGGGGAGGGGGTACAAATGGTGGTTTGGACTGGACCACTTGAGGCTGAATCGGAGGCTGAGGAGCGACTGGGCCCGCTGCGCTACTGAGGGACTGGTGCGGTCTCTTGGTGTCTTTGTTAGACGAGGTCTTCTTCTGCTGTTTGGGAACCAGCCCTGGTACAGACAGACAGTATATGAAATATAAGAAGGAAATACAAGAAAAGCTGACATGATGAAGAAATACAGCTACTGTTTCTCAAAATAAGATATGCTGACAACTGTTGTGGGTATACATTACCATTCTCAGAGTCTTCACTATCAGAGGAGTCGCTGCTATCTGAAGATGAGGATCCTGTCTTCATCTTTGTCACAGTTGTTTCCAGAGACTTCTCTACTGCAACAAAACATACCAATAACATTTAGAAACTGATAGACTGAGACAAGACATTTAGCCAGTTTGAAGAATACAACAACATTGGGAAAAATCAGGATTTAACCGTTGGGCAAACATGTAGTGATCCCTTCTTGTTTTGTCTAGGAGCTGTTAGACAGGAGTAACTAGTCTTTTACACAGCATTTAATTAGGAGTGGTTGAACAAGACATTCCTGCATCAGTACTATGACATCAAGAAGTGTGGATCACACAGACAAACAGCTTACCTGACGGCCTTTTCTTCTTCTTGAGGCAGCTGGAGACATATTTCTCCAACTCTCTCAGCGTGGAGGGCTTCAGAGTCTCAAAGTCAATCTCGATCTCATCTGGATTGGAGTTCTTCAGCGAAGGCTCGCGCGTTTGAATTATATGCACGACGCGGCCCAGTTTGTCGCCGGGCAACTTGTTGATGTCCAGGCTCAGCTGGCGCTTCTCCTCGTACGACATCGGCTTGCACCTGTCAGTGGACCCACCCCCAAATACATCTGGGGAGGAAAGCATGACAGCAAGTTGAAACATGGCCATTGTTAAAGATTCCTTCAAATAAAAAATAAAAAAATCAAGCTCAACATATCTCTCACATACATACCCATGTCATCCTCTGCTTCAAGAGAGGCCGAGGGGACCAGAGGGGTTGGCCCAGGCTGAGGTGGCACAGCTGGGCGGCTATTTTTAACTCCTTCTTTCTTACTGTGATTGACAAATGATTAGGTTAGCTCCAGTTAACGCAGCTATAACATCACTTCTCTTATCAATTCTGTAAAAACCTACCCAGGCTTTTTCCTGTCCTTCTTTGCAATGATTAGCTCCTTGCTGCTCTTGTTTTTCTTAGAAGTCTGAAGCACCACAGCAGGAGGGTTCTCCACAAGTTCCTCTGCTCCCATCTTCTTCTTGTGCTTTTCTTTCTTCTTCTCTTTCTCTTTCTCCTTCTCCTTCTTCTCCTTCTCCTTCTCCTTCTCCCTCTCCCTCTCCCTCTCCCGCTCTTTCTTCTTGGGCTTGCTGGCTTGGGGCTGGGAGAGTGCTGCTAACTGTTCATGGACAGCTTTTAGCTAGAGGATACAAACACACACAGTTGTAGTCTTAAGAGATGAAAAGAAAGACAGCGTGCATATGTGTTTCTCCGTGTTTCAGCATTCACCCACGTTCGGTAAAGCTGTTCTGCGTGGCCCACCCACCTGTCGTGTCTCATAAGCCTCCCTCCCCCTTCATTTTCCATCCTCTAACCTGTTCCTGTAACTCAGCCAATCGCTGTTTCCTTTCTTGTTCTGAGTCTCCTCCGGAGGACTCCGATTCGGAGGAACTGGAGCTTTCGTCTTCTGAGACAGCAGAAGGAGGCAGGGCTTGTCGAGTGGAGGGGGCAGGGTGGAGGGCCGATGATGGGGTGGGAACAGGGGCGGGCTCCTCTGGCTCATCAGGCATTTTGGCAAAACGCATCTCAAACACGTCCTGTGAGGACGGAGGACGGCAGGAGAAACTGTGAACTCTACTTGAACCACAAACCAGCACAAACAGTGCCAAAGAGCAATGTTTGCAATGACATTTATAATCATTTTATATATATATATATATATATATATATATATATATATATATAAAATATACATTTTAAAGACTTGGAAAACTGAAAACCTGATGCGTATGCCAAAACACTCAAAACAGCTGTATCATTGATAATGTAAACAAACACAGTGAAAGGTGTATGCCATCATCATGGCATGGGGGATATAATAGCTAGATGTGTTTCACACAGGAATAATAAACTAGGGTATTTTGTTAACTTGGAATTGGATCTAAAATGTAACCAGGTAACAGTGCCAGACCATTTACACTATTTGGCCAAAAGTATATGGACACCTGAACAATACAACATGTGACTGTTGAGCGTCTCATTCTCAAACAATGGGAACTCTGCTGGGCAGGATTGTTGAATCAGGCTGCAGGGAAAGTTTTAAGAGACACACAGATGTCCACATACTTTTGGTCATATACAAGGGGATTCCAGGTGTTCAGAAGCCCCAAGTCTTCAGGTTCACTGTGTGGCATTAAGCTTGTTGTAATTTAATTAACAGCAAATGTGTTTGTTAATACTGTAAGCACCACTAAAGGACATTATAAACTGAAATAAAAGGGCCTTAAGGCAATACCTGAATTATAAGCTAATCTTATAGAAGGGCCCCGAGTTAAATTCTATATTAACTCAGTGGATGTAAGTTCTAATGATATCATTTTTTCAGTAATACTGTATATTGTGCTTAAATGATGCACTTTGTTGAATAAAACAGTGCTTAATGATGTAAACACAAACTACTTAGTAAAATATACACATTGCATATAGAGTGGGATAAAAAGGCCTCCTCACAGGGCATTTTTATTATGGATTGCTTAAATGTATGATGTGTTAATTACCTGCAATTTGCGTGCCATGCCAACCACATCATGGTCTGGGGGATTGTACTTGTAACAGTTGGAGAACATCAACCGGACGTCTGCTGCAAATTCTTGAGCGTCTCTGTACTGTCTGTTGTCCAGCTTTTTCTGAAGGAGACAAACAAATGCACCAGTTATAAAATGTATTCTTCATTTTTTAAGACCAAACAATGTTGTGTGTTTCTGAGGGAAGAAGGGGTATCTTATTATGCTGTATTTTAGGTTCTTTTTACAGGTAGTTATTATCACCTTGATGCTGCTGAGATCCATGGGGTGCTTGATGATGTCGTGGTAGTCGTGGAGGCCAAGAGCTCTTACATCAACAGGCTTGTAGAAGGGCCAGGCATATGCTACATGTTTCTTGGACAGCATCTCTCTGACTAGGCGTGCGCAGAAACGCAACTGATCCTGCCGCTTCTGCGTAACTGTCCCTCCCGTCTCCAAACCGCCTCCCAGGTGGTGCTGAGAGTCTGGCTGCAATGCATCTTTTTTGGGTTGTTTAGATGGGCGACTGCTCTCTCGGCGCGGCCGAGTCTCAGCAGAGACAGGAGGTGATTCACTGAGCTGGTCGTTGGCTGTGGGTGTGGTGGTGTCTGCTTTCCTCTTCTGGCTCTTCCTTTGCTGTTGAAGCGTCAGAGATCAGAGGTTAGAAAATTACAATATATCAGCTTGTGATTAATAAGAATGGCTGCTGACTTCTCCTCACCTTGATGAGGGCAGGGGAGCTCTGCAGCATTGGTGCAGGATGGAGGCCTGGGATTGTTGGGACTGGAGGGGGAACAGAGGTCATGCCCTGGGCCAGAACGTCAGGTGTTGAAAGGGGAAATGGAGGTCCCAGATGGGGTGCGTGGGAGGTGGGTGTAGGAGGCACGCGTGGGGGCTGAGGCTGGGCCAGAGGCATGACCAGAGGCATGACCAGAGGCATGACCAGAGGTTGGGTAAGAGGCTGGGCCAAAGCTAGGATGGGAGGGCCTTGAGGGGTGGGTGCAGCACGGATCTGTGGGTTGATTGAAGGGGACGAGAAGCCTCTTGTGTGTGGGGTGGTGGAGGGGGACGATGAGTCCTGGCCTGAATCCGACTTGCTGATCAGAGCTGCAAGGAAGAATATAAACACAAGGTCCCAAGATTAAATCAAGGACCAGGGCTCCAGACTAACTTTTTGCATTGGTTGCACTGGTGTGCCTAACTTTTTTTTTTTTTAGGTGCACCAGCACAAAATTTAGGTGCACCCAAATTTTTCATTGCGTTGCCTTTAACGCCACAAGGTCACCTTTTTATTGCTCTCCATAACTTTCATATAATGTGAATGATTTTTAAACAACAATAAGGTGTAGAGAAATGCTTGTCTTTATTTGAAGCACAATTATATATAAAAAGAAAAATAAAGTGTTTAAATTGCTTCACTGAGCTGAAATTGAACATTTCAAGTAAAATAATTATTAATGATAATAATAATGATTACTACTACCTGCCGCTGAAATGCAGCTGGGAGAGTGGCCACTTTCTCCACAAACACTTGTCACGGCAAATGTTTTTTATTTCCGGCCATATTCTGACCGCACTCCTGACAGTACACGCAGTGCATTGCGTTACGTCCTTTGTTGTACCTCAGCCAGGGAAATTGTTTCAGCCAGTCCTGTCTGAAGGAATATATTTTGACCTTTTTAATTTGGGTCTTGGAGCCGGGCTCTATCCCGGACTCGGTTGTCTCCTCCTCTGGTTCCGAGTCTGATGCTGTCGCCAAAGGACAGAGGCTTGGCATCTCACCAGGGACCGAGGGCTCCGTGTCTTGACGGGATGGACTCTCAGTAGCGGGGATGGATGGGATTATAGTAGTAGGGCTGGTTGTAGGCTTGGTTTTCTTAATGAAAAAACTTTCAATATTTCTGCCTCTCTTCATTTTCCCTCGTTTTGTCGCGTTTATTTTATTTTTCCGTTTCAGTTAGTCAGCTACTCTCGCGCTCAGGTCGCACACTTTCATTTACTTCTACTTATACTTGAGCATGGGGCATCATATACTTCAATCCCAATGTGCTATGCCCTCATACACTCTAAATGTTCTATATTTGAATTGGTGCCTAAATAAAAAACAATGGTTATTATAGATTTATGACTATAAAAATTTGACACAGTGCTTGGCTGCATTTCAAATTAATCTTCAGGATCACAGCTTTCAGATGATGTATAGCATGTATATGTGGCATATACTGTATATACTGTACATACTGTACTATCTCCACCTAAAGATCCCCTGCTCCCCTAAAAAAAAAAACAACAACCCAAAAATGGGTCTACGTGAGGGGAGGGTGGGGTGGAAGAGGTTTAAACCTGTTGGACGGATTATGAAATGTTCCAAAAACAGTACAGGACATGTCAATGAGCCTGAAGCAATCAAGATTTGATTTAACAATAAATGTTGCATGCTAGTTGTAGTTGATGAAGAGGGAGAACCGTACAGACAACATAAGAGCTTGATATTCAAGCTTGACTGGTTATGTTAGCACCATTTACTTGTCACTGCAATGCAACTCATGAAACATCCTTATTACAGTCTTTAGAGAATATTGAGAAAACACACAAACACAATTACAACTTCTGTCATAATGCCCAAACTCCTTTGTTATTGAAAGGAGGAGGGAGGCTCTTGAGGCAGCCCAAAAAAGTATTATACTGACATTTTTAAGTACATATTACATTTGAAACACATACCTGGCTCCCGTCTGCTGCCTCGGCGTCCCTTACTGACCACAGCAATCTCGGTCTCTTCCTGTGGCATCTCTGTGATCTTCTGGAGAAAGTGCTTCTCCAAGGCCTCCGCCATTAGAACAATATCATCCCCAGGCTAAACAAACACATTCACATGTTTAGAAGGTATAAGCTCTTTGCACTGATGCTTTCCTTGAATAGGATAATGTGTTGCTTTATTGCCTCAAATTCAGGGAAGTCACATGTAACTAGAACTTAAGTGGCCAATGGCTGACCTTGTTGTAGATGTAGCAGTTTGTGAACATTGTGTTGAAGTCTTGGATACACTCCTGGGCATTCCAGTAGTAGTTGTTTTCCAGCCGTTTTTTTATCGTGCCCATGTCCATAGGGGTCTTGATTATCTTATAGTAGTCCTTAAAGGAGAATGAGAGCAGGTAGAGAGAACTGGATAAGCATCATTTCTGAATGAAAGTAAATGAAGAATCTCTTTCATCAGTCCAAAATACATTAGAGGCACCGAACCCTGGCACATTTAAGTCTGTGATATTCCATATTTTTCTTGTCAACAAATCCCATAAAAACTAACAATGAATTGATTCTACTAACATATATTGTCTGTGTAGCCAGGACCTGAGTTTATTTCTCTCTGATATAGACCTCCATTGTTGGCAAAAAAAGAACACACACACACACACACAAAAAGATTAAAAACACATCAGTAAACCACACCATCGCACTGGCTGACATGTTCGTTTATTGTGATGAAGACGGGCACTTTGGATTATTTTACATCTATTACATGTGTCGTCCTGCTTCTGTAAATACTAGTGCACCAAATCTATGGACAGAAATAGCCCCCAACAAATACAGTAATTACTGTTTGAGTAATGTTTGCTTACAAACACTGCCCAGCTGTTTTATGAAATTGTATAGCCTTCTTAAAAAAATGTAAGTATCTATTTGTAATTCAATTGGGGTTGGGGATTAAGGCATTGTGACAATTGAAAAGCATTAAGAGAAAAAACGTGTTTGATTTTTTGGTCTTTTAATGGGATTTGTTGACAAAAATATAAAATATTGCAAGACATAACCTTTAGTAGGACCACACAGCATATGAAGTATAATATTGAGTATATGAAGTGAATTTGGAGTGGTCTGTGCATTATTTCACTTTCACCTTCCTCTTCTGAAAAGCCAAATTCTGACAATCGACCCCAGGAAGAGTAGCAGTTGTTTTGCTAACAGTTAATGGGGATCCAAATAAATAGATAACAGTGTTTCCTCTATGTTGATTTTGGAGCGGCGGCCCGTCGCTGTTAAATTTCTGTCGCCACGGTATCAGAAATGGGGCAGACGCACAATGTAGTCACGGTTGCCTTTTAAATGATCCTGCCGACATAATGCACCCTCGTTGGCTGACGCTCACATTGCAATTTAACAACAAGTAGAACTATTCAGAGGTTATTGGGGCTGTCCAGTTTAACTCCACATACTGTTGTGTTGATGTAGCTTATTGTCAAAACGTTTGCTTTCTTCCAAGTCGACTATTAAACTAACAGCTCCACCAAAAACAAAAAAAATCCTATAGGAAACACTGGATAAACAATAAACAACAGAGACGTATGGCAGAAACTGCCAATACTACCGTCCCAGGTGTTTTACAACCTCTACAATTTTCTCTAAAAACACGGAAACACACATTAACATGTGACTCACAGGCAAATTGAGTTTGATGGCATCTACAGGAGCTTGGAAGGGCCATGCAAAGTGATGTTTCCATAATGCCTTCAACACCTCTTTAAGCAGGTACTGAAAAAGAGCAAAATCATACAAAAAAAAAATCAATCAAATTTATGTCCAAACACCTGACATGGTTTACATGTATAAACACACAAACTGAAATCTCCAAACCTGTAGCTGGTTGGTCTGTCGTTTGGGTTTGGAGGGGTTCCATGTTTCGGGTGGTGGAGGGTTGAAGAGGAGAGGGGGCTGGGCAGAGGGAGGGTTCTGGCTGCCGCCTGCCTCCAGTCCGTCTCCCATCGTGTTGGTGGGTTGCAGTGACTGAGCAGACAGTTTAGGCAGATTGGACCTGGCAGGGGCAGGTAGGACCGGGGGGACCCCCCTCAGGCCATTACACTCCTCACTCGACTCTCTGGGAGGAAAATCGACAAAGGCATCATCAACAACGCTGCCACCACTGTTACCATTACTGTGCTTGTTAAGCCAACTCTGATTCAACTTCCTCAGGATAGGCAGCCAGTATCGTTATTACACCTCAAATCTGAAACCAACCCACAATCACTTTGCCTCAATATCAAGCAGTTTCTTTTACTCTCTGTTTCACTGCCAGTCCACAGTGTCTCCATGTTGCTCTAAAACTTCAGCTTCAATGGCATCGGTATGTGAGAGAGAGAGAGAGAGAGAGAGAGAGAGAAAGACAACTTGGCAAGGTAGGTGCTTTTTAAGAAAAATAAATAATCTTTGGCATTGTAGCTGCTCTGATAGCAATCAAGTGTGTCTTAATTTGTTATTCTCTCCCTAGTTGTAGTTTGTCTTAAGAAAAAAAAGTATGTGCAAATAAAAAGGTACGTACCCAGACCAACTACAACCTTAAATGTGTTATAATTAATTATAATGTTAAATGTCAAACAGTTTGAATCAATATTGACTCATTGCTTAAGATTGCAGCCTTTATGCCTCACCAGGTAACGGTGGATTTGGAAAATGTAAACAGATTACATATATCTACACTTGTATAAGCCCTGTCCAGCATTTACTTAAGCGATAAGGCATTAGATACACTATGCTACTTTCAAAATACAAAACCACTTAATATTCCAGTTTACAAGAAGTCATATTGTATTTTATTGACCGACTTAAGTTTCAGAGCTTGTCTGAATCAGCTGATAGAAAAAAGGTGCAATACATACTGATACTGTTGCATATAAATCATTAAAGAAACACCCTATGATGATGGCATGGCGTTTCCAGAAGATATATCTAATTTTTGATTTACAATGCAGTGGCTGTAATATCTACTATCCCAACACCATTCAAAATTATCCAACCGGCTTAATGATGGTCAAAGATGCTGAATTGTCATTTTATAATGGAAATATTGTACAGGGATATTTTTTAATAACAGGACAAAAAACAAAAATGTGAGAAAAACCTTGAGCTCTCTTTTAGACGATCATCCAACAATTACACTTGGCGGTACTACTGAAGTGAAATTGTTTGTGTTGCCAGTGGCAATTTGTGGGTAGGTACTTCAATCACAAACTACACATTAACATTCAATTACCATACTGAATAAATTTGTTATTTATTTATTTACACACAGTTATATAATGCAGCTATAAGGCTGGATTATTGGTGCGGTAACAAGGCATTACAGTATACCAGGATATTTAGAGATCCTGAAGGTATGAATTCAAATACTGTCAAATATACAGACGTTCCTCTTTCTGGTGCATCGAACATATTGGCTCTTAGACTGTTTATTTGCTGTGCACTCAGTTTGGATTTGAGTGGGTATGTTTACTTGTGATTCTTCGTGGTACTTCACATTGCTGCTTTTAATAATCACCACGGTCTCCCTCTGAGAAGAACAAGAGTCTGTCCATTCTGGATTAAAAGCTCTCTTTTCGCTGTCTACATTTCATGTCTCTTTATACAACATGCCATGTGAAAGTACTTCTCTGACTTGCTTAATTCTCCGACTGTCTCATCTCGTCTCCCCTGTGTCACACAGGCTGTGTCTCTCTCACTCACTGAGTTGAGTCGCAAAGCCTGTTAAAACAGAAATGCTCCAGTATGTTACAATGACTTGCTGCTGTCACCAGCAGCTCAGATTTTACACTTTTTTAAAATACAAATACCGCCATATACTGTATACCTCAGTGAAATGTCAGGAGGTATGAAGGTATTAAAATATTTACAATTTACAGTTAAATGTTAGGTAATGTCGTGGAGAGTGTGGGGAAATTAGAAATCACATATGCCTCAATAAAAAAAAAGGATACAACGTAATGTAATAATGTAATTCAGAACCTAATCGGTACATGTATGCAGTATTCAGTAGGGTTGGGTACCGAACTCTGTACTTTTAAGGGTACTGACCAAATTACGTGGGTACTACCAAGGATCGATTCACGTTAAATACATTAATGCCACATTTCGGTACTTGGGAGCACATATGTATGAGAGAGTAAGGTAGAGAATAGAGAAAGAAGAGAGAAAGAGAGCGCCTGCAGCTTGTTCAAGTCACAGTGAGTCAGGTTTTGTAATACACAATGCAAAGCTGGCCAGGGCAACACGTCTAGCCGGAGGAAGCACCTGGTCGAACGCAAAATCTACAAGCTGAAAAGTGTAACATTACCATGTTTGATAGCCTGAAAAGCCAATTAAGTCCTCTGCAGCAGTCGCTAATGTTAGCACGCATGCAGTGCTGAAATTGAACCCTCCAGGTATGAGGAAACTTTAAGTCAGACGTCAACAACTTCATTGACACCTTCCGGTAATTAATTAGCTAGTTGGATAAGTTGTTGCTGGAGATAACGGTCTTGGTTGACAGACAGACCAGAGTTAGTGTCTCTCCCTCTCCTCTCGCACCATGTGCAGGCAGGAGTGAGTGGGTTACTATGGTAACGGGGAAGCTCTGCGTCTCAGTCGCTCCGACGCGTTATCATGATTACCAATAAGAGGTTATTAGAAGGTTAATATGCCAGTGAAAAAAATCATGAATGTGATTGGGAAGATACCCTGGCAAGAGTTGCTCTCCTGATTGAGGCTGTGATGTGTGGAGGTCGGCAAGAGTGCTGATCAAAGTGACATGATTGTTGATGATTATTAATGATTCTTATGCAGCGTTATGTAACGATTTTTAGTATGTCCGAAACAAATCGTATATCAACAGCACACTGTTTACAGGGAAATATTACAATATACAAGCTTTGAGGTAATAAGGAGTTTGGACTTTTCTTTTTACAACTTAAATTACATTTTTGTTATTACAGAGAGAGCATAAAAGGTACAAAAGTGAACCCTAGTATCTAGATAAACTGACAAACAGAAGTTTCTTTCAAACAAGACATTGGCAAACACCTTGTATGGTGTAAGGAATAACAATGACTTTCTACAAATTAATGCCAGCATTGTACTTCAGAAACTGAGACTGAAAAGTGTGGAAAGACCAAAATTTGCTCAACATTTCTATTATTAAGGCCTCAGTAGACCAAATGGTCAATTCTGACACATTTAAATAATAAGAAGACACATTATTTTCTGCAGACTCACATGTTTGTTGCTGTGCAGCTGTGGTCTAATCCAATTGTGTGATCATATCTCAGTTGGTGAGGCGGCGATTTCCTGAGGTAACACTTTTGTCAGTGACACGCTGTGGGGGCAAGGAAACCACAACACACAGATAGAGTGTCACACCTGAGAGAGAAAGATACGAAGACGTATGAATTCAAATTCAGGTCAACATATCACACGTTTGGCTGTTTCCAACTAACATTAAAATACACTGCCAGGTACATGTTTGGCCATGGTGTGTTGTAAGCTGCTGTGATCGGAGTCCATAAAAGAACCAGTGGTATTTATGTACAACAGAAACAAGCATTGCATTCCCTCATAACATGTTGGAAATATGACGGTGCTTTGATGTCACCTGCACCTGATTTTCTAACCACTTCATTTGAGGCAGCATCTTTTTTTTTTTTTTTTTTTTTTTTATTAATTCCTCCTAGGCAATATTTAAATGGATTCACAGGCAACCAATAAAATGTTCTGTCCAGACTTACACATAATACACTGTACACAATTCTCGACCCTAGCTTTGATGCCTTAATAAAAAGGTTTCTGAGCTGTCGTAAGCCTTCACTTGACTTCCTCTCTGATGTCTCACACCCCTGTAGTGCAGTCATACATCAGCTGCTCTGCAAGCGAGCCCTTATGAATGCGTCTTCTGATTCTGCAGACAATCTATGTCTTCTAGGACTTTATTTCTCCAACGTAAGGACAAAAAGGACCACATGCACACTTATATAGAATGTATTGGTACGTTCTTTATTCCCCAGGGAATTACACAGTACAACGAGCTATTTGTAAGAAGAACATTATTCTTTTATCATTTTTAATGGGGCACCTTTCATCGTGTGCATGTAGAGAAAGTGCTGCTATTTTACAGGTTTGTGCCGTAGTTTCTCTTGTGATTTACATTTCAGTGACTTTAGACAAACTAGCTGTAAAGAATGTGAGTACTGCAATCCCTATTCTCCTATTGACGAATACACTGAACCCTGACCTTGAAAGTTTCTAGATGGCATTTGATAGGGTATGTCACAGAGCTCAAAGGTCCCTATTTTGGAATTTCTCTGTGAGACTATCTGTCCATGCTCAAACAGAGACAACAGCTTATCTCTTGTGAGCTGACATGTCTGTCCCTTTATGGTCCCTTGATTTCTTCCACCAAACACACAAATCTTCATTTTAAAAGACGGATTAATGCATCCAAGCATATGTCTGCTAAATAAATGAAAACAATACTTGCAAATATTAAAAGAGAAATCCCCCTTATTTTGCTACAGGTCCATTTGACTTTTCAACAGCCTCAGGTTTGGGGTCTCTCTCCTTCCAAAACAAAACCAAAACAAACACTGCCACACCAGACAACTATAACGTTGTTGTGAACCAGACATTTAGAAGTGGACTGTGCGCGGGAATATTGTGAGATTTTATATATATGTATGTATATAAGGTCACAATCTACCTTATCATCAATGTATATTAATATAAATTCTAACTCATCAGCATCCTGTGGTTGAAGCTTTAGGCTTTTTTTTTTTTTTTTTTTTTTTTTTTTAAACAAATCCAACTATAATCTGAGAATCTACTCAACCCAGTTTACCCGGCCGTGACACTATGCAACAGCATCCACATTATGTATACAGTCAACACTGGGCGCAAAAACAGTGTCGCAGCTAACACGCTAGAATAAACAAAAACAGCAAACGTCAAAACAGTGAAGCGAACAAACGCAACAGGACACCTAAATTAAATTATTCTACACAATTTATCAGCCATTTTGCTCCTATTTCGTATCACGTAGCTGGATTCCTCACACCAGTAAGGTAACATTATCAGAAAGGGGGAAAAAAAAGCACAGACGCCAACGACGCTCAGTGTTATAAAATAACGTCACTTAACAGCAAACAACGAGCACAAACACACACACACACACACACTTTAAAAAAATAAAAAAAAAAACTTTTTTCTTGCACCTTTTCCTCGCTAACCTTCCCTGTCAGCGCATCGCCATGTCCACTGAGAGCACAGTGACAGCTCCGCACGTAAACGGGCCTTTCTGAATACAACCTGGACCGCGTTGGGTATGCTCGAAAAATGACGTACGTCGCCGCTTCAACACGAGCTCCTGCGCCATCGCGCGCAAACTACGCTGCCGAGAGGACGTAACTTGTGTCACGAATACGGCCTGCGGGGCTACAAACAAACAGCCTAGCCGCTAGCTGGGTTAGCATGAGACCCGACCTGCAGCTAACG
This sequence comes from Dicentrarchus labrax, assembly GCF_905237075.1. Lineage (NCBI taxonomy): Eukaryota > Metazoa > Chordata > Actinopteri > Moronidae > Dicentrarchus > Dicentrarchus labrax. The sequence continues at coordinate 32,084,565 of NW_026136721.1, forward strand.
TGCACCTTGACAGCGCGGAGTGTCAAACGCCAGAGACAACGACCTCAACGCGGGTCCGGAGCGGAGAAAACATACGACGCGGAGTAGACGCAGTCACGCAAATTCGCGCTAACTTTAACAGGCGAAATAAATCATCTATCTCGTGTACCCGAACCGGCGCAAGGCCTGCGGAGACAGCTCATGCTTCGCTTGCCGAAACGCACACTGACAGCGCGCGAAAAACGCCCCCGACGCCCGTCGTAAACGTTTCACCGTATCCCCGGTGTTGTACGCTTTCGTTTGATATACCAATGTCATCTACGCAACAGGGATAAAACGCTATTTTTTTACCTTCTTCGGTCGGGTGTCAGCGCTCGCAGACCTTCCTCGCCCCAAATCCAGAACAAACAGTCCCGTTCGACGTCGTGACGTCAGACGCACGAAGGGGGCAGGCCGAAGTCTGTCAGCCGAAATGTCACACACACACACACACGCACGCATGCGCACACACGCAGGCACACACACACAGCTCCACCTCCTCCCCCGGGTTAACATCATGCAATACCGTGTAATGATTTCAGTGTTTACCGGTAAACAGGTTGGTGTTTATCATGATTTATGTCTTTGATCCAGTGTTTTCCATTGAGATGCTTTAAGTAAATAACTTGCCCACAACGCATGTTTTTATTATTGTTTTGTTACTATTCACCACAGAAAGTGCGGTGAGGGGATTGAGCGCATTTTGGTGCGCAGGTATAAGGAATTCCTAGAAAGTCACAGTACGAGGGACATACAAGGAATGTTAAAATAAATAAATAAATAGTACAACAATAAGGCAACAGAAGAAGTAGTGCTCACACAAACAAAAAAAGGTGTGTATAAACAATGTATTATACTGTAATATAGGTGTATGGTTGATGGTGTATGCTTGAAAGAGCCGATGTACATATACATGAAATACAGTTCAATCTGTTAAGTGATCAGTAATAACTAGATGCCAGTCTTAGTGTTGTAATAATGTAAAAAAAAAAAAGACACAAAGTGCAGAAGTAATTAAATACATTGATATTATTCTTTAAACTTTGCATTTCGTGTTTTACAGGATAAAATCGTGTTTATGTTTAACCCTTGTAGTGCCTACATGTTTGACACACTACTGGTGATTGGTGGTCAGTTAAGCTACTTTAAACATGCAAATTGTCAACAGAAAACAGTGAAACAGTGATTTATTCAACAACTTTATTTCTTACTCAGAGCGAAACAAGTGTTTGTTACATGACTGATACGAATTCTTTATATTCCACAATTATTCTACAGACAGTCCCCTCAATTACCTCACAGCTGTAGAATAAAAAGCCCACCCTGTTACAGATTTACCAAAAAGGTTGGAAAATCATTCCTTCACCATCAACACTGGCAATGGACAGAATGCTATGGCAATATGTAACTTTTATATGAAAAAAAAAGTACTCTCTTAACCTTACAATACTCAAGATTTCTTAAACAAATTAATCGAAAGCAAGAATAGTTTAAACGAAAAGGCACAAAAAAAAAGTATTAAAAAGGAATAGTTCGACATTTTGGGAAATACAGGGAGGAGATTAGCTTGGCGTTAAGACTAGAAACGGGGGAAATCCATAGCCTAGCTCTCTCTCCAAAGTCCAAAAATAAGTCTATCTACACCTCCAAAGAGAACTGGTGGGCATTCATAAGACAGTTGTAGTGTTTACAAGTTGAACTATTTTTTCACAATTTTCTCATCTAAGTCTGGGCAAGAAAAGTAAGTGTACTTCCCAAAATGTGGAACTGTTCATTTAACAAAAATTAAATTATATAAACTAAAGACATGAAAAACGGTGGGAGCAGGTATGTATATTTCTTAATAAGCCTGACAATGAGACTGGATTAAACGGGACTGTGGGGGTCACTGACTGGTCCAGACAGATGTTAAGGATGAGAAGTCACACTGGGTGAAAAAGTCATTCATCACTCTTGTCTTCCTCTTCGACCTCTGCTGCCTCTACTCCTTCTTCCTCCTCGACCTCTGCTACCTCCACTCCTTCCTCCTCCTCCTCCTCTTCCAACTCACCCTGCAATCCCTCTTCGCCAATCTCATCGTGCACCACGTATCCCTCCTCTTCCTCTTCTCCAACTTCAAAACCTTCCTCCTCTTCCTGGTTCCTCTGCTCCTCCTCCATCTTTTCCCCCTCTGTTGCTGCTGCTGATGCTGCTGCTGATGATGTTGCTGCTGATGTTGCTGCTGATGCTTCAGCCTCGCCCGCCTCTTGGCCAGTCTCTCCTTCAGCCAAAGGCTCATCTTTGACTGGTGCCGCATCTGTCTGGTCGTCTGCTGTCTCACCGGTCAGCTCCAGCTCAGACACATCCATCGCCATGGAGTCCTCTGGATCCTGGTCGTCTTGGTTACCCGTGAATGGGTTTTCACCCTGACAATAAAACAACATTTATATGTGTTAATTTGTTTGTCTACAAGTCCCTACATTCATGATCAATTAGACTGAAATCAGCAAGGTTCAAGTCTCTACATATGCATGTCTCAGAGATGGTATGTGTATAGCTCATCTTTCACTAAAAGGCTCAACGATCCACAAGACACATGCAATAAAAACATGGACCTGGCTTAATTCATGTATCCATTATGTGTTTTGTATTTAAACTGCAATCCATTATGAATGATAAGAGTGTATCTCCCTATGCCATTTAAAAACATGAACTGACCAAATATGCCCTATATTTTGTCACAATAGGAAAAAAGCAACTAATGATATGGTATCCTTATAATTCTTTTCTAACATTTTTTTTTAATTTAACATTTTTCTCAGATCAAGAAGATATGAAGTGATCTATAAATGCAGCAATGAATTACTAACAGATAAGAGCAACAAAGTTTGATGTTATGAAACTAATGAGGGATGTGTGCTGCTTTCACTGTGGTTTAACTATGGTTAAAAGCGTGCTATTACACTGTGACCACAAACTTTTACCCTTATCTATTTGCAAAGTCAATAGCTCAAAAGAGCACTGGTAAATGTGGGACCTTTTCGTACCATGCATTTTGGTTGCCAGCCCATGTTCAGGTAAATGGCACTGTACATACCTTGAGGTAGCTCTCCAGCTTCTTGCCAATGAGTTTGTGGTTAAGGATGCTACGAGCAACTGACAGACTGGCCCTCTTGGACTGCTCCATCATACCCTTGAATCAGAGAGAGAGAACAGTCCGAAATCACACATAGGACAGAGTGTAAAACATCAATACAGTAAGTCATTTTTACAAACAGGTACAGCACATTTAGTTTTCTATAGAATCAAACGATCTGCCATACCTTCCGGTTGTAGTTATGGTCAGGAGACTTGATGTGTTTCTGTATAAGGTGGGGCTGCATGGGGATGAACAGGTCACACGCTGCACAGTGGGCGGCTTCCACCTTCCTCATGAAGTGCTCCATACCGAGATCTACACAGACATGAGCAATATTTGCAATGAGCAATCACTTAAATTCTCTCCGTCATATTTCACCCCCCCCCACACACACACAGCTTACCCCTGGTGAGGTCCTGCTCTTTGTACACCTGACAGATGGCGGCACTGTGGTTTTCCAACTGCCCAACTCTCTGTTCTGTCTTCTTAAACTTGTTCTGCAAATACTCCTGCAAAAGCAAAACCAGTTTTTATTAGTTACACTTTATATAACAGCTTGTTTGAGTGTTTTTTCTTTTTTTTTTTTTACAAAACTAATAATAACCAGGATTGGCCACACCATTCAAACCAGCAGTTTATGCCTTTGTAAGCAGCCCTTAAATATTGTACTAAGTTATAATGAATAACTAATTGTTTCCTTTTAGTAGGGCTTATGTGTAACATCTCTTAAACTCTGTAATCGTTAAATAATCATAATTGGCATTTTGGCCATAATCAAGCAGCCCAATTCTAACGTAACGAAAACACAAATATTCTTATTTTCAGTTCATTATACGTTAATGAAAACATACCTTTGAATATTATAGTCATTTCTACCAATAGAGCTTCCAAAAATATTAGATGTTGGACCTTTAAAATAACGTGCAATTCAATCACTTTATGCATCTAGAGCAGACCGTGTACTGTTTGACAAATCTCAGTCACCTGTAGAAAGTCTGTAGTGGGCTTGGACAGTTGGCTGGACAGGAACTTAAAGTGGTCCTTGTGGAAGCGACTATCGAGATGCGTTTCCATTTCCTCCTTGTAGAACGAACGGAACTTGCAGACTGAGCATGCAAACATCACCCTGAAAACAAGCACAGTGTGATGAAAAGAGGATGAACCTCAGTCTGATTAGAAATAATCCAAAATGCTCAGCAATCAAAGCGACTGCAACAAAATATGTCAAAAGGTGAAAACAAAAGGTAATCAACTACTCTCAACAACAAAACAATACTACTACTAAAACAATAAGAAAGAAAGCAAATAACAGAGATAATGGTAGTTATAGCCAAGTAGTAAATCTTGAGCCAGGGGTCAGGGGGTCATCCTCTCACCTTTCCAGGAAACCCCTCCTCTTCCTCATTTTGGGGTGCTTGTCTTGACCTTGGGTTGGGGTCTGTTTGCCCTGTGGAGTCGTCTTCTTCTCCTCTTGTTTGGGTGAAGCTAAGCACAAGCACAACAGCAGATGTTAGGCATGTAAAGATTTCCCTGGGAGGGCAATAGTTGATGTAGACCAACAAAGCATAGCGTAATCAGTGTGGAGCAACTGAAAATAAGCTGACCTTTATCCCCATCTGCAGTAGGTTTTGTCTCCTGTGAAGAAAAATATCCCATTACTCATTTTATTAGGAAAAAGGAGCTGATAACTTGTAACAGGTTACATTTTTATTTAGGAATAAAAAGTGATATTTGGATTCTTCTGTTCAAGCTCCATACCCAGTGCTATAGTCCAGCTCAGACCTATAATCTCTTCAATATACCATATATATAAAGTCAACACATTCTCTGCCATTAACCAACAGTTGAAATCAGCACCTCCTCTCTAAATAAAAACCAGTGTGAGGCGTTTACAGAACAACACACAGGACAGTGTTTATTTTAGCCTTCTTTGACAGTACTATGGTGAGTGAGTCTCGTAGGCAACAAACCTGTTAACGTTATATAACAATGTTATCTCTTTGTCATTTGCATTGCCTTTGAAATAATAGTGATTACTTACATTTGAAGAAATATTGTGTTGTCTAATTAAATTAAGTGGTTCAGTGGTTTAATAATGGGTTTAATAATGGGGTAAATTAATACTATAGGGGGCACATTTGAAACTTTATAGCTCCTGTCAAACAAGCCTAATCTACTCACCGCAGCTGCAGTCTTTGATTCACTGTCGTCACCATTTTTCTCAGCTTTCTCTGTTGAAACAAAGCATGTCAACATCAGGGCAAGATAGACATACAACAGTTGTTTGCCAAGTAATGCTTGCTCAATAAATTACCTGGGGTAGCTTCTGAGCCTGCACTTTCTGTCTTGTTCATCTTTGACTCTGGCTCATCAGCGGCTGTAAGTGTCTGCTTTCTCTTCTTCTGGACATCCCGCTGTGGTTTCACCTGCTACAGTAAAAAAAAAAAAATCAATTTGCACTCACAAATGCATTTTTTGACAAAAACTTATGGACAACCAAAACTTATCAAGACATCAATGAACTCTAGACTTCATGCTTGTCAAACCCAATTAGCACATTTGACATGTCTTCCTTCTCTGGGCATTTCCACATCACTAATGTTAGCCTTATCTTAACGCAACAAACAAAAACAAAATTAAAAAAAAAAAAAAAAAAATCCACAAAGTGAAACCATTCAACACCCCCACAGGTAAACAAGACAAAGAATTGGGCAGGGAGAGATGTCACTTGCCTTTACTGTACAAAAAGGGCAGTTCCATTGGGGCATTTCTGACCACATTAAATAAGGGCTGGGCGGAGTTAGAGGGGCAAGTGATGTGTCAAATGTGTCTGGGATGATTTGTGACAAATAGCTTTAAATAGCACATAGCAGGCACTAGCACTTTAGGCTTCACTTGCCAGTTGGTTGAGAATTTAAAAAAAAGGAGGGAATCAGAAAGGGCTTAACTTTTGCCCAGTGTCTGAGGAGGCCTTATTTGGCTGGAGGTACTTACTTTGTTGAGGGGTCTTTTGCGGCCTCGCTGGCGGCCAGCCCGTGGGCCCCCTCCAAAATGCCTCCCAGGAAAGTCGTGAGGCCCTTGAATGGAACCCTGATGGAAGCCCCCACTCTCAGGGTACATGCGGTTGGACAGGAGGGATGGGAGCTTGCCTCTACCACCTCCTGGAGAGTGGCCGCGGTGGGACTGGCCACCACTACCACTTCCCCGCCCACCTCCGCCTAATGGAGTGGGGTCAGACCTGCGGCTTCCAAAACCTCCTCCAGCTCCTCGACCCCCAGCACTTCCACCCCTTCTGGGGGAACGTCGGCCAGCTCCAGCCCATCCTCCACCTCCAGAACCTCCTCCTCCCTGGCCACTGCTGAAGGACTCCCTCATATTCTGTCGCATTTTAGCGACTCCATAGGAAGAGGAGGGGCTGTCAAAGCCTCCTCCTCCCCCTAGCCCAATTCCCCCTCCGAAGCCCGAGCCTCCTCGCTGACCCAACAGCATGTTGTCCCCACGGCCATCGCCATACCCATAGCTACTGCCGCCAGATCTGTAGAGATCTCGGGAGGAGGTGAGAGCGGAGGTGCGCGAGTCGAATGACTCGTACTGGTCATACCTGCGGGAGGGAGGGAGGGAGAGGGTTGATAGAGAAGAGCAGAGAGCAGGGGAGGCAGGGAGGGCAGTCAGGTTTGGATCTCTCCACCTGCTTTTCCTTCTCCTCCATGGTCTCGCTTTCTCCATTTGTTTTCTTGTCACTCCCAGCTTTATTTCAGAAACCACATTAGATCAGAAATGGATGATCCAAAACAAGTTAACACTTCGCTTGTGGTCTTTTAAAATACAGTAATGATTTTTCTCTTCTAAAGTTTACAGAAGCTCATCCAACCACATTCTCTGTTGGAGGTCAAACAGTATCCTGCAGATTAGGGAAAATGCAGTTTCTTAGGCTGTGAAACCTTGAACAGACATAAGCATGGTCCATCTGAACCAGTGATGTCTTGAGACAGGTGTAAGAAGCGAAATATCCTGGGAAGTGACTGTATTATGGTAAATACTGAAGAAAGGGGATGAAACATATACTGGGCTTTTTTTTCCCCGTGAGTGTTTTTGCAGATACAGCAGGCAACCTTCAATTAACAGTTCGGCTTGAAAAGTAATATCAAGCTAACACCTGTAAACTCATCTCTCTTGCATAACCTAAAGCCAGAATACAGGGTTAGGTCACATGGAGGATGAGAGAAACAAAGTGTGTGAACAAATAAAAACAAAGTCAAAACAAAGGCAATGTTCAAGGCGTGCTGGGTAACGATGGACTGGCTTTATGTGCAAGGATCTGTTACAAATGGAAAGGTTGGTCTACAATTCCACCTCCAGTGAGTGGCCATGCATTTTCAAGATGTCTACACAACATTTTCTTCCCAGCAATCAGACAAACCACAACATAGCAAATGGGGAGCAATCGAAGCTTCCTCAGATGCTGAGGCATTCAGATGCAACCTGTGAGCAACTCCCACCATTTTCATCCCTAACCGGAATTGAAGCATACACGTTGGGCTTGTTCGAGATGAGCCAGGCCTGCCCAGAATCTATCACTGGCGAACGCCGCACCATGCATGCCGGTTAGATTTGTGTCCGACTTGATGCCAACTTGCTCTGATGTTGTTCACACACGGGCCAACAATAACCTCACGAGATCGAGGCGTCCACAGTTTTTTAAGCACTTGCTCTCCTCCGACTGCAAGACCCAGGGCATGGCGGAGAACACCTGGCTGACACCTGATCAAAGAACTGATTGGCTCTTAGTTTTGACAAAACCACATTTTCCTTATTTTCTGTGTGATTCTAATATTTCCCTCTAGCTTGCAGGCTGTTTCGTGTCTCAAGTTGTGCAATGAAGGTTTAATTCTTATTCATCATAATCTTGTGTGATTGATAATAATAAAGGTAACTGATATATCCGAATGTGGTCTGCAAACTACAGGTAGAGATGACTTTCTGTATACTCTTTGAAGGCTGGTAGAAACTGTCCAACTTGACTGCAGCTTTATGTCACCGCCCCCTGCTACCGTCTGATCTTGTCGACTTTACAAGCAAAGCGCAGTTCATCTCGAACGAGCCTATTTTCACCAAGATTGAGTGTAAAGTGTAAAGAGTAAATAAATGCCATAGCAGGTTAACACAGCCAAATTTACTCTAGCAACCCGACCAGTATCACAGCTGAGTTTCCAACCACATTGGCATGGTCTTGTTTATTTAACAGAACTGTGCCCAAACTAGGACAATACATGTTTTACATTTAAATTACCAGTAGCATTAGAAGGCCTAAGCATCTTTTTATATCACAGCAAAAATCTGAAACAAGATATTTGCTGAGATACTTGAATCTAAAAACAAGTTAAATTTAACTGGTTGGATAATGTATATGCATGAGGCAACATTCAGAGACAATGTCCTTAACCAACCACATGCCACATTGAGATGCTAGTAAAAATAAATAAATACTTACACTACTGGTAAATGTAATACTTGCACTGGCATGGATGTGTGGTAGTGGACTGATGAAGACAGTATGGAACAGAAAAGGGAAAAAATATTACCTGTCACCTCGGGAGCTTTTCAAACCCCCCTCCAACTGAGTGAGCATGTCCAGGCGTTGATTAATCTTGGCAATGACTGCATCTGCATGTGTGCCGGTGGATGAGAGCAGGGACGATCCTGAAAGACCTCTCTTCATGTGGCCTCCTCCTCCTCCTCCTCCTCCATAGCCCCCGAGCCCAGACATCGAGTCCTTATAACCTCCCCCATACAGGTCAAAGCCACCAGAACCTAATATAGTGAGGGATTAAAAGATGTTAAATATGACCACACTCACCACCGTTACTATATTAATAGATAGTGAAACCACTAGTCATTTAAGAAACATCTGACTGATATATAATATGCTCTGGTTTGTGTAGGAGGAAACCCAGCAATCAGCCATGAAGTGTGGGTGTCCTTGTGTCAGTATGCAGTGCCAGAGTGTATTCACTCATTTCTTCACCTCTGCTGCCTGATCCTCCTCCTCCTCCTCCTCCGCCTCCTCCTCCTCCTCCCCAACTGGAGTAACCTACAAAAGGGATAGAATACATTGGCATTGATGAAGCTGATATTCAAACTTGAAGCGCGCAGACATTTGGTTACCAGTAAGACCATATAGCTGTGTAGTTACTCATCCAGGTACTAATTTGTCAAAAAGAATATAAAAAGATAAATCCACTGGACTTGTAGGTCGATAAACTAACTTAAACCGTGTTCAACTCTTCCAGCAGCCAGTCGTTTTCTTTACATTCTCCTCAATGAATGAACCCTCTAGCTTTATGTTTCGCTGGTTTAACTTATATATAAAAGAAAACGCAGAACAATGTTTGTGAAGCTTTGAAAGCATTTTGTTGAGGCGGCCATTTTATTAACTAGACTTTTAAAAGTGGGTTATTCGCCACACTGACTCCATTTTATTTGAATTGACCGGCTAACTTTGACAAAGCATTTAACACGCCCTGAAACAATGGGGCCTCACAGCCAGCTATGTTAGCATATTAGCAAATAAACAGCCCGTAGGCGCAGTGGCTATGTTTTCTTAATATTAGCTCGCTAGCTAACGGGGCCTGATATTTTCGAGATGAATGTGTTAATCTAACAAATCAGTGACTCGTTACCTCGGCGTACAGGCTACTATTACTAAGCAGTTAGCTGACACTGCTTTGTTTCAGGCTACAGCAGGCTATGGGTTGCGCTGTTGCTATAGCCAACAGCTAATGGTAAAGGTATCTGCACCGCACATGTCAGGGTAAATAACGATATATTTATATTTATATATATATATATTCACATAGCGACGCATGGTAGCCAGTGTGCATTTACCGGAACCGTAGCCTCTGCTGTCCATGGTTGTATTAGTGCGCTGTCCGGGGTATCGACGTGAGCAGCGGTCGCTCCAGCAGCTTGACGCGGGGAGTATCGCTCTTTGAAAGCGGCGATGGATCGACTGCGTGGGGTCCGACGCGACCCAAAAAAAAAAAAATCACGTGACCGCCAAGGCCTCGTTGCGTCACACGTAATTGGTACGTATTCCCACTGACGTATCGAGAGGACGTGAGCTGGAGAGGAGTTTGGTTTCTACTTCTCAAGTATTGCAAGTCTAACAAGGCTGAAGAAGAAGTGTATTTTAAAATGCTGCGTTATGTATATGCTGTTAGTTGTATTATTGCGAAGTTTATAGATGTTGATGATTCTTGTACTTTTTGTAATCTTAATACAGAAACAATTTCACATCTTTTTTTTTATTGTGATGTATCTAAAAGGTTTTTTTTATGCTGCTAACTGTCTACTCTCTTGCCCTTAAAGATGTTATTTGCTACAATGTTGACCCAGAAGATAATGCTCTTGAACACCTGATGAACTTTGTTATCCTATATGCAAAATTCTTTATTCACAAACAAAAATTCGCAAAATCACTACCTAAATGTGCTCCTTTTCTCCTGGAACTGAGCTCTTTGCTTAAATCTCTGATTTTGTTAAATAACCAAAAAAGTAATACCTTACTGAGTCATTATGAAAAGTTTTTCGCTGAAGCCCCTGTTTGAACTATCTATTTTAATTATTATTATTATTATTATTATTATTTTTAAATTTACTCTATCTTTGATTTATTTATTAATTGTATACCTTGTAGTTTTGTACATTTAAATTGTTAAAAAATAACCAGGATATTGGTGATGTCCTGTGATTTTATCTAAGCAGTCAGTTCCAAATATAAATTATGTAAGTTAAAATGAGAAAAACAAAGCTTCCCATTGCACTGAATGGTTCTCTGTCAGCAGTCTTTGTGCATCGTGAGAGCACATAATGAAAGATAAAATAACATGTTCCTTGTATTGATGTTCCAAGCAGCACAGGGGAAATACAGTGCAAATAGTAGACAAAATATAATAATAAAATAAAAGTATAATGTAACTAATATTATTACCTACATGTATTAGTATTAGTTACTCTACTAGTTACTAGGGAAAGTAATATTATTTTACACTGGGTTGCAAAAATGTAGGGAGGGATAGTGGATCAGTCACATAAAGTCAGCACAGTGTGAGTCAGTCTATAAACAACCAATAAGTCCAATCAATGTTTAAAGGATTAGCCTACATTAACTAACTTAAATTACCACCAATGAACTGAATGGAAATTTACCACATTAAAAGTTCCCATCAAAATAACTTTGTCTGATGTATAATTTAAAAAACTTACAAAATGTTTTTGTTTTAGACTCCACAGAAGTTGAGAAGCAATTCATGTCAATTGTTTCATCTAGACTGAAACAAAAACTCCCATAAAACATCTAATACTAGAATGTTCAGTCATACTTCTTTTGTTATGTAAAAGTCAGGTGTGAATGTAATTAACAGCAACACATTTAACACAAAAAACCCACATAAAATAATGAAAATCCAATAGTTGAGTGGTAAATAGGACTTAACTTAAGCTGCAAACTAACATTTTGTGAGTTGACAGTAATGGAGGAAAAAATCTGTTTAAGAAATCAGTTTGTTGTAATTTAGTTTTAATGTAGATATTACAATTAAAATGTCATGGTACAAGACTGTAATACAAGTAAATGGATATGTTGTGTAGGGGAGGAAGGAAGCAAAGAGGCTTGTTCAAAGTTATCCCCAGTACATAGAATAATATGAAATTCAAACTGTAAATATATTACATATATATAACATAACATTATTATTCGACAAACAAGAAAAAAATACTACTAATAAGCAATAACAAGAAAAGTATGCTAGTAAAACATATAAAAAATGTAATCTTTTCATGAACACTGTTATAAAGCAAAGCTGATTTGTTTTTTTAATTCCAGCAGCACAATGCAACAATTTGTTTCCCAGGAAATTAACTAGAGCATCTGACCAACATCAGCATTATTAACACGCATTAGGCCTTCAACAACGGATGTGTGACTTAGACAAGAGCCAACCCACAGTGATTGCTAAGGCGAGAAGCAGATATACGGATAAATGTTCATATCTTTTTGTGTTATCAGGATTGGCTGAATCACGCACTCTGATGTTAGAGGTGCCTTTGCAGTGCTCAAATCTTGTCTTGCCAACTTGAATATAAATGATCAAGACAGACATTTTATCACATATATCTAAGCTGGTATTCACACAGTGTCTTCTTGCTGCGCTGCTGCTGCTTCTGTCTGTGCTGCAGGATTCATGTCCACAAGTGCGAGGCTGTCATACAGGGGGTCCATCTGAAGGGCAGAGAAAGTAGATGACAGAGGGAACACGCACATGAACATACAAAAAAACAGTAATTTCTGGGTCGCAGGTTGTGTACTCACCTGGCCAGTTGACGTTTTGTCACTTGGCTCAGCAGCGGAGGTCAGAGTTTTCTTCTTACTGGACTTTATTCGTCTATATAATACAAATTACTAACATTAAAAAACATACCTATTAAGACAACAAGAAGACTTTAAATACAGGAAATGAATGTACAAAAATGGAAATGTCAGACTTTCAAGTCTTTTACCTCATGATCAGGTAGAGGAGAAATACAGCAAGTGGGGTCACTGACAAAAGAACCAATTTTACTGCATTCAGTTTTCCTATTTCCTTTACAACTGGAGAGAGATTGATATGAGATATAAGTTATAGTAGTAGGTAGCATATTTCAAAACAACAAAACAATAAAAAATAAGACACAAAATAGTATGTTTTAGGTTTTGGCCCTGTACTTAAATCATGATGTCCAAAGTCCTCAAGACGGAAGTGTCTGCTGCTTTTCTTTCCTTATGTAAATGAAGTGTCCTTGGTGGTTGTGTTAGAGTCACAACAAGCTATTATCATGTAACAGATTACTTAAAACCTGAGACATTTTCTTTCAGTTTCAACGGCATAACCCAACAACTATTCAATCAAAACTTAAAGCCATACTCACCATTGACAGTGAGAGTTTCTATGGGGGAGCTGATGTTGTTGTGGGTTTCTACAGCACAGGAGTAGTTTCCTGCATGGTGACACCTGACTGGGTCTAGAACCAGGTGTTTGTTCTGGTTCTCTGGCAGGGTCAGAGGTCGACCATTCAGGTACCAGATGAATTTTATGTCGTCAGTCAGAGGACAGCTGGTACTGCAGGTCAGTGTGACTCTCTGAAACTCTGTCATCACTGCAGCAGGAGTAAACATCACTTCCAGACCTGAAAGATGGTTTTATTAACAAATTAGAGACATTGTTTTAGAGGATGTCTGATATTTCAGAGAACATACAATATGCATTTGATATTTAATAAATGAATAGAAAAAGCAGAATGCAAGGCTCTTATACACATGGCTAAAGGTTCAGGCAAAAGTTTATTTGATATGCTAAAATTTTTATTAATTTAAATGTCAGACAACACTGATCTGAATTTGCCAAAACAACTATGAACTTTATGAATTCAGGGTTAAAGCTACACAATTATATGAAAACTGTAGATTAAAACGTTTTTGGACTCTCTACAGGATCTTGCAAAGTATATAGATTAGTCTGAGGCACAGTTGTTATGGGAATACAAGAAGCATAAACATTTTCATCTGTGATGCAAGTATTATCTGATTAAGCACAAAACAGACGTTTAAGATTCATGAGTACACTCTGCTGACAGCTGTTATTACATGGTGAGGGTGAAAGAAATTCCCTATTAAAAGATATTAAGCTAAAGCACTACCTGTGACAACTAAAGTCACTCCAGCCAACTCAGACTGTTCCAATTGTTGGTTAATTTGCTGGAGTCTGAATGTGTATTCTGCTGAGTCATTCTTCTTCAGGTTATTGATACTCAGGATGTGAGGAATCTTCAAGTTATCATAATACTTCACATCAATCAGCTCATCAGCATCCTCATTACTTCTTTTTTTAATATACCAAGATGTAGACTGTGGCAGCTGGTTTTTGGGATAAGAATATTCACTTGTAATGTCCACTGAAGAGCCTTGTAGAGCACAGATTCTCCTGTTGACATAATTCACACTCCAGCAGTTCTCATCATCAACACCTGGAATACAGATTAAAGAATTTTAGCAACAGCTTCATTTACTTACATAAATCTCAAAGAAAGCTTCAGAAATGACTTCCATTACTGGGATTTCAGGGCGACATAAAGAATGGCCCTAAGAGACCAGATAGTGTCCGCTTGAATTTTTCCATTAGAGCTATTGCATTTTATTGTAAGGGGTTTTATGTCCACCACCCATGGTGTTTAAACAATATAATTTAAGAACAAATGAGCTTTAAAAAATACCATAAAATGGTTTATACTCACAATCTTCACCAGAGTGCAGATCTTCATGGCCTTTTACTGCACAGGAGTAGATCTCAGAATTAGACCGGAAAAGTGTAATATCTTGATTCTCACAGTGACTGTTTAACACTCTGTTCCAGTACCACCTATAGGCAGTATGAGGGTCAGCCATAGGACAGCTGGTGTTACAAGTCAGTATAGTATGGCTCTTCAACTTGGTCTTTTGAACATGTACTTCTGTTGGGAGATGATAAATACACTTTACATCAGTTACTTTGATTTATATAGGGATGAGAGTTAGTTAGCGTGTGTGCATGTGTGTGCGTTTGTAATCGTTTGTGGAAACTTAACCTGTTGGATATGTGATGGAGCAGGGCTCATCCTCTGATGTCTGCTTATAAGAACACATTTTCCCTTTAGCATAGGTCACAGTAAAGCAGGTTGATGTGACAGAATCTGAACAAAAAAAATCCCCAAAACTATTCAGTATTTTGATAATAGTCTGTCATAAGATTTATCAACTTGCATTTTGTCACTCACCCACTGAGACTTCAGGGGCTCTGAGATCCTCGTAGCCTTTGATAGCACAGGAGTATCTGACTGCTTCCTCACTGCTGACCAGCTGTTGGTACCAGGGAGACCAGTCCTGATAGAGGAACTCTCCGTTCTTGTACCAGATGTAGGCTGCAGGGGTTTCAGTCAGAGGACAGCTGGTGCTACACATCAGTGTTACTGTCTGTCCCTCTGTGGCAGGAATCACCTTTACCTGCAGGTCTGAGATGATGGTGAATAAAATAAGAATTAATATACTGATTCCATTCTTAAAGTAATAAATAACTGACAGACACTGTACCTGCAACATGGAGCTTTGTTCCATTGCGCCAGAGTTGTGGTTGGTCAGTATTCTCTCTGCAGCAGTAAAAGTTTGCATCACTCTCTCTCAGATCATTGATTGTTAGAGTGTAGTTACTACCCTCAATCATGTTGTATGTTACACGATTTCCTTTTGGAGACAGCTCATGACTGGAGTCGTTCTGGTGTACAGTGTACCATTTTACCATTGAAGTGGGATGTTCAGCTGAGCAGGGCAGATCCACTGATGAACCTTTTAAGGCACAGATGATGTTTGTTTGTCCCTGAACACCTTTAACAGAAAATGTTATTAGTTGGACAGATTTATACTTGTATATTAACCGTGACAGTATGTTATACAGTAAATTAAGGCAATTTTAGGGCCTTATTCCAGTTGTTTATGTTATAATATAATCTATAATCTTCAAAGCTGATATGCAATGGTGTCTTTAATCTTTGTCTCTTCTTTTTTCCTCTAAGATGTGTTCATTTCTTTCAAATTTTAGTCAGCTTAGTTTTCCACGATTTAACTCCAATGCTTATGTAAAATATAATTAATTTATTTTAATATAATTAATTATATAATTGATTGATAGTTATATAATAACACATATCATTGTCATAGTTAAGCATTAAGGGATAAATAATGAATCATACCTGAGATGTACAGGATGAAACCCATAAACAAACATCCAGCTTCTGCAACCAACATGGCTGCTGTGGTCCTTCACTTTCTAATCAGAAACAGTATTTGTATCAGCCTTTTTGGAAATGGCTATGTTATATAAAAATGATCAAATGTAACTCAGCCATCAAAACTGACATCTTCACAAAGTCAAGGATGAAGAAGACAGAGGGGATTGGTGATCTGTTGTGGACAAACAGCATGTAGCTCTGACGTCAAAATGACTCTTCCTCTTTCAGAGATCAACTGATTCTGAAGTTTAACTGTCTCTGAAAACATTTACTTACTATCTCATTGCCATGTATCTATTTTTTTATTCTATTCCTTTTCTATTCCTTTTCTTACATTTTATTCTCTTGTTGACATTTTCAAAATATTTAACTGTGGCATGAACTGTGTCAATGTTTTGAGTGAGAGAACAGTGATGTGAAGCTGCAAGTGACAAAATGTTTATCTGTGTTTTTGTGGGGCAGAAAAAAGACAGGAGGAAGCTGTGGGTGTTACCTCACTTATCCTTTAATACATAATCTGTTTGCTGTCCTGTTGGTTCTACATCAGTTTAATAAGCTCAATGATATATTTCCTCTGAGAAATACCCCAAGCAGAACAAAACTATTTAGAGAAATTAAAAGTTCTTCTTAATGCAAAGTAGAAACTTATGGTCAAACATATCCACAAACAATACAAATCATCTTAAAATAAGATCAAAGCATCAAAAGAATTCATGCGAATAAGTTTCAAATATTAATATTTGTGACCCATGAGTTAGGGAAAACATGAGAAATGATGAAACACCATGACAACAAATGTGCAAGGCAAAAAAATAAAAGAATAAAGAAATTAATCATTT
The DNA here is from genome assembly GCF_905237075.1 of Dicentrarchus labrax. Lineage (NCBI taxonomy): Eukaryota > Metazoa > Chordata > Actinopteri > Moronidae > Dicentrarchus > Dicentrarchus labrax. The sequence goes on from NW_026136721.1 coordinate 32,101,395, forward strand.
AACGCTTACTTTTGTTTTGTAAATGTTGCTCAAAATAGAAATTGTTGTAGTTGTAGTTGTTGTAGTTTTTCTATCTTTCCAATTATATACATGTATGGCCTCATTCTTTATGTTCTGAGGACATTTTTAAGAAAAGACCCTCCTGATCTCCTAGTACATCTCCACAGCCGCAACTGCCAAATGTGGACATATTTCCTTTGCGTGCAGCTGTTGCCCTCAGCTGTGGCTTCATATTCACCCACATAGCAGGTACAACACCAACATGTTCCTGTTTGAAGCAGAATTTCACATGCTAAGTCACACTCTTCAATGAAATCAGTATTTTGCTGCTATAGTTTTAAACCAAAGAGTTCATTTCTGGTTTAAAGAGGTTTAAATAAATACAAACACTTATGCATGACAGCAGATTAAAACAAGGTAGAAACTAGACTCATCTTAGAAAACAATATGTGCAGAGGATGAGCAAAAAAGGATTTATGTGAACAAAAGTCTGTTTTACACTCACAAAGCTAAAAATTAAAGTGAACAATAAAACTTGGTGCAGCTGTATCTTTGTTTTCAAAAGCCCAATACTATTTATCACTATTTAAAGTTTCTACTTATTTATTGAAATAACAGACTGCAAAGATTCAAATAACCAAAATTATTGGCTCTACATTACTGGCCCACACACCTTGTCACACTTCCTTGTATCACATAAATTAAAAAATACAAATACATAATTTTACATGATGCATTATCTCATCATAACTTACAATTTAAACATAGTGTTATATATTTTGCAAAAGTCGTAATATCTTAAATGTGTGAAAACAGATACAATCTGTATTGGATGTTACTACATGACTAAATGGGTTGTGGTCTGGAGGCTGTGCAGCTCTTTTAATTACAGCGACTGAGGCATTCAGTGAAAAGTGATGAACTAATGAGATATACACGCATATCCGTGCACAACAGTGTTTCTGATATCAAAGCTGCATCTGGTTGAATTATTTTTTTTTTGGCCACTTGGGAACTGCAGAACAAGCTCGAATGTGTGCTTATTTACTGTATATCCAGCCTTCATGAGCAACATTAACATTCATTTTGAGGCATGTTTGTGTCTGATGTCCACTATGCTCACCAGATAGTCAATAGCATCGTCCTTTCTACTGTTTTATTCTAGGCACATTACACTGGCTTTATCTGAGATTTACTAAATGAAAACAACTGCCTACTATGACAGGAATTGACAAGTATGCTGAGACTGAACCTTACGGTAAAGTTGTGCTGTACAATCAAAACAAGCTTAAATGCTAAAAACTGAAAAAAGAGGAAGATAGCCCCTACAGCAATAATCGGCAATAATCTATTAACTATTATCTTCATCATCATTATGAAAATGTTTGTTTTTATTTAAATACTATCTATAGCTAAAATAAAATAGACAACTGAAAGCGTTCTCTTCCATCCAAATGTACTGCAAATTTGAACCAACTTTCCAGAAAACTGGCAAAAGAAACTACACATTTATAAGTGTCAGCATCCACTAATTTCTTCTAAGAAAGAGAGTGCAGGAATTACTTCACAGGGATGTTATATCTTAGAGATTTTCTCAAAAGTCATTAGAACCTAATTTTAATAAAGGTCAGATATTTTACTCAACCCTTCATTTGTCCAGCTGGAATCCAGCATCCAGTGTTCCTGGTTTAAACATTGCCCCAAACTGGACTAAACTGTGACAATAGGTAATTAATATTCATATATTTCTTTCCCTATATCATACATTAACCATATTGAGCACTATAAGGGGTTCTCCAACAGGGACACTGTGGCCTGTTTGTATTGTTGCTGATTCCACCTGTTAAGTACCCCCTTAATCAAAAAGATAGGTCCACTCACCTTCTCTGTGTCCAGCAAGAGAACAGCTGTATCCCTTTCTCCCTTTTGGTTATATTGAGGATATTGAGAACATGTTTTACATCATGAAACCCTTGTCTTCCCTTGTCTAAACCTATTTTGATTATCCACCAACGTATCCCTCAATGCTTCAATGTACATCCTCTAGTCAATTGACAATGCCAAAATTTTACGGAGGATTTTTGTATCTATATTTATCAGACTTATAGGACGCATATTTTCATATGTAGTGTTAGTTTTACCAGGTTTTGGACATAGGAAATTCAAAGCCTCTCTTATTGGATCTGATAGATAACCATTAATGTAAAGTACATCTAATAAAGATGAGTCATCAGTTTATTTTTATGTGTCTTCTTTGCATGTTTTCTTTTTGTGTGCGGACCCCAGGAAGAGTAGCTGCTAGTTTGGTAGCAGCTCATGGGGACCCAAGAATAAAGAATAAGGAATCAAGTCAATCGGGAGGCTCTGGTCCTGCTGTTTTCTCTGTTTGCACCTAACTTTATCCAGTTTCCTTTTTAACCTATAATCTTGGGAATATTAAGTTTGTCTAGAAATTGGGTAACAACACTAATAGTGTACCCAGATCTATAGAGGTTTTTATAGAAATTCTGAAATGCTGTATTCATTTCCAAGGGATCAGCTGTTGTATTCACCTTTGCATCCATCCATATTGGTAATTGCACTCTCTGTTTGCTGTTGTTTGATGCGCCATGCAATGAGTCTACCAGGCTTTTCTCCTTGATTGTAGTAAATTAGTTTGAGCAATGGTAGAACACCGGCCGTGAGCTTTTTAGCTCAACGGCATTCTGCCAACGGACATCAGGGACCTGACCAGGCACCCCTCCATCCTCACCATCAATTGGGCTCATGTCTCTTGTGGGATACTTTAGAAGTTGTCCTGATGACACCACCGCTATGTTCCTGCCTTTAAACCTCCAAACCATTGAAACAACTAATAATCCAGGAAAACCTCTTTAAATCTCTTAACCAGGGAAACCTGTAATCAACCACTGAAATATGTTATTCAATTTCAATTCAATTTTATTTGCACAGTCTTAACAAAAGTTTACTCAGGACATTTTTCAAATAGAGCAGGTCTACATCATACTCCTTATATTATAAAAAAATATTTCTTTCCTCCACATTTTAAACAAAACAATTAAGCATTTTTAAACAGGCCAGCAGGCCAGCAACCACCATGCACCTACAGGAGACACACAAAGAGCTCAGACGCTCCTGCGGTGGTCCACGACTGAGATGTTTGATGTCGGGAATATTATTTATTTTACTGACATTTTAGACATTTAACATTTTATTGAGAGTTGTTTATTTAGTGACTTCCCTGTGTAAACTATACTGTTGCTGCTCTAGAAAAGTTTTTTCGTTATATTTAATACATAAATAATTTATGATAGACATTTTTCTTGCCTGAGTATAATGTGAAAAACTACAAACTGTGTGTATTTTAAAAATAAATAATGAAATGATAATAGTCTAAAATTATACATATCTATCTGGGAACCATACATACAGGAGATTTTACCCTATTTGACGTTCTACTTGGCTTTGCACAGAAACAGCGGGTATGTATCTCAGAGAAACAAAGTACTGATTCATTTTCCATTGTACAACCATCAACATTTATGCAATATATTACACTGGAAATCTTACTTTAACAAACAAACACGACAACCCCCAATATCCCCTCACACATCAACCCGTTCTCTCTTAACATCTCCTTTCATTGTTTAATAAAAATCCATATAAAGTTTATGTCAATATCAATCATAGGGTTCCCACATGGTCATAATGTTATAGCTATACAGGTATACATTGTTAGTAGTTGCAGCAGTTTTCTTCCAGTTAAAAGCTATCGTTAATTTGGCCTGCAATATAGCAAAATCAATCAGTTTGTTTTCTTTGTAGTCTATAGTGGAATGTTCATTGACAAAATGGTCATAATTTCATAGATCACCTCCCTCCAGAATGTCTTAATTTTGTTGCACTCCCAAATACTGTGTTTAAATATTCACCAAGCTTCACTCTTAAAACCAATATCAGGTATATAACTGTTATTTATATATCATAAATATTAATATTGCATTATTTTTACTGATCACTTGGGCGCAGAAGAAGTCTTAAAATGATCCAACTGACAGTAGGATAATGTTGATTACAGTAAAAGTAAAAACATGTAAATCGAAGACTGTCAAGGTTTTTACCTCATCCACAGGTGGAAGATAAGTAGAGGAATCGGGATCAGCAATGCAACTGCCAGTCTTACTGCATTAATTATTGCCATTGATATCCCTGGAGGTGGAGAAAGATGGATGTAGAATTTGTGTTACTGGCTGCATAGATTTTAAAAGAATACAAAAGGAGAAAGGGGATGTATATTTGTATACGTATGTTTCCTCTTTCTAATTGTAAGGTAATTACTAATGACTTAACTGTTCATTTCAAATTAAAAACCGTGCAAACCTTGAAGAACGAGAGTCTTTTCATATGAGCTGTGGGTTTTGACAGCACAGGAGTATCTTCCTGCATGCTGACTGCTGACTGGGTCTAGAACCAGGTGTTTGTTCTGGTTCTCTGGCAGGGTCAGAGGTCGACTGTTCAGGTACCAGATGTAGTTTGTGTTGTCAGTCAGAGGACAGCTGGTACTGCAGGTCAGTGTGACTCTCTGACCCTCTGTCACCACTGCAGAAGGAGTAAACTTCACTTCCAGACCTGAAAGATGGTTAGATTGCTTACTCTGTGTAAAAGAGGCATTTTATTTGAAGTTTGAAACTTTACTGTGCAGTCAGGAACACATTATACTGTAGTTACTAAGATCTGATGTTAACAAATCTTTTAGTAAAACATACTAGGTAGCAGCTTCTGACAGTCACTTGGGTGGGTTTTGTTGACTATATCTGGGTGTACCTGTCAGTGGTACATGGTGAGCAACACATTCTCTATTAAAATAGTATTATTCTAAAGAACTACCTGTGATAACCAGAGTAACTCCTGGTAAATCTGACTGTTTCCATTCTTTGTCATCCTTCTGGAGTCTGAATGTGTATTCTGCTGAGTCATTCTTCTTCAGGTTATTGATTCTCAGGATGTGGTGATTCTTCATGTAGTCATAATACTCCACATGACCTGCAGCCTTAATCAGCTCTTTAACCTCTTCCTTCCCACTTCTTGTTATTTTAAACCAAGATTTAGACTGTTGCAGCTGGTTGTTGGGATAAGAATATTCACTTGTAATGTTCACTGAAGAGCCTTGTAGAGCACAAATTTTCCTGCTGACGTAATTCACACTCCAACAGTTCTGATCATCAACACCTGCAATATATATGAGCATTTTAAAAGTAGTTGATAGTTGGTTTCAGTATGATCATTAATTACAACAATGACCATGAACTAAGTGAATTTAACAGAAGGGATGAATATTCATTTTACTTTTCCTACCTGCCAAAACCGCCCAGCTCTCGATACCAATATCAGATATTCACTGTAGCTAGCAGATGCACAGATTGTGTTTTTAACGGCATAAAGGTTATAAAATTCAACATTATGATAAATGACTGGATAGCGGGAGGTTGAGAGTGCCTCCCCAACATGTGACGCTGTGCGTATTTTACGCACGAGGCACAGCAGCGTCTTTACTAATTATTTAAATCTCCGGATCTAATTTTAATTAATGCTCTGTGTTCTTCTACACATCCAAAAGGTCACACACACACATACACACACACACACACACACACACACACACACACACAGTCCAGGTCCATACAGAGAACTTGTTTGGAATAAAGAATCCGTCCTGCTGATGAATCCTGAACTTCATTAGAAAAAATATTTCAGAAGCTTAAACGTTTAATTCTGTTTCCTCTGTGCTGTAAAGTTTATAACTACAGTTTCTATTTTTGCTGCTTAAATATTAATAAGAAATTTACTGCGTGCACGGAAACGTTTGTTTGACTGAAAGTATCCTATCTGATCATTACAAAAATCAACTGCGCTGCTGTGGATAATTTAAAAGGCAATTTAGCTTACAGGGACCGGTAGAGGTGGACTGAAATGTCCATGGGTGGGGGGTATCTAAACTGGAGAAAACTATTCGTTCAGGAGGCTGATTTGATGGCGCCAGAGCCCGCAGGTCTCCGCACAAACACACTTTTCATAAGAAAGCTGCTGCTGATGTTGAGCAAATGTTAGCACGTGTTTTATTGCTGGAAATGTGATTATGCAAGTTGGTTCATACTCACAGACTTCAGCAGAGAGCAGACCGTCGTGGTCTTTTACAGCACAGGAGAAGCTTTCGACAAAGGAGCTGGAAACAGGAAACTGTTGAGTCCGGTACCACCGATCGGCAGCTTGGGAGTCAGTCAGAGGACAGCTGGTGCGACAGGTCAGTGTGACAGGGCTCTCTGCGGGAGTCTTTTGAACATATACCTCTGTTGAGAGATGGTTAGAAAATAATACTAAATAAATTTAACAGTAGCTAATTAAAGAGTTAATAAACACAATTCTACTAAAGGCATGATCTGTGATTTTACAAGTTGGTGATTGCTGTGTGAAATAGGGTAAGAAGAGGTGTTTGTAAATGTTTGTGGAGTGTGGGGAGAACCTGTTGGATATGTGATGGAGCAGGATCCATCCTCTGATGTCTGCTTATAAGAACACATTCTCCCTTTAGCATAGGTCACAGTAAAGCAGGTTGATGTGACAGAATCTGGACAAAAACAGAAATATGAAACATTATTTAGACTGGTGTACACAGTCACAGTACTTCATGAGCTTTATAATTTAAGGTTCCAGTTCCTTATAACAAAAACCTTCTTGATAGTATGAAGGGGTTTTCTCCCATGATAACAAGCTGAATGTTGTCACTCACCCACTGAGACTTCAGGGGCTCTGAGATCCTCGTAGCCTTTGATAGCACAGGAGTATCTGACTGCTTCCTCACTGCTGACCAGCTGTTGGTACCAGGGAGACCAGTCCTGATAGAGAAACTCTCTGTTCTTGTACCAGATGTAGGCTGCAGGGGTTTCAGTCAGAGGACAGCTGGTGCTACACATCAGTGTTACTGTCTGTCCCTCTGTGGCAGGAATCACCTTTACCTGCAGGTCTGGATAATTGAGTACAAAATTAGATTTCATATAAGGATATGACTCTTGAAGTAATAAACTACTAGCAGCCACTGTACCTGTAACGTAGAGTTGAATTCTCCAGGAATTTTTCATTTTGACTGCATTCTCTTTCCATCACTCTCTCTCAGATCATTGATTGTTAGAGTTGGATGACTCCCCTTAGACATGTACAGTACATGATTTCCATCTACAGAGAGTTCATTCTGAACATTCTTATATCCATCCCAGAGTACAGTGTACCATTTCATGCGTGAAGTGGGATGTTCAGCTGAGCAGGGCAGATCCACTGATGAACCTTTTAAGGCACAGATGCTGTTTGCTCGTCTCCAAAGACCTTCACCAGCTAACATTGGGACAAATATATGGCTTTTAATCAGTGAATAATGATATACATGAATGGATTCTATCTATCTAGTTATTTTTCAGCAGGCGAGCTGATAATCTGGCGAGTTAACATAGTAACATTATAACTCAAGCACTTAACTAAAAAAGTGATCACTTTACAATTCATCATTCATTAGTAAGTATTTGTAATGAAAGTGAACAATCATTAATACCTGAGATGTACAGGATGAATCCCATGAACACGCATCCAACTTCTGCCAACAACATGGCTGTCTGTAGTCAATCGGCTTCTAATCAGATCACAAATGTATAAATATATTCCTCTAAATTATAACCTCTGCAGCAGTCTGAAGCTGGCTGAAGGCTGAAGAGGACACAATGGGCTCTTGATCAGTGGAGGCTCACACAGCATGCAGCTCTGAACACTTCCTTCCTCTTGATGTAATTATTATTCTTAGTACCAAGAAGCTATGCAACATGCAGCGATCTCAACAGCAATACGTGTTCACCAAAAAGGTGTTAAACTGAGAAATGTGAAGGTGTCAATGATCTAAGTGGTATCTGCGGATGGTTTGTTGTTGAAAGGCGCTAAACCTGAGAAGACAAAGCCACACCTCAACCTCCACTGACCTTTTGTTCATGTATCACAAAAATGTATTCATATTGATGTCATGGTATATTTTGTAAACTATTCAAACATCATGCTAAAAGGCAGAGAAACATTTGTTCCAATGAGTCATTTGAGGGATTGCCATGAAATTTGGTCCAGACATTCAAAGTCCCCAGAGGATGAAGCCTGCCACCAGCAGCTCTAAATGTTCAACTTTCCAGTGAAATGTCTAAAAGATGTCTTTGGCATAACATCAAAACTGTTATTTCTACACATTATGTTGATAACTTTTTGAATGTATTAAACTAATATTCTTACATTATAAATCTTAAACATCTACTTGTTTTATTCCCACAAAGGTTTGTTCACACATATACAGCCATAACATTATGAGCACTGACAGGTGAAGTGAATAACACTGATTATCTGGTTATCATGGCTCCTGTCAGTGGGTGGGATATATTAAGCAGCTAGTGAACAATTTCTCACAGTTGATGTGTTAGAAGCAGGAAAAATGGGCAGCATGAGGATTTTAGCGACTTTGACAAGGGCCAAATTGTGATGGCTAGACGACTGGGTCAGAGCATCTCCAAAACTGCAGCTCCTGTGGGGTGTTCCCGGTCTGCAGTGGTTAGTACCTATCAAAAGTGGTCCAAGGAAGGCCAACAGAAGAGCTACTGTAGCTCAAATTGCTGAAAAAGTGAATACTGGTTATGACAGAAAAGGTGTCAGAACACACAGTGCATCAGAGTTTGTTCCGTATGGGGCTGCATAACATTATGAGCACCAGGCTGCCCAGGTGGTCATAAGGATATGGCTGATCGGTGTATGTTCCCCTTGTGATGATAACTTTATTTTATCTAGTGCCATTATCAGGGTAAAATATGTCCATTAGTTTTACTAAGAATCTATTAACTGTATTTTTGCTGTTGAATTTCAATATAGCCTATTGTATTGGCTCTTCAGACAACAAAACCGTCAATACTTTAGTTTATAACCAAATACCTGTAAAAGTAATGAAATTCCAACAACATAGGCCTTTTGGCAGACAGACAGACATTTTTAATCAGAGCAGTAATTTCATCTCATCAGCTCTTGAATGCTGTCAAGTGTGTTAAAAACAACATACAACTATATAATGAAATATAAAAACAGGCATTTTTGTTCATGCATGAAAAGAACAGTAGTAGAACACATGCATGAGTTCCTCAACTTAAACTTTCCTGGTCTGAGATTGAAGGCTAAAAAAAGATAGTTAGTGGGCATCTGAACAAGATAGTTACACACTCTGTGCCTGTTAGGCCTGTGTCCCACGACACTCTCCAGGGTGCTGATCCTTTGGCTGGGAGCGGCTTACAGCAGGCGAGCACTCACATTCAACCAATAACTGTGTCTAATCATTGACTTCAACTGTACACATACATACTGTATATACTCCCTGTTGGTGTTTCCATGGTTGCTGATTCTGAAGGTCAGCTTTCATGCCACAGTTATCTTCCCTATATTATTTTCAGTGTCATTGTTTGACACACTCAAAGTTTGAGTAGTTAGATAGCCTTGTTGGCTGTCATGTTTTTTTTTTGCCAAGGACTTCACTGCATTCTTAAAGATCTCCTCCACACATATATACAACTAGTCTGCGTATAAAACAATGTGGGTCAGATCTTAAAAAGGCATGTACTCCTTCTGCCTCATTATAAATTCCTGAATCTATATACCAAATCTGTAAATTAAATATTAAGTTTTCCTGCTGGACACCAGATGTTTCCCACTTCACTGTAAAGTCCATTTTCAGTGTATGTGCACTTGTGGCTTCAAGTTTCTAAATCACTCTTATATAAGTTGCAAACTTGGCCAAGATTGACTTCGAAACCATGACCATAGGCCCTGGCCTGCCCCTTAAAACCAGATTTTCAGTGAGCACAGAGAAACTTTCCACTTTCAGCAGATGAATGTGAAAACATCCTTCTAGAGTCAAACTCTGCACATACATCATTCTGCAGTGAAGCCTAAAACACTCAGCTGTAGGAACAAGAGGAAAAACATATTTTTGAGTGGAGGGGAGCTTTAATCTTGGCAGACACTGTACAGATTATGCTTGTGTGGGTTCTATAGCAGCCTAAAAGGCCACAAAATGAGAACATACCAATTGTTCTGTTGAACAGTTTGCCATCCAGCCTGAAACCCTTTTTTCCCCCACCTTCACTGCTTCTGTAGTTACTGCACTCTGCCTTTGGATGGCAGCGTAGTGTCAGCATGAAGCTCACAGGTTCTGGTTGTGCAGAAAAACCAATTAAAAGACGGAGTGTGAGTAAACACAATGGATAAGATCAATAAAAACAGGTAATTTCTGTGCAGCTTCACAAAGACCAATGATCAACCATGAACTTGCTCAAATAATACCAGTAATACTTCAATAATAATGATTATAGTTTTTTATTTGAGTACAAAAGATTTTTTAAAACATCTTTATTACAGTGTAAAAATTACTACAAACCTTACAATGACACATTTAAGCCGTGTTAATATGTTTTAGCCACTCTGGAAAAGAAGAAATGCACAACAAACTGACAAAGTCAAAGCCCTGACTTACTATCAAACCCAATATATCCATCAAACTAATATTAATAATGTTATATTAATGTTTTCAATTGGATCCCATAGTATAGGATTTCAAAAGTACAACTAAATACATATGCTGTTGTTGCAATAGCTTTGACTTAAGAGAAATTATACCTAAATGATAAAGACAGGCATTTTTTTCCACACGGTGCGCAGTGTCGGCGTAGATACATAACCAGATGGGACACAGTGTCTTCCTACTGTTTGCTGGTTCTCTCTGTGCTGAAGGATTCACTGAGATGTTCTCACACTGCGAGTCCACCTGCAGGACAGTTAAAACAGAGTTGACTGAGGGGAATACAAGATTAAGTAAAAATAGAAACACATAAAAATAGAAGAGTCCTTTACCTCAGCCACATGTGGAACAAAAGTAGTGGAATTGGGATCAGTAATATACCTGCCAGTCTTATTGCATTGATCATTGCCATTGGTGTCCCTAGAGCCAGAGAGAGATGGATGTAAGATTTGTGGTACTGGTTGGAAACAAACTTTAAAATAATATGGTGACAGAGTGTTGTATATGTGCTATTTCCATTTACAATGTCTGAGTTACAATTGCAAAAGTGCTTCTAATACCTACAAACTGTTCAGTTTGAATTAACACCCATGCAAACCTTTAACAGTGAGAGTCTTTTCATTTGAGCTGATGTTGTTGACAGCACAGGAGTAGTTTCCCGCATGCTGACTGCTGACTGGTTGTAGAACCAGGTGTTTGTTCTGGTTCTCTGGCAGGGTCAGAGGTCGACTGTTCAGGTACCAGATGTAGTTTGTGTTGTCAGTCAGAGGACAGCTGGTACTGCAGGTCAGTGTGACTCTCTGACCCTCTGTCACCACTGCAGAAGGAGTAAACTTCACTTCCAGACCTGAAAGATAGATAGAAAGTTAGATTGGTCAGTAAATGTAGAAGAGACATGTTTATCTTTGAAACTTGACTGTGCCAACTGGATAAACAGTCCTTTAGAAGAAGAAACCTTTTAGAGAGTAAAAAAGATACATTGATCTGCTCAGAATGTGAGCCATAAAGGAAAGATTCAAAAGATGAACTCCTACATAACTGGTTGGATTTTGATGTACACAGGCAGCCTTATAACGCTTGAACTGGCTCCTGTTCATGTTCAGCTGTTTTGAGTGGAGTTGAAGCAAAAAACAAACCACAAAACTAAGCAGGAAAACACTATAATAGATTCATCAAAATGTGTCTGGACAAAGCTACTGTGTTTGACAAAGTATTGCATTAATTAGCACATTAAGTCTGAACCAGCCTTTCAACCGCAGTGTACGGACAGAGTGTAGTTTGCTGACTGCTGCTAGTATGTGATGAGAGAGCGACAAATTCTGAAAGATATTCAGGTATTAAACCTAAAAAATTACCTGTGACAACCAAAGTCACTCCAGGAGAATCAGACCATGTCCATTTTTCATCACGTAGAAATATGTATTCTGCTGAGTCATTCTTCTGCAGGGTGTTGATTCTCAGGATGTGGCTGCCATGCATGTTGTCATGATACTCCAGATGACTTGCATTCCCTGTCAACTTCTCAGCATCATCTTCACCACTTCTCTTAAATTTATACCAAAATATATGGTTTTTGTTGATTCTTGGACTGGATATATTTACTGGGTATTTTCTGGAAATGTTAACTGAAGAGCCTTCCACAGCACAGATTCGTCTACTGGCATAATTCCCACTCCAGCAGGCGCCATCTATGCTACCTGAAATAAAGATCAGACAGCAAAACACGCTCCATAAAGCAGCAGATTCAGGTGATGATTCTCTGTAGGGTCATCATTACATTACTTTAAGTTTATTTAAAAAATAGCTAACCTAGACAACTTTAATTCTATTGCAGACATAAACCCTGAAAATAGTTAGAACATCACTCTGTAAGTAGCAAAAGTGAAATGGGCAAAAACTGATAAAACATTAATTGGATCTACAGAGAAGCTTAAATATAGTTAGCAACATATTCATATCTACCCCTTACTGTTTATTCTATTAAGTACCTCTATAAAATATGAGCTCTGCACTTGCTTTTTGCACTTCTGCTTAACTGCATTTCATTGTCTCAGTACATGTTCTCTGTTTAATGACAATAAAGGTATTTTTTAATTTTTTAAATTTATTTCTTAAAGGTATGTTAGGGCATTTCTTTCTTAATTGTTTCTCATTGTATATTTTTGCTGATAAGAATTAGAGATTTTAAGATTTGTAAAATTTTGAATTCAATACATTTTAGCATTGTATAGCATTGTAGAGTATTTTGACGCAATTACTTAAAATCTGCACTAATCAATGTTCTGCATGTTTCTGTTTGGTGATAAAACTGTAATAAATGTTGGTAAATCACAAATAAATACTCCTTCTCACTGGCCATCTCTTTCTAATAAGCAATCAGACCAGCTGTCATATAGTGAGTCAATAATAAGAAGTTACAAGAGACTGACATTCTAATTAATCATAAATCATATCTGCAGTTATTGAAGCTTAGAAGTTAGAAGCTTTAAACCCTTTAGTTTTAGGTGTTTCTGTTGTTTCCCTGTGATGATCAAACATTATTATTTCCTTTCTATGGCCACTTGATGCAAATGTCCCTTAGTTATAATAGACCATTAAAGCTCATTTATACTCACAGACTTCAGCAGTGTGCAGTTCCTCGTAGCCTTTTATAGCACAGGAGAAAACATCGTACGAAATGAACAATGTAGGAACTGTTAAGTTTTGACTCTCAGAGAATCTATAAAGGCGTTTTCTCCAGTACCACCTATAGGCAGTTTGAGGGTCAGTCAGAGGACAGCTGGGCGTACAGGTCAGTCTGATAGAGTCTGCATCTACTCTAGTCCTTTGAACATGTACTTCTGTTAGGAGATGATAAATACACTTCAGTTACTGTGCCATGTTATATTAGTTAATAAAAATGTTTTTAAATTATTATTCAAATGAATTATTTGATTATTACTGACTGTAAGAAATAATTTGTGAAAGTGCTGCCACTGTCAGTAACAAGGTAAAGTTAGGTATTGTTCCTTTTTTAAAAAGGTGTGTGTGGTACGGTATGTACTGAGACATCCAGTGACTGTCAAAGCTCCACATACCCACGACACAGTTAGTTGCCTCTACAGTTCTAGCAGAATTTGAGGGTGTAGTTACCCTTTAAAGGGTGTGCAGGTGGGAAATGTGTGTGTATGTTTGGGGAAATCTAACCTGTTGGATATGTGATGGAGCAGGACCCATCCTCTGATGTCTGCTTATAAGAACACATTCTCCCTTTAGCATAGGTCACAGTAAAGCAGGTTGATGTGACAGAATCTGGACAAAAAGAAATGACATTCAGTATTTTAATAATAAAGGTATTCACAGTATATCATAGCTTTACAATTTAATGTTGCAATGAGTTATTAAAGGGCAACTTAATACCTCCTGAAAATCTTGTTTTTGCTGACCTGCAGTGGTTTAACTTCTCACCTTGCTGTAGAGATGTACAGGTGTACCCCAGGACACTGTGACATCACTGCTGAGTGATAAGTTGTGCTATGTACAGTATATATGATTGTGGGATTGTTGTATCAAGATAGACGATAAAAAATTATAATGTATCTTCTAAGATTTATCTAAAATCTACAACTTAAAGAGCATATTTAGCTTGATGTTACATCACATAATAACCATTGTCACTCACCCACTGAGACTTCAGGGGCTCTGAGATCCTCGTAGCCTTTGATAGCACAGGAGTATCTGACTGCTTCCTCACTGCTGACCAGCTGTTGGTACCAGGGAGACCAGTCCTCATAGAGAAACTCTCCGTTCTTGTACCAGATGTAGGCTGCAGGGGTTTCAGTCAGAGGACAGCTGGTGCTACACATCAGTGTTACTGTCTGTCCCTCTGTGGCAGGAATCACCTTTACCTGCAGGTCTGAGGTAATGGTGAATAAAAGAAGAGTTAATATACTGATGCCATTCCAAAACCAATAAATTACAGCCTGTCACTGTACCTGTAACGTTAAGCTCTACTCTATGGCTCCAGCAGTGTGCTGCTTTGTCAGTTATATTTCCGCAGCAGTAAAAATTTGAATCACTCTCTCTTAGATCATTCATCGTTACAGTGGCTTTACGCTTTCCAGCAATGTAAGTTGCAGAATTTCCATCTCCAGACAAGTCAGTCACAACAAACGTGGAGCCATCCCAGTGTACGGTGTACAAGTTTATGCTTGCACTGGGATGTTCAGTTGAGCAGGGCAGATCCACTGATGAACCATTTAAGGCACAGATGCGGTGTACTCGACCCTGAACACCTTTGACAAAAGATTTTATTAACAAACATCTGCACAGATTTATACACTCATAAAATAAGAAAAAAATAAAATTACAAACTAATATTGATGACTAGAGATATATTGCAAACAATTTGTGTGACTACCTTGAGAGCTGACTAAATTTACTTTGATTTGCAGATTAATTATATTTTCATTCATTCAAACATGACTGCCTTTTAGCATCGGCATAGCATTATCATGGTGAGCATGTTGGCTCATGGTGCCAATAGCATGCTGACATTGGCAGAGGACATTATACAATTGTTTTCACAGGATGAGTAGTCCTCCTTGGGATTAAGTAATGTGACCTAGACGTCATCTATCATACATAGAGTATTATATTAACAAATTAGGAGGCTATAAAAAGGGATAAACAATCAGTCATACCTGATATGTACAGGATGACACCCGTAAACAAACACGCAGCTTCTGCCAATAACATGGTTGTTGTAGTCTCTAAACTTATAATCAGAAAAAAATGAATATGTTAATATTGAATAATAAATATTGAGCATTTGTATGTCTTCACAATGATATTCATGCAAATAAAAAATAAATATACCAGTCAAAACAGCTGTGTTTTTACAGTATAAAAGCTGAAGGGGAAAGAATGGACTGTTGGTCAGTTGAACAATCAGGAATTACTTTGATACAGACACTTTCTCTCTATAATATTCTTTTTCACATTTTCATTCAACTTTCTAAAATATTGAATGAAGTGTTAACTGTGGTTTGTTTGTGATGGAAACAAACTGAGGAGGAAGCTGTGGACACAACCTCAATGACTTTATAAACTAACATGTTGGTCCCACATTTGTTCATATTAATGCAGCACAGCAATATCCCACTGTTATATTTGTTAAAAAAAATGTTTCAGTCCATATGTTTATGTTAAATTCTTCAAAGTCTTATTGAAAAAGAAATCATGATAAAATAATTATACAATATAAACAAATAAAATGAAATCAGTCACAAGAATTTGCATCCGTGTGTAACTATAAAGAAAAATATAAGAAAATATATATGGAATTAAGAGAAACTATTAAATGCTCTTAGAATTAACAAATAACAGCAAAACAATGAACAAAAACTACTACTCACTCACTTTTCCAAATGTTCGTGTGAAACTGATTCCTGACTTACATTCTTACTTATATTCTTATAATACTTAGATAACACCCAGAAGTATTTAGAAACCCCCCCTACTTGATGTCCTACCCTTCCAGACCCTCCCCATTATTACCAAATGTGGATGTGAAACTCTTGCCAGTGCTCTTAACTTACATATCAGCAAATACGTCAAATTCAATCAACTTCCTATCTAACATTTAAGCTGCTCATGGATGTGGTTGACATGTGTTACGCAATACTTTTTAGAATTCTGCTAAAGAGAGAGAGAGTTATAAGAAATGAACCACAATATTTGAATGTGACATTTTTTTGTTTACTGTAATCACTTGGTTGCAATCTGCGAAGCCACCAAACCACACACTAAATATAAAAAAACAAAACATGAGAAATACTTCTGAATACACATCTAATTAACTGATAACAAACAGTAGAAAACACGAATCACTAAATCACCCGCTTAAGTAAAAGCACGAGAATCAACGATAGTTCCCACAGCAACTATCAGAGGAAATGTTTCCAATTTATCTTCCAAATATGGACATACAAGGTTTCACTTCCTTACTGTTAGCTCCTGATTCACTGTATCAGCAAAAGCATCTTTACTGAGTTTTGTACAGAGTTCAGACATCGACCTGCAGTTCACACTGTAGCTACACATGAATGTGGTCAACATGTGTATCACCAGTCTCCATTTGCCAGCCACCAGGATGTCTCTTTAGATTATGGACCACCTATTTTTATGGTCAAAATATAATTTTATGAAGAGACTGTTAGGACTCATTTAAGTCTCTCTCAACAGTGTCATCTTACTTGTCCAGCCAGACTAATGGAGAGAGAAGTTGATAAAAATATTTGAACAGTTATCCGAGCTGAAGCCGTGCAGGGATTGCCTTGCTGACTTATTTCGCCCTCACAGCCTCAGGCTACTTACAGGGTGCGCTACCTTATTGGTGAAAGTTTTTGGGGCTGTATGCAACCTGAAAGAGATACCTGCAGACATTACCCAGGGCACAATATACTGCTAACTTCTCTTTTTGTATACTAACGGATGGAAAGTACTGCATTTTTAGCTGCTAGATGTTCCAATATGTTCACTAGCTGTAGTTACTAACTGTGTCTATCTGCTGTTTGCTGCTGAGCAGGTGTGCAGTGGGTTTGTAGAGATTTTTTGCTTATTATAATCATATCAAACAGCCAGTTTAAATCATTAGTATATTTAAGCGTACTATATCTATTTACATGTTGCCTTTTATCAATTTTTTTTTTTGTCTAGATGGGTCTGGAGTCTGTATTGGCAGTGATAAACATCATTTTCATCACAAAGCTGTCAAAATTACCAGTAAGAGCAGAGAGATCTGAGGCTGTGTATTTTGTAAAAAAAATAAAAAATAAAAAACAGCACAAAACAGAGCAATGTGTATTTTTTACGGTTTGTTCTACAGTGAGCAGTTTGCTAGTATTAGATTACCTGGCTTGTCCAAAGATACTTTATTCTTCTTCTGATGCTACACAATGTCATGGTTAATTTAATGATATAAACTCATCTGATTATATTGGATTGGCAGTTTAAGTTGATCTTACTTTGTTGTTCACATACTGTATCAGATTTAGAGCCATTTCTGAATTTATAAACACGAGTTTAAGTTTTGGAGCTTGAAAGGACGTCCACTTTATTCCCTTAACTCATAAAATGTAGTTGCTTAGAAACACTGTTTGCTTGTTACTTCCAGCATGGATTGTGTTTGTGTTTCAAATTCTCCACAAAGCTTTATTTTTTTATGATTACAACTCAATTCATAATTATAACAGGCTCTGTCAATTTGACTTAACAGTTATTGGCTGAACAAACCCTCAGTACAAGCTCAAAGAGTTGAAGAAATGCTGTGTTAACTCATATTTGGTTTGTTGCAACTGAAGGGGTTTTTTTTTTCAGTGTGGATCATCATTACTGAGTAAACTTGTGAATTCTCTCTTAAAACCACTAGAGGAAGACAGTGTACATTGTTAGACTGCAGAAGGACCAAATGCAATTCAATCCCATCAGAGGTGCACACAGTCAGGTTATTCTCTATGTATCTATTTTTCTCTGACATTTTAAAATCCAACCCTATACCCCTCTCTTGTGATCACCATTTTTGTGATGGGAGTACTTGTTTTGTACCAGTTGACTATGTGATGATATGCAATAAAAAAAAGGCACAGTACAGCAAAAACAGAAGTGCTGCAAAAAAGTTGTTGTTGATACTTTATTTAAAATTGTTACTGCACCTGGTTCTATAAAATAGTAAGCATTTCATTGGTAGGCCTATAGGAGGCATGCATATTGTAAGAACAACACAGCAGACTGTCGTGAGAGTCAACAGCTGGCGGAGGAAGTTGGATCTCTTCTCTGGCATTTCTCTCTCTCTCTCTCTCTCTCTCTCTCTCTCTCTCCCTCTCTCTCCCAATGTCTCTCCACCCCCCACCCCTCCTTCTCTCTCCCACTCAGACAGCCTCTTCCCTCCTCGCCGCCGCTGGAAGCTCAGTTGACCAGCGTCGCAACTGGGCGATGCGCCTCCTGGAGAGCCTCTCTACCTTTTTGCAGCGGATTTGACATTCACATCGCAGCTTACATCCTGACATCTGAATGACATTTAGTTTACCCCCCCTCCCCCCACCCCAAACACTTCCTCGGCGATTTCTTTAGCTCACGTCACTCTAAATTTGAGAGAAAACTAGTCACAGGACAAGGTTTAAGGTTGCATATCTGAAAACTGAGCACTCGCCACATCTTTTTCCTCCTGAACGATCCCCTTGTGGGTGGATTTGCTTTCAAAATACCGATTTCCAGCCAGAGACAACTGATAACTTAATCGAAGATGGTACGGGAAACGCCGGACAAACTCGCTTGATTTTGGTCATTTGTGTCCTCAGTTTGTGTCTTTTGGAGGCTCGAAAGCATCTTCAGACAGACTACCAGTAGCAGAGGAGGCTGTTTCGCTGTCTACGGGCTGTTGTAAGGTAAATCCAAACGAGATTCAGCTGCTGTCTTGTCTTTTTTATACTAACACAAACCTCAATCGCTTGATGTTCCTCTGTTACTGGTTTAAAATGTCTGTGCTGACCAATATTGGTCACAATTATATTTTTATGGGGACAAAGAAAATGGGGACAACTAATTTAAACCTTTATTAAACATCATAGCCTTGGATATACAGTGTGAAGCACAAAAATGCTGTAATCAGTGTACAAATTAAGTCCATATCCACTAAAAGTAAATGTAGTTTTAAACATCTAATTTCAATAATTTAATCATCTCACATTTCAAAAGTATTACATTCTCCTCCTCATCTACAGCTCTTTACCAAAACGAAGCTCCTCAAGGTTCTGTCCTGGGCCCTTGTATAAACCTGATGTAAATACAAAAGGCTCACATTTTTTTCTTATTGGTATTGGCCCAGCAGGTGGAAGAAGAGTGTATGTGTCCCATTAATCTCAATAAATAATTGATTTTTTAGTAAAAAAAAGAAAAAGATCAGGAATAATTTTAATAACTGATTAATAGTTTGTAAGTGATTTCTAATACAAAATATTTGCTGGTTCCAGCTTCTAAAATGTGAAGATTTTCTGCTTTTATTTCTCTTATGCGATACTAAATTGAAGATCTTTGAGTTGTGAACTAATTCCAGGCAAAATAATTCCTTTGACAATGTCACCTTGCATTTTGGGCAATTTATTTTTTTACATTTTATGGACAAATTGATTAATGATAAAAAAAAAATAATCGACTGATTAATTGATAATAAGAAATAATCACTAGTCGCAGCCGATGTTGCATTCTCTTCCTCTAGCTCATCTTAGATATGGAGCTCCTCAAGGGTCTACCCTGGGCCCTCTGTTGTTGTTCTTGTATGTACTCCTGCTTGGGAAAAACACAACTGATAAATTGATGACACAAACATAAACATACACCAGTCATTTGCAGACTTGATTACATATTGGAATATTGATTTTGAGCACATGAAAGTCATACATATAAGAACATGACAGCATTATTAGTTGATTCATATGGTTTAAAGCCTATATGTTCATTCACAAAGCAGGAAGGAGTTTGAGAGAATTTAAAGTCTATGTTAATGAGAAGCACCTACACACACCTAAAAGTGTGGTAAACCCACGTGTAAGTTTAAACCCTTCAGTTTACACATAGACAAGCACACACTCCTGCGTACACCCCCACTATAAAAACTCCCAAGTTAAACAGTGTGGAGACGAGACCTTTACTTCCCCTTTTCTTTCCTCCCAGCAGTTTGGTTCATCAAATCCCACAAGTCCTCCACCCCCATGACACCACTGCCCATCACCGATCATTACTCCTCATCCTCCCTAAAAGATGAGTGTGTCTCCCGTTAGAAAAACACCTCCTAACTCCAGCTGTGCTGATTTCCATGCTTTTACTTAAGCTGAAACTCTGGGGTCCCAACAGGCAGGGCAGGTTTAGGGAGTGATTCATGGGTGTGCCAGCTCCACTTGAGCCCCTTCTTTAGTTTTCTGAGACGCATCATGGTGGTCTGTGTGAAGACTTTTTGAGAAGGGAGTTTTTTTGTATGACGGCAGCAGTGTGCAGGTTGCAGGCTCGTTGCATCATGCTGTTTTCTAAAGGTTGGACAGACGCTCATGGATGGATTTTAAAAAAGGCTCAGAGCCAAGCAAGCTCCTTTCCTGTTGTTGTTGGGTGCGTCTGCCTTACAGCCCACTTCCACCCACACTGTCTGCTGCAGGGTGGGAGTGTTGCTCATACATATGGCATATGTGTGTGTGTGTGTGTGTGTGTGTGTGTGTGTGTGTGTGTGTGTCTGTGTGTGTGTCTGTCTGTGTGTCTGTGTGTGTGTGTGTGTGAGTGTTATAATAGGTGTATGTCGAAAGGAAGGATAGAAGGTAGGAAGCTAGCAAAGAATAATAGGAAAATTAAATAAGAATGTAATGAAAGGACTAAGAAGAAATAATACAAGACAAAATAATGTTACAATTAAGTTAGGGAAGGAAGAAAATGGAGTAAGTAAAGTAAAAAGAGAAGGAAGAAAACAATGGAAGAAAGAAGGAATGGCGGAAGGAAGGAGTAAAACAGAGAAAGTGAGGGAAATAAGAATAGTAAAAGTAAAGAGAAATGTTAAAAGTAAGAAATAGGCGAAGGAAACAAGGCTAAAAAACAAAGAGAGAAAGAAAGCAAAATAAAAGTTAAGGAAGAAAGTGAATTAGGAAAATAGGCAGAAGGAATGAACCAAACGAAGAATGACTGAAGGAAGGATTAAATAAGGCATGGAAGTAATACAGGAAAATGAAGTGAAGGAAACAAAGTGGAGAAAGCAAAGAATACAGTTATGGAAGCCAACAATGCCAGAAAGAAAGGAATGAAAAATGAAAAAAAGGAAGGAAACAATAGTAGCAAGAACGAATGAAGGACAGAAAATATAGCAGACTGAAGTACAGTAGGAACAACAGAAGACAGGAAGAAAGAAAGAAGGAAGAGAAGGAATGAAAAAGGAGGAAGGAAAGAAGTGAGAAAGGTAAAATAAACAAAACGACATAGCCAAAGAAAGGAGGGAGGGAAGGAAGAAAGAATGTGAAGTAAGTAAATAAAAGGCCAATGAAATAAGTCATAAGTGAAGGAAATAAAGAAAGACCCAACCCAAACTGATAGTTAAACAGGGAGACCTGTGGTGACTCCTCCATCCCTCTCCTCCTCCTCGTACCTCCAGCCCTCCCGTGCTCCCCAACATGGGACCCCCCACCGAAGCCCCCTGTGTGGCTGCTGGCCTCGGCCCTCTGTTGTCTCCATACTTTGCCTGCTGTTTGCACATGATGGGTTCAGCGGGTTCAGCTCAGCTATAAAAGCACCACTCCCCCATTTTCTCCCCTGGAGCAGGGGCAGGAGTTAGCAGGCCTCATATGGGAGGAAAGGGGGTGGGAGGAGGTGGCGGAGGAGGAGGCCTCCCCTGGTTCTCCTCTTTTACATAACTCTTTTTGACTTTATTTTCTCCTCTCCTCTCCCTTGGCTCGTTGGCTGGTTGTGGTATCGTTCTTGAGCCCAGCCCTGGACCAGACATTCATTTTTCTCCTCTTAGTTTCTAACCACTAACTAACCACTGGCTCCCTGCATCTCCCCCCTCCTTCTCCCCTCCTCCTCCCCTCCATCGTAGGAATGTCGTATTCACCTCCTCTCTCTGTCTTCCCACTCTGATTCTTACATGCTAAAAGCTTACATGCATCCGTGCCAACATCTGCAAATAAACAGACAAATGTACACACATGCTTTGAGCACACGTAGCTTCGCCAGCGTGCTCACACAATTCAGTAAACACACGTGCACGCACACACACACACACACACACACACACACACACACACACACACGCACACACACACACACATTTTGACATGCAAAAGGTCCCCTGTCAGTATGTGCCGACCACCTGTGAGGGTACACACACATCCATAAACCTCCCTTTCTTCTCCCTCTCTTTTCCATTATCCTCCTGAGAGCCCAGCGCCGGGGCCTTTACTTCCAAACCAAACATAGACCAAATTCCGCAAACCCCACCCCGACACCCCCCTCCATCACTCCCCCTCTTATTCTCCTCTCCCCTCCCTGCCACTCGCTCTCTTTCTTTTTGGTCTGTGTTTGAGGAAGGAGGCAAATGAAATGCTGGCCGGCACGAAAAAAAAAAAAAAAAAAAGGCCTGACAAAGAGAGTGAGTGAACCATGAGCAGAGAAGGAGAGGAAAAATGGATAAAGAAAAAAAATGTCTTGGCAAAGAAAGGGAATTATGATTGTAAAGAGGAATCAAGTGCCATGGCAGATGGGCGTAGAGTCAGAAATGGATTTCTTCTATGTCCCAGTGGCTCAAAGATGTGGAATACTCTTCATCACTCTCTTTTCTCATGGCTTCTTTGATGACATTGACCCATTGCTTTGGTGCCAGACTTAACAAACCTTTAGCTTCACTAGAGCTGCAACTACAATCATAGTCAATACAATGTAAGAAAATAATGAAAATACACGTCTTTTTCCAGATTTTCCAGATCCAATCTTATTTTCTTTAAATGCTTGTTTGTCTGACTAAGTGATCAGAAAACCTAGAGATATTTCATTGACTATAGAAGAAGCAACCACAGTTGAGAAGCTGGAACCAGCTTAAGCCAAATGACTTGAATAATAAATTATTCAAGTTGTTGTTGATTAGTATTCTGTAAATCAACTAAATCATTCATTGTTTCAGCACTTTTCTCCACCTGGAGACTTAATGGAATGAACTCACCATGTTTAAAAAGAACAAAGTACGTCCAGCACCTGCATTAAAAATAATATTCTCCCTTTAATTGAATTGGAATGATTGCAGTTAATAAAACGATGAATACTATGTCTGTGATGGTGCGTGAATGCTTGTCTCCTGCACAATTAAGTCAGAAGTGTTAATTGTCCACCCACTGCCCCAACTTCCATACCTATACTTTTTCTCCTGGCTCTATAAAGGGCTTGCATTAAACCCAAATCCTGAGGTGTTTCTGTGCCAAGCTAACTGGGAACATGCTAATCCCAATAGGAATGGTTTGCTACTCTCAGTTAACCAATTAGCTAGCTCGGCTACTACCAGAGAAGAAAAAGAAGTAAGTTAACGCAAATTCATTTAAAGGTCCAGTGTGTAACATTTGGGAGGATCTATTGGCAGAAATGGAATATAATGTTCATTGGTATGTTTTCATTAGTGAATAATCACAGCCCTGTTTGGCCCTAACTTTCAACAGTTAACTTTATTCTCTGTCTCTGACCTCTGTTGTTCTCCGTGTTCATCAAGTCCTTCCTCTCCCTTCACACCGTCCAGAGAATCAGGATGAAATTTGTCCCCTGTGTGGAAGTCAACTTAAAAAGAGATTTTGAAGGGAATTACGGATTTTATTGACCTGTGCAGCTTTCCTCCCCTAAAAAGTGCTTGCTGCAACTGTGGAAAAGCATTCAAGAGCTTTGACTCTGAAGCTCTCTATTGACATGAGTACAAATTGGCATGTAACTCCTATACGTGTAAAGCACTGACTACCAGTTTGTCAGAACTCATTATGTCTGTTAGTATTAAAACAATATTAATTCTTCCTGCTTAACTCTTCGCTGACTTTTTTTCCAGCTCATTACTCTCTTATTTGATGGAGCCTTTTTCCTTTCTCTCCCTCTTTGTTTCTCCACCGAGAATGAGAGGAACGGCCTACAGTACAGCTGGGATTGGTTATTATTTACAGGCTTGGCGCGCGCGCACACACACACGCAGTGGAAACAAATTGGGTGAATCTGCTCTGCACGTAGGAATGTGAGGCGCATGTGTTTGTGTGTTTTAGGTCTGGATGACAGAGCTGAGGGAATGAAAGAGGGATGGAGAGAAAGAAAAAAGAAAGAAACTGAGGAGAAAGACACAACAGAAAGAAAGAGAAAGAAAATGAGTGATAGAGAGAGAAAATTAGATTGATTTCTGGGATGCAGACTGCTCTTGGCCTCGTCTGTCTCGCCTGACAACAAAGGTTAAAAACACTTCTCTCCCTCAGTCTTTCTGTCTCTCTCCACCAGCTCCCCTCCTCCCTCTCTCTGTCTTTCATTTCCTAATGTTCCTTCCCTATTCCGTCCTCCCTGCCTTCATATTTTCAGCCCAGCTCAGAATATCTGCACTCGTGCCTGGACCTTCTCCTTCATCCTCTTCTCCATCTTTAGTCTTTCTCCTTCCCTCGCTCCTCAGAGGGCGGCGGTGGGTGATAGGATCAGGGAGGGGGAGGGATCTGTTGCTCCGCTGATGCGAAGAATTACAGGGAGGGAAAGCAATGAGGAGAAGTGAGCTGGTTTCTGTGTTGACCTTGTCCCACTGCCAAACGGTTGGATGGTGGCAGTGGTGGTGGTGCAAGGGATTATGGATGGGGGTTATGAGTGAGAAGGAGGGAAGGAGTGAAAAATAAGTGAGGACACTAGAACAAATAATACTAAGAGAGGAAAAAAGTAAGAAAGAAAGCCTTAATCCAGTGGCAAAAATCAAATACAATGAAATCGTTTAAAAACAAGGATTCAAGGTACAAGATAAAATATGAGAAATAAATATGGACATCTTTACACATACTGTCACCCCCAGGTGAAGTGTTTGGGTTTGTAGAGGACTGAAATATACTTTCAGAGCTGTATTGATTTATTTATATTATTTATATATTTGCAATGTGAAATACTAGTTTATGATTGGCTGGCAAGTGTCTGTAGAAAGCATGTCACAAGACATCTCAAATAAGAGCTGTTCTCAATCAGTGCACCAAATATATTAAAATGCAGTCAAACACAGCAACACTGTAGCTCCTTGACGTTACCATATGACTGACAAAACAGACCTAAAAGCAGCAGTAATTGTAATAGCAGCAGAACAAACTGTGAACATGATAATATCACTACAAAAAATGTTTGTGTTGTGTGTGTTAGCAAATAGTTGCCTTGTTATAGATTCAGGAAGCACTGAGCTACATTAGCATTCATTGGAGGTCAAGTGTTAGGCTAAATGACCAATCCAGTATTCCCGCTCCTTGTAGCTCAAATATGTTAATAAGAATGATTTGCTCACATTTATACTGTAAGTAAATCTGAGTGTCTCTGGAAAAGAAAATGTGCTCAGTTTAGTTTATGAAATGGTTAAAACTAGTCAACTTTGTTGTCCTCTGTGGAGGAAGCAGCCACTTCTTCAGCCAGCGAGTTACATGGTCCATGCAAACTTGTTCCAAAATAGTACCAGCTTGAAGTTTGTATATCATGACTATACATGGTTAAGTTCATCTTCGAGCCACAAACGGATAAAGTAGGATAAGGGGGGGTTTATCCTTTATTATAGCCCTGCTGCATCCCTCTACCGATTCCAACTGATCTCCATCCCATGTGACTCAAAACATTTGTCTTCTGTCTCCAGTTTGTCTCTGTAAGTGTTGAGAGCAATACAAAGTTTCAGATTGCAACTGAATACCACTCACTTCTGTATCTGACAATCTGGGAATGAGAACGGGCTGTGAAGTGTGTAGGAGAAACTACGGTGGCAACGAAACCCGTGAAAAACGAGTCTGTCCGTTCTCGTCCCGTTCTCGATGTCTATAGATGAAAGCGGCTCATTCTAAGGTAACAAAAACACAATAATTTTTTTTAGGTGATTTAATGAAAACATACCTATGAATATTATACTCAATTTCTGCCAATAGATCCTCCTAAATGTTACACGCTGGACCTTTAAGAAAAAATGTACCTCTGCCTCTAACTGAGAATATAACATATGATGGCTGCTTTGCAATATCGGCGTTTGTTTAGTGTAACTCACCATCAAATAAGAAATGGTCTCATAAGTGCAAGAAATTCAGACATCAGAAATGAATGTTTTTTCATTTTACTTTGACTAGACCTAGACATAAGTTAAAGACGGGCTATATATAATTTACAGTCCTTGTTTTAGCCTGTGCTGGTGAAGCACTAGAGGACAGTGTCATGTGTGCAACACTACAAAGACCACAAAGTTCACATCCTGCCACTTTATTGTCAATAATGAATGACTTATAAAAGCTGAGAGACCTCCCTTTCTCTGGTATGAGTAGAAAAAGAAATTCTGGTGTCCTTTCTTATGTTTGGGGCATATTTACTCACAAAGTGGCTGCTGTAATGACATTTTATTTTAGAAAAATCACATATATCTGCTGCAACAACCTTTGAAAAGTCTTCAGAATTAAATTTAGAGATGTACAGAAAGTCTGGAAAGAGCTTTTTTTTTTAGCAAAGAACTAAATAATCCCTGTCTTGATGGATTACTCCCACGCTTGTCCTCCCCTGACACCCGCCACCACTCCCCTCCTAAATGGTAAAGACGCCAGTGTCAGTGTGAGACACTGCAGGCTCTACTGGTGGCTATTGCAGACTTGCTCTGCAGAATTGCATCACTTAGTACTGCCGAGACACGAGAGAGAGAGAGAGAGAGAGAGAGGATAATACTGAGACAAATAATGGGAAAAGTGTGAGGAGAAGAAAAGGGTGGGAGCCCACATCTGACTCCCACAGTTTCTGTCTTTCCCTCCCTCCTTTCTTGTCACTCAGTTTTTCTATATGTCGTTTTCACCGCCTGCTCACTCTCTGTCTCCCTATACGTTGCCATTTCTTTCGTCCAGAGAGAAATTCACTCTCCTGAATGCTGGCACTGAGAACATGTTGTGAATCAGAGCTGACATAATATAAAACAGTGGTTCAACACATTCACAAGCTGTGAACACTGACAGTAAATTTCCTTTCGCTGCCGTGGTGGCAAAAACCACCTAACTGCAGTGGTGGTGGTTTTGTTTTTGTGACTCGAGTTTGCAACGTGATATGGTCATTACTGTTTTGGATGTTCTATGTAGGCTTGAGCCCTTGAAAACAGTCAAAAACATATTGTGTTGTAATTTGAAAAATACTTGGATGTCAATTAGAAAAGAAGAACTCTTGTTTGCTTCACATTTGCCTCCAAGAACTACAACATGTTTTGCTTATTGTCTCCATCTAACCACAGTCTGTGTGGTAAGAGGACCCCCAGGCTATTTTCTAGATGCTTCTCAACTCTCTCTACGTCCTCAGAATCCCTTTTTCTCCTCAGTGCAAACCACTCTGTCTTTGTTTTGGTCCATTGAAATGTTCCCTGCTATTTGCTGTTCAAACAGGTGTCCAGTTTCAGCCAATTCCAGCCATTTCCCATGAATGCACCTCAGCCTTTAGAGTCAGTCTCTCTCCTCCTGTCTCTGTATGCCTCCAAGTCACAAAAACAAAGCCTCCTGTCATCATCGCTGTTGCAGCGGCGTTGCGTAATACCTTATAAGGACGTGGGATGGAAAGATCAAAGGATGTAACCCCTAAAAAACAAGGACTGACATCGTTCCTGGAGTGATGGACCGTCTTCTGTCACTCCTCCCTCCCACTGAAATCCATTCCTCTTCTTCAAGAAAACCCTAAAATACCAACTTTTAAAATCAGGCTTCATTCTCCAAACCTGATTTGAGATTTGAGAAACTTCAGAGATGTCTTCTCAATTTTACCCCCAGATTTAATCTCTGTTAAAGAAGAGAGAAAGAAAGAGAGATTGAGAAGGTAGTTTTTTAAAGAATCATGTGTCATATACAGTACGTAGAAGAGGAAGCAATAAGCCCTGTGCCTAGAAATCAAGAATGACTTCTTATATAGAGTCATTCGATGTGTTTCTGCAGCGACAAAATGGCAAGAAATTGTAGAAAAATGGAAAAGGGAGTTCAAAAACGCTCTGGAGAATAAAAAATGGGAGAGAAGAAAAAGGAGTGGGAGGTGCAGAGGGCAGAGGAGAGGGGAGGAGAACAGGAGAGGTATGCTCTGCTGGAGGACTGGGAGAGGAAAACCACAGGAAGGAGTGAGAGGGAGGGAAATAGAGGGAGAGAGGAGTAAAAAAAAAAAATGGGGAGGGAGAGGCCAGATCAGGGCGCCGTGGAAGCAAATGTTTCCTGTGAGAGGTGGAAAGACTCTGTGTGTTATTGTACGTTATACCCGAGGGGGGCATCCACTCTGTATGTGTGTCTGTACAGCTTTACACATACTTGTGTGTAGAAAAAAAACTTGTTTCTATCATTTATATGGAAACTTTGGTGTGTATATGCATGTGTATACCGCGTGCACTAAAGAGCTCCAGTGCACAGAATTTGAATTTGTATTTAGTTTATTAGACAAAAGTTCAAACACAGTATTAAAAACAAAAAAAACGACACATGAGATATTGTCAGCGATAACTAGACAAAGACCAGGACTTACTTCCACTGTGGTCCATCATATGTGAGACTAAATGTAACGGATATACGTAGGTATGTGCGTTGCTGCTTTCCTGAGGACTCGGGGGCATCTGTGTTTGTATGTGCGAACTCTTTTGCATACAACTGTGTGCAAAGTGTTTAGTTTCTGCTTATGTTGTTTGCTTGAGGGTGAATTGATGTTTATTTGCTTGTACAACTGTGTATGCATGTGTATACTACTGCGTAAGTCCACTAAAAAAGTGCAGTCCTGGGTGTGACCAGACCTATAAATGCACATGCACTTGTACTGTGTGTGTGTGTGTGTGTGTGTGTGTGTGTGTGTGTGAGAGAGAGAGAGAGAGAGAGAGAGAGAGAGAGAGAGTATTGCTATCTTTGTGAGGACACTTTCAGTTCTAAATGATTGTAATGAGGACATATTAGCTGGTCCCCACTACTTCAAAGGACTGTTTGAAGGTTAAGACTTGTTTAGAAGGGTCAGGATAAGGGTTTATGGTTAGGCAATTAGTAGACGGTGAAGGTTAGGTGCTAGGGGAATGCATTATGTCAATGAGGGTCCTCACAAGTATAGAAAAACAAACGTCTGTGTGTTGTTGCGTGAAAAAGGGTTACTCCTTACATGTGTTTAGAATATACACTATATGTGACTGTGTGTGCATGCATGTGTGCACAAGTACATATGTTTATGTGCAAGTGTGTGAATAGTAAAAGTATGTGTTTTGCTAGGCAGTAGGGGATCCATAAGAGGGTCCGGGCATGCTGCCCAAACGCAGGTCATTGAGGGAAAAGAGGGGGAGGAGCTGCTGGAGGTGGGTGGGGGGCTCACGTGTGGTTATGAGTTTTGCGCATGCCTGCTGGTGTGACTTCAGTCTGCATGCGTGCCTCGATGCATATGGTCCTGTATGTGCGTGCCGTCACAATACCTCCAAATAACAGCGCGTGTGTGTGAGAGAAGTCAACGAGGTTGCTGTGGAATGTGAAACCAGTGTGGTGAGGTAGCTGGCAGGCCGGCAGAAGGACCTAAACACTGACTTCATTGTGGTTTAGCCTCTGCCTCATATTATGTCGGGGGATCCTGTCGGTGATTGTGGAAGAATCTGTGGTGACAGCAAGTTTAGAAGTTAAAGAGGTGTACGTGCAGCTGGAAAGTTGCCAGTTTGAATCCCAGACTGTGTTTGGAAATTCAGCCAGTGAAAGTAAATTAAGAATGCTCTTACTGCCAGCTATCATTAAAGAGCCATATAGTGAGACAGACACCCAATAGAGGTTTTACAGTTGTGTCACAAATCGACTTGCAACCCACGTCTGGCGCCATTTAGGAGTTCCATTGGAGGCAAATACTGGCTAAATATATAACAACTGGATAGAAAAACAAATATCTGAAAACATTTTTTCTGCCGTGGGTGTAAAGTTTCAAGTCAGAGTGAAAAC
The DNA here is from genome assembly GCF_905237075.1 of Dicentrarchus labrax. Taxonomy (NCBI): domain Eukaryota; kingdom Metazoa; phylum Chordata; class Actinopteri; family Moronidae; genus Dicentrarchus; species Dicentrarchus labrax. The sequence continues at coordinate 32,131,710 of NW_026136721.1, forward strand.
TCAGCAAGGTAGATTTGTTTCCATATTTAAAGCATCAACAGAGAACTTGTTGGCCCCTGTGGACAAAAGTGACCTCTCACAAACATAAGTAATGTTGCTAAGATAACATACTGTACATTCTGTTGTCTGTAAATTGGTGTTTGGTAAACAACATGGATATAAATTGTTAATTTGTAGCTCATATAACTTTTATAATCTGCAATATATTTCCATGATTTATTGTTTGTGTTATTTACTGTGTAAAAAATAACCTCGTAAAGAGTGGGTTGTTTGGTGGACAAACTATGTAATTGCAACTCTGCTTTCTAAATGGCTGTACTTAATTTATAAGTCAACTGACTTCATAAGCTAGAATTATACATGACAATTTATAATGATTTATAAATGTTAATATCAGCCCTGCCGGTGTATCGGTCAGCTCTCGTCTCTACTAACGGCAACTTCTGCTAGGTATATTCAGAGTAATCGGATTTACTAAATGATGGCGAGTGACGGTAAACTGAGCAGACCTGAGACCTGCAGAGATGCTCTTAAAACAAAAAGCCAGGCAGCTCTGAGGTGTGGATGTTGTGTAACAGTGAGAGCGAGAAGCAGAATATCACTGCAAACCAAAGTGTGAGTTGTGTCAACTTCTTTCACAGCAGCTGTCCGGCATTTCTTCACAGGTTTGATCCACTTCGCTGCAGAGTTTTCCCCCTTTGGTTTCGGCTTGTGAGATTTTTTTTCTCCCCCTTTGAAGCAGATATCTGGGTCTTGAGTCATTCGGTCTAACAAGAACTCATGAGTTGAGTCATGGACCAGGGTAGCTTTTTGTCTCATGCTTCACTCAGAGTATCATACCACCACGGGTGGAAAAATACTGCAAAATCTTGTTAAGCCCCTCAGTGAAGCTGACCACAGAAATGTAGAGGATCGCAATAACAAACCCACATCATAATGCTTCTCAGAGCTTTTTCCCTCAGGAACTGAGCAACAACCGAAATTCACAACACAGGATTGGACCCTGCTATCTTTCTCACATTGACTGAATGGTTGTAGAACTGGACAACAGCTAAATCTAGGTTATTGTAATTTCTGGGGTCAGAAGTAAAGCAGGTCTATAATTGGAAAAAACTTTTAATACTGAATACTGACATATATATTGAATATATATTTATATATATATATATATATAAATGCAAAATCCTCACCCCTATTGGTTTATTATTTGACCATCTCAGACATCATGATGGTGTTTTTCATTTTGACTTGTCATAATAGCACAGGTGTTGCTAACATCAACAGTAGCTCTGTTCTATTCCAGTGTGCCAGTAAGCAGTTACAGTGAGCACAGTGAACCAGTATACACAATCGCAGAACCCTGAAATGGAAACATCATTGATTTTATCATTTACATTTGTCCTACTGTGATAAGTTAAAATATCTTGTAGAGCCTGTAGAGATGATCGTTTTTGGCCCTGAAAAAGCTAACTGCCACATCTGTCTCATGTAGGTTACTGATGTGTCATTTCTTTAGATTTAAAAGTCTTAGTGACTGCAAACATTACATTGCATTTTAAATTAATTAAAGTATTATTATTTAAGTTTACCACACTAATTAATGTAAAACAATATGTTTTAACTGGAATACTATATTATTTAGGACCATTGCAGAGTTAATTTGTATTATTATTACTCCACTATTTATTTCAATATCAATATCATTGCATTGTTATTGTGTAACATTGAAGGTCATGCCTCCATTCCTCAGGGTCATTTTAGTGGTGATGGTTGTGTGTAAAAGTAAAGGGTTAAGAAAGTAAAATTTGCATGAATGTAAACTTATTTGAATGTACTGTACAATCTGTAGAGCCATATCATTTTAAATGTGTTATTCAAAAGAAATGTGAAGCTGCAAACTTTCAGCTGTCGTTAAACACTCACTGTGAATTATTTATGCCGTGTTTACCACAGTAACTACTTTTTTGTCTACAAGCCACAATATTTGTATAATAATTTAATAGGATCACATAGGATCCAACTGTCGTTGGGACTAATGTTACAGGATTTATTTCATAAAAATTAAAAACGCACACAGATTTTTAAAACAGAAAAAAACTAAAATGAAAGTTCGGCTGTCTGTAAAAGCAAAGTAGACACTTTTATAGAGATGATTTAAGTTCATGTGGCTGGTGTGTGTCACAGTCGCACTCCAGATCTAACTGTGCTTTGCACTGACGTCAATGGCGGACTGGTGCAGAGTAATTGTACTACAGCAAAAAAGTATGTAAACTACTACAATCCTGCAGTCTCATTGGCTGTTTTGATTCCCTCTTACTGCTCTCAAGTGGTGTTTTCAGATGTAGCAAACAGCTTTTTTCAGCAAATAAGCTCTCATAAGCCCACTGTCTGTTACCGGCCCAGCACCTAACAACAGACTGACACCAGTTAGTGACTATTAACATAGTGGAGCATTTAGTCGCCTAAAGCGTCGGTATTTGACGACCTGGGAATGAGACTCATCAATCAACTATCTTTCTCCAGAATGGCTGACCCCACTTTTAAGAGTCAGATATTTCCCTCCTCAGCTTTTAGAGACCAAAAGTAGAGCAAAAAGAGAGTTAATAGTGTCCTCAAATGAATTGCTAATGTCGCTGTGTGTCTGGTAGATCTGTGAATTTACCCCACCAGCTTTATAAGTTGACAGATTTAGTATCAGTGTTGTGTTTACAGCTTATACTGCTGCTAAAATGCCAAAAAAATAAAAATAAAAAGTTAATGCTGATTGAAACATGAATCTAAAAACAAAAACACATTTTGCTAACAATCTTACTGCACAAAATTGAAAAAGTAAAATCACTTATACCCTCAAGAACACACTGAAAGCTACATTGGCAGGCAAATCAACATGGCTGAAGACATTTGGTGCAAACATCCAAAGATAGCGTTCATAACAAGGACAGTTAAATTTCTGATACACTGAACATTCAATCGAGGATAGATATTGAGAGTTGTTAATGACGGATTGACTGCATGATGGTGCTCTCTCTTCAGGTGGGCAGGAGCAACCAGCAACCATGCTGTCATTGGACGAGCCGCTGGACTTGAAGCTTCCCTCAGGACGGACAGACTGTCCAGTGAGATTAGGAAAGAGGGCGTATCCCTCCTCCATCTGCGCCCCTCTCAGCGCCACACGACCACGTCTGCTATGCACAACGTTTCCTTCTCCACCCTCCTCCCCAGGTAAGAGTTAACCATGAAAACTGCAGCACAGCATACGGTATTCTTCACAACAGACCTATCGACAAAGCCCCCATCCTTTCTCCCCTCTCTCTAATACACACATGACATGCCTTTGCTGCCATGTAGCCGTGATTAAGATTAAGATGTGATAATGTAATTGTATAATAAGTAGATTCTGTGTTCTCACTTTCCCAGTAACTTAATATTGGAAATCCAGTGAATGGTAGCTCTCTTCTATCCTCCAATAGACATACATTGTCCCCAGATTTGTCAGTGCAGCTCATAACAAGGAGAGCGTGATACTGACACGAAGTGACCCAAAAGATAACTACAACATCGCCTCTGCTCTGTGACAGTGTGAATGGACTGTATGACCTTACAGACCAAGTGTGGAATAATGTGCAGAATGTCTAAAGTGTGGTTGTGACTCTTATTGTCTATGTGATTTTTTTATTTTACAATGCCCTTCTTGGGCTTCAATGTTCACATGGGTCTTTGCTTCCTTAAAGCAAGATGGGCTGTACTAGAAAACTGTGCACTTAAAACAATATGAATCAGTATTTTCCCTCATAGTGACTAACCACGTTTTTTAAGCCAACTCTACAGTCCTAGTTTTTTTTCCCCCTCTTAATTGTTTAATATTGTTTCCCTCCACAGACAGCTGTTTTAAGCAAAAATAAAAGACTTTGATAAACCCTCACATCCCTGGCCCGCTCACTCTCCAGCAACACATTGCCGGCTGACATTTTGTACACCTAGAAGTTAAAGACCGACATCTTCTTAAGTGTTTATTAGCAACGAGGGGAAATTAGTCGGGTGGTCAATAACACAATTTACCCATAACAGTTTATAGAGTGCTAAAGACTGACTCTGACCTCGCCATTGTTGCATTAGTATCTGTAACTGGATGTGTAATTTCTTTCATCTGTCTTTCTGTAAAGAGAAACATATTTCAAACCTTTGTGATTATAGCAAGGTTAAACCACGATTAGTTTGTTAGCATACAAAAAAACTACAGCTCCAGTGAAGATTTATCAGCACGGCCTACTTTGTAACCTTTTAGCTGTCATCTCTGCTGTCTCACAGTGAGATCTAGAATCACCATTTTGAATTGATTGAAGATTTTATCACATTTCTCTCACGATTGTCTGACAATCAGCCCAAAATGGCACAGTGTAAAGGGGCCTTTACTGTTTCCCTGCTTCAACAAGAGGCAAAGGAGGTGGTGGTGGTTATAACAGCAAAGGCACCATATTTCCTTTACCTTGCTACGGTAAATTTAACATTGCCTTGATATAGAAAGGTTTTACTTCAGTGTATCAAACGTAACGTCCTCCCATTTCAACTCTGATCTCCAGATTCCCAGTCTTCCTCTCAAGAACGACTCAGGTCCTGCTTCAGTCCTCCAGCCATGGACCTCAGCCTGTCACCCTCCTCCCGCCATGCCTCCTCCCTCTCCCCATCTCCTTCCTCCCCCTCGTCCCTCTCCCCTTCCTCACCCCTGGAGTCCCCTCACAGCAGCCGCAGCCCTCAGCCACATCTCTTCTCACGGGTGAGTCCAGGTGTCCGCGCAGTAACAATCAAATGACAGTGGTGTGTCATTTTAAAGTGGATTTTTAGATTTGATTTCAAAAGTTGACTTCCCATTTCACGGCGTGGCTCCATGACAGACGATGACTTCAGCCCATGATCCTTTTTATCAGATATGGATATGGTCAGGTTGGCAGGTGCAAAGTACATTAAACACTTTGATGGAAAGACAAATAGAAAAGTAATTCTCACAAAAAGTCTAATGAATACAGCCAGAGAAGACGCTTTCCAAGTGTCAATATCCAGTTATGGAAATCTATAAAAATCATATCAATCAGACGCCATATAAGAATGGTGATTGATACCACTCTCATGTTTATGGTGTCAATGTGATGCCACAGCCAACAGCCAGTCAACTTAGCCTAGCTTAGCATAAATACTGGATACAGGGGGAAACAGCTAGCCTGCTCTGTCCAAATGTATCAAAACCTGCCTACCAGCATCTCTAAAGCTCACTTTTTAATGTTATATAAGCTAACAGGTACCAACTATGAAATTGCTTCTGTCCTTTGTCATGTCTCAGCTTTAGGTAGCATACAGTGTTTTTTGGTGTTGTTAAGCCTTCTTGCTGTAAAACAGTAAAGCAGTTAAATTATGGGTTGGATAGTTCAATAATGTGCTAAAACTCACTATAAAGCTTCGTAAAGCTGAGGGCAGCTGCAGATTCAGGTGATAATTCTCGGTAGGTACATCACTACAATCAACCCCTTTGACATTGTCATTCGATGCATTTCATCACAAGAATCAAACTGTTCTGTTTCATAAAGCTACGTTCGAGGAAAGACTGTTTTGTTTAGGTGTGCATCTTCATGTCAGCAGTTAATCCATGATGACAGTCTTCTTCCAGCCAACTACTGATTGTGGCTGAATGCCCTCCACTCTTCTTCAACAGGACTGAATTGAATTGGGATCCTGGGAGTGAATCTAATTTGTTGGTGCAATGTCTGCACACAGCACACAGCCATCCACTGACTCTGTCTAAATCAAATTCTAGCCATGCTTGAATGGTAAAACATGAAACACACAGCTTCTTTGTTAGAGCATCAAATCTCCCATCTCGGCTCAGATTTATCTTTTAGCTCAGAAAATACCGATTTTAAATTGTCTAACTCATTAAGGGTGGACTGTAAAAAGCACTCATTATTTCTCCTAGACATGCTTCAAAGATGTCTTTGAAACAGTTTGCAGCACATTTTTGTCCACAATCAGTCACATGTGTGAAGTTTCTTCCAATTTTAAACATGCAGAACCATCTTTAGAAACACCTTTATTTCATCAGTCAGTTCTATTTTTTATTCTTAAGAATAAAATGTATTTAGCCAAGCAGTATAGCACTTAAACAACAATGTTAAACAGATTGTAAATCTCTAGCAACAGTAATATTCATCAGAGTAAACAAGACGAACAGCACCAACAATAGAATTTTACCTTCTCCTATTACCATTTATGAATCATTCTTCTTTTCAGTAAGGTCAAAGGTGAGGAATCCCAGGGCTCAATACCAGGCCAGGTTCTTTTCTCATTGTTAAGACAAGAACTTTATTAATCTTGAGGGACATATTTTTGTGCCAGAGATCTCTCAATAATTACAGTAACACTAGAATAACAAATATAAACTTTTTAAAGAGTAAATGCTGACACCAGTTCCTAAAAGAATAAACATATAATCAAATAAGTTCAAACTTAAATAAACTAGAATAGAAAAGTAATGTTGGCAATGATATTAAAAGGTAATATTGCACATTCTAATGAAATTACTGTTCTCAGTGTCTGATGTGTCAGCTTTCTCTCCGACAGAAGGGGGAGGAGTTACACAATTTGATGGCCACTGGTAGAAAAGGCCTGTGATGTCCGCCATGTTCAACCGCCATGTTTCTACCGTAGCACAGAACGGACAAAGCAAACACCGGCTCTAGAAAGGGCTGCTCGCGATTTTGTACACATTTGGGCCACCGTAGTTTCTCTTATGTACTTGAAAAGAGTGAGTAAAGATGCAATCTGCAGCTACACCACCACTAATTCCTACACAGTTAAAATGTGTTCTCTGCCAGTGCTGGATGTGCTACAGTTTGTTTTTAAAAAAAAAAAAAAAAAAAAAATCATTGAACTAAACAGTTTTTTTCTCTCATCTAGTATTGAATAAGTAGCTAGTGTCATGGCATTATGAAAGCTGTCTGACCTTTGAGACAAAGGAAAATATAACAATCCTGTGTCTCTCTTTTACTCTTTTTACAGAACCTTTTACACAGTCAAAAGTCAAGTATTCACTAAAACTAAAATCGTTAAAAGGTTTAGAGCTAATTTGTTTTAAAAAATGACTGTAATTAGACAGGCGGCAGTAGATAATAGCCACAAGTGATGCAGACACCCTTGACACATTGTGACTGTGTGTCATTCTGTTAACAGAGTGTGGCAGAGACAAGAGATCCATTTCATGTCTGTCTCCACTGGTGAAGTAATGGCAGTGCTGAGAGATATGCTTCATGGTATTTGCAGGGTGCACTGGACAAATATATTCCCCCAAATATTTGATTACCAATATTAACATATTTTTGTTCAGCTTAATGCAGATGTATCACTCATGTGTCTGTGTTCATGCTGCATTCATGCAGTACCAGTGGAACCGGAAGAAAGGGAAAACCTACGTTATTCCGTATTGGGACACAGTATTCTTAGAATTCTTTTGTTGTTTGTTGACTTATCTCTCCATCTTCCTCTCTCTCAGGAACCAGTTCGTCACCGAGGTGTGGAGGGCGGAGGTTCACCACAGGGTTATCCGTTTTATCTGCCGATTGGAAGCCCACCGAGGCCGTACAGCTTTCCCTCCTCCATATTCATTGGTCAGAACAGAGAGAAGCAACTTTCACCAGAGCCCTCGTTGGATGGTCAGCTGGCCTGCCGTTGGATGAAGGTAAATATAATTGTGAATACAAATCCGATGCACTGAGTGTCTACTGTAAGAATACCACAGTGGGCTGGGTAAAAGACTGCAACTATTACTCTGACCACTAGGTGATGCTGAAAACAAACTCTGAAAACAAGGACTTTATTTAAAGTTAATTAAGATAGTATAAACTAGTTTGAATGTTTTAATAGATTCAGGAAAAAAAAGTATACTGAAACATAATTTTCTAATAATAAAACCTTTAATGATATTACATTTACATTCACAAAAAGTCATTATGGATTGGGAACTTTTAATTTAAAAAAAGGCATAAAATCTGGATGTCAAAACATGTATGATGTGGGAACTTCTAAAAAAAACAGTCAGAGAAATTATGCAGTATTTTTAATTTTAATTTTATTTTTTTAAGTTTACCAACTGAATTTACACTCAATGAATAATCTCTCTCTCCTTCTCTACCCTCCAGTGCCACCTGCTGTTCGACTCGCTGCAGGACTTGGTGGATCACATCAACGACTTCCACGTCAAGCCTGAAAAGGATTCTGGGTACTGCTGTCAGTGGGAGGGCTGTGCTCGTAATGGGAGAGGGTTCAATGCAAGGTATGTTCACAGTGTTATTCACTGACATTTCAACAAACATGGGTTTATGTTGTCAGCCTGGCCGGTATTGGGACAAATCATGACCGCAGGTCCGCCCTTTAAAATCTGATTTGCAGTAAGCGCAGATAAAACTTGAATATCAGCAGATGAATGTAAAAACATCCTTCTAGTGTCAAACTCTGCACATACATCATTCTGCACGGTGAAGCTCAAACATCACACTGTAGGAACATGAAGAAAGTGGAGGCTGACTTTAACAAACCAATTCAGGCTGGCTTTACACGACAATGCTCCTGGGTGAAACCGACAAAATATTTTATCAGATGTGCCTTTCGTTTAGACGGCGACGGTGTTTTCAGGGCTTAAAAAGGCAAAAAAATTAACCCACCCTCCAGAGTGGAAATCTTAAAAACACTCCACCGTTGAGTTTCCGTCTAAAGGGTTAACAACGCAAAAGTGTGCTCTGATCTACTCACGCTGGCTCTCGTCGCGTATGCGTTGACGTCACCTAGCCACCTGGCATGCATACTACATCAAAGTTCACAGACTTTTGCGTCACCGTGTGCACGCAGATTTCCCCCCAAAGATGCTCATCTAAACGCGGAATAAAAAGTGGGAACGCAACGCCACTTTTGCGGTTTGTGTTCAGATCGTTGTCGTCTAAAGCCAGCCTCAACGTTTGCAATGCAAATCTCCTGTTTGGACTGTGTGAAAAACTCTTTACTACTGTGTACATCTGTCTTATATGTAGTGATTGGCCTGTGTTGCCTTTGAACAAGTTAAATGTTATTAGCAAGTGGTTGTGTAACAATATTGGGTAAAAAAAAAAACATAATGTCAAAAACATGCCACAAACAAGGGAAATGACTCCTGTGTTAACATAAATAATAGATTTTATTTACATAGCACCTACCAAAGTTAATAAATACACATATAAAATCATACTGTCACACAACATGAGAAAAGTAAACAGTTAATAAAATGTTTTATCAGTTCATACACACAGACAGTTATCCAAACTAAAGTTAAAGTTAGAAAAATGATGAAAAACACAAAGGCATTTAATTTAAATTGATAGATATGTCATTAAAAATATACAGAATTGTACAATTGTCATTTCTTTGTTTTGTTAATGCTGTACTGCCATACCAGCAAGACCCACACCTGAGAGTTTAACAGGTATCAGGTTTGTTTTCAGTTCTATTGTATTTCATTATCACACATTCATGTCATTTTATCCCATGTAAATGATCCCAAGTAGTTAAAAGCAACATTTAACTGCAGTAGTTACCTGGTTCACATAGTATTACCTTGGCAGTAAAGAAAAAAGAGTGTGAATGAGTCTAGTGCTTTGAGTTAGGCAGGTTATTAGACTGGATTGTGACAGTTTACACGTCACAGTCACAGCCACATCTTTAAAAAAGCATTCATAAATAAACAGCACACTTTCTTATTATGCTTTTATGTTTTTATAGGTATAAAATGCTGATTCATATCCGCACACACACCAATGAGAAGCCACACCATTGCCCCACCTGTAACAAGAGCTTCTCCCGTCTGGAGAACCTGAAGATACACACCCGTTCACACACAGGTGAGTTCACAATGACAAATATCAACAGTGATTCATACTACTAAGTACTACTAATTGTCCGTGCATCCAAAGCCTGATATATCTTATTCCTCTCTGCTGGAGATGTCCAGTGTTGTCCATAAACTATTTAAAAACGCATCAACGAGACACACTTTTGAACTGGATGACATGTTTTCTTTATTATATACATGAGCTGTGTATTTCTTTTCCCAAATTAACATCTTCCAGCTTTAAATACTACCTAGCCAACCAAATGCCTGAAAGTAGTCCCCAACAAATACATTATTTAGTCTTGTTTGAGTAACGTTTGCTAAAAGCTTTAAAAACCGGTTGTTTTAGAAAATGACTGAGCCTCTTTCTGAAAGATTTACCTTCTTCATGAGGAACAAACCGCCTTGGGACTGACAGCCAAAGGCATGGAAGGGAAGTCAGAAAGTGTTAAGAAATGGACTAAACCCTTGTTGGCTTTTGGTTCATTTCATGCGATTTGTTGACAATAACAAATATCGTCTTATCCTTTAAAAGACTCGAAACTATTGCACACAAGGGTTTATGTTTGTTTCCGAAGTGCAGGGGACGTGGAGGGGATGTAAGGATGGGGTGAAGTTGCGTGCAGGGGTCCAAAGTAAGAAATTAAAGCATCTGTATTTTACTGACTTACACATTCCAATTCATTTCCGCATTGTGGTCTCCGTGGTTCTTTTACCCTCAGTCAGAAGAGTTAGAAATGCAGTGCTAATTCATGTTCTGTTAATGTTTTAATATTTCAAAGAGTTAAAACATTTCAAAAGATGATATATTTTCAGCTTCAATCTCTCAACTCCTTTTTTACAAAAGCTTAAATTAAAGACCAGGAAATATGGTTTTAGCAGCAACCGACTCTTAAGTTTATATAAAGAAACTATAGTTGGTTTTACAGGCTTAGCTATTTGTGTGCAATTTATATGTCCCTTTAGGACTATGTTATGATACACAATGTCACATTGGTGTAAAAATAAAATATACTATTTCCCCTTTATAAAGTTATGGCGCTTGTGACAGAAAAATAATAAAAAATGGCCAAAATCAAACCAGAAAAGACCAAGATATCCTGACTTTAACCCCTAGTGTTGGTCAAACTCACTGGACCAGGATTTACCTCGTAATAATTGCACATGTACAGTTAGTTATACACTGTTTTTTGCACACCATATTCCTTTATTGCATACTGCATATATATATATATATATATATATTATAGTTTTTATATCCTCTATTATATCCTTATTGTATTTTTACACTTTCTACTATTTACAATACACTTCCCCTGTACTGAACCTGAATTTCTCCCACTGGGGAATCAATTCAATTCAATTCAATTCAATTCAGTTTTATTTGTATAGCGCCAATTCATAACAGAAGTTATCTCAGGACACTTTTCAAATAGAGCAGGTCTAGACCGAACTCCTTATAACATTATTTACAGAGACCCAACAGTACCACCATGAGCAAGCACTTGGCGACGGCGGCAAGAAAAAACTGCCTTTTATCAATAAAGGAACATCTTATCCTACATCTCCTACAATGCAGCTGTTGTCATCAACCCACATTATAACAGAACAAGCTTTATAGCCCTGATGACATCACAATGACATCATATTTTTTTCAGATTTTACAAAACATCCTCCGAAGCCACAGAAAAACGGGATAGAAATGTTTTAGTTGTCCTCCTCCTTACCAGGAAACTGATCTTAGTGTGGAAGGTCTGTGGACTGCTCTCCTCCCGTAACGGTGACTCTGGAATTAAACCTGTGACCTGTTTTTGTGACTGTGATGTGAACGCGGAGGCAGAAAGACTGCAAATAGCAGACTCTTCTGCAGCCTGTGTGCACTTTGTTTTGTGTTTAATTCCCACTGGGGCTGCTAGGCTCAGTTCACTGACACTTCCTTCACTCCTGCTAATCAGTTTATCAATTTGTTACCTTTCCTACTTTTGTTTAAAATTGCGTAGCTGACATGTTGAGCTGAGTTTATGTCAGCTTAAACATCCTGTAGATAAGTCTGTGTGTTCTAGATTGAACCATCTCAACAATTACTTGCCATGGAATTTGGCACAGACATTTGTGACGCCCAGATTACTTATTCTACGGACTTCATCCCCTTACTTTTACTCAGGCACCACCATGAGGTTGACCTGTTTGTTTTTCACTGAACTTCCCCAGCAACTATTGGATAACCTGACTGCGCCCAATGGTTTGTTACACAGAACCAACCGGTAACTGGAAACTGTTTGCAAAAGGACAGGCACTTTCAAAAACATCTTTTCCATTGAGAAGTGTTCAGTGCCGTTCTTTGCTCTTCTTTTAATGAATAAATACAGATTCTAGCAGCATCTACGCTAACCTGCTAGCCTGTAAAGATGGATTGTCACGTGATCTTGCGATCTCTACTAAGTTGGTGAACATGATATTATACCAGCTAAACGAGCTTGAAGGGGCATGTGGAACCACAGAGATGAATCTGTGATTTTTACTGAAACTACGTGAGTCTGGTCTTTCCCCTAAACTGAGAGAAATCAAACAAAACACGAAACAAACCGAGAATGGATTAAACTTGTATCATCATCTGTCTTAACGTGTCCTTTTGTCGCATATTCAGCCTTCATAATGTACTTAAGATATGAATGTATTCTGCCAGTAGGTGGAGGGACAGTGCACTTTGTTCCCAGTCTTGTTTCAATATCTCGAAACAAAACAAGGTAAGACAGAACGCTCACAAACAGCAGAGAGACAGATCAGAGCTTGTTATTTCTTCTTTAAGAAAAAAAGGACAAGATGAAAAACAGGATCTCAGAACTGAGTAATCATTTACGTACATAACAGCAAACATGAATCCTTCACCTGCTGTCATTTGATAGTGGCCCAAGTGCTTTCATTTTGTTATGTTCTGCTCTGCTTACTATCAGTCAGTCTGACACATACATGACTCCTCGCTTTCTTTTCCTAGTATGAGTGTAATCTTTTCAAACCAAGCCACTAGGAAATTACTGGCACCATAAACACTTCAGTGATATGCACCAAATAAGCCATTCATTGTAATTTGAACAGGATCCGTATTGATGCATTTGAAAGTTCCTGGTGAGTCATTTCACACCTATGAATGACCAACATTTACATGGTACACACAGCTTTCATTTCATAAGGTGGGGTTACTTTAGAATGACACAAAAGGTCACGGAATCTGGTGTAACTGGCTTTATTGTTCTCTTTATCAGTTCCTCATTATTAAAATGAGTTATTCTGTTACCTGATATTTCTGTCCGTGTATACCAGGAACTGTCATGATGCAAAGTCTAACCTATTGAGACTTTTAGTCATATCACATTAGCCTTATCTTCAGGTTGATTTCACCATAGCTTAGTGTGCTCCTGCTATACTAGTGGTATACTCTTTCTCAAAGTGTGTGTGTGTTGTTATGTAATGTCACCTGTGGCTCTTGTGTATTAAAGTCTGAGAAAATATCCCCTAATGAAGTCACAGAGTTATCTCAGCTTGGGTACAGAACATTTTGAACAGAAATCCTGCGTTACAAACAGCTTTATCTCTATTATCTTTCACAAGTGTGATACAAAATTGCTGATGTACCACTTTAAAGTCCTTGTAAATGAATGACACAGGAAATACATACTGGGATCCGTAATTTCCTCTCTTTCTGAACTTTTGGTTCAGGTTCACTGTAGTGCAGAATTCTTTTTATCACAACATATAACTGAATGTTGCTTTCCATGGCTCTTCCTCCTGCACTTCTCTGACTTTGTATTTTTACTGTAATCAATTGTCCTAATTTATTCATTCTCCCTCTGATTACTTTTACTCTCTCTCCCTTTTTCCTCCTCTAGGAGAAAAACCCTACATCTGCCCTTATGAAGGCTGCAGCAAACGTTACTCCAACTCTAGCGACCGTTTCAAACACACCCGCACCCACTACGTTGACAAGCCTTACTACTGCAAGATGGCAGGCTGCCTGAAACGCTACACAGATCCCAGCTCGCTACGCAAGCACATCAAGGCCCATGGGCACTTTGTTGCCCAGGAACAAGGTGCTCAGAGCAGGCTGGGGCTTGGTCATCCAGGGCACCAGAGTGCCGCTGAACTGCCTTCTCTAGGCGGGGCCCACATCATCATCCCCGGGGCTGCTGCAGCACTTCTTGGAGGTCTGGGGACCTCTTTGCCTCTCTCTGCTTTCTGCCATGCCAGAGCCCTGGGCCACCACGGGGCACCGCTCTTCTCTGTTGGTGGAGGAGGAGGCAGTGGCATGGGGCCGCTCGGCCTCTCAGACTCTCCTCTGTTACACTTTGGGCTTTCAGCTGTATCCATGTTGGGGCTGGGAGCACTGAGAGGTCTGGGACAAATGGCAGAGAAAGAGACGGAACCTGAAGAGGAAGAGGAGGAAGGAGAGGTGGGGCAAGTGCTGAACCTGTCTGCAGGGGTGGGGCCAAGACAAAGCGACCCTTTGTCCTGGGTGGTTGTCCCCCCGAGGGCACTCCTTCTTAAACCAGCAGTCGTCAGCTAGGATGTGCACACTGCAATGCACAGAACCAGGGAGGGTGTGTTGGTCTTTTTCTGTATCAATGTTTATATGCTTGTATGTCCGGGTGTGTGTATTCAGACATACATGCATGATTATGATGAGTGTGTGTGTGTGTGTCTGTGTGTGTGTGTGTGTGTGTGTGTGTGCATGTGAGGGATCAAAGGTCGCTGTCACCTGCAGAGCCATATAAAACACTTCAGTCATTCCAACCCTGAAACAACTGAAAACGGACTGAAAGACTGAAAAGTACAGAAGTGTTTGTGTTGAGTGTACAAAACCTAAACGACTTTTGGGTGTTGGGTTGCAAAAAGTTTTATCACCATGCGTATTTCAACTCTCAAACTTTAAGGGGTCAATTCACCCAAATTACAAAGAAAAGAAATACTCCTTCCTAGCTGATTTTAGATATCCTTCTTGGACTTACTTAATGCTGAAAACAGCATTAAAACGGACATTTGATTTAACAGTGAAATTCAACTTGTCTTTCCACAACAGTCCCTGTTGTTTGAGATAATCCACAGGCATCACTTTGAACCATTTCTTTATTTGAACTACTTTGCAATAAGATTTTTAAATGTGAGATTTAATTTAAGATTATTGTCACTGTGAGAATGTTTGCAAGCTGACATTAATTTGTTGCTCAAAGCCAGGGCTGGTAGCGTGGTTGTAGTAGAGCCCTGTTGCAATGTTATGAATCTTACAAATCAAATTCTGTATATATGAAAGTGGAGATGTCTTAGAGGTTGATATCTCAAACCTTTGGGACACAAAACCACATCTATCTGCACGGACTGACATGTGATTTCGGTGAAATGACCCTTTAATATTCCTCGACTCACCTATCTCCTCCCATTCAACATTTTACAGCTGACAATCAGCTGAATCAGATTTACTAAACCAGGCCATGAAAAGAGCTGGTACACTAACCACTTTGTAGTTTTTATCTCTGACAATCTCCACTGACTGCTTCCACACACCCGTTTTTTTGCTCATAAATAAATATGGGGACAAGCATGACTATGGGGAGCAATGAGAAATACAGTCCATAAGCAATAATATAATGTACCATTAAATAATATGTATAAGCATTGTAGACTTAATTAAGATCTACTTTTGTTACATACATCTATAGTTTGTGCAATTAAGGGGTTACATTTCAAAACATGATATCAATCATTCAGTCAATCACCAACTCCAATAAAAAGTCATGTAAAAAAAAAAAATGCAGCTGTTTACAAAATATTTATGTTCTCGAGCAAATAATTATGTTTTTGAAACAGATTTTACACAGTTGTCTGGTCACAAAATGGATTTAAAGCGATTTAGAATCAAACCCTTCGATGTCTGACTCACTCACTTGTTATTTAAAGAAGGTTTCTGTGGATTTAATCTGGTACATTAATTGTTGTGTAAAACAAGTGCACCTGACGTTACTCCTTAATTGCTTCATTATCCAGCCCACAGCATTCGAAATAATTAGCCCCCTCGGGGGAAATAATTCAACCCTCCCAAGCCTTAATGCCACGCATCAAATTTATGGTGTAGTTATCTCACTGCGATGTGTGTGACAACAGGTTATAATCCACACAGAGCTATCTGTTTGACCATGTGATTTTTAAAGTCACAAGAAGAAACAAAAAAACAGTGTTGACGCGACTGAATGTAGGTTTGAGATTAACTCCCTTATTTGTATTTTATCTCTTTGCTCTATCAATCATTCCAAGACAATGATCTAGACAGGATCAGCCCTGCTTTTTAGAAAAGACTTTGCATTGACGAGAACAACAGGAACAGGAACAAGGTAGACAAAGGTGTGTATTAGGCAATAATGCGTACACATTTGCTTCAGATGAATGTTAAAACATAAAAAGGTACACAAGAATAAGCCAAACAATGGTTTAAAAAACTGTCTCTCCAGTACTTTTGAAGGGTGAATGTCTGACAATGGCCACATGTGGCCAGTATCTGTGTTGATTTATCTTGTATTCTTGTTTGCACATTGATTTATCCTAATCAGTATTTCAAAGGTGTCCAAGTGCCTTGTGTTTCAACCGAAATATATCACACAGTATATGAAAAATATTTAGACAAGTGTATAAATGTACTTTTCATTACATTTTAGAAAACTGAAATTTAATAACTTGACAACAGATGTGATTTGTACATCAGGGCCACTGCAACCCTTTCCAAGGACGTCACCAGTGTTGATGACTATGACAATGACTCAATGTCAATAAACACAAACAACTGAAAATAAAATCTCTCCTGTTGTTTTAATTTCAGCACACCCCTACACTGTGTATGACAATGAAATATGCCTAAATATTTTTATTTCATTTTAATTGCCTGTAAAACAACTTAATAATGAACTCACATATGTGCAAAGATAAACCCAAAACAAGGAAAACATTACAAAACTGAATTATTATTTTCAAGTTGAAATATTGTTTGCACGGCATATTGCCTTTATTAGATAGGACAGCTCAAGATGGGCAGGAAAGGGGGGCAGGGGGCGACGCCCAGCAAAGAGCCACAGGTCGAATTCGAAGCCTTGGTACATCGCACACCTGCTCTACCAGGTGAGCTAACAGGGACTTTCAGGAACTAAAAAGTAACCAACTGACCGTTTTAAAGCTATTTAAAGGTATACTGTATTTCAGAAGCATTTTTGTTATATTTGTTGAAATTCTCTTTATACCCAAACAATCAACCAGCAATCAATGAATCAAACACTCTGAATTATTCATTTTAATTTGGTAACTGTGGCTGTGTCAGGCCCGTAATAAGCCCTTCCAATCATTTAATTCGAATTCAAATGAAATCTACCTGTCTACCTATCAATCTGCCTACCTTCACACACTCTGCCTCAGCTTTAGAGGGAGGCCTGAATGGAGGGGGTGGGATTTTGTCAGGTTCAAAATCTGTCTCTTGCTAGTTTCTTCAATTTTATCTAGCTTTAATAGCTCCAGTGAGAAATAAAAAACAATAAGTTGAGTTCCCTGATGATATCTATATACTTTATACAATGAGTGTGTCCAAGTGCTGACATTGGGGTAGAAATGCCCCGCATAGCATGGTGCTATTAGTCTCTGTGTAGATATAATACAACACTGGGCTTACATAACATCTGATATGAGGATCCTCCTACAAAACGGAACTACTACTACTAAACAATATAACACAACATGCAAAGTACCACAGCAGCAGTTACGGATATATTTATTGATGTAAATGAAAACGAGTCCTTCCTCATACTTGTGGTCTTAAGCTGACGTTTGCTCCCTTAATGCAGAGTTCAAATTGATTGTGTAAGTTGTGAGGCTCTTACAAAGCTGCAAAGTTTACAACTTTGTGGACTGCTGTTAGCCTGCTGACTTTTTGACTGGGATGGTATTGAAGTATGTATCTCAGCTTTCCAGTCATATCCAATTTATGCAATTCCAACACTGTTTAGGGACCCCAGTATGCAGAGATATTCAAATACACTAGGCGAAAGTAACACATTTATACCATATGCAAAAACCTGCATGGTATTAGCATAAAGTGGGCATGTCTGTAAAGGGGTATCCATTTTCATTCAGATATCTTGAGTGGTCAGTGGTCAAGGAACCCCTTTAAAAATGACCATGCCAGTTTTTCCATCGAATTTAGCCTACCTTTGGAGCGTTATTTAACCCCCTTCACAACATGCATGACATGGTTGGTACCAGTGGATGCCTTAGGTCATCTAGTTTTATAAGATACTGAATGATAAGAGATAAAGATAATGGGGTGGCACTTGGGATGGCCAATCATATTTCAGGGGTGGCCCCATATCTGGACATGCTAGCTCCTGTAACTTATGCCAAGGACCCCGTCGATATGGTATTTCCTGTCCTGCCTGTTTTTTGCCACATCATGCGAGTACATTTAGGCTGGTGATATCCCGCTTGACTTCACAAAGGATGCAATTATTTGGTGCTCAACAATAAAGGTGTTAGCAGCACTGCTAACAGAGACAGCTCATGCACATGTGACGTTCACGAAATGTAAGGTCACATTTTGTGTAATTTTGTTTGCTTTATGTTGAAAATGTTTCTGTGAAAGAAATGTGTTAATATGTGCGGAAATGGTCAATTATTGCTTCTTGGTAAGCACAAAAGCCTTCTTTATATGATACATGCGCTTTGCTTCCCCTCTTGGACTCTTGGCACGGACTCTTGTTTACATCCTCATTCTGCTGAGCAAAGCTACGCGGAAAGGAAACAACGGTTGCCTGTCTCATCCTTTCTCCTGTTTAACAGGTTGGTGGTTTTAAAACTTGTATAACTACCTACACTTGTTGCTATATGTAAATGAGAAGCTAGATTGATTTTGTAAGAGTACTGAATATGTTTGAATGGTTTTCTGAACAAGTGGCAAACACACAGTTTCTCTGTGTGTCGCGTGTGGCCCAAGATGGCGCTGCTGTATACTTTTTTATGTTGGGTTAAAAATTATTCTTTGGCAGTGTTGGGCAAGTTACTTTTAAAAGGTAATTAGTTACAGTTACTAGTTACGTCTTCCAAAAAGTAACTCAATTAGTTACTCAGTTACAAATTATAAAATAATATTGTTACTTCAGAAAGTAACTATTGTGTTACTTTCAAGTAAATTTTTAAATGCTCCAATGTGACCCCACCTCCACCCCTCTTTAACAGAACTTAAAATACATGTGCATGTTCAATTATTTATGATAAATCTGAATATTATAATGAGATGGACACTTAATACAATCCATTATTAACAGAAACAATGTACACAAATCTAAACTATTTTAATGTTGCTGTGGGACAAAGTGAGACTAGCCTCCAATCAAATGCCATTGTGTAGATATTATGTTTGTATAGTGGATCGATACAAATAACACAATAGATGTTTTGGAACTTTTGATATTTATTGCCCCTCAACAGGCCACAACTGGGCAAAATTAAATTATGCTTGTTAAGCACTGTACCAAAAATAAATAACAAATATATACACTCTCTGTAGTGCAAATAAAACAAAAAAAACTTCAGTCAGATATACTGTACTAGTCGAAAAAGTAGAATACTGTAACAATATGAGGTGCTTTCAATCTAACTGAAAAGTACAAAACTAAGGAATCCAAATATAAACAGGTAATACATAAGAAATAAAAAATACATCTCCATAAAAATAAATCTCTTTCTCTGGCCATTGACAATCTCACTTCAAGAGGCTGCAGCCAGCCAACAAATAAATCTAAATTAAATGATGCTCTTTAAGCAATGTACCAAAAATGTATTCAAACAATATATACACTCTTTTTAGTGCAAATGTAATAAGATGCAACACAACTCGCCATACCTGTCTCTCGTTGACTGACTCGCTTGTGTTGTTCGTTGTGTGTCCGACTATGTACTTTAGAACACCCGCCCAACTCTACCTCTGATTGGCTTACCATGACATTTTACTCAACCTCAGCCAATCGTCAGCATTTATGCGCTTGTCTCGTACACTGCCCACTAACCAAGGAAGAACAGTAAAAAAAAAAAAGTCTTTGCCTCTCGGCTCAGAGATCTAGTTGGTCTAATGAAAAAAACTGCTTCAATTATAGTAACACGCAGCATTTTTTGGCAGTAACGGTAACGGCGTTATTAAGATTCAATTCAATTCAATTCAATTCAATGCAATTTTATTTGTATAGCGCCAATTCATAACAGAAGTTATCTCAGGACACTTTTCAAATAGAGCAGGTCTAGACCGAACTCTTTAACATTAATTACAGAGACCCAACAGTACCACCATGAGCAAGCACTTGGCGACAAGGGCAAGGAAAAACTGCCTGTTAAAAGGCAGAAACCTAGGACAGATCCTCCGGCTCTAGGTGGGTGGTCGTCTGTCTCGACCAGTTGGGGTGAGAGAGAGAGAGAGAGAGAGAGAGAGAGAGAGAGAGAGAGCGACAGACAGACAGACAGGTGCACAGCAACAACAGTATTGGCAATGGCAGTCAAGCAGGACCATGGCAGGAGGCTCCACCAGGATCCATGAGAACCTGCGAGACGAGAAAGCACAAGAACTCCGGGGAAGAAGTGGAGTTAGTAACATGCATTAAAGGGACATGAATGAGTGCAGAAAGAGAGAGGAAGAGAGTAGCTCAGTGCACCATGGGAAATCCCCCCGATAGTCTAGGCCTATAGCAGCATAACTAAGGGATGGTTCAGGACTCACCTGATCCAGCCCTACCTATAAGCTTTATCAAAGAGGAATGTCTTAAGCCTACTCTTGAATGTGGTGAGGGTGTCTGCCTCCCGAACCACAACTGGAAGCTGGTTCCACAGGAGAGGAGCTTGGTAACTGAAGGCTCTGGCTCCTGTTCTACTTTTAGAGACTATAGGAACCACAAGTAGCCCAGCATTCAGAGAACGTAGTGTTCTAGTGGGGTAATAGGGTACTATGAGCTCTTTAAGATATGAAGGGGCCTGACCATGAAGAGCTTTATAGGTGAGGAGGAGTATTTTAAATTCAATTCTACATTTTATAGGGAGCCAATGCAGAGTAGCTAGTACAGGAGAGATGTGATCTCTTTTTCTAGTTCCTGTCAGTACTCGTGCTGCAGCGTTCTGAATTAATTGGAGCGTTTTAATGGACTTATTGGGGCAACCTGATAATAAAGAGTTGCAGTAATCCAGCCTTGAAGTAACAAATGCATGGATTAGTTTTTCTGCATCTGTCTGTGATAGTATGTGTCTAATTTTTCTAATATTACGTAAATGAAAGAAGGCAGTCCTAGAGGTCTGCTTTATGTGGGAGTTAAATGACAAGTCCTGATCAAAGATAACTCCAAGATTCCTGACAGTGGTGCTAGAGGCCAAGTTAATGCCATCTAGAGTGACTATATCTTTAGACAATGAGTCTCTAAGGTTTTTGGGGCCAAGAACAAGAATTTCGGTTTTTTCTGAGTTTAACATCAGAAAATTGCAGGTCATCCAGGATTTTATGTCCTTAAGACATGTTTGTAATTTAGATAATTGATTAATTTCATTGGGTTTGATTGATAGATATAACTGCGTATCATCTGCATAACAGTGAAAGTTAATGGAGTGATTCCTAATAATGTTGCCTAAAGGGAGCATATATAAAGTAAATAGTATTGGTCCAAGTACAGAACCTTGTGGAACTCCATGACTAACTTTAGTATTTATGGAGGATTCATCGTTAACATGTACAAACTGAGAACGATCTGATAAGTATGACTTAAACCAGGTTAGGGCAGTTCCTTTAATGCCAATTTGATGCTCAAGTCTCTGTAAAAGAATATCATGGTCAATGGTGTCAAATGCAGCACTAAGATCTAATAATACAAGTACAGAGACAAGTCCATTGTCAGAAGCAGTCAGAAGGTCATTATTAACTTTAACCAGAGCTGTCTCTGTGCTATGATGAACTCTAAATCCTGACTGAAAATCCTCAAATAAACTATTGTTATGTAGAAAGTCACACAACTCTTTGGCGACTACTTTCTCCAGAATCTTAGAGAGGAACGGGAGGTTAGAAATCGGTCTATAGTTGGCTAAAACCCCTGGGTCAAGAGTAGACTTTTTAAGAAGGGGTTTAATTACAGCTACTTTAAAGGACTGTGGTACATATCCTGATAATAAAGAAAGATTAATCATATCCAGTAAAGAAGTGCCAATTAAGGGAACAACTTCTTTAAGCAGCCTAGTTGGGATCGGGTCTAACAGACAGGTTGATGGCTTCGATGAAGAAATGATTGAAGTTAACTGATGAAGATCGATAGCAGAAAAACAGTCTAAATATACATCTAAGTTTACATTGACAGAAGTCCCTGAACTTGGAGAGCCACTGATAACTGTTGATGGCAGTTGGTGATTAATTTTTTCTCTAATAGTAATAATTTTATTATAGAAGAAGCTCATGAAGTCATTGCTACTTAGGTTTATGGGGATATGTGGCTCGATAGAGCTGTGACTCTCTGTCAGCCTGGCTACAGTGCTGAAGAGGAACCTAGGGTTGTTCTTATTTTCTTCTATTAGTGCTGAGTAATAGGCTCCTCTGGCATTACGGAGGGCCTTTCTAAGATGGCAAGAGTAATCAATTAGAGTAAGGCCGTTATTCCCATCACTGTTCTTTGGTACAGTATTTTCTTACCTGTGTAAATAAATTGAATGTTACAGTTAAATATATATATATATATTGTAAGCAGTTAAGATGGTTAAACTGTGCAAGTCTTCAGCTCATGCATTTCTCCTGTTCCAACCCCGTCATTAAGAGCAATATGCTAGTTTCTTGTTATTTGCACTATGAGTGAGATTAAATAAGGGAATATGTGAGGACAAATTATACATTTGATATGTTATGGTACTGTTTTCAGAAGTTGTGAATTAAATTGTAGCTCAGTTAATTGACTGAATGAGGATGTATTAATGCAGTTGTATACTGAACTCAGAATTACTCTTTATGAAGAAGTGGAAAATGTGTGTTTTATTCAGAAGTAAGAACATTGTGCTATAACTAGCCTATATGTATTTTGGTTTAGTTTTTGATATTGTGGATGATGTATTATTGAAGGACATTTGAATATGGAAAGACAAAATGCAGTTAAAAGGATAAAAGAGAAAAAGAAAAGAGATATTTTGCAAATTGGTTAATAAAATTCTGCTGAGCGAAGCTACACGGAACAGAAGCAACGGTCGCCTGTCTCGTTCTTTCTCCTTTCTCTTTTACAGGAACCTTATCTGTTTACAGGTACTCTGTCTGAGACCTGTTACACACAAAAGAAGAAGAAGAAGAAGAAGAAGAAGAAGAAGAAGAAGAAGAAGATATACTTTATTAATCCCCTAGGGGAAATTGTTCTTTTCACCCTTTTTTTTATAAACACACACACACACACACACACACACACACACACACACACAGGCTGAAACGCGTTAGCAGTGCCCCATGAGCAGTTTCTTGGGGTTAGGTTGCCTTGCTCAAGGGCACCTCAGCAGTGCCCAGGAGGTGAAAGTGGCACCTCTACCAGTCCACACTCCATATTGTGGTCTGTGGGACTTGAGCCAAGTCCCTACACACTGAGCTACTGCCGCAAGAAAGGAGCTACAATGAACATTTTTACTTTTCATAACTGAGAAGATAGTGTAGAAAGTGTACAACATATTTATCAGAGCTTATGTGCTGAAAATGTGCCACGGGAACCCTGTTATCAGTAGATTTTGGCATTGGGTCTACTCTCTGAAAATACACAAAGTTAACAGCTGTTTAAACATAATACCATGGAAACCTCACTGTTGGTCATGAAATGGGGATCTGTAATTGTCACCCTCCAACGCTAACTGAGTTGCAGTAGTTGATTTGTCACATATGTAATGAAACAAAGCGGTCATTTTTAAGTTGTCATTTAAAGCTGATATGTTTCATTCTAGCGCTGAATGGACCCTTTAAAAAGGATTGCTACTGCACAAAGTCACACAGACAGTTAACACCCAGGTCTGCCACTCTTTGCAGAAGACGCTTGTAGGCTACAATTACTATTTAAATAAGTAAACAGAACATCAGGTAAATGGCGGTAGTGTTGCAGTGCATGTGAGGGTAGATATATCTGCAAGCTGGACAGTTAGGCGCAATGTCTGTTGATATTGTGATAGTTGACGTACATAGACTCACAAGAGCTGTATCTGACAGTTGGCAAACTGTGTAATGTGCAGGCACTTGATATCCCCCCCCCCAGTTAACTTCCTGGATTATTCTCTGGCCAAGATCAAGTCTGTGTTAATATAGTGACATTTGGAGGTGTGGGTAGGTGGACTTTGTTACCTTTGGAAGGAGCCAGGCTAGTTGTTAAGCGACAGCAGCCCATAAAAACAAAAGAGTAGTATAGGGCTTCTCCTATGTAAGCAATCAAAAACTGTACCTGCCCGTTCTAAGCTCTTTTTTTGTTGATTACCTGTCTTTTCTCTTTTGGCATGATTTTGTAACCCAATAAAAA